>NC_141690.1:188987993-189587993 GCF_964263255.1 Lissotriton vulgaris | reverse complement strand
GTCGTTACATGATACCTCTGAAATGTCAATTTGTCATTGGTCAGTTTGTAAGTAATTGATGCTAGCCAGGAATGTGATTTTTGGCATAAAAGACGATGCTCCGCTCTATGAATTTGTGCAGTCTCTAGCGAACCACCCGTGTTGTGCTTCGTAGACCTCTGTTCCTGGTTGCAGCCAATAAATTTGATCTCTGACGTCATCAAGAAGTTCCCGTGTCTCTGTACTCCAAGACAGGTGAATCCGAAGACTTTGGGTGTTTTCCCTGGCGCCGCTGGGTTCTAAAACCTGGTTCTTCAGTTGGCGCTTCCGACGTGGGGCGACTTCAGCGGTACCGGTCCAAGCCTGATGATCGTGAGGAGCTTCGTGTGAAAATTCTGGAGGAAGGCCTGCCACCTCATCGACCCCTGTATGTCGTCATGGTCTGAAAGTCTTTGCTGCGAGGTTAACCGCTTTTCGACGGCTATGAAGGACTGCTGCCCTGACTGTCGCCCTGTCTTGGAGCCCTTTGATGATTTGTAAAGCGAGACGATAGACGGGTGTTCTGGCGACGTCATTGATATTTCAGTTAAGTATGAGTGGAGCGTCTCCCAGTCCTTAGTTTGTTTTGGTATCCTTCGGGATCGCTTTGATTTGGTACCTGCAGGCCCCAAAGCCGAGGGACTCGTGTTTTCACGAGGCTATCGTGTTTGATATTCCCTTGAAGTTTGAAGCTAGACTAGTGAGCGAAGATGCCTGGTCTCAGCAGACTTGGAAAGATATTTTGTTGTGGTTGTAATAGGGATTCCCGATTGGAGGACTCGTGTTCGGTGCCTCCGATTGGGACCTATGAACTTTATTTGAAGCATGGCGTGGGCCCCATCACGTATAATGAAGTATGGATCAAATATACCAGGAAAGACGGTGTCCTACAGTGGCCCTGTTATGGTATTTTTGAAACTGAGATTTTGAATAATTTAGAAGTTAGACTGTTCAAAAAGAAAGCCCGGCCGGCAATGTTTGACTCTTTCCGCCTGTGGCGAAAGGAAGCCAAACAGAAAGAAATTAAGTTAGCGAAGCGAAATAAGCGAGAACGAGGTATGTCAATGGTGCAAGCTGCTATACAGTTTAGGGATAATGAAGAAGAACAAGAGAGCGAACAGTTGCTTAGGCAACGTAAATTGGCAATAGACAAATGCTATCCAGCTTTGCCACCTCAACAGCAAGAAGTAAAGAAAGTTCTTGAGAAAGATCCTTTAATGTCGCATTTATTGAGTTCGCCACCCCCTTATGTGCAGAGTGTTACAGCACCTCCGCAACCTCCGGTTGCTTTGCCTCCTGTGATTCCTCAACAACCAGCTCCTCTTCAGTTGGTTCCTGTTCCTTTGGCGCAGCCTTCTCAAGGGCCGCCAACCTTGCTACCTCCTTCGTCTGCTACTCTTACACCTGTATTGTCTGTTTCTACTGTTACTGCTCCGACTTCGGTTTCTTCTCATTCTGCTCCGTCTCCTGTTCTTTTGTCAACTTTTCCTTCTGCTCGACAGAGAATGACTGATGCGGTTGCTGGTCTCTTTTCTCCTCTGTTGGGTTCATTGGGTATATCTCCTGTTGTAGAGCGTAAGCAATTGCGTAGTCAATTGCCTGGTCCTGATGAACGGTCAATATTGGATCAGTTAGCGCGTAAATGGGTTACGTATCCTTCGCACTATGACCTTGAGGGTGTTATGGATGTTTTCCATCAATGGGAAGAACCGAAACAAAAATACGTTTTTGATATGATGTGTTCTTTTCTTCGCGAACAATGGGAAGATGGTGAGATAGTACAGACTCCGCCTGAGTTGTACCGTATACGTTCTGAGTTTGCACAAGGGACCGTTGTGGGTATTGATGTTCAGAAAGCAGTTGCGACATTGTTGTCGTTTAGGAGTGATTCTCCATCTAGGTCGTTGTTTGAGCCTGATTCGTCGGTTAGGAGAAAGGCGCGACAATATCCGATGAGAGAGCTTCCCCCGGTTTGGCGACCCGGTGATGCGCAAGCTAATCCACCTATTCTGCCATATTTTCAGCGTGTCTGGGTACATGTTCCATGGAAACGAGCTGAAGTTTTAGCCCTTAAGCAGACTTTGCCTGATCCACGTAAAAATCCAGCAGGGTACTATAAGGAATTATCACAGACTGCGGGTTCATGTAATATGAATCTGGCCGATATAGACATGTTGTTTGGAAATGTTGTTCCACAGCCTATTTGGGGAAAGATTCGTCACACTGATCATGCGCAGGAATTAGGAATAATCTTACAGCTGCAGATACTAGACAAGTAGGTGGTGCTAAACCCGAGGATGTGATTAATGAACTCCCTGGCAGAATTATCGATTATATGAAGACTTTAATGCCTGCTATGCGTGTCAATTGGGACAAGTTATCTGCATGCAAGCAGAAGAAAGACGAAACTGTGTCCGACTTTTTCACTAGATTTGAAGAGATGTTTGTCGACCACAGTGGTCAAGATATGAGTACGGAAGGTGGTCAACGGTTGTTTGTTGACAAGTTTGTGCATAATTTACTTCCTGAATTGTGCAATAGGTTGAAGGATTCTGAGAGTGCTTGGGCTGTTTCTACGTCAGCGCAGATTTTGGCTACTGCCCAGTACTATGAGAATGGAATAAGGATGAGGTAGAGAAAGCGGATAGGAAGACTAAGGAATTGAAGACTAAAGTTCTTCTACAGCAAGCGTATCCGCCTCGTAGTAATCAGCGCGATTATCAGCAATCTCAGTAATATCAGAGAAACTCGCAGAGGTTCGAGTCTTCTCAACAGTGTTTTCCCGTAGGCCCTAATCCGTGTGCGTACTGTAAAGAAGAGGGTCATTTCAAAAATAGTTGTCCGGTTCTGTTGCAGCGCACGAATGGTGCTTCTGGTGTGAGAGGTCGAGGTGTTCAGCAAGCTACTAGAGGTAGAGGACGTGGCGTGTTTCCGCAGAATGCGCGTTCTTTGCCTCCACAGAATTCTATGAATAGCTTTGATCAGCAGAATGGTGCATCTGGTAGGACGGCACAGTACTATGCGGACGATTATTACGTCGAAGGTGAGAATATGGATGGTAACGATTGCTAGGACAGCCATAGACAAAGAGAGGGAGTTGTTTCAGTTCCAGTAGATCAGAGTGGACCTTATGTTAAAGTGATTGCATCAGGTCTGTCAGAGCATTTTCTGTTGGATACTGGTGCTGCGAAGAGTTCTATCATGCACTCTAAACTCCCTGGCGCACCTTTGTCTGGCTTAACGAATGTTTCGTTAGGTTTTTCTGGGGCCCCAGTTAGGAATCTGATTTCCAGTCCGTTGTCTGTTTCTGTTGGACCTTGTGAATTCGAAGCACCCCTCATTCTGACTACAGGTTGTGGTGAGAACTTGTTGGGATTAGACTTGTTGAAAAGATTGTATGCGACACTATATTCTCCTTCGGGAGTACAGCTTACATTGGGAAAGAGAGTGATCTCTCCGTTGTATTTATCTAAAGATAAACTTCCACCTGAATTGTCTTCTCTCCCTGATTCTCTTTGGGCTACTGGTCCTAACGATGTGGGTCTTTTGGAGATTCCGCCATATGTTGTGACATTGAAAGCGATTCTAGGTTGCCACGTATTCCGCAATATCGCATCTCTAGCGATGGTGTAAGAGGACTTTTGGCGATCATCTAAGATCTGATTGAGAAAGATGTGATTGAGGAAACGAGAGGTAACGTGTGCAATAGTCCTGTTTTGCCCGTTCCGAAACGAACTGATTCTTCACAGCCTCCTGTATATAGGTTTGTGATTGATCTTCGCGAGGTGAATAAGATCGTTGTTCCGCAATTTCCTGTTGTACCTGATATCACCGCTTTACTGACTTTGATCCTGGCTACAGCCACGTGGTTTTCGGTGATTGACTTGAAGAATGCTTTCTTCAGCATCCCGATTGCCGTGGAGAGTAGGGATATTTTTGGCTTCTCTTTAGGAGGCCGAAGTTTCCGGTTTAAGCGCGCTCCTCAAGGCTATTGTGAGAGTCCATCCATCTACAGTCAGGCTTTGAAAACACAGCTTGATACGATTGTCTTACCTGATGGTGCTGCCCTTATACAGTATGTTGACGATCTGTTAGTTGCGGCTGACAATGAAGAGCTTTGTAATGAGGCTACTTTGGCGTTGTTGCGTCATTTGTCTGATTTCCATCATAAGGTTTCTCTTTCGAAGTTGCAGTATTGTCGACAAGAAGTTACCTACTTAGGTCACCTCTTATCGAAAGAGGGAAGAAGGTTGACCCCAGAAAGAATCCAAGCGATTGCAAAAATGAGTGTGCCTACGAGACAGAGAGAAGTGCGTGCTTTCCTGGGTATTACTTCGTATTGTAGACAGTGGATTCCTAATTTCTCATTACTTGCGAAACCCTTGCTAGCTCTTACTGTTAAGGATACTCCAAATCCTATTCCTTGGACTGACGAATGTCAGAAGAGTTTTTCAGAGTTGCGTGATGCACTGTGTTCGGCTCCTGTGTTGGGTACTCCCGACTACAGTAAGTCTTTCACATTGTATGTCCACGAGAGAGAGGGATGTGCATTGTCGGTTTTGACTCAACAATTTGGCGATAAGCAACGTCCATGTGCTTATTTCTCGTCGACTTTGGATCCGGTAGCTAGAGCGTTGCCGAGTTGTTTGAGAGCTACAGCGGCAGCGGCTGTCTCTATTCGACAGTCTGCTGGTTTGGTAATGGACAATGCGTTGATAGTGATGGTTCCACATGCAGTGGATACCTTATTGAATTGTACCAAGACACAGCATTTAACTAGTGCTCGGTTGTCAGGTTACGAATTGACCTTGTTAGCGAGTCATGTGCATATAAAGAGATGCAACACGTTGAATCCAGCCACATTGTTGCCGATTTCAGTTGAAATAGATGATACTGAACAGCACGATTGTTTCCTTAGGACAGAGGAAGAAATGAAAGGGAGGATAGACCTTAGGGATACTCCTCTTCCAGAGTGTGATGGTACTTTATAGGTTGATGGTTCGTGCTTCAAGCTTCCGAATGGTGATACGACTGCGGCATATTCTGTTACCACTTTGCATACGATTGTTGAAGCTGCACGTATCCCACATAATTCAGCGCAAGCAGCAGAGTTGATTGCATTAACGAGAGCATGTGTGTTGGCAAAAGGAAAACGAGTGACTGTGTATACCGATAGCCAGTATGCGTTTGGTGTGGCTCATAGTTTTGGATGTTTGTGGAGAGAGCGTGGGTTCCTGACTTCGCATGGAACTAGGATACAGAATGGTCAGTTGGTGAATGAACTTCTTGAATCTCTTACTTTGCCGTTGCAAGTTGCGATCGTGAAATGCAGTGCGCATAAGAAAGTTACTGAACCACCCTACAGCTGAACCATCCGGGTTCAGCTGTAGGGTCGCGGTTGTCAAGTCTTTGGAGTGGAAGCCGAAGACGTTAGGTCGACGGTTCTGGTTGGTCTAAGGGAGTTGCCCTGGACTGACAGAGGCATTCCTTAGCACGGAACACCCTACCACCGCGAGCAGCAATTAGAGAGGATGGAGTTCTTCGAGCTGGAGAGACCTGTAGAAGAAATACGTTCTAAGAGCAAAATTTGTCGGAAATGATTTTTAATATTATGCTTGTTTATGTTGCTTAGCTTAATGATGTTTTTATTTCACAAAATTTTTTATTGAGAGAGATGAGCAAGCATTAATTGGATATGTGACATTCTCTTTTCAAGTGACCTTCATGCCCACTACACAACCTATGCCTCCATCTACTCTTTCTTCGCATTCTTTTCACCCTCTGCCTGAACATGAGTCCGTTAGGAGAATGGAATTCGCAAATAATTCCTTTGTTCAGCTTTTGCACCAACACCAGCTAGTAGTGAACACGACTAATTGTTGGGTGTGTGGCCTTACGCCTTCTGCATGGGTGTATGGAACGATGTTCATTTATGCTCGTGAAGTCTACCCCCTACGTTCTGTGAAAGATAATCCAAAGAATAGTGCTCTAGTCAAGGGTATAGTAGACATGATTAGAGGAATGGATTCCTATGAGACTATCCCGAGAGATGAGACACTAGCGTATATTGGATGGAACGTTACTGGATATGGAGTCAGTCTGAGTATTAACCAGCGAGCAAAGAGATCCTCTCCGATTTGGATTGTACCCCATAAAGGTAGTTACTGTCTGCAAGGTAATGGCAAGAATCCGAGAGCTCAGTTAGGGAAGAGTGTTTGTACTGAGACGTATGTTTTTGCGTCCCAGACTTCCCCACCGTTTTTAGCAGCTAAGGGTACCTACTTCATTTGTCATGACAGAGCGTACACATGGTTGCCCCCTGATTTCTCGGGCACATGTTTTGTGTCGTTCCTGTTGCCTCCCACATTTACAGCTGCGGCAGATTACCACAAGACGAGAGTTGCTAAAGGTGTCTTCAGTAAGGAAGATACCGCAGGGCAAGAATTGGGAGATTTCTTGAAGGGTTTTCTGCCGTTTTGGGGACCTATGGTCAACAGCAGGAACATACGACAAATGACAAGAGTGGTTGAATCCACCATAGTCGAAACTGCTGGTGCCCTTAGTAACTTGACTACTGAGCTCCAGTCGGATCGTCTTATGACACTTCAGAACAGAGTTGCGCTAGACGTCATACTTGCAGATAGAAGAGGGGTTTGTAAATTGATCCAATAGAGTTTCTGAGTTTTTATTCCAGACAACGCTCCGACAGTGTACCAAGCCATTTCCAAGCTACATAAAATCTCCGAGTCCGTGCATGTGGACGCAGGAGATTGGTTGTTCATGGGATGGTTTTGGGAATTGTTATCCACTTGGGGATGGAAGATTCTGATGGTCATTGGGATGGTATTAGCTATCCTTTTCTTGTTCTGTCTTTGCGTACAGTGTGCTCCTGCTATCTGTGGCCTTTGTGCTACTTCGTGTTCGAGGAGACCTGTCCAGAGAGTTACTAAGTACTAGGATGATGCTACAGCAACATCTTGATGATCTGATGAATATAGACCTGGATTCAGATTGAAGTGAGTTTAGGTTATTGCCCATGTAAGGGCAAAAGGAGGGTCTGAGGTTCCGAGAATTCTGAACCCGTTCAATAAAGATGGTCGTATCTAGACGATTTTGGTATCAGCGGACCGCAAATGACGAGTGCGGTATGTACGAGTGTTTTCGTCATGATCGATTGATGGATTCACTGTGTATTTAGGGATTTCGTTTGAACCCTCGGGTTCCATTTTGTATGCGGCAGCCATTTTGTGTGGTTGCCCTCACATAGGCCGATGACTATGGCCGAACGAGTCTCTAGGACACGTACACCTTTAGCTGACTCCTTTGTGACCTGGACGAACTGACTCCCTTGCCCGAGGCTAAACTTGCTGAGCCAGTTCCTTGTTAGGCAGCTGGTCAGATAGAGATCAAAGAGCAGGACATTGCAATCTTTATAGCACACGCACACACCCTTCTATCTTGCTTCTCATCTGTTTCTGTTCCTTCCTTTATGGCTTAATTATTGATTTGGGTTGAGGTCTTTATGATGGGTTCGTCCGGCCTATTCGAGCAAGAATGTGGGTTTCTGCCTTGTCATCTCTGGTGGGCTGGACAACAAAAAGTGGGTTTGTCGTTACATGATACCTCTGAAAGGTCACTTTGTCATTGGTCAGTTTGTATGTAATTGATGCTAGCCAGGAATGTGATTTTTGGCATAAAAGACGATGCTTCGCTCTATGAATTTGGGCAGTCTCTAGCGAACCACCCGTGTTGTGCTTCGTAGACCTCTGTTCCTGGTTGCAGCCAATAAATGTGATCTCTGACGTCACCAAGAAGTTCCCGTGTCTCTGTACTCCAAGACAGGTGAATCCGAAGACTTCGGGCGTTTTCCCTGGCGCTGCTGGGTTCTAAAACCCGGTTCTTCACCGTGCCATGGCAAACGGGTAGAGTGATGTGCACTGCTAAGTGCGCATGTCGGTTTAGCTGTCCATTTTAGGCTGGCCAAACAGACATACGCAGTTAGGTTTCTCAAACCCAGCTGTATTGCACAGCTTAGTCAGAGAAACAGCAATGACTCCCTGTGCCTGAGCGAGCATTAAACTAGCTCGCTCAGGCCAATCCCGGCGCTGCTCTCATGCTGCTCTCATGCTTGGTAATACAGCATGAGCGCAGTGCAGGGATTCGATAGGGAGCCTCTGATGCTAACCCAGGGACTGCTGGGAGCAGGAAGCAGAGGAGCACCAGGGCGCGAGGCGGCCGGCAGCATGAGGTAAGTTTTATTCATTTATTATTAACCCCTGCACTCCCTCCGAACTCCCCCTGCATTCCCTTCACCCGCCCACCACTTTTTATTTGTGTCGACTGTCACTGTGAGTGCAGCGTTTCTATTAGCTAAATGCTAATTTTTTTTCTTGATTTTATTTTAAATTGATTTGACCAAGCAACTCTCATGATTGGTACAGGGCACATAGCAAAAAGACACCAAGTGACAACAACACTCGTTAGAGTGGCAAGTGAGCACCATGGCAATATATACAGAAACAAGATACAATATATATCACTAAATGCTTATTTTTAATTAAAACTGTGGATGACAAATTACCTTGCATTTGACTTATTTGGCCCATAGAGTCTGTACAGAATTGAAGTCTAGTTCATGGAGCAAAGAAGGAGAGAACGAGGCACGCATAACTATGCCACCCCTTACTTACATAGTATTTTTACTAATGCGTCATAGGCTGCGCACTGTTTAGAAACATTCAGCAATTTTCATCCCTTTTCCAGGGCTGCAGACAAGGACATAGCTTTGGGGGGATGTTTGGGGTGTCACACCCCCCTACTAAATGTATTTTCCGATAAATATTTGGGTGTAGGTGCTTTCAGTCGAGCATGGTGACACCAGATATTTTTACATACACACAGACAAAAACGTGCACACATTTTCGCTCTCTCTGTTTTGAAAGTCCTCAAAAATATTGGTTATTTTGCAAAATATTGTGTTTTCTCTCTTAGCACTCCTACCAATCCACATTCATCTCCCTTCCCATTGCCCCTCTCATGCATCCTGCTTGTCGTTTAAACATTTTGTACCAGCCTGATTGTCGGAAATCTGATGCTCACTCCCCAAAACTCTTACTGACCAAGCTACGGCCCTGTCTGCATGCTCTGCGTCGGTCCGAGTCACTCTGGGTCCTCTGTCTCTGGTCCATGGTTCCACGAGTCCTTGTTTCCGTAGGACTCTGTTGTGCCAGACACTTCAGCTCAGGTGGTAGTCCACCTCCAGTGTCCTGTCAGCGGGACCCTGAGGTCAGGCGACACGTAGTGATATGAGAGCTGCCCTGTCCAGAATTATGTGAAACTGGCTGGTGGCTTATGCATTCATTGGAATTGGAATTGGAAGTGGGTTTATAGAGCGCGTAGCTACCCGTGGGCGTCCCAGCGCTATATTGTTCAATAGAAAACATATCTGCCCCGATTCACAAAAATGGTTCATACATGCCAACAGACCCGATTCAGACGTGAGAATTCCGATTTTGTAATCCAAAAATTGCTTTCTTTTAGCTATCTCCCACCTAAAATAGCCTCTGTAACAATATAAGTTAATGGGGATAATACATTTTCCGGATTTGTATTTAAGAATCTCATACTTGCTGTATGTTGTAAAATGTTGGCATGTATGAATTAGTTGTACATTTACACCTATGGTCTTTCTGAAATTTAGAAGCAGTCCCAGTACCATTAGTGTGTATGGAAAGCTGCCCAGGTTCAGGATTCCAGGCGTACTACTGGGAATGTCATGTGACATATGTCCTCACTTGCCATTTCCACAAGGCGGAGCTGTTTGCACAGTAGGACTCTGCACTGGGGACGGGTAGCCCCATGTGCACGTGCACATTTCTCTTCTTTTCTTCTCCAAGGTGAAACATTTCCCTGTGGAGAAGCTCCTCCTACGGCCCACAACACTTGTGGTGTTCTGTTCCCTTCTTATTCTGGGAGAGGATTTTGCTCCAGCTTTTTCCTGCAGTAAATATCTGACCACTTGCCAGTTGCCAGGTGGGGAAAGTGGGGAGAGGAGTTTGTGACTGCTGTGCTTAATTTGTAAAAGAATGAGTGCTGGTGCCCAGAGCTCGGCTCCCGCGGTGCTATTAAAATGGGCTCGCGGAATACCAAGGCTGCGTAGTCTTGAATTCACCTCAGGCCTCTTGGATCCATTAACAGACACTCCTGTCCCTTTGTCTCACTCTTGCCGGTCCCTGCTTTCTCCCTATGTTCCCGTTTTTCCCTTCCTCTTCCTTGTGTGTTTTTACCTCTCTTGCTCTCTGTCAATATCTGACGGGCTAAAGTAAGTGCCGGTCCCCAAAAATGAATGCTGGTATGCATCACCAGCAACCACCGGTTCAAATTAAGCACTGTGTGAATACCAACAAAGTCACAAGTGTCTGGTTGTTCACAAACGGGATTGGCTACCGTGTGATTGTACAAAGTAGTTGTGTCCAGTTGCACAGTGGGAACACGTCAGCGGCTGCAGATTTACAGACCCCGTGTTAAGATTAATATATTCAAGAGTACAGTGAGCCCACTTGTATATCATACATGAAATATACATTAGTGCCACGTGGTGTGAATGAAAGAGGCGTCCAAAGGCTGCACACTCCATGGCACAAGCTTTCATTGGCTCTATACATTTCTTTGTTTAATGTGCAAATTGCACTTGGCTCGAGTTCAACTATTTGAATAATTTTGAGGGAAATGTTCATGAATATTTTCCAGGATAACAAGGTCAGTGAACCGAGGGCCCTGTTTTGTCCTAGAAAGAATTGGCAGAAAGGGAAGCAAGAGTAAGGTTGGGTCACTGAAGGAGAAGGAGTCTTCTCACATAGCCAGAGTCCCTCCCAAGAGCCAGGAGGGACCTTCCTTCAGCCTGGCGCAGGCGCAGACATTGATTCCTTGTGACTGCAACTAAATGGGAAGACATATGTCCTTTCAACAAATGCACATATGGCTATCATTGCCACATGTCTCTGTGTCAGTAAGGATGCAAAACTTCAGTGTGGGTGGGAGGGATGCTGAAAAGTAGAGATAACCCTGACTGGGCGTGGCGCCAAAATATTGAGTTTCTAATATCGACCTTCAAAAATACTGAGCCCACAATATCGACTTGCACTATATCTCCAAGGTAAGTAGAGGGAGTTGGAATAGTTAATCTCTGTTTCCCTGTGTATGCTTACCTTAACTGTAGTTGATATTTCGAAGTGGCTACATAGACATTTCTGTCCTCATCATTTTGAGATACAACCCCGTGATTGAAAGCATATGTAGCCAGTGGCACCTCCTTGAAGCCCAGTTGAGGGGAAAAGGGCAGGGCTTAGTTCCCTTTCCCTATTAGGATGACACCTAGTTTAGCATCATCTTCAACAGCAAAATGGGTATTGGGTATCAGACCTAAGCAGGATGTGTGTTATCCCATGATCCTCGTGTACAGTAACATTCAACCTAACAAGAGCCACCAAAGGACATCCACCTGGTGTTTTTCTTCCAGTACTGGAAATGGGGATCATCACATCCCATCTTTCAAAAGAACCACAGATTTTTAGAGGCGCCTTAATTGGGGATAGGTTTAAAATGTGTGCATGTAATCTGCACTTCAACCTGGGATCAAGAAAAAAGTGTTGCGCCGAGGAGAATTGTGTCCACCTAAACCGCATAGAGAGTGGTTATGGATCATAAAATCACTTACATGATAGAAACCCTAACACAAGTGAGATGCAGAAAGGAATGGCCACAATATCATCTGAACTCCCTGGTGTTATTTCTCTTGTTGGTCTCCCTAGGCTTGTGCTCCCTACGGCAACCAACATGTGAAATGTTCATTGACGGCTGCCTCCACCATCAACAGGATTGGTATATTTATATATTTGTATATTTTGTATATTTATAAAGCGCAAACAATCGCTCCGAAAGGAGCATCCTGGCGCTAACTACAAAATGTGCTAAAGATCGGAAACAGAGAAGAAACTATATGAAGGACATTACAAAATCGTCAGAAAGAGAATAAATCCATGTTTTGAGTTGTTTTCTGAATTGGTTTTCCTGGGTTAGAGATCTGAGGTGGCTAGGAATAGAATTCCACGCTTTCCCAGATAGAAAAGACAAAGACTTGCCTCCTTTGGTCTTGAGTTTGAATTTTAATGGCGTGATCAGGTTCTGACCTGAGGATCTTAAGGACCTTACAGGATTGTAGTGAGGAAACCGTTTGATGAGATAAACTGGGCCAATGCCATTGAATGCACGGAATTTAAGATTTTAAACAATATTCTTTTAGGGAGTGGTAACCAATGAAGGGTTTTAAGAGCGGCCGAGGAAGATGATCTCTTGGGTAGCTTGAGAACAAGTCTGGCCGCTGCGTGTTGCACGCCTTGGAGTTTTCTGAGGGTGTTTTTCTTTTTAATGCCTGCCATCAAACCGTTGCAATAGTCAAGACGTGCAAGGATTAAGGCCACTGCCACTGCCTTTCTTGAATCTATGGGAAGAAAGTCGAAGAACTTTTTCAGTGACTTAATGATATTAAAGCAGCTTCCTGCAACATTCCTGACATGTTGGTCAAAAGATAACTCGGCGTCGAATAGAACGCCAAGATTCCTCGCTGATGTAACTACTTGTGGTGGCGCAGGGATGTTCTCGGGCCACCATTTACTGGGACAGAATTGGGGATTTTTACCCATGGGTAGAATTTCCGTCTTACTGGTGTTACATTTAAGATGGTTTTGCTCCATCCAGCAGAAGACATCTTTTAAACACTTCTTAAAATTCGACACAGCATTTGTAGAATTGTTCTTCAAGGGAACAATAAGCTGAGTGTCATCGGCATATGATGTTACTAATATGCCGTGTGACTCAATTAAAGAGATGAGAGGGACCATATATATATTGAACAATAAAGGGCTCAATATTGAGCCCTGGGGAACTCCAGAATGTACCTTCTTCTCTTTAGAAAGAAAAGTGCCCAGGGAGATGGTCTGGGACCTGTCTGTCAGGAAGGAAATTATCCAATCCAATGCAAAATCCGTGATTCCTATATCCCTAAGTCTATTTATCAATATAGAATGGGAGATGGTATCGAACGCTGCCGTGAGATCTAGTAGGATTAGGACGGCGTTCTTTCCCTGATCTTGTAATAGCTTTATTGAATCAGTGAGTTCAATCAGGGCAGATTCCGTGGAATGGTGAGAACGGAAGCCCGATTGCTGAGGATGGAGAATATGATGTGTGTCTACATAATTTTTTTATTCTTTATGGACCATTTGTTCAGTGATCTTGCCCAGAACGGGAAGGAGTGAAATCGGGCGTAGATTAGCAAGGTCTGTAGGGGATTTGTTTGCTTTTTTCATGAGGGGTCTCACGATTGCATGCTTCCATTCGCCAGGCACAACGCCTGTGCTCAGGTAAGCATTAACAATCTCGTTTATGATAGGATTGACAACCTCAATTAATTGGTGGAGGATTCTGGGTGGACATGAATCCGAGGGGGCACCCGATTTACATGACATAATTGCCTCCCGGGTCTGGAGGAGCGTGACCGGGGTGAAAGTTCTAAGACAGGTCTTCCGATTCATTCCACAATCCGGTGGAGTGGCATACCGGATATGACAGGGAGCTTGGAAATCCTTTTTTATTAATAAGATTTTTTCTTCAAAGAAGTCCGCAATCTGATTGCAGAATTCTAAAGAAGGAGGGATTTCTGGTTGTAGAGCTCTAGGATGAGTGAAAGACTTGACAATGGTGAATAACTTTTTTTGCTTTTGCTTGGCTGTATTAATAGCATTGGTATAAAAGGTCTTTTTAGCTATTTTGATCGCTGAGAGATACATTTTTCTCTGCTGAGTATACAAGCTTCTTTCTGTCGGGTCATAGGTTTTTCACCAGTTACGTTCCTTTTTTCTGCACAATAGATGAATTTTTGCTAGGTCAGCTGTGAACCAAGGGGCATTAATCTTCCCTTTTTTCCCTTTGCCTTGAGGGCGATTCTGTGGAACTCTGTCCTTGATCTCCTGACGCATCCATGTATGAAAGCATCTGGAGCCCTGGGCAGCATCACCAGGCATGGTGGGAATAAGTGCGGTAGCGATAGGATTAAGCTTCAAGTTAGCCTCCACTCGCGTCCAATTAACATGGTTCCCTGGATTATGAGTCAGTTTGACTAGAGATTGGGGCTGTGTGAGCCTAATATGAAATGGGACCAAAAAGTGGGCTGACCAAATCTGTGGGACAGGGGGCTGCGTCTCTAAGAGGGGAAGATTAGTGCATATTCCGTCCAAAGTGTGACCGGCTTGATGGGTGGGCTGTGTGACTATTTGAAGAAGGTCGAAAATCTCCAAAGTTTGGAGGAAATTCAGTACCTGTGAGTCAGGGTATCTGGCCAAGGGACAGTTTTATTCCTGCAGTACTCGGTGCCATGCCATCTGCCAGACCTAGGCACATTCCATCATCAAGAATGATAAAGGATATCAGGCTGCTCTCAATGGTGTTTTAAGCTGGTGCTGGTTCTTAAATCCTAGGCTCCTCTTAAGGTCGGTCCCACAAAAGATCCTTCCCAGGTAGGACATCCCCCGGTGCAGCACTGCGAAGGGTGCAGAATGTATTCGCTTGCAGAGGTGTTCGCTTACTCCTGCTCTCACTCAGTAACTCTGCCAACTGTTGGCTTAGATTGACCACTCTGTCAGAGGCAGGCTTCAGACACATCGATATTCCCATCTGACCATCCGCTCTCTCACACCAGGCACAATGGCAGCCAGGCCCTTCCCATATCAACTATCAAGCCACCATCCCATTCCTATGAGATAGCATGCACTAGATTGTGTGTAGCACTACCACCTAAGCGGCAAACAAGCAGCATTCATTTAACTCCCATTCAGCCTCCTGAACTGTTGAAAACCATTGAACTAGTCACTCCATTCAGTAGTGGCCGGCATGGCTCACAGGGGGAGTGAGAGGGGGGGGAAGGGCTCACGCTGGGAGGGGGGTGGTCAATAATAAATTTAAAAAAATTAAACCTACCTTTCCACCGGCCCAGGTCTCACGTCTTCACTGCTCCTACTCTCCTGCCTTCGACAGGAACAGGAAGCAGGCAGCAGGCAGTAGGCAACCTCCCTCCCCTCCCCTAAGCCAATCACAATGCTCCATTGCAGCATTGTGATTGTGCGGGCCGCCGCCCAACCAGGGGCTGTAGGGGATGGCATGTTATCCATGTAGACTGCAATGCAGCCTGCATGGAGAAGGGCAGAGTAAGCATGAGTGGTTCAGCCTTTGCTCAGGAGTGGGCAAACTACTCCTGCCCTGCCTGGGCAGCTCTGACCACCCGCCCGCCCTCAATGTGCTAAGAAACATAAAATGGTACTAACCAAAAGTTATTAGCATTTTATGTTTTGGCTTCTCGCACTGCGGGAAAGCAGTGGGGTGATGCTCCTCCGTCCTAGTGGAAGAGCCGCCCCTGAATGCCTTCACCTGCTTGCAGACTCTACGTCCTTCACTTTCCCTCTGGCTTTTGTCCATTGTGCCACCACGGACACTCTTGGACCCCATTCATCATCACACATCTGACGAACACCTGAAGGTGTCCATGCCCAGGCAGGGTCGGACTGGCCTACCGGGCAATCAGGCACTGCCTGACTAGCTGTTTTGACAGGTCAGTATGTGGCTGTTTTTTTGGCTGGTAGTGGGTCTGTTTTATGGTCTGCTGCGCCAGTTTTTACTCTCGATTTTCCTGAGAGTAAAACACACATTGCCTACAGCAAACTCAAATCCACGTACTCTTCCATACATTGCGAAATACTTATACAGCGTGTCTTTAACAAGTGCTAAACTGCTTCAATTTACAAGCACGGGTCACTTTTGTAGCTATCTAATTCACTAATGGGGCCACTTTAATCTTCCAGTAGCCGGTCCTATTTTCAGTCCTAGTGCAACCCTTTGCCCAGGCAAAAGCATTTGTCACGTATACAACATGACAACAAAGCTAGGTATGACATCACGTCCTCCGAGGAACAACCCGCCTGCCATTCACAATTTATCCCATACATTCTTGACCAGCTACGAATATGCTAGAACCTGAATGGGATCAGCAGTCGCCAAATTATCGACCCTTGCTCTGTGGCAACATACTAACCATCAGCCAGTGGGTCTAGCTACTGCATCCAGAAGTCTCCTTCCTAGAGCCCGAGCAGGTTCTCTAAACTCTCAGTCTAGCCCCAAGGTGAGTCCAGTCATGTCCAGGCCAATGAACTTCCATTCCCTCAGTAATCTCCTGGAGATTCACTCTCAACAAGCACCAGTAGCTGCTGAAGCATAAAGGCTGTAGGGCATCACCACACCACCACCCCAGAAAGATGCTCTGAGCCAGCACTACATGAAAATATGATCGGACGAGGTTATCGGAACGTGTTTTCATACATTCTGCCTACACGTGTGTCCGAACTCAGCTCATGATGGCAGGGGGAGGGTCTCCATCTTTTACCATGAGCCGGAGGGCAAACAGGGCCGAATTATGATCGATCTGCAGACCTCAGAGACAGTACTGGGCAGTCAGTAGATCTCTGGACTGCGCATGCATAAGAGCATGAATGACCGCAGTGCCTATCACAGTGGTTCAATCCATACACACAGGCGAGCAGCACTGTTTGTTTATTACATAGGCTGTATGGGTCTGCCAATGGGGTTCTCATCAAATAGCCTACCCAATCCCTAGGATGCCAGACAGAGCAGGAGGGCAGGATCAAGGAGGGGAGAGTCTGTCCCAGCTTCTGAAAGGGTTAAGTCCACTCCTCTTACTACCTAAGTCAGGGATGTGAAGGTCTCTCCCCTTCTTCACTGTCTTCCCTACATGTACGACGGGAGAAGTTTGGTCCTCTCTGGAGAAATCCTGCCATGACAGGGCCATCCACTATCTAGCAGTGGCACCTCCTCTCCTGAAGTAGTCTTACATATACTTATAATCTGTGGTAAAGGCATGGGTGGTAAAGGCTGTGTGGAAAAGGCTCATGTGGTAAAGCCATGCTTTGTAATGTCATAATGTCATACAACCAGTCTTTGATGATTGCAACAGGTCTTTAAGTTGCTCATTAGACTCTCCAACTGACTGCAGTTGGGAGTTGCTCTCACTTGAAACATCTTGTTGGAAGTTTTTCAATAATCCTGCTGTTGCCTCAAACTTTGTACCAAAAAGCTCAGAGGGGGTTCTGCTAATATGAAGACTTCAGAGAGAAAGAAAGACAGAGAGGAGAAAATTAAACTGATCGTGCAAGTTTGACATGCAAAATCTAGGCTGCATCAGCAAATATGTTTCGTGCTGATTTTTAGTGTCTGTGTTTGTCCTGCGATGGGAAATCAGCGCAAATGGCACCATGCATAGCGCAAGAGGATGCTGTTTCTTTCTGCCACTCGAGTCGATTTTGTACTCGAGTGGCATCTTCCTAAACTCGAAAGGATGGTTTCTCAACACGATCAGTCGCGACCGCCGCATTGAGAAATCTCGCTGGGAGATGGAGGTGGTCTAGGGATGCATTTTCCTAACTCGCCCTCGCCAACATAACATTGGCGAGTGCGAGCAAGGAAAAAACTACAGTCCGCTTTGCGGATTGGAATTTCTCAGAAGTCCGCATGTTGCGCGTAGTGCTGAAATCTCCGCAAACCCCGCGAATGGAGCGTAGTTTACCGCCCAGGCCTAATAAGAACAGATTTACCATTTTTTTAGCCATGTACACTTTAATCATCCTTTAGGCCTTACATCCTAAACTTCATGCAAAGGACCTGTTTTCTCATTCACAGCATCTTGGCTTTATAGTGTAGACAGGATAGTCCGCTGCCTCTGTTGATGGCACAAGCCAAGCACAATGCATCATACAGAGAACACCATCTGTAGTCAAAGAGCATGTGCTAGACATACTTGGAGGTCAGGGCAGTTCATGAGAGCATCGACGTTTGTGGCTGGAAGAAGCGCTGTAGCAGCAAAGGCACATCTTGGACAAACGACTCGATTTTCCTTCTCTCGTCTGAAGCTGCGAGCAATGCTTTGCCCACCGTCCGACTTAGAAGCCAGACAATAATGTCATCTTTGTTGACTTTTCTGTGGACACTTACTGCTCTCGTCCAAGCAAATATCTGACATTCATGAAGGGCTGCCATCCATCTCCTTTTGGTGGAGCTGTATCTTCGATTGGAACATGTGTTGTCTTCCTTTCGTCTTAATAGAACTGTATTTCTCTCAAATGTCAGACAAACACATATAGTACCTAACAAGAGGGCAAGGCCTTTGCAACTATCAGGAACAACTAGAAACTGCATATTATAAGAAGCGTTTTAACAAGTAACTACAGTGTGACAAATCCATCCGCTATGTCAGCTGTGAAGCCAGTGCAGCAACTCTAAAGCAAATAGGGAATATTTCACCACTATGGTGACTGAGTTAAGCGCTCACCTCTGACATGTGTGTGACCTCAGGCAGAAAGATCTGAGTGTCTTGGTTGGTATTATTTTTCTTTGTATATTATGGTATTTGTTAGCTCCATGACTGTATAGATCAGAGGAATTTGTTCTTACAAGATACCTGATTAACATATTAGGAAGGTATTTTACAGAAATATGATGTTGCATAAAATATGTACATTGTTTTATAAAACATTTTTTAGAATTGATACAATATTGTATTACAGCAAGGCAATACTGGATACAGTATTTTTAATTTAAATAATAATTGTGGATCGACAAAGGTTTGATTATATTTAATACATTTGAATTTTTTACATTCAACAGAGCTCAATGTCGCGATAGTTGTGTGGATGACAATGAATGGTGGATTTCCCTTTGATGAGGTATGTCAAGATATAGTGCCTCCCAGTGTACCTCTTTCTCCTTTCACTCTGTGTTGCTCTTTGTCACCCATATGCTTATCCTTGCCTCCTTCCATGTTGCTCTTGCAGTTGTGTTCTTCACCCCAGTTGCTTTCTCGTCTGTGTGCAATTCCCATGCCTATTCTATTTTGCTTTCTTTTGTCCATCTCCCCCTCTCAGCGCTCCACTTTGCATTCTCCTTTTCTATGTCATCTACTTCCCACATCAGCACCCTCCATTTTGCTTCCAAAATCTCACCACTATGTTGCATCCACCAGTGTTGCTTCCACCCCTCACTGTTGCTTTCCCCAACTGTTTTCAGAAATACTTTTGGACATTTTTTATTTAGTTACTCATCCAACTCAGATCCATAACAGCAAAGGAATAAAACCGAGCAGCATCAAAGGATAAAAAAAATCTTTTTAGCCATACTGCACTGCATCGACGATGCTATGTCACATTGCTAAAACAATTAGCAAAACCAATAGGTTCCAAAGGCGAGGTGTATTGGCTTTGCCAATGCTTGTTATTTACTAGTCCCTCAGGTTGCAGTGTGTCAGCATGCACTAGTGTGATTTGGAAGTATCATGTTGACTAATTCACAAAAGGTAGCGACAGGATTCAGCTAAGCACAGACACACAATCAGCCATAAGGTGCACAGGTGTTGGAGACTCTGAAAGATGAGTCAGTGGAAACCGAGGAGGTTTAGAACCCTAGACCTGTAATTACCAGTCAGTCTACAGACTTCCTAGTTTTGGGTCACTTCCAGTTAACTGGTGGCAGAGCACAAAGGCTTTGCCTGGCAACAAATCATGGGTTGTTGCAGGTCTTCGCTTTTGAACCAGTTCGTGCTTGTTAGCAGTCGCTCATATTTTATTATTTTCTCCCTCTCAGTTACCCTTGCTATATCCCCGGCAGGTCCCCCTTTCTCCATGTTGTTTGTTTGTGTGTGCTACTTCTACTGCTTGCCACCTATATTATGACTGGTGGGTTTGTGATGGTGCGCTGGTGCTTCCAGAGTAATCTCTGGCATGCTTAAGTTTTGTCAAAACAACACCCACTGCCTAAACTGGCAATCCTCACAAACATTGTTATTTAGTAAACATTCAAACCAGCTGGTATTCTTTACTTACCTGCTATCCTCTTTCTTCCATGCATCCAGTTCATTAGCCCTGTCTTTGCATCATTGAGATAGAGTTGTGACCTCCCTCACCAATGCCAATTCTCTTTTCGAAGAGAGAGCTCATCCATAGTTTCTCTCCGCCCCCCTTCCCTGTTTCCACTAGATCCCTACCATCTGCACACCTCTGTATGCATTCAGGGACATCAAGGGCTTTCAGCAGGTCTACATCAATCCCTCAGCCCATGTGTAGCATGCTACTTGTCACCCGTGAGGGTGTCCAGGCGGCGGGAACATCCTGAACCTGACAGGTAGGAAAAAAGTTAGAAATGGGCACCTGTTCGATTACTCCAACTTTTGGAGAACATTTCTGATGTACAGGATTTTCTGAGTCTCAGTGAGATATTTGCTCTATAACTTTCATAGCCATCCTACCCTCATTCCGCTACTCCTAGCCACTAACCTATTCTAGCACAGCAGAAAATAGAAATCCTGATTTGAGTTTCAAAGATGGTTCACGCCCGCATACCTGTCTGAACAATAAGACTTGTGTTCAGTATAACAGCAGAGCCTGTTCTTCTCATTGTGTGAGGCTAAATGCCTCCATCCCTGGCTGCCTTCACTTAGAATGGGTGGTACGATTCTCCATCGCCTGTCTCCTTGTTGCATGGCATGAAGGGTCCTCTCTAACCACTCACTTCTTGTTCTCAGATTTTATAACCTTCGAAGTTGATGTTGAAACTCTCTAGGAATAAACAATTAATAAACAATTAACAGAGAGTCGCTTGATGTACTTTTACTTATTTTCCTTCTGTGAGACTGTGTTTTTTTAAATAATGAAACACACAAAAGGTGATGGGAGGCTGCTTGTAATAGGTCAATCCAACGACAATAGCTCGGGTTAACACTCCAACCCATTGTGCTTTCGCTGACCATGCCTCCTCAGTCTGGAACCAGCCACATGCAAATCAGTCTTGACCCTGCTCCTCATGGTAACAGTTCAGTCCGAAATGCCAAGCCACCTCCACCCTCAACCAGAACACAACCATCCGAGGACCAGTTTTGCCCTAGTTATGGGCTCCTCAGCCGGGTACAGCTTGGTTCCAGTGACACAGTGAGCATGAGACCCATATCTGGGCCTACCTATGCCACTTAGGGAGGTACACGAAACACACAAAAGGTGATGGGAGGCTGCTTACAATAAGTCTAACCACTCGCAATAGCTCGGGTAGAATCCCAACCCATCCTTCTTTTGCTCACCATGCCACTGCAGTCATCATATGCAATCATTGTTGACCCTAATCCACGCTTTTGACCTAACCATTATAAGAACATGTCCATAACCTTTAACTTGGGTTTCCATTACTTTGCTGTTGCTCCTACACATACATTGGCAGCATTGTAGTTTGAATATTAAATCTGCTAAATTAAAGAAATGGCCAGTCACATAGATGGCCTTAACACAATATGTGATGTAAATATTGGGGCAGAATTCACTAACATTAATAACAGTACCTGTTGGTAAGAAAAGCTCCCTCCCAAGGATATGCAGCACTAAAAGAGCTTATACCCTTGATCACAAGGATAGCCAGAAAAGCAAATACATTCATAATAATATGTAAAGTTTCTTACATATTTATTATATTTTACCATAACTAATAATTCGGGTATCATGATAAAACTGTACGCTCAAAATACTGTAACATTTCTTAGTTTCAATTAATAATTTCTTTGAATAATTCTAACGTGGGTGCTAAACTGTTTTTTCTAGAGCTGTAATTTTACCACATTTTGTCATTTATGGATTTAGGCAGTTATATATATGTTCAACACGTTTGTACATTTTTAACAGTATTCAATTTTTCCACGTAAAATTGAACCATGTAAACACTTAAAACAGCTCTGCTTCCACTGGTCACATTTTTACCAAACTCTCTGTTTTTTGTGCAACTAGTTCCTTCCAATAAACAGTGTCTTGGCAGAAGGCATATTTCAGCTAACATTCTCAAGTATTATGAATTAAATCATTGAAACAATGTCGAGAGACATGTCATATTATTGCAAACCACACAGCACCACTAAATTTAGCAAAGGTATATTCTAAACCATTTAATCATTTTCAAACAATGTTGGCTACACACGTCTGAGCCCTTCTCTACAGGCAAAGGAGTACATTTCTCAAACATAACTTACACATAACTATGGAAAATACAATGGTCTATATCAATTCATACATACTGAATAAAAGTGACATAACAGGAGTACTCAGGAGCTTGAATATGTCTGCATGCTGGTTTAGTGTTACTATCAAACATTGCCCTTCTGTCTGTCCTCCTTGCGCTAGTCCTTACTGCACTTCACCCACACTCTAATAGACATAGGGCCCGATTCACAGAACTAACTTAAGACAAAATCCTAAACTTACTACTTTTGGTATTCACAGAAGTTAGGATTTTATCTTAAGGTTGTCTTAAGACAGACTTAAGACAGACTTAAGTTAGGATTTTGTCTTAAGTCTGTCTTAAGTCTGTCTTAAGACAAACTTAAGACAAAATCCTAACTTCTGTGAATACCAAAAATAGTAAGTTTAGGATTTTGTCTTAAGTTAGTTCTGTGAATCGGGCCCATCGACATTGGATTGAATAGTCTTTCTTTGTTTTACATTCTAATTCTTCCTCCCTAGCAGGAAGGCAAACTCAGTGGAAGAAACCATTGAAATTGTTTGCAGGACAAAGAGCTCTGATTCATCGTCTCCCTTCCTGGGTCCTGAGCTTTTTGGTTCACATCTGAATGAGATAGTACAAAAAATATGCAGATGAGAAGAAGATTGTGCAACCATTCAGATTTTCAGCAGGGAATTTCTTTTTCATCCAGAAACATGCATTCCAATCCACTCAAGACAAACAAAGTCTCTTATGTGACTGGGGCAGAGGGCAAGGGGCCGTGCTGTCAAATAAATCCTGGCTGCAACCATCTCAGCCCTAGATCAGCAACTTAAGACATGAATATATGTAAGTTGTGGAAGACTTAAGCATTTTTGTGGAAAATGGGGTAATTAGTCCAAGACCTTTGGATCCTATTATGAAAGAGGGCCATTTTATAGAACTCAAACTGCCCCCTCCAATGTTGCTTCTTTGAGTACACCCTTTCCAAAAGAGGATATCACAAGGGAAGCAAATCTGGAAGATATTAGGCTTTTAGTTCAGAAGGGAGCTGTGAAAAAGCCAGAAGAGTAAATAGCTCTATTCTATTCCAGGTTCCAAAATCAAGTGGCAAGTTCCACCCTTCGATGTGGGGAAACTTCAATGAGTGGTTTTGAAGTGCACAAGCACCCCTTTCAAGCCAGTGCTGTCTGCTAGGTTATCTCTCGGGATCACAAGCCATTTGTGTGAGGTCAGGTCATTATTCCTTGATGTCCCGGTGTGAGCCCCCTTCACTCTTGTCTACCCAGGCAAGCCATTGAAATGCAGATTCATGCAGAGGGGTGTTCAGCCACCCTTGGCCTTCCTGGGTTTATGGCTGTTGGGGAGGAATACACAAATGAGATCTGTCACCCCATCCAGATGGTTACTAGAAACAGGCTGGAGGTCACATAGATGAAGTTAAGAGCAGAAAAATGCCCACTGTCTGAAAGTGGCCTTTCTGCACAAGTAGTGTTAAATTCAACCTTACCAGCAAAGCTCCTTTATCATTACTAGTCCACCCATACCAAACATGATAAAGCGAAAGATAAAGGCTAGGACCGGAGGTTGTTCCTTCTCGGTTAAAACGGCCACTCCGTGGAACACTATGCCGGAATACCGATGGAAGATTCACTCTAAACAAATTTTCAGGAGAGCACTAAAAACATGGCTCTTTACTCTTCCCTAATTTCCTACCACCAGGTTATGTCAACAGCAATATCAGTGCTGGGACTCCTTCGTGGGAGGTAGCCGCATGCTTTATAAGCTTCCTATTATTATTATTATTATTATTATTATTATTAACCCTGGGCGAAGTACTACGCTACGCTTGCGTAGTTTGCGCTACTTCGCCCTACGCAAATTTCACGTCGCACAGTGTAAACACGCGTATCGTAGCGTAGCGGTCATTTTTTGCTTGCTCGTGGTCCTCAACGTCAAGTTGGCGACCGTAAGCGAGCAAAATGACATCCCAGCGAGACTTTTTCCTCGTTTGCGATCAGCAACATCAAGTTGCCGATCGCGAGCGTGGAAAATAAACCTCCTGGCGAGATTCTCAACGCGGGGAGGTTTCTCGCGACCGCTTGCGAGGAGAAATTACCAGTCCACGTTGAGAAAGCTGCCACTCAAGTAGAAATCTACTAGAGCGGCAGAAAACGACTGCTTGCACTGTGCAAGATGCGGTTTGCACTGATTTGCACGGTTTGCACTGATTGCACAGTGCAGGAAAGCATCTGTGCAATTAGTGCGAACAGCATTTTGCACAGTGCACTACTCATTTGGCGTAGGTACGCATAGCTTGCGTAGTGCAAAGTGCACTTGGCGTAGCTACACGTAGCGCTACTACGCGAATCACGCCCAGGGTTAATTATTATTACTCCCCTGGGATCAGGAATTGCCACTTAGAAGCATGTAAGGTAATTCCCAATGCAAGTAATGAGGGGAGTAGGCCAGACAACAGTGAAGTAACGAAATAAGCTGTTTTTCACTACCAGGACATGTAAAGCATACAAGCACATGTCCTTCCCTTTGCTTACAAGGCACCCTGCCCTCTGGGTTGCCAAGGGCTGTCCTTAGGGGTGACTTATATGTAATCAAAAGGGGAGTACAGGGCTTGGCAAGTAGTTTTACCTGCAAGGTCATAGTGACCGCTAACTGCACACACAGGTCCTGGCATGGCAGTCCTGAGACATGGTTAGGGGGCTACTTACATGGGTGACACAATCAGTGCTGCGGCCCCACTAGTAGCATTTCATTTACATGACCTGGGCACCTGTAGTGCACATTACTAGGGACTTTAAGTAACTTAAATATGCCAATTGGTTACAATCCAATGTTCCCATGGTTTAGGGGAGAGAGCACAAGCACTTTTGCACTGATTAGCAGTGCTAAAGTGTGCAGGGTCCTAGAGCAAGGAGCAAAGGGTACAGAAAATGGAGAGAGGCAGGCGGAAATGTTGGGGGAAAACCCTCCCAAGACTGTCAGGTCTAACATTTTTATAGCGTTTACAACATACAATATAGTGAGGACCAGGATGAAGTGCAATGATTTTTATCATGCAACGTTCACCAGGACTATAGGTAGCAATAAAATAAAGTGGATGGTTTACAGGGGGGAGGTACATTTCAATCGGGGACCAATAAAGTCCTATCAAGACTGTGACAAAGGTCTTGCATTTTTGTTCATATCAGTAACTCAACCTAGGCACTATTGTCCTCTAGGTGGCATGTCGGGGGAAGGAGTGGTAAGTGGTGGTACTCTTCATCAGGGCTGGTCCCTTCCCACAAGGGATAGTTTGTGTAGTCTGTGTCTCTCTCCAGCATCAAGGGTATGTTCCTCCATCAGAGGTGTCCCCTGCAGTTTTAACTAGGTAAGTGTAAAAAGGGCCCCATATGTCTCTGGGGCGTGACGTTGGGGGTTGTAGGTCAGAGTATACTTTGCACCTCATATTGCAAAGGGCAAAATCTGAAAACCAATCTTGGATTTGGGGTGCATGAATGCTTTCCCAGTGCATGGCAATTCTCCTTCGGGCTAGTACTAGTGCCAAAGCTTCCAGTCTGTATATCCCCTGTGGTATGGCTTTAACATAGCTCAAAAAGGTCCATAAGCGGTTGGAGATCCAAGTGATGTTCCAGCATATCCTACAGCGTTGTTGCTACCGCCCTCAGAAAGTCTGTACAGGGAGACACAACCAAGCAAGATGAATAAAGTCTGCTTTGTGTTGCCCGCAACAGGGGCAGTTGCACGGCCTTGTGCTGTCTATGTCTGGTGGCTCAGTGGACTAAAGCGTCTACTGCAGGGGCCTGTGTTCGACCTCATAGTCACAGGTTCAAATCCCGGCGTGTCCACTCAGCCTTTCATCCATCTGAGGTCGATAAAATGAGTACCATTGAGTTGGGTAACAGCAAACGTTATTATTCAGCGCCAAGATGCCCGTAGTGGTGAACGTGCGCTTTACAAATACACATGTTATGTTATGTTATCCTAGCAAGTTTAGCGGTTTGGAGTTGGCGTGTTATAAGAATTTGAAATGTAAGAGTTTGTGACTTTGGACTAATGAGACAAGTTTGGTCTGCATGCAGCAGAAGCGCCACTGTGCCTGCGTAAAATTGGAATCTATATCTTGCTCTCAAGCGCATCTAACATGGTCTGTGTGGGGTGATTTGAGTAGTGCATAGGCCAGGAAATGCCTGGAGACCCAACAAGTTGTGTTGGTTCCTCTAGAAGACTCTAGTACAGTCTAGGTTCTCCTAGACTGTACATCTCAATCTGCCATCGAGAAACTGATGTAAGGGAGGCAATTTGTGGGTCGATATCATGTGTTCTGTAGATACAAATGTTTCCTGATCATGCATATCCCCCCTTTCGTGCAACTGCTAGTGTGGTAAGGTATTTCACAACAGCATTCTGCAGTTGGGGGCAACAGGGGGTTTTGCCGCAGGGCCAGGGCGTAAAGGCATAGGTGACCTGATTTCCATGCCAGCTACCTACATGCCCAGCAGGTTGTGGCAACTGTCTTTATGTCCCTATGCTCTGTGAGTGTACCCATGGCAAGGTGAGCCCAAAGAGGGGGTGCTCTGTCTGTCCGGGCGCTGAGGTTTGAGGAATGGGAGGCGATCACTTGGGTGGAACCAGCGCGTTGTGTATTTGGCCTGCACGACTAGATAGTATAATTTGAGGTCAGGTACATCAAGTCCTTCCTCTTTGTAGGGAAGTGTGAGAATGTCCCAACTAATCCAAGCCTTTTTTCCCGCCCATAACCAGTTTTAGCAGTGCCAGTCTGAGTGTTTGGAAGGAGTTTTGGGTCAGTGGTATTGGTATGTTCACAAATAGGTATAGAACGTGGAGGAGCTCCACCATCTTGAATATGGCAATCCTACCTGTGATGGACAGGGGAAGCCTGATCTAGAAGTCTATCTCATTCCAAAGCATCTCCATGGTGGGGCCATAGTTTTGTCAAATAGTCGTCTTTCTGTCCCAATTCAGAGTATCCCCCGAAGTGGAGGACTTCTCAGCCCAGGTTTTTGCCATATAAAATAATGTCATCCACATCCATTGATAATAGGAGATGGACAGTGGGGAAGGGGAGTCCCCGGCAGAGGTGTCCCTCCAGTAAGACCCTCACCAAGGTGTCCATTACTAGGATGAACAGCAAAGGAAAGAGTGGACATCCCTGCCAAGTGTCTCGATATATAGGAAAACGGTCTGATGTCAGGGCCTTGACCTGTACCCTTGCCACAGCTGTGTGTATAATAGCTGGACCAGTTTGGTGAAGTCTCGTGGCATTCCAACTTTAGGCAGCACCTCCATCAGAAACAACCATTCTAACACATTGATTGCTTTTTCTGCATCCAAAAGTACTGCCATGGCCTCCAGTATGGAGTTCAGTTGATTCAAGACTACAAATATTGTACGAAGATTTATGGCTGTCGATCGGTGTGGCAAAAAGCCAGACTAGGCTGGGGATGTCATCTATTCCTTTAACACTGATAGCCTAGAGGCTATCACTTTAGTAAGTATTTTGTTGTCTACATTTATTAAGGACAGTGGTCTATATGAGGAATATGCTGTAGGGGCTTTGCCAGGCTTGGGCAATAGTGCAATGACAGCCTCCCGGAGGGAACGCAGTAAAATACTGTTATCAAATGCCTCTGCGTAGACCTCAAGTAAGTGGGGACCAGCACATTTTGGTGGGCTTTATAGAATTAACCGGTGATGCTATCGCTGCCGGGGGCTTTATGGCCCAGATGGCTTTTGATGGTGGCCAGAGTCCTTTCTTGGTGATGGGTAGGCCAGGAACTCTCTGCAGTGTCATCAATTGCCATATCATTGCTATGTTGTCTAGGTAGGTGTGTATGATAGACGCAGTCGCCTTTAAACATGGAGAGCATAGTTGGCTATAGTATCAGACAAATTCAAGGCTGATGTCTCCGTTAGTGGTTAGTGTCTACCTGATTGATGTGTATTTCTAGGGTGCTTGATTTTTGTGCCTATTCCCCTAAGGAGTGATGCTAGTGTCCTCATGGGTTGTTCTCCCTCAGCACAAAGTCTGGCTTAGGACACCTGCCCAGATATTTTATTTCTCTATCCACTAGGTCTCTATAAACATATGAACAAATGATGACTGTCCAGTAGATCGGAAGCCTGCTCCATCTTCAAGACGCAATCGTCCTGCCGTTTTATGTCATGGTCTGTCTTTTCTATCTGTCCACAAATGTCCCACTGTACCCCCACCCTTTTAGCTATGGTGAATCCCCAGATATAAGCCTTCAGTGATATCCCATAGGGTTGCCTGGGATGAGACCAAGCCCTCATTAAGTCAAAAATACTCAAAAATTGCCTCCCATAAATTCGAGCAAAAGACTGCATCATGTAAGGCGTCGCTCTCGAAACACCAGTACGGTCTGCCCCAACAGGAGCTTGAAACCGTAAGGTCCAAAGTGACTGGGGAATGGTCTGAGAGTGTGTGTGGCAAGTGGGCTCTGTCAGCAACCCATGGAACTGCAGTTTTCAAGATAAACCAATAATCTAAATACGATAGCAACCCGTACAGGACAGAGTAGAAGACTTATTCCAGTCAGTTTCCATGGAGGGCCCACCAGATATCCATGAGACCATACCTATCCAATGCGTATAGCAGTATACCCATAGGGTGGGATTTTGGGGAACTCCAAGGTCCAGTGAAGTCTTGGGAAGTGTCTATAAGCAGATTTAAGTCTTCTGTCACACTTTGGTGTTTGCACTAGGACTGGCAGCAGGTCGTGGAAAAAAGCAGGTGTATTACTGTTGGGTGCACAAGTGTTAATTATAGTCAAAGTCAAAGTCAAAAAATCTTGTATAGCGCACATGTCACCGTTAGGTCTCAAGGTGCTTGCAGACCCTTCAACTGGCTGAGTTCTATCTCATTTCACTTGGAGAACAGCCATGTTTTTAATTCACTACAGAAGCGTCGGTTGTCTGGGATGGACATAAGATGGGGCGGAAGTTGGTTCCAAAGATACGGGGCGAGATGGGAAAAAGATCGGCCACCGTTACGCACAGTGCGAACCCCCAGGGCAAGTAAGAGGAGCTTAGAACTGGATCTAAGAGTTCTCACGGGTTGATATTTTATCAGTTGTTTCCCAAGATAACCAGGACCGGTGCCATAAAAGCTTTTATGTGTTAGGCTTTGGATTTTATACTGCCCTCTCTTCCTAATTGGAAGCCAATGAAGAAGCTTCAAAATGGGGGTGGATGGCGACCTAGGAGGTAGATCCAGTATTAATTGGGCTGCTGTGTTCTACAGAATCTGTAGTTTGTCATTGCTCGTAGTGGGGCTTTAATCCTTTTTCACCTACCTGCCTCTTCCTGCTCCCGGTCCCCGTTCCGCCGCGGCTTGTGCCGTTTGTTGCGGAAGGACCTCTGGGGCATTTCAGGTTCTTCACTTCCGGTTTGGCGGTCTAGCTGTGACGCCCTCCCCATAGCTATTTAGACTCAGTTTGGGGCACGGACGCGCGCAGCAGCGTTCCAAAGGCAAGCCCGTCTGCGCCCATCCGCGCCAGACCGCCGCCAGCCGCCATACCCCCTGGTTGTTTTATCTTTTGCGTAAGGAACAGGGATATCCCCCATCTCACCCTGCCAATAATCAGGTATTCAAGTGCAGAACTGAGGGCCCGATGTAGGTAGGCCGTTACCGATCAGTAACGGCCGAAAATACCGATTTTTGGCCCTTACCGATCGGTAAACAGCCATCGAGATGTAGGGAACCAAAAAAATTAATAATCGGAGTGAAAACCGAATCGGAACGAGTACCGAATGGGAAAGAATCCGATACGTACATACCGAAAATCGGATATGTAACGAATCGGTAACACACCGATCCGTATGCAAACACCGATTCGGTCCATGTACCGAATCGGTAGTGACACCGAATCGGAAAATAACCGATTCGGTCCATGTACCGAATCGGTAGTGACACCGAATCGGAAAATCACCGAATCGGTCCATGTACCGAATCGGTAGTGACACCGAATCGGAAATTCACCGATTCGGTCCATGTACCGATTCGGTAGTGACACCGAATCGGAAAATCACCGATTCGGTCCATGTACCGATTCGGTAGATAGACCGAATCGGACATGAGCCGAATCGGAAAACATACCGATTCGTATGAATCGCCGATCGGGAAATTCCCCGATTCCGACAGATGGGGAGATGTAGGGAGGCACAGAAACACCGAAATCGGCTCAGAATCGGTAGAATTCACTCTGTATTTACCATGGATTCCAATCAGGTGGTAACCAACTCCAACCCATATAAACAGCCCCAAAATGCATTGCAACTTGCAGGATGGCAGCTTTTTATGTCATTGCGAGGCGGCTACGGCTACAGCAGGAAGGACAGAGGGAATGGCTAAGAAATGAACAGGTCTACAGACAGAGGATAACCCTGTTCATGCTCACAGAGGCAGAGATCCTACAGAGATACAGGCTGGACTCTGACACCATACTTGAGCTCATCAGGGATCTCAAACCATTCGTGGACCACCACACCCCAAGGGCACACGCCATCCCTGCGCACATCCAGGTGCTATGCAGCCTACACCTGCTAGCGTCTGGCAGCTATCAAAGTGGAGTTGCAGCGGCAGGAGGGGTGAGCCAGAGCAGCCTGTCAAGGTTCTTCCACACATTCCTTGACGCCATGATACACAGGATGGACCAATACATCTCTTTCCCTGCAACCCACGCAGAACTGCTACAAACTAAAGCTGACTTCTACCAGATGGCACAATTTCCCCAAATCATTGGTTGCATAGATGGCACGCACATTCCGATTTGCCCACCAGCGGACACCGAATACATATACCGCAATCGGAAGTCTACACACACCATCAACGTGCAGGTGATCTGCAATGCAAAGTGCACCATCACAGACCTGGTAGCAAAATTTCCAGGGAGTACCCATGACTCCTATATTTTCCAACAGAGCGGCATCTATGCACGGCTGATGGCTGGCGAATTTGGTGAAGGATACCTCCTAGGTGAGACACATCATCAGACCCCCATAACACATAGTAGCTAGGTGGAATACATGTATGCATGTGTGTAATGTTACCCCTTTCTCTTCCAGGCGACAGTGCATATGCCCTCCGCTCATTCATACTCACCCCCTACCTCAACCCCTCCACACCCAGCCAAAGGAGGTATAACCGGGCCCACATACGCACAAGGAATGTTGTCGAACGGACCTTTGGCATCTGGAAAAGTAGATTCAGATGCCTGCACAAGAGTGGAGGTGCAAGGCAGTATACCCCCATCACCTGCTGCAAGATCATAGCTGTATGTGCAATGTTACACAGCCTTGCGGTGAAGAAGGGCACTGAGGTGGAGTTGTCTGACTACGAGGACCATGACGACGACGAAGCTGTGCCACTGACACAGCCAGCTGGGGTGTGTACGCCAAGTGATGGCAGATACAGACGTGAGGAGATTACTGAAAACTATTTCTGAGTGAGTACAGATGCAAAGACAGCTAAATGGTTATTGGGAAAAAACAAATTTTAATACTGTTGCAACACAGTTACTGCACTGATGTGCAACAAAAAAATGGTGTAATGGAAAAGAAAACAAAAGTCCAAGGTCCAGGTTGCCTCACCCGCCCTTGCAAGGCTATTTCTTTGCCCGCTTGCCAGCCCCACTGGGGTGTCCCTCAGCCCCCTCTGAATGACCAGCAGCATCTGCAGAGCGCCTGGTGCTCCTACGTGGCTCAGACGCAGCGCTGGCCGGGCTGCTGCGGCTGCTGCTGTCCCCAGCATCCCCCAGGTCCAGGGCAGGATTTGTGGCTGTGTTCGAGATGATCATGGCCTCCATAGCAGTGGTGATGCGGGCCATTCCCCTTGTGAGCTCTGCCGTATTCTGACTCAGGCTAGACTCCATGTTTGCGCTGCGCTGGCACAGTTGTGCCGTTGCCGCAGCAAGGCGGCTCAAGCAGCGGTTCTGCACCCGGGCATCCCGCCTGCGCACCAGCTCCTGCTCCTCCATTCTGCCACACAACTGGGTTATGGCAGTGGTTAGCCTGCCTAAACCTGCTGCCACCTCCTTGTTTGATTCCACGAAGGCCTGAAATCCCTTTACCATTTCTCCCATCTGCAGGTTGTGCTGCAGGAGCTGGCGTTGGCAGGCCATCGTGGATTTTGCCTGCTGCCTCTGTATCTTGACCATCTTTCCCTCGAGGCCCAGGAAGACACTGCCCTCCCGTGCTGGTGCAGCAGTGGTGGTGATGGCACGGCGCCGGGTACTGCTGCTGCCGGCCTGCTGAGTGGGCTGGGGTGCCACTGGTGGGGGTGTGGTGCTGGCCGGTCCCTGAGCCCCTGCTCCCAGGACAGGTTGTACTGGTGCCAAAGCCATGGTTGTGGCAGGAGCTGGTGTAGGTGGAAGGGGGTCCCTTGTCGGGGAGTTCTCTGGGGAGAACTGCAAGGGGGGTGTGCTGGGCATTTGTGGGGAGTGCAGTGCTTCGAAGTCTATCACCAGGTCTCCCTCCATACCAAGCCCTAGGGTGTTTCCGTCCTCCTCCTCCTCAGCAGCCTGGCTGGTGCTCGGCCCTGCGAGTGCAGTGTCAGATGGTGCTGCTGCCTCTGATGACAATGTTTGTCCGCCTGATGGTGCCCCTAGGTACAAAGAAGCATTTGTAAATTGAGTGCCGATGTATTACAGTCAGTACAATTAAAGCATTCCACATGTCCTTGCATCTCCTTAGACTGTGTTACACTGTTTCCTGTTTTGTGATTCTGCACTGCCATATTTTGCTAACTTCTGCTGACTACATGTACCATGATGCTTGTCTCTTGTATGTTGGTTACAGTACTGTGCTGGGGTTTGCCTATGCATTGTGTCTAATGGGGAGGTGTCTGGTAGGGTGTGTCATGATGCGCATGCTTCTTACCTGTAGCTGTAGCTCTGACAGAGCTGTCCAGGGTCCCAATTCCAGTAACACTCTCCCTCTCAATGGTGGTGGAGACCATTTCCTCGAGGTCTGTGAGGGGTGGCGCCGGGTTACTGCCCCCACCTGTGAGTCCTGCCTGCCTCTGGATCTCTGCCATCTTCCTTTTTGTGAGGCTGCGGATGTCGTAGAATCTCTTCTTGAGCTCATCCAGGGACCTGGGGGTGACACCCACAGCATTCACCTTTTGGGCGATTTCGCTCCAGATCCTCCTCTTGGTGCTGTCTGGCACATTGAGGGACAGCTTTCCAAACAGCTGGCGGTGCACCCTCACCACCTCCTCGACCAACACCTGAAGCTCGGTGGTGCTGAACTTAGGCTTCCTCTTCTGGGAGGACTTCTGGCTCTCGCTCTGGTTTGCCATGTTCTTCACTACAGTTCACAACCTCCTACTCCCACTGCTGCTAACTGTGAGTGTTGAGCTCAGGCTGGCTCTCCAGAAACTTCTTAATTAGCTGCACCTGCCAGGGTTGCCACTCCCTGTTTGGGTGGGGGAGGGGGAGCCACCTCATTGGCTGAATCGGCTTTTGCCGAATCGGCTTTTACCGAATCGGATATTACCGAATCGGTAAAATCCGAATCGGTATTATCCGATTCGTATTTTACCGATTCGGGTTCTTCAATGCATTCCTATGGGCTTTTTGGCCATGGGTGTGTTTTCATAGCTACGATTCGATAATTGCCGAATCGGATTTTACCGAATCGGCTATTTCCGATTCGGTGTTAGCCGATTCGGAACTTTCCGATTCGGTGTTAGCCGAATCGGTACTTTCCGATTCGGTCCGTGCCGATTCGGAACGTACCGATTCACATTACCGATGCCGACCGATTCGGTATTAATTCGCCTTTTTTTACCTACATCTCGTTTTCCGATTTCAGAATACCGATTCGGAACGCCTCGGTATTTTGAAATCGGAAAATCACTTTTACCTACATCGGGCCCTTAGATTCTTAAATAAGCCCCCCTGCACTGGAGCATCTTCGACAACAATAGGTAAAATGGTGCCTTTTCCCCCCTCAGTGCAGGTCTTTCCTGGAGCACCCTTCCCTCGCTGTTCCTAAACAACTGAAGGCCATCTATCTGAATGCTCGGTCCATTCCCAAGCACACCCTGGAACTGTGGACTCTTTTAGATCAGGAGAAGCCAGATATCTGTTTCACAACTGAAACATGGCTTAATGACCAGTCACATCCTGATATAGCTATTGCTTTTCCCTCACCATATAAGCTAATTAGACTTGATAGAGCAGCCAAGAGAGGAGGGGGGATAGCAATTGCTACAACAGACAAATTAGAAGCTACTATTATAGACTCGCTTAATTTAGGCAAGGCAGAAATTCAAATTTTTAAATTCACAACACAGTCGTCCAAAACATGGACAGGAGCCCTAGCTTATAGACCTCCGGGACCTAGAGCCAATTTTGTAGATGGGTTATTAGAACTCATTGCGCCCTTTGTTTTAGGAGCAAATAATTTCATCCTCATTGGAGTTTTTAATTATCATGTCGACCTACCGTTGGACCCGGACACTGAACAATTGATAACATTGCTACAGACATTAGGGTTGCAACAATTGGTAGTTGTTCCAACCCATCAGGCCGGTCACACATTAGACCTTTTATTTACAAACTCGAATAAGCTTGTAGTTGGTCAGCCTTTGCCGCTTCTTTGGACAGATCATTATCTAATTAAGTTTAGTCTTCTTATGGATGACCATATAGTGAGCTGCGACAAGGACAGCACTGCCATTAGACCTTGGCGTAAAATCACCCTTGCTTCTTTTTCTACTCACTTTAATACTGCAGCCCTCCTTGATACAGATAACGTAGAAGAGGCCACTAAGGCATTTGAAGATGCCATAACATCTACTCTGGACACAGTTGCCCCAATGTTAAGAGTCAAGTCCATGAATAAACCTTCTCCCTGGTTCACTGCAGCATTAAAAGTTGAGAAACTGTTCAACAGGGCCGCAGAACGTCTCTGGAGGAAAACATAATCCGCCAGTGATCTAGTCAAATATAAAGAAAGCCATTGCTTATATCTAAATGTTATTAAACAAGCAAAACAGCTGTATCTAACAGAGAGGATTGAGAATGCTGCCAACTACAGCAAGGAATTATATAAAATTTTGAAAGAGTTTACCTCCCCAGAAGCCATTCAACCTTCTGTTGCTCCTTCACAGGATTGGGTCGATAAAATATCTTTCTTTTTTGATGATAAAGGTAAGGCTATCTATAGATCCTTCCCCCAAGAAAAAAACATCCTTATGTCTTTAGTTATGAAGAATCACTCACCCGTACCTTTGCTGATGAAGTTTAAACCAGTAACCTGTGAACAGGTGTCAGACGTTATGGCTCTCCTGCTGATCATCCCCCCCCGGATCTATAGGAAAATAGCCACACAGCTGACACCGTGGTTAACAGAGATTTTTAATATCTCTCTGGAACAAGCTGTTGTACCAAAAAACTGAAAAATAGCACAAGTCAGACCCATTCTAAAGAAGCCCACATTAGATGCAAAAGAATCCTGAAACGACAGCCCCGTATTTCACTGCTACCTTATTTCAGTAAAGCTCTTGAGGTCCTGGTAAACAAACAACTAACTTATCACTTAGAAAGCCATAAGCTTCTTGATTCCTCTCAATCAGGGTTTTGAGCGGCACATAGTACTGAAACTGCAGTAGTTGAAATGGTTGACAACATCAGGCTGGCCTTGGACAAAAAGGAATCAGCTATGCTGGTTCTTTTAGATTTGGCGGCCGCCTTCGACACCATCTCCCATGATATTTTGTTACAGCGACTCTGGGAGATGGGTGTCCGAGGGAAGGCTCATGCCTGGTTTAACAACTATCTAAAGGGCCGTTTCACCACCCTGCACTTAGGCTCACAGGTTGCATGTAGCAGACCAGTATGTATTGGAGTTCCCCAGGGATCTATCTTGATCCCTATGCTCTTCAATCTGTATGTTACCCCGCTGGCCAAGATTATTAGATCCTATGGGTTTGAGGCAGTCTCGTATGCAGACGATACCCAGCTGCTGATCACCTTTGGCCCAGACCCAACTGATACTATGATCCGGTTTAAGAACTGTATGACCCACATTGACAACTGGATGGGCCAAAATAAATTACAGTTAAACAACAGCAAAACCGAGATAATTCTGTTCGGCAAGGCTGAAGATCATTGGTCAAGCAGCTGGTGGCCCCAGACACTCGGCCCCGGTCCATCTCCAAAACAAACCATCTGCAATCTGGGAATTACCATCGATAACTAACTTTCCATGAAAGCACATGTGAATCGTGTACTGGGCACCTGCTATGCCATCTTACGAAAATTACTGAAAATCTTCAAATGGCTACCAATTGAAACCCGGAAGCCACGGGTGCAGGGCCTCATTGTCAGTTACTTACAGTTACTCTGTGGTTTTCTATGTAACTAACTAAGATGGTATATCATCCTTGTGTCCAAGAGTTTAAAGTTAGTTAACCCTCTTGTGGACCAGTATGCAGACACTTCTTGCGTAGGAGCTATACGATGCAAAGTATCTCGGTTTCCTCATTTTTAGGTGTATGTAAAGGGCCCAACAGGAGGGAAGAGTGTTTCTTGTATGCAGACAATGTCTACCCCATGTCTATAGAGGTGGGTCAGTATTTGTTTACCCTTACAAGGATTTTGATGCTCTGGATGTTCCACGTTATGAAGTGCAGCTGCCTAGTGGGGTCAGGAGTCAAGTGTCTTAGTGTAAAACATGGTTGCTGACATCAGTACATTGTCCAAAAAACGGTAATACAATGTGTAAACCAGAAACATATGGCCCGCAATATGTAGAAGAAAATATGCAGTTCCCCATGTCTCCTCCTACCACCCACACCGAAAAACCCAACTTTCTGTGCTGTCCATCCCAAGTTTCCCTAAATCAGAGGCTGTGGTGATACACACCATGGGCGGTGACAACACTCTGCAGACCTTTACCTCCAATAAAACAGCATCATTCACAACTCAGAAGTCATGAATAGCAGAAGGCCAAGAACTGTAGGCATTACAGTGACAATTGAGTCTATCTGGGGCGATGTACTACATTCGTATGAGATGGTCTTGAAGTAATTAGTTAAGTACGACCATGGCCCACTCCAGTGTGGGCGTTCAGTCAGCCATTCATTCTGCTGCAGCGTGAAGAGAGGGGCACTCAGAGCAGTGTGGGGACCTCTCTGGCCTGAAATGTTTTTTACAGAACGATCAAGCATTCACAGGGTTAAGGAACAATTGAGATTTTCCTTCGATATCGATTTTTAGGCACATTGGGTAGAACATTCCATATCGGATTCTTTTTTCCCTCAGCAACTTCTTAACGTCTGCAAATTTTTTCTGTCCTTCCTGGACCCCTTGGGTGTAGTCAGAGAAGATAGACAACGTTGATCCCTGGTAGTGAAGGGGACCCTGTTCTCTGGTGAGGCACAACGCAGCATCATGGTTGCAAAAGTTGAGAAGGCAGGCAATCAAAGACTTTGGTGGGGATTCCTGGCATGGCCATGGCCCTAGGGACCTGTGGGCTCTCTCCACCAGCAAGACCTCCGAGAAGCTGAACCTCCCAAAGACCTCTGATATCAAGGATTTGACAAGGAAATCAGGTGTACCCATGCTTATATATCGGCCTCCCCAATGATGCGAAAATTATTACGTCATGATCTGGCCTCTAAATTTCATTTTTTGCCATTGTCGTAGCTAGTTGCTTCTCCATTTTGGTCCTTTGTGAGTTGCAGTGGTGTCCTCAGGTTCCCCGATGCGCTGCTCTGTGCCATCTATTTGAGCTGTGTGCCTGTCAAGCGCTCAGTGATCCTATCCAACCTAGTGGAAATAGAACGATCTTGGTGACAATCGTCTGGAGGTTAGCTTTACGTTCCAATGATAGGGCGTTGGTGCTAGATTGCGCCTCGCCAGGTGTATCTGATGATGTGCCTTCCTCTGCTTCAGGTGGCGCCGGCATCTATCTGGCCTTTCTGTGGTGATCAAAGTGTAGCTTACTTTTCTTCTGGTCCCCCTTCACCATGGTGGAGTTATTACCTAAAGGCTTCTGTGATGGACAGCCCCACTTCTCCTACACTGCAATACCCTCCGACATTGAATAAGCAGGTGGAAAAAAACTAAGTGGGGCCCAGGCGGGCCGCACAGGATTGTGACAGGTTAAGGTATGAGCAATGAAGCAGGTCCTGTGCTCGGAGTGGGAGCGGGGACAGGATAGAAGCGTGTCTCACCACCCCCGGGGTCTACTCATGCAGATCGCCAGCTGGTCGGCGTCTGTAAGGCCCAGGATAATTATTATTTTAATCCCAAAGTAGTCTTAACTGTAGCATTCTGGGCCCTTTGTCTGGCACTAGAATTCCCTTTTGGAATTGCCTAAAGGTTCCTGCAGTAATGTAGCCTCGAGGTAATAAAGGGTGAATCGAGTTAGTAACAGCTCTTACTACCGGGCTCTGTGTTCGAGGTACGGCAGTGGGGGGTGGGTTGTAAGCCAGTACAATGGGGAACAAGTGTTACTACCAACTTTCCCTATTTGAGGAGCCAGTGGCATGTCCTAGGAGAAGATGAAGCCCAGATTCTTGGCTGCTGAGGTCAGTTCGGGCATTTGATCCAGTAGTAGCAGAAGGTCCAAACCCCTCTTATTTTCAAAATTATTTAAAGTGTCACAAGCAAAACTTCATGCTGTGCATTGGTTATTTAAACAGACACATTTCAAAATATAAACACAACACACATTATTTGCTTTTTAATTGCCAAGATTTTGTACAAAAGGTGCCATAATCGGCATCTGTGTTTATATGACTACTTTTGCCTTACTCCTGCCTTAACTGTGAAATACCACGAATAACAACGCATTTCATGGCAATGGTTGTGTTGTGCTCCTCGTTCAGGAGTCACACACTGAAATGTGATTCTCATTACCTCTCGTACTATGCAGGGAGCCAGGGACTACTATGGCCAATGACAAGTAAGCTTAGGGTAAGGACAACTGCTCACATAACATGTCATGTGGATCAGGCCAGGATAAGGTGTCATTCCTAAAAATAGAAGCGGGAATCATGGTATGTGCTTTGGAAGACTATAGTACACTCTGTGACATAACATGTACAATGTGTGTTGCGCATTACAAGTTTCATGCTAGGCGGATAGTACAAAGTAAAAGAACATCACATTGCATTATACACAAATTCATTTCTTTGCTGTGAAGAATTTTCCAGTCGTTCATTGGCTGATCAGGTGCAGCATCGCTGCTGAGGATTGGCTTTGAGTAGTAATGCAGGCAGATGATTCTTAGAGGATATTGTTACTCTATGGCATCATTTGTATTCACAGAAGGTTTAGGTACCTCCTCGTTAGTGTGTTTATTTACATATTAGTCCTTGTTCTAGTGTTCTTAGGTTCAATGGGGTGAAAGGCTGCTTTAAAATAAAAGGTCAATTTTGAGTAAAAAAATTAAAGCATTTGCCCAAAATATTATTGGTGATAAAGCCATGTCAGCTGTATCAAAATATGTACAATATAAAGTTAGACAGATATATGTGTATTTAGTGTGATATGCCAGGTCATGCAGAAGATAATTACATAGATACTCAGCAGTAATTAGAGCTGGCCCTAAAACATGACATACCTAGGTGTATGCCTACGGCTGCTATTGAATGTGGCAAAATACTTTCACGCAAGCAAACGTTTTTATACCATCTTGATTGCAACATGCTTGTCTGACAGAAGACGTGTAAAAGTGAATAATACAAAAACAATTACATTTTTTTAATATAAAGAGTGCTTTTTACTTGTTACAACGAAAAGTACGTTTTAATTAAGCTAAAAAGTTAACTTTCTGTTGTTTTTTTTTAATGATTTCACTTTGGGTAATTATTAAGTTCAGTTATTGCTTTGGGTATGCAATCTATGTGTTAAATAAATAACTTACTGAATTGCTTGTTGGTGTGTCTGTACACATGGCTTTATTTCCCATGTGCTGTGTTTTCTGCCACAAGTATGGTGAACGTTTTTTGCTGGTGTGAACGTGGGCGAGTTAGTGGTTGGAAAATGGTGAGTATTCACTCCAAAATGGGAGGAAGAAAGGTGTAATAAATATATAAAAGAGTGGCATTGGAAGGCGCACGCATGTACTAAAACACATCCACAAAAGAGCGAACGACTTGCTATTTACCAAAGTCACATTCACTCCAGCAGTGCTGCTGACCAAAGAGGTGCCAATCTACTCCAGCCACGGCTTAGAGTAAATAACACAAGTAAGTACTACGTCACACGTGGCCAATTATTGGTAGTGCGAAGGAATCCCATAGAAATCAACGAAGACAGGAATAACACCTACACCACATAGGGCAAAAATGAAAAACATAGAATTATTTTATGTGTTAAAAATTATATTTCCATAAAATATTTTTAAATACACAGACACACAACAGTAAACATAGCTACAATCTACAGCAGAGATACACTAGAGAGCACTCATTGCAGCAAGGCTTCCGTCAGATTCAACACCCCTGCTACTGCTAGGGGGAAAGGACTTCACGATACCATTCAACTGGTGAAATGCACTACAACGTCAACCAATCACACACAGGCTGCCCACATAAGAACGCAACTCATTAAAAAAACGCCTTTTCACCACATCATGCAATATCTTTGTACTTTTGCTCCTCATTTTAAGGAACGATTACTCTAGGAGGAGAGAGGCTTTCCAAGCACAGGATCAACGTTGGGCTGTCCAGTGAAGCAGTAATTGTTGGATATTGCTTCTTTCAACATGTGATGAATGACATGGTCGCCGAATGGAAGGAGGAGCTCACTTTGCCTACAGCCTGCTCCTAGGCCATCCCTCCCTGCACGTGTACAATAACATGGCTGCACTTCACTTCCTGGCCACTGGATCTTTGCAGAGGGTTAGTGGGGAACCCTGAGCATCTCACAGCCAAGCCAATCACAGAGCTTGAAACAGGTATTCAGATGCATCACCAGGTCAGTGTACCAGTTTATCACCATGTCGCAGTCACTGGTAGTAAGGCAAAGGGCGGCAAGACAGTTCCATGCTATAGCTCATTTCCTTTGCGTATCGGGTGCTATTGATTTGAACACATGTGGCACTTCAGCTATCCCACCACAAGGAACTCCATTTTCACAATAAACACTGCTAGCACTCCATCAACATGCAACATGCTATGATGCCAGGTGTTGATTTGCTGATGTGTAGGCTGCCTTTCCTGAATGCACACATGATTGCTACATTCTCCTACGGTCAGCTGTTGCCCGTGAGTTGGCTGCTGGGGAATTTAGTGACGTGGCTTATAGGGATTTCATGCATATATGTAGTGAATAGCATCACAAACATAGTTGCTCATAACTTCACTCCATCACCACATATATACATAACACACTGAATGCAGACATACATACAATGTCCGATACATTCTTATGGTACCCACATCATAGCAAATGTCTGGACTCAGAGCATGTTTTCCCATGTATTCTCTCTCCTCTCAACTCCTCACCCCCTTCGGCTATCCAACCACTCAGCATCAATTGAACTGTAACCGAGCACACGCATGCAAGCCATGATTGACTGCATTTTTGGCTTCCCGCAGAGCACCCTTATGTGAGCCATGAGTACACTTTTGACATCCTCAAGTCGCACTTCAGACGTGTTGATCATACTGGGATGATCCAGTACTCCCTGAAGTAATGTGCCATATAATTGTAGACTTTTGTGTGTTGCTCATCACCTTGTATCAAGGGTTACATGTAGACCTTACCCCTGAACCTCTGCGCCATGTATGTTTCTGGGATGGAACAAGAGTTAGAAGGCATGGTGTGCAAATATGTGATTGACTAGAGGCCTCGCAATTCATCAGAGCTGCTGGTTTGAGTGCTGCATCACAGTGGTACGATAATGTTGAGTCAACGATGAATGATGGACTATGCTATTCTGATTTATTTATTATTTATTTATTTATTTATTTAAGAAGCTTATAAAGCGCACAGCTACCCCCGGCGGGGGTGTCCCGGCGCTACAGATTCAAAGCTAGAAAGAAAAGAGCTGATTATGACATGGTGAACAACCAGGTTTTTAGTTTGCTTCGGAACATAGGCTCCGAATCAATGAACCTAAGATCCAGTGGGAGGCTGTTCCAAAGTTTAGCTGTGACTACTCCGAACGCTCTGCCCCCACTCCTGGCACGTCGAAATCTGGGTATCACCAGGAGGCGTGGACAACTGTTGTTCTGATGGACAACTACATACATTTGTAACCCACATTGGAATTTCTCACTACCATCGTTACACCCCACAGGTGGCGTGCATACAATAACAAGGAAACACTGCAGGATTACACCGACACTCATTCAGAATCCCATGCATGTACTACTTCTATATATTTAAAAATCAGAAGCGTAAAGTTCTCCATCGCTGCTATGGACCTCTCTCCACCTTCACAATGTTGGCAGAGAGGTCCATAGCAGCGATGGAGAACTAGGAAGTGGAGGCAGCGTTCGTTGTCAGTCACTAGCCTCAGCATATGACATCCAGCCACAGGGAGTGAGCCCTCTTTGAACCACCCAGAGACCACCACACAGTCCTCGTCCATCCTGCTGCTGCATTTTGTCTACAATTCCCACAAATCGGTGAGAACCGAGAAGTGACGACCCCCTGCTTCTCTCAGAGGAATTGGAGATCATTGGGAAGGTAGTCCCCCAGAAGCATCCTCAGTTTTTCGTAGGCCCTGGCGCTCAGCTGAACAATGCTCCATGCAACGAGATCCCGCAGGGCATTGTCGTGTGATGCAGTGCTGTGGGTGTTCACACCTGAAGAGCCAGGAAGCGCTGCAAGTGCTAGGAGGAGCTGTGGTGCTGTGCAGGGTGGAAGTCAGAGGTGGAGTGTCCTTACTGTCCAAAAAGCAGTAACCCAGGCTTTTCCCACACACTTGAGGGCCCTCATACCAGCTTTACCTGCCCTTAACGCTCAGCAGTGGGCCCACAAGTAGCAGCAAAGCAGTGGGGTTTGAAGTGTCATGTCCCATGTTTTATTTACACTCATGATGTCAGTAATATCAATTGATTTATAAAATGTGTACATGAATGCTTTTCGACCTTGTATGCATGCATGTGTTCCCATTTGCCATCATAAGGGAAGGTAAGGGTTCCTATGCATGGGCTTGAAGTCCCTTTTAGTGCCTGGTTACACTGTTGCCAGAGTTAATGAGTTCCATACTTAGAGATCCATGGGATATTACGGATGGAGACACTATGATGTACACCAAGCACAGAGAGTCGTTTTCTACTACAGAATTTCGCTTGAATGGAATAATGGTGCAGTTCTATGCCCAGTGTGTGTTAGAGGAAAGCCAGACTCTTTTTTGACAAATCTTGTTTGAGCCCCGCTGCCCAGGACCGCCACCGGGCATGGGAGCCTCAGGCTCCGTTAACACGTTGGGGCGGCCCGCTGCCATCTGGGGCCGCCCTACCTCCACTCTCGCTATGGTGCCGTCTCCCGGCACCAGCAGCAGTCCCTCTGGAGCCCCCAGCCCTCCCGTACTCACTGGCTGCTCAGAGACTCCTCCGGTGGCGGGCCTGGTGTTATATCCTATGTTCCTTCGTTGCTAATGCTTTTCCTATGTTTGGCATCCTAGCACCTAGTTGCTAGGTTATTGTGGAATGTTCTGCTCCTGATCTTCAGTTGAAGACTGGAGTTTGTTGGATGTGCACTCTGATGGATCTAATGCTGTACTTGAAACTCTTAATTAAACCTAATTCTTAAGTTTACCTTCTTCTCCTGTGATTCCTTGGATACAACATAAATTGGCGACGAGGTGGTCAAGTCAGCATTACCTACGAACCTACGCCCAAATTTAAATTTTCACAGATCTCATCAGACTTCAGATGCTCATCTTTGATTTTGAATCTTTGCTTTTCATTATTCAAGTCTTCCATCAACCTGCTTCAAATTGGATTCCTATAAGATTCAACAACTTTGACTTCATTTTAAAGTAAGATATTTCCTATATTATGTGATTTGATAGCACCAGCGCCTGTATTTTATCTGTGTCCTGATTGCACCAGCGGCTGCTCATTAATCTTGCCTACTGTTTCTGCTGTCAATTTCTTCTGGCTTTAAGTTTAAATCTTATTATAGCCACTAGAAAATAACAATGACTGTTTATACACTCTTAGTGATTTGATTGCACCTGCGCCTGCTCTTATCCTCTCACTGTGCCTTGATTGCACCAGCGCCAGTTTCCTTATCATTATTCATCTTAATCCCCTTTAATTCACTATTTCAGCGGCTGTCAATCTAACTGTGCTCTTGATTGCACCTGCGGCAGACTCTTTCATCCCTGGCTTTAATTAACATTCAACTGTCAGTTTACTGCCTTCAACTTGAACCTGCGAGAGAATTTTCACTCCTTCTCTCTGAACCCATCCGGTTCCTCGAGAGGCACTTAACATTTATTTTCCGTTTATTTATTGTATTTCTCAATTTCACATGTTTAATAATTAATATTGCTTATTCAACCTACTTAGAACTCTCCTCGTTCAAATGTAATCGCCACGGCGGTTTGGCATCCTCGAGAGCGACGCGCGCTGCAGTTTTCCGTCTTCGACATCCATCGGCAGTCTGCTCAGCTACACGTCATCACGACTTGACGTTCTCACGCACGTCCTACAACGCAGCGGCCATTTTCTGGTTGCCTAGCTACCGCCAACACAACTTCACCGCAAATACATCTTTCCTTCACGGATCTCAGTGCTATCTTCGACAGCGACTTTGACAAGGTATTTAAACAGTATCTTTTAAGAAAATACTTGTGTGTCTCCTACGCTGACACACACAGCTGAAACTACATACTTAATACTACGTGTTTGTGTGTCTCCTACGCTGACACACACAGCTGAAATGACATACTTAATACTACGTGTTTTGTCTACGCTGACACACACAGCAGAGGTTATATAGCCACAACGTGTATCTTCTACGCTGATACTCCAGATATTGGATATTTACAACCTGCATATACAGCTAATATTATAAATTGACTTAAACGTGCGTTAATTACATTGATACACACAGGTAACACTTGAATTAATTTTGCATATGTACTACAGTTAGCATATTTTTTAAAATTTTATTTTACTTTTATTATTTATTGATTCAAGATGGCTCAACAGACTGCAGTTCTTCCTTCTTCTTTTCTTCCAGAACCAGGTACACCTAAAATAAAATGGTCACATTGGTTTAAAGCATTTAATAGCTACATAATTGCCATTGATGCTGTAGAATTTTCTGCTGCTAGGAAAAATGCAATGTTATATAGTGCTTTGGGTGCTGAGGGTCAAAGAATCTTTGATCACCAACCCCCTATCATTAGACCTCCCTCAGATGATTGGAACGAGTACACTGAGGCTATCGCTCGTTTAGAAAAATATTTTAAGGATGAGCCGAGCGTAATTGTCGAAAGACACAGATTTTACACTCGCAAACAAAGGGAGTATGAAAAAATTGATATATTTTTAGCTGAGTTGAGAATTTTGGCTGCAACTTGTGAATTTGAAGGCCCTATTGACCAATATCTCAGAGATCAAATTGTTGTAAATTGTTTTAATAACAAAGTTCAGGAAAGAATTTTATGTTGTCGTAACCCTTCCTTGCAAGAAACTTTGGAATTAGCTAGAGGTATAGAAAGATCTGCTTTTGCTTCCAAAGAGTTAGGCAATAATAAACCTACACATGTAGATTTAGTAAAATCCTCAAAGAATTCCCAACGTAGTCAACCTCCAAAACTTGAATGGAAAAAATCTGATAAAGTTCCCATTTGTTATAGATGTGGTTCAAAATTACAAATTGAAATTCTCTCCTGTCCTTGATGACAAGGAAGTAGTAGTTAATCTTTTGGATGGACTAGTTTTAGCAAAGGATGTGGTTTCTGAATCCGATTGGATTAAAGAATCGTTGCAGGATTCTTCTTTTCTTACACTTAAAAAATATATTGCTGAAGGTTGGCCTAGAGAAAATCTTATTGATAAGGATCTTCTTCCTTTTTCCAAGGTTAGGGATGAATTAAGTTTGGAGGGTGATTTCCTTTTGAGAGGTGTCTCCCTCATTCCTCCTGTTTCTATTCGAGACAAGATTATTGAGATTGCTCATAAAGGTCATGGGGGGATCACAAGTACAAAAAAAAGATTGAGACTTCACTATTGGTGGCCAGGGATGGACATCTGTGTGGATACCTTCTTAAATGGCTGTAGTGAGTGTTCTCATGCAGAGAAATCATTGCGGACTGTTAACAAACCCTTGTGTCCCGTCACCTTCCCTGACAGTCCTTGGGAGAAATTAGGCATGGATTTTCTAGGGCCCATTGGTGGTTTAAACCAGGGTTTCAGATTTATACTCACCATTGTAGATTATCACTCCAAATGGGTCGCCTGTGAGTTTTTAAAAGAACCTAATACTCATAATGTCATAAAATGTCTTAAGAAACTTTTCCAGTCCGAAGGAATTCCCAAATTCTTAGTATCAGACAATGGGGTACAATTTGTATCTTATGAAATGAAGAATTTTTTGGACAATTTTGCCATTAAACACCTTACCACTGCCCTGTACTCCCCGCAGGGCAACGGCTTAGTGGAGAGAGCGAATCGTGTCCTGAAGGATGCGGCCCAACTAGCTATTTCATCTAGCCTTTGTGTTCAAGATGTTGTCTACGACAGAGTTTGGTCGTACAACAACACTCCACACTCAACCACTGGGGTGACACCTTTCCTCTTATTAAGAGGGAGACAATCCTTTAATGAGTTATCTCCTGGTTGGGTTGTTAGCAAAACATCTCAAGGTAAAGATGTTGTTGATCTGGATCTTGTCAAAGATAATGTTGCTTCTGCTCAGCTCAAGTCCAAAGTCAGATATGATCTGGATAAACATGTAAAAGAAGTTTCTTTAAGCGTTGGTGACAAGGTTAGAATCCGAAGACCATGTAAGGTCAAAGGCTCAAAGTTTTACCCAGAGACATCCATTGTTCAAATCGGCAAACATGCTGTTAAAGTTACTGGTGGTAAGTGGTGGAGTAAAAGGGCCGTTTCAAAGGTCAAAGGTTCAGACGTTGCTTCTGTTGATGTTTCAGATTCAAACAGTCTTCCCAATGTAGTTGACCTTAACGCTTTGTCTCCATGTAATCCGCCTTCATGCAGTTCCAATGTCTCTGATGGAGCTCTGTTATTATTTGACAATCCTAATATTCATGAGGAAGAATCCCTTCATTCCACTGCTTTGACCAGTTCTGATGATAATAACTTGACTTCTTTAGATAAAAGTGAAGTTTCCTCAGGTCCTTCTGAGGTCTCTGCTTCCCGTTCAAAGTCGTCCAGAGTTAAGTTTACACCGAAATATTTGAATGATTACATTACCTAATATGTTTTCCAGTTGCAAATTGTTGTTTTTTTTGTTTTATCTCTTTATTTTAACTTGTTTTGTTTATTGTGGGAAAGGAGGTGTGTTATATCCTATGTTCCTTCGTTGCTAATGCTTTTCCTATGTTTGGCATCCTAGCACCTAGTTGCTAGGTTATTGTGGAATGTTCTGCTCCTGATCTTCAGTTGAAGACTGGAGTTTGTTGGATGTGCACTCTGATGGATCTAATGCTGTACTTGAAACTCTTAATTAAACCTAATTCTTAAGTTTACCTTCTTCTCCTGTGATTCCTTGGATACAACACCTGGGCAGCGGGGCTCAGAGCGGCAGCGCCTTCCCTCAGCGCGGGGCTTCCCTGGACTCCGGGAGCCCCGCCCGGCCGTTGGCGGCCTCAGCCGCCATCTCAGCTTCAACCGGGCCCCCTCCTGGGACCCGGGGCTTTGGGACATCACCGCGGGCTCTCCTCTCGACATGGGAGCCCCCACGGAAGCTCGCGCCACCTTCCTCCTCTTTTCCCGGGGCTCCCTCAGCACACGGGAGCCCCGCAACGGCCGCCATCTTCTTCCTCCTTCACCGGGCGCTGGCCAATCCCAGCACGGTTAGTCGGTGCAGCCTCCAGCGCTGCACCAACCACAGCGCGGCCTTCAGGGCGAGCCTCCCGCGGCCCGCCAATCACAGCGCGGCATTTGCTGAGGGGGCTCGTACGTCTCGACCAATCAGGGCTCCGCTCCTTCGGTTCTCGGCGATCTCAAGCCCCGGGCAGCGGCGGTGAATGGGAATCAAATGCCGGGTGGGCTCCGGCTCCAAATAATTAAATAAAAACGGGGTGGCACCCGTAAATTAATTAAATAGACAAGAATAAAAGCGCTACCAAGCGCTAGAGGACCAACAAGGTCCCAGTGGAAATGAAAGCGCTCCCAGGCGCTTAGTGCAGGGATAAAGCGCTCCCAGCGCTAAAGGCAACAATAAAGCCAATAAAAGGTCCTTCAGCAGTCCAGGACCTCAGCAGTCCAAGAGTAAGAGAGGGAGCAGCATAGCCCCTAGCAGGAAAAGTCCATCAGGTGTCCAGGGGCTGGGCAGGGCCCAGGGATTCCCCTGAGCACAAGCAGCAGCAAGCCCCTGGCAAGATTCAAGTCTACAAACAAGAACATTTTGGAAGGGGACACAGCCCCTTCTTATACACAGAAATGTCTTTGAAGTCTTTGTGTAGGCAGTGTGAGAACCAGCTAGAACTGGTTAAAGGGAAGTCCCTTCAGTATCAGGGACAGAGGTGACAGTCTCCCAGCGGGGGGGTGGAGCCAGCATTGTGGTCAGGCAGGCACAGCCCTTCACTATCAGGTGCCATCTCCTCCCACTTCCCTGGCAGCAGATGCTGCCTTTCATCCATGGGCTGACTCAGACAACCTCCTGGGCTCTCCAGCCCCTGTCACCCTCAAACCAGACAGTCAATCCACAAGCAGGCCCAGGCACTCCTGGACCAGGCTCACCAGCCAATCACACGCCAGACACAAATTACACAAATATGCCAACTTCTAAAAGTGGCACTTCTAGACTAGACACAATCATGCCGCATATACCATTACGCAGCATTCAGTCTCACAAGTTCTCTCATACCAAACTCGCCCCTGCACTCCCCACACATCAGGAACTACCATGGGCATACATATTCCCCATTCATTCCTATGGGAGGGCAGGTCACTCACCACACATACACAGAGAGCTCAAGCACTTTACACTGTACCACAGTGAAAAAGTGCGCAGAGGCCTAAAATCACCACCACCAGGTTCCATAAACAGGCTAGGAAAAAGCAAAAAGTCTCGGGGTGAACCTGCCTAAAGGGCCGGGTCCAACAAGTAGGAAGAAGCACTTCAGTCCGCAGGAAAACAGGATCCTGATAACGGAGGAGGTCCGTCAACAACTGTTCGTCACCGCCACTGTGTCATTGGCAACTAAAATGGACTATGGCAGTCCATCGTGGACAAGGTGAAAGCAGTGGGAGTGCTGAAGAGGACAATGGAAGAGGTCAAGAGGCTCTGGAATGGCGTCAAGCGCAAAACCAAGCTGAAACTCGCGAACAACCAGAAGGCAGCAATGCAGACTGGAAGTGGAAGTCCTGCGCCACAGGAGGAGCTGGACGACATGGGGGAAATGGTGTCCACAGTCATCAGTGGGGAGATGGTGACTGGAGTCGGGGGACCTGACACTGCTCAACATGACCGGACACAACAGCAACAGGGTAAATATCGACCAGGGAATAGGGGACGGGGGTAGATGGCCACAATGGAACACATGCACAATTAAGTAGAGTACATCTGCGGACAAACCATGCCCCAGACCCCCAACACCCACCAAGAGACCAATGTACCCAAGTATGACACATCTCAGAACTGTATAAGCACAGAAGGCAAAGGCACATCGCAGGAAAGGGATAAGGGGCAGCAAAACAGAGCAGCAGGGGCCACATCCAGAAATGCAGCACACAAACATAACATGCAGAGCATGTCCACTGTCCCCCATCAAATAGGCAGCTCCTCCCAAACAGCCACGATGTACCCAATCATGCAGTTTGAATGTAAACATGTACAATGCGGCAACACACATGTGAACACATTGTTAAACGGCACCTCCTCTTCACATTGCAGAGGGACAATCAACACCTCCTGCAGAGCAGCCCGACCCTCTCTTCGCTGTTGACGCAGAGGAACACCACAGCTTCGACTCCAACGCCCTCCAAGAGTTCATTGACAGCCTCCTCAGCCCATCTCCAGGAGCGGGGCAGCCCATCTGCAACAAGGACCTCTGACCCCCTGCACAGACCACACAGCAGGCAGCACCCACCACCACTTCTGCCTCCCAGGACCCCCACGAAGAACACATGGCGTTGCAACGCCGTGTGTTGGGATGCCAGGAGCAGCTGGCTGAACAGGTGCAGATGGGCTTCGACCGCACGGCAGACAAACTAGATGCCATACGTGGGTGTCTAAGTCCTATCAGGGACCACTCACAGTCCCTAACGGACACCGACAGTCTGCTCCATGACCTCCAACGAACCATGGCTGACATCGCCAAAGTCCTGACTGTGCGATAAGAACAACTGTCTAGTCAGGGTGGCTCCAGCGAGCTCGTCCGGGAGTTGGGACTCATGTGGAGGATCATGGAGAAAATGGAGCGGGCCAATGCGGAGAGAGCGGCTGCCACGTCTGCACACCAGCAAGAGGTATCTGGGTTCCACAATGATCTCAAAACCATCCTCATGGCATTGCCGCCACAAGGCCTGGTGCAGATGCATGGTGCTGCTACCACTACATCCACATCTCTGCCCCCTGAAGTGTCAGTGCCACACAGTGCGGCAGACATCCCACCTGCTGCCCCTGAGGTGTCACTGCCACATAGTGCTGGCGAAAGGCCAGCACCACCCACACGTGAGGCACATGCAACAGCAGAGGATGAAGATGCGGATGAAACCTCCTTATTGGTACGAAGGAAACTTTAGCATTCACCTCCGCCATATGGCCGGTTTCAGCTTGGTACTGCCCTCAGCATCATCATCTTTCACTGTCCCCCGATACACTCTGCGACACTCACCTTGGACCTCGACATGGACTGTCATATTATGTTTGTTTGCCAATGACACAGCCATCAGACTGCGGACTGAACTCTTACTCTTCCATTGGACTTCTCATTCCCTGAAGGACTCTGGCTGGCCCTCCATGGCCCAGCCTATGAAAGTGGGCTTTGTATGGCCCTGTACTGTTCCAGATGCAACACTCCAATGAATGTGCATTAAACATTCTGAATCACACAGATTTGTCGTGTTTATGGTCTTTCAAATGTGGAAGTATGGATGAATGTAGGGTCAGTGAATTCCTCTTACGTCCATGTGGCTCATATCGTTGGACTTGGGTCACAGGGTGACCCCCTTGCCGATTGTCGTCCAGGTTGCACCGACGCAACAACACGACACACGCATTTGTTACGTCCTTGTCTAGCCCCATACGGAACCACGCACAGAGCCCCGGGGTCATCGTTCAAACCCTTATGCTGGACTGGCATCCGCCAGGCCAGCCCACTACGCTTACGCTCCAGAGGGCGCAACAACGCCACATGTGCCAGGACTACCCTGTAGGGATCTGCTGCTCACAGGTCTGGTTGTCAGCATGCCATGGCACTCCCTCATGGCTGGTTTACATCCACACCATACCCATCCAGCACACGTGTCACAGGACATGTGACCCTGCCAATAAAAAGGGCTGGGCGCACGTGCACAACGCCATTTCCTTACTCTCTAGGGGTGTATCCATGTGGTGTGCATGTAGGCATAGGGGCCCAGGGGCCTGCGACATCACATTACGCAGTCCCAGAGGTGACATGGTGGCGTCCGCACTACAATAGCCTATTATAGATGGTCCATGACTAGTGGGGCATAGACTTGGTGGCACCGGATGAACTGCAGTCGGCACACGCACACTGCCACAGGACGGTGACTTTGGGTGCACTGAGGTAGTGGGGCACCTTAAGTGCGGAGCAGGTGTGCAGCCTGCGATGATGCCCCGTCCCAGCGGTCCGGACGGCTCAGGTTTTCTGTGCCCTGCTGGACCGCAGTGTAGGCCTGAGCCAGCGGGCAGCGAAGGCCTACCGCCACTTAGCATCACCTCCTGTATCACAGAGTAAGTGGCACCTATGAGGCTGAGCAGGTGTGCAGCCTGCGATGATGCCGGGTGCACTGGAATGTCCTCTTCCATGGAGAAATTAAGACCCAGCACCAAATGTGAGACCTGGGGGCCCGCGGAGTGGAGCTGCATGATGTGGAGGGTGACATGTCCGCAGGCCCCAGGCTTGGGGCTTGCAGCAGCACGTGGTGGACCATCATTTCTACACGCCGATAGCAGAAGGTGAGCAGTGAGGCTTGGGTGCGCAGTGGTGGGCAGTCACCTCTGGGCGGCGGAAGGGTCTGGGGTGCAGCTGCCTGGGTGCGCAGGGGCAGGCATGCACCGCTGGGCGGCGGGAGGGGCTGGGATGCAGCTGCCTGGGTGCGCAGGGGGGGGCAGGCGATGATGTATGCAATTGTATGTACTTTGCCTTTCAGATATCTGGACTCTGTTTCAGATGAGGGATCTGTTTCAGATGTGGGACCTGGTGACCTGCACTTCATACTGGCACGTGGTTGGAGACACACTGGTGGCAGCAAGTGAGCAGTGTGGCTTGGTGCGTAGTGTCGGCACTCTCTCTCCCTGTCCCTCTCTTCTTTTCTCCATCTCCCTCTCCCCTTCTCTGTCTGTCTGTCTATCGCTCACCCTCTCTGTCCATCTTTTTCTCGCTCACCCTCTCTGTCCGTCTGTCTCTCACTCACCCCCTCTGTCCATCTGTCTCTCGCTCACCCTCTCGTCTGTCTGTCTATCGCTCACCCTTTCAGTCCGTCTGTCTCTCGCTCCCTCTCCTTCGCTCTCTCTCTCCTTTGCTCCCTCTCTGTCCTTGAATGTGCACAAGACACACCTTCTCATCATGATTTTTGTCTTGCAGGCTGTGACCTACGGATTGTCCCAAGGGGAGCAGCCATGTGTCTTCAATTCTGTTCTTTGTTTATTTTAATAAATTATCAGTTGTTGCTTTGAAGGTGAATGTGTGATGCTCATTTTTGTGTCGACACATGCATGTCACCAGATGTGATTGTGAGACATCATGCAAGTTATTTGGTATATGAATATGTGTGGTTGATGTGACATATCTTTGTCCGGGGGTGGGTGGGGGGCTGCCTGGGGTCGGGCCCGGGGGAACGAGGGGAGGTGGGGTCCTGGTGGTGATGGCAGTGGGTGTTGTTGCCCACTTGGGGCTCCGGGATATGGTGGTAAGTTTATCGCAAATTTGGCTTTGTTAAGGTGCGGATAACTCTGCGACAGCTGCTTGAGAATATGGCACTATGTTAGAGTTTCTATCTGTATAGTTTCAAACACTATTTTGAGGAGGCCAGGATTACACAAAGGGGCAGATGACTCTAATCAGAGTCTTATCCCTTAGTGGAGCAATTCGGTTCAATGTCTTTTTCAGCCTTTGGTTAAGCGGCAAGGCGATCTTGCCCACACACAACAGTCTCTGTACCTGTATTTAGGCCAAACCCCATGTTTACCTGCTCTTAGACTGCGTTGAAGTGCAGGCAGTACAGCAGGTGCAGGACACACTCCCATCCTTATGCTGTTGGTCATTTCTTCCTGGGTGATGCAGAGACACCTTTGTTTGAGTCACAGTTCGCGGAGTGGACTCACTGGTCAGGTCTGCGTGGTCAAACCAATCTTCAGCTGCGGCGGCCCTCGTGGCTGGCTGCAGACTAGTCATCAAGAGTATCGGGTGCATCTCCTGATGAGGTTTCTGTGGCAGTTGCGGCCTCCAGGCTAATCCTTAGCTTTCGGCTTCAGCAGCTGTGCGACTGCCTTTCTGTCTGCCAGCATTGGCATTACCAATATCTCAAGCCTGTAGTGGACTGCAGAGCAAGAAAAGAATCTTTTCTCTGGTGTAAGCATGATGCAGTTCACTCAAGAACTGCACGGGGCGACCATAAGGCCAATACTTACTACGGGTCTCTTCTGGCTTGCTCTCTTTATTTGCCAGCTTTTCCAGGGTGCACTACATGTTAGAAACATGCTGGGCCTCTCCTCCTGGACAACCTCTCCTTTGGCAGGGTCAGGCACACCCCTTCCTCCTCTCAGTATACAGGAAAGCCATCTAAGGTCCTTTAGGCTCAGCTCTTAAAGCACATGCTATTACTTTGACAACAACCTACCATGCATCCTATACTAACTATAGCAATAACAAATGATACATATTGATTTATATTAATATCAATTACAGACAATTAACTAAAACAATAATCCTGGCAAATGTTAGCTTTCAGTCTTACTCTTGACTTATGTGTGGCTTATTCCTAAATCTCCAGGAATAAGACACAATTACTGGAGGAAAGAACCCTTTGTGAAATGGGCCCAGAATACTAATTATATCTCTGAATTATATTGCATTACAAAACAAGAAACCCTAACTCCAACAACTGGAAATAATTTATTCAGATCAATACTAACCAGTCCATATGTCTTATACATATTACAAAAGGATGACCCAACCTTAAATCTAAGCATACACATACACATACACATCTAAGCATACACACCATCATACATGTTAAATACTTCAGCTTTAATTAAAGGAAATGAAAAGGTGAGGGGGGCAATAAACTCTAACTCAAACCAAGTTAAAAGATTATATTATTAATTACATTAAATAGAGTAATTTGATTTAAAGTAAAAATGGAACCATGATCCTAATTAAAGGTAAATAATCAGATAACTTTTAAACTTCTTATTTACTTTACTTTATAGGTCGAAGATCAGATACAAGATAATGGTATGTTTCAGTAATGAAAGTCGAACTAATAGTATTGGTCAAAGCGAGGCAGTGAAGTAATAATCATGGCAACGGTGCTGGAGGAAAGGTAGACCCCCTTCTAATCTATGTTAAAGGGAAATCCGAGCAAAAGAGAGAGACACTAACCCATACAAGGCTATGCCGAAATTAGCTCCTAGTCTCTTTTAAAAAGCACATATATTATCCTTGAAAGTTAACAGGGGTGGGTGCCTGACCCATCCATACCCAGTCTGAGGCTGTTTTCGTATTGGAGCAGAGTAAAATAAACCAATTTAAGGCTAATTTAAAGGCTAGTTAGCCAAAGCAGGGATCCCCAGCCTTTTCTGTAATAAGAGCTCCTTAAAGTCAATGAAAATCATCCCAAGCTACCAATAATATTAGTGTTGTAGCCGTGACAAGAAAAGTATTTATATTATTGTTTACTCTAGGCATGCTTACCAGGAGTGTTCCCTTTGGTGCATCAGGCAGAGCTGCCAGCAGTAACGTAATTAAGGGGCATATTAGCAACAAATAGCGATATTTATCGCTAAATGAGCTTAGCGCATTTTATTTTACCACCGCGCATCGCCGGATATTATCGCTGAGATAGCGTGCTATTAGCAACTTTTATCTCAAAAGCGATAAAATATCCAGTGATAGCGGCTCAATGCGTGAATATCGCTGGAAATCCAGCAATATTTATGCATTATCGCTAATGGGGTCTTAACCTGAATATCCACCTCCCATTGGATATACAGGTTAAGAAGTGGTCTGAGCAGGCGTTAGGTTTTAGGGATGTTCGCGCTTAGCACAAATCTTTTTAGCGCTTCGCCTGCCTTTCTAATAGGTGATAGCTGTGTTAGCGACTGCTTTCAGTCGCTAACAGGTTGAGTACGCCCACTTTGCATGTCATTAGCGATAAATATCGCTGACATGGAAAGCGGGCCCCAAACCGGTCGCTATCGCTTAAAAGCTGCCACTAACTGTTGTTAGTGACAGTTTGCTAATGGCGATAAAATTATCGCCGCTTTCGCAGGAAAAAATCCCGCTAAAGCGGCGATAATGCCTTTGATAATATGCCCCTTAGTGTTTGTCAATTTGGAATGTCTAATGGATTACAGTCATATCTGCAATGTCCCTAACAGTAAGGAAATAACATTAGTATCAAGTCTTTCCTATGACAGATGATTTATCACTCAAATATCAGTTTAAAATTTATTTTGGAAGTTCAACAATTTTTTTCCAAACATAAGGATATGAGTTTCAAAATACACACGTTTTTATCTTGCATACATAATTTTAAATTTTGGTATACATATATTAATTCAACCAAGCACTGGCGTCTAATTTAGTAGGGTGGGCTGCATACAGGAGAGCTACTTAAAGGTAGCTGGAGAACTACCAGTAGCTCCAGAGCTACTCGTTGGAGAAGCCTGGTGCACAGTATGCCCCAGCACTGGGGTACTCATAAACATTTTTCGAAGGGCCAAAATGTTTGGTCTCTGGACTGATGGCCGCATTAATGCCTGCAGGGTGGCAGCTTGGGCAGAATTGCACAATATGAAACCAGAAGACATGGGATCAATCCAGGCTTTCCCACTTGACCAAATTGTGTGATCCTAGGTAACTGCTGTATTTAATTGCCCCTCCTTTTTCTTCATTATCGCATAGCACCTTCGAATACTTTACTTCAGCATCTGTGCTGTGCAAAACTTTTCTTGTGTTTGATTTAATAAACTATAATTTTGTTCATGTATAACAGTGACCCAGGCCACCCAAAGGGAGCACATAACAACTGACTTGCCTCTTACTTCCTTCCCGATTGACATTGTTGTTGGGGTTGGGGTTAATTAGGCACGAGTGTTTTTAAATTTATTTTTGAAAACTATCAATTTAAAATAAAATATACATATACTTCTGTATGCACTTATTTAATCTGATGCACTGAGGGGAAACGGTTCTCCATGTTAATGAAGTACACTTTTTGAATTTTAAAAAGACTTCATCATATTTTTATAGTTTGCTTCAAAGTGTCTTTCTTTAACTTCAATTAAACTTTAAATAAATGCGTGTCCATTTTGCTGACTGGAGTAAACCGCAACTAATTCCTGCTGACCAAGGGGGCCTTATGTTAGGCCAGGAGGGCCTTATGTTAGGTCAGGGGGGCCTTATGTTAGGTCAGGGGGGCCTTATGTTAGGTCAGGGGGGCCTTATGTTAGGTCAAGGGGGCCTTATGTTAGGCCAGGAGGGCCGCATGTTAGGTCAGGGGGGCCTTATGTTAGGTCAGGGGGGCCTTATGTTAGGTCAGGGGGGCCTTATGTTAGGTCAGGGGGGCCTTATGTTAGGTCAAGGGGGCCTTATGTTAGGCCAGGAGGGCCGCATGCGGCCCCAGGGCCGTACTTTCAGTATCACTGCGGCCTTGCACTTCAATACGGGCAAACACTTCAGTTGTTTCCTTGTCCTTTGTTTGATTGAAGGCGAACCAGGGTGAGGTTCCGTGGAAGAAAACCCGCAAAAGGGGCACAGCGGCTGCCTGTGAGTGTGCATTGGAGGGGAGCGGGGTCCTCTCTTGCACCATATTTGCTGGGGCACATCTTTTGAAGGGTATCCTGGTCAGAGTGGCTCTGTCCTACATGTCCGTGCTGGAAAAGTAAGCAATTGTGGTTCTAGGCAGAGGCTCCCTATAGGTGCTCTACAGACGTTTGCTCGTTTTTCCAGGCACACTGCTGCTATTCTTATGGTAAAACATAAGTGTGCACTTTGCAGTGGAGTAAGCACTTTATCTAACTGCAGAGTAGACGTCATCAACAATGTTAGATGACATTTCCTGAGTCCTGGCATGGTCTGCCTAAACCCCCACTCCTGACGTTCATAGGGATGCAGCTTCATGTGAATAAGAGTGGTATCTACAGCTGCAGCAGAACCACAACATCTGTACATTTTGTGTAGGTCGTTTAAAGATGAGACTGGACTCTGTGGAGCTCCTGCTTTGTTGCCTGTTGCGCTGAAACTTTGACCTCTAGATTGGGACGTCTGAAGTGTTCTCTGAAGTCCTCACGGTTCGGTGTCAATGTTGTGCCTTTGTCTGTCTCCTGGTATGTGTACACTCCCTGCAGTTCAGGTTATTTCCTTCTGTCTTTTGTATTGTTCCTTTTCCGTGTGGCAGGTGCGGCTGATCACATTACTTACGTGTGTACCTGTACGGAGCCCCCTTCCGGTGTTTGCTGCACTGTGATCTTTCTGGGTGTGGTTAACATATTTACAGCTCCTCTCTTTTTTGCATTGTTGGCTATTCATGTTGGCTGGTGGACAAATCCTTAACAAGAAGCCCCTTCCATCTTCCTCTGGTACAGGCTGGGATAGAGGCATTATAAAAAGAAATGCTATTTATTGTCAATCTCAATTAAGGCACATTTATGGGCGGGCAATCTAGGTGGCGTTAAACATTTGATATAAGTTGTTCTTCATGTAATATAACTGTGACAATATAATTATGAATTATCTGTATTCAGAGCTTAAGCCGTACAGGTATTTGCCTGTATAAGTTCAGACTACACATGCAAACGGTTTGATTTAGAGCTGTAAATGTGAATTTAATTGTAATTGCATTTACATAGCGCTTACTACCCTCGACAAGGCATTGAAGTGCTTTTTCGGTAAGTAGCACGCTACTCCAGAACCCCAAAAGTATTAGTGGTGAATTACCATAGGGAAATATAATATTAATTACAGTGGTGGACATGTTAGTCTGTTATTTTGGATTGAAAAGGATAGTGGAGAGAAAGAGGTGGAAAGGGTTTGCATTTATATAGCATTTGCAACTCCTAGTGAGGTATTGTAGTGCTTTTTGGCGGGTGACACGCTACTCCAGAACCCAAACAGGATCCATGGGGAATTTGTATTGGAGAATTAATTTGAACGGTGGACATGTGAGTTTGTTATTACACTTGTAAATCGGTTCACTCACATATTATGTAACCTCAGGATGGTTTATATATTATGTAGGAGAAAATCTGCTTCCATGTGTTGAAGTTTCCGGGTGGGACTTCTCTGTGAGTTCGGGACACACACAGGTGTGGGAGTTTCTAGCTCTTCTCACGAACATTCTCAACCTGGAAATGTTTGTTGATTATTTTCTCCGGGGGGGATGGGGTGGGTAAGGGGGGAGAAAAATAAATTTGATCAATGGCATTCACACTTGCTTAGAGATTTTTGCATGGGCAAGTATTCACCTGCATATTTCCTCATGCGAAAAATGGAATTTGCAAATGATTTCTGGGACCACTCCTGGAGACTTACAACACACAAGGAGGGTCAAGAGGAGGTTTAAGGACCAGCGTGGGTGCGCTCTCCACTCTTCAAATCAACTCACACAAGAGCCCACGGGTCCGGATTATATGAAAGTATTCGAAAGGACTGTTACTTGTCCTTTAGGAAGCAATTAAAAACATTTCTTTTCCCTAAATCTGATTAAATCATAATTACGACCCTGTTATCAGTCAACCACTCACTACTGTCATGATAGCGCCGTGATATCCTATATAGGATGATTGTTTGCGCTTTATAAGTACCATTGACATTGACATTGACATTGACATTGACAATGCAACACACAAAAAGATTGACACCAGAGATGAGATCGACCAAACGGGGAAAGGTATTCCTTTTAAGGATGACTCCCCTCACACATGTGGAGAAGCGTGGCTCACTGGTTAGAAGCGGCAGACCCTGAAGCAGAAGTCGGCCCGGGACAGGGTTCACTTCCTGACGCGGCAGGGTCTTGGGTCAATGTCCGCGGACTCGATAATTCTCGCCTAGGTGCCAATGCTAACCATGGGTCCCACTCTGCAACTCTGGGCAATAGCTTGCTTAATCTCCACAACGGCCCTAGCAGCGCCGGGGATGCCTGGCTTCACCTTGGGGTGCCATCTCACAGGGAAAGCCAGGACGGGTTCCCCGGCGGTATACAGCGCCAGGACGCCACGTAACGAGGTAACAGTGCGCTTTACAAGTATACATACATTACATTACATTACACACCAAAGGTGTCATGCTTCACCATAGGGGTGCCTCCTCGCATTAGGAACCTAGTCCTAAAGTGGGCTACGGTCCCCTCTCTACGAGGGAGGAGCTCAGGGATGGTTTTCAAATTGAGCACATGGGTTGTTCTAAAAACCCTATGTGGGCGTGGTGTGTGAATGGCTGTAAAGTGCAGTGCTGGTGAAAGTGAGTTAAAGCAGCCTATAGAATGAGCCGGCAAAACTTTATTTAGCTACCCTATGACAGGATGAAAAACAACAATAAGCTGAATGATGCAGCTGTCAAAATTCAAGACAGGTACACCAAGGGGATCACTCCTGGAAAACCTTAGAACATGGCTGCTTTCCAGGAATTTTCCTGGAAACATTTTTGAATTTCAAATAGTTGTAAATTTGCTCGGAACACAGAAGGGAAACAGGAAGTAAATTTGCGACTGGCTTTTGAGAATCCTATTCCTTGGTCCTGATCATGAGTTGGCCTGTGAATTTCAATTCCTGCACAAACTCGTTTGCAGATTGGAATTATAAGTAGTGCAGAAAACTCTGCACCAACAGAAATGTATCAGAGACAAAAACAGCTGATCATATGGAATTGGTGCTGAACCACCACCTTAACATGTATTTGCCCATTTCAGTTGCAAAACTCAGAATTGCAGGTATGTCCTGCAATCAGTTGATACCTCAACCTGCTGTGTCAGTATTTATCAGATGTATTAGCACCTTCTATGCTCATGACGAGCTCAGCTCGTCATGAGGCACAGTGCTCGTGTGCTCATGACGAGCTGAGCTCGTCATGAGCCGTGGAACGCTCACACGCGGGGATAATTCCCCTGCTCTGCTGAACGTTCCACGGAAACGGGTGCACACAAGCACTGTGCCTCATGAGGAGCTGAGCTCGTCATGAGCACGGGGGCACTGTGCGCGCTCACCAGCACAGCGGGGGAATTACCCCCGCTGCGAAGGGGTTAAATACCTCACCCTTATCCTGACACGTAGTGTGGCTTAACACCAATTATAAATATGCCCCTTTCCTCCACAGTCCTTCAGCAAAAAAGCTTGCAATGGGTGTCGCTGTGAGTATTTCACCGCAACACCTATTGCTTTTTAATGCTGCCCCAGATTTAAAACAATTCCCCTTTGGTTTTGCTGAGGCAACGCCATGAAATAGCAGGCATTAGAATTGTGATACGAGGAGAAATTATTAATTTCTCCTCATTTTTTTGCTCATTCCATGTGTGCTCCATGGAAAGAGCACATCGCCATTATTGATTGCTTATGTGCAGGAAGATGTCCCTTCCTGCACATAAACATTAGTCCCTGAAAGCAGGCACCCTTGCAACATGGCATGAGGGTGCCTCTGCTGGCTCTAGGCAGCTTTTTCTGCTCCAGCATTAGGCAAAACACAGGCATGTGCCGTATTCTTGTGCATATTAAATATAAAAATTAAATGCAGGAAAAACAGTTGTCTTTTTGGGGTCCAACAGTCAGGCCAGCTATAATGGCCCCTATTCCCCCTTTCGCCCCCCCACCCCCCCTGGTGGAAAATGCTCAAAAGCTTAGGATGATTATCGATAACAGACTCAACTTTACTGATCAGGTAAATAAACATACTGCTTCTACTTTTTACACTCTCAGAATAATTAAAAAGAATTTGCACTTTATACCATTTAAACTACAGGAGACACTAGTCACATCGCTAAATCTGGGGCCTAGATTGACTATTGCAACAGCCTGCACCTAACTATTCAAAAGTATAATATCAATAAACTTCAGGTTTTGCAAAATGCGGCAGCTAGACTTCTGTTAAAAATCCCCCAAAACTGCACAAGGTCTCAAGAATTAAAAAGTCTGATCTGGCTTCCTGTTAAACAGAGAATTGCGTTTAAGGCACTGTGTCTAGTCTATAAAGCATTCCATAATCTTGGACCCGAATCTCTGAACCAGAGTTTCAAATGCTATCTCCCGGTCAGAAATCTCTGATCAGGTTCTGCTAATTTATTAACACCACCTAGATACAAACAAGTACGATGGGGGGAAAGAGCATAGTGCTGGAAGCATATAGAGCATTGAATACACTGCCTCTCTCCATAAAAACAGCATCCAGTCTTCTAGCGTTCAGGAAAGCGGTAAAGACCTGGCTGCTCAGATCCCGATAGCCCTCGGGGACATGTAATACGGCTGGCCTGAACTGAATAGCGCTTAGACACCTCCAGGCAGTAATGCACTATAGAAATATTGTTAATAGAACATAACTATATGGCACATCCCTGCGTTTTCAAAAAGTCGGAGTGCTGCACTGCCAAATTTGGCGCAGCTCTGCGCTCTGATTTTTTTTTGTAAATATGCCCCTTAGAATATCAGTGTTTCATTTTTCCCCATCCTGGTATGATCGTGCACCTGGTAAATACTGAAATGGGCAAATTTTGGTATTTACAAGGTGCGCTACTACTTCCTGAGATTGTGCAGTAGATACATTGAGCTTCTGATTCGCCATTCTTTCTTTCTCTTTTGAGTTTTGGGTTTCAGGAAACCTCACATAGGATCGAAGGAGGTGCTTGCAAATTTTGTTAGGAAGAACATTGATGGTTCCGCATAAAAGCCTCAATGTACCACAAACAGGGCCTTGGATTGAACCATGTTGGTCCTCGTATCTAATGAGTTTTGCGAGGGACGACAGAAGCTGAGACTAAGATGCAGCATACAAATACAGAAGCTGATTCAATCTTCAAGAGTCTCTTGTGGACGAACGAGGTTGCATCACTGGTGTAATGTGGGGTACCAAAGATAAAGCTCTAATGAGTCTATCATGACATCAACGTTCTTAGTAGGAGCCATAGGAGAGTGGGGCCTTGAGACCTACAGTTGGGGAAAAATATTTACTGACAAATAGTGAACACTGAATATGGATAGAGGCGCAGAGCTAGCCCATGGTTCCTGGAGCTGAGATGGATATTATAAGTGAACATCAGCTAGTAGTAGAGGCATTCACCAGGTGAGTCCCATTCTTGCCATGTAGTGGTTGTCACGATGACTCAATCAAGACAAATGCTTCATGGTGTTGAACTTTGCCGGAAGGTTAAACGGGAGCAGGGCCCAACAGCACCTCCTTCACCCTCCAATGCGAGTATGACCATCAACAATTCCCAGTAAAGCAGGACACCATAAAGGACTACAGTTGGGTCCAACTCACTCTCACAAGCAACATCACCTTGTGTTTGATGTTAGAAAATGGTGAAATATCGGATATGTTAAAATGAGTATCTTTTTTTTAGTATTGGACTATCCGCTGCATACTTAAGAAATGAGAGCACTAAACCAGACTCCATATAGTAATTACAGCTGTGAGGAGGATTGCTCCAAATGAAGGATGGTCAGGCAAGGTTTTAAATACTTTGGTGTTTTGAGAGTCCAGGGTTCTAATGGGGAGTATAAACATTTTTAACTGAATACACGCCCATTAATGGGCCTGTGTTATGTTATGAGGTTTTATAAAGCAAAACAATAGAAGGATGGACTGCTGAAATCGTTTCAAGCATTCAACCAGTCCAGTCTCAATCAATCAATCATTTGTAAAGCACACTACATACCCGCGAGGGTCTCAAGGCGCTGGGGGGACGGTTGCTACTGATCGAACAGCCAGGTCTGGAGTATCCTCCTGAAGGTCAGCAGGTCTTGGGTCTGTCGTAGGCTCAGTGGGAGGGTGTTCCATGTCTTGGCGGCGAGGTGGGAGAAGGATCTCCCACCTCTGGTTGTTCTTCGGATGCACGGGACGGTGGTGAGTGAGAGGTCGGCAGAGCGTAGCTGGTGGTTGGGGATGAAGAAGGAGAGCCGTCTGTTGAGGTAGGCTGGGCCAGTCTTGTGGAGTGCCTTGTGTGCGTGGGTGAGGAGCTTGAAAGATATCCTCTTGTTGACAGGGAGCCAGTGCAGGTTTCTCAGGTGGGGTGTGATGTGGCCATGGCATGGTGCATCGAGGATTAGTCGTGCCGAGGCGTTTTGGATGAGTTGTAGTCGTTTGATGAGCTTGGTTGGGGCTCCCGGGTAGAGGGCGTTTCTGTAGTCGAGTCTGCTGCTGACGAGGGCCTGGGTGACTGTCTTTCTTGTATCTCTCGGGATCCATCTGTAGATCTTGCGGAGCATGTTGAAGCAGGAGGAGGAGACGGCGTTGACTTTCTTGGTCATTGAGAGCGTTGAGTCGAGGATGATTCCCAGGTTGCTTGCGTGGTCGGTGGGTGTCGGGGCTGCCCCCAGTGCCGTTGGCCACCAGGAGTCGTCCCAGGCCGAGAATGAGGACCTCCGTCTTGTCCGAGTTCAGCTTCAGATGGCTGGTCTTCATCCAGTTGGCGATGGCCTTTATTCCTTCGTGTAGGTTGGCTTTGGAGGTGATGGGGTCCTTGGTGAGGGAGAGAATCAGCTGAGTGTCGTCGGCGTAGGAGATTATGTTGAGGTCGTGCTGTTGGGCAATGTGTGCGAGCGGGCCATGTAAATGTTGAACAGTGTGGGGCTGAGGGAGGATCCCTGGGGTACGCCGCAGATGATCTTAGAGGCTTTGGAACGGAATGGGGGGAGGCATACACTCTGGGTTCTGCCAGAGAGGAAGGAGATGGTCCAATTCAGAGCCTTGCTTCGAATCCCTGCGGCGGGAAGACGTGTGCGTAATGTGCGGTGGCAGACTGTGTCAAAGGCAGCAGAGAGGTCTAGGAGGAGGAGTGCTACGGTCTCGCAGTTGTCCAGCAGGGTCTTTGTCGGTGGCGGTGATGAGGGCAGTCTCGGTGCTGTGGTTGCTGCAGAACCCTGACTGGGAAGGGTCCAGGATTCTGTTTGCTTCGAGGTATCGGGTTAGCTGTCTGTTGGCGGTTTTCTCGATGACCTTGGCCGGGAAGGGGAGCAGAGATGGGCCAGAGGTTCTTGAGGTCTCTTGGGTCTGCCTTAGGTTTTTTGAGTAGGGCGTTGATCTTGGCGTGTTTCCAGATCTCTGGGAAGGTCGCGGTCTTGAGGGAGAGATTAATGATGTTGCGCAGGTGGGGTGCGATGGAGCTGCTTGCTCTGTTGAAGACGTGGTGCGGGAATGGGTCTGACAGAGAGCCGGAGCGGATTGTGCGCATGGCCTTGATGGTGTCATCGATGCTCACGCTGGCCCAGGCTACAAGGGGGTCATGGTCGATGGTGTACGGAGGATCTGTTGTGTTTCTGTCTGTTGGGGCTGTCTGGGTGTTGAAGCTGTCGTGGATATCTGCTATCTTGCGGTGGAAGAAGGTGGCGAGGGAGTCGCACAGGGCTTGCGATGGCGGGATGTCGTTGGTGTTAGAGCTGGGGCTGGAGAGTTCCTTCACGATGTTGAAGAGCTCCTTGCTATTGTGTGCATTGTTGTCGAGGTGGTCTTTGAATGAGGTCCTCTTGGCCACCCTGATGAGGTGGTGGTGGCTGCGGATGGCGTCCTTGTGTGCTGTGTGGCTGTCTGGAGTTTGTTTACTGTGCCATTCCTTCTCTAGTTTCCGGCAGGCTTGCTTGGAGCCTAGGAGTTCGGGGGTGAACCAACTGGCCCTCTTGCTGGTGTCTCTGTGAGTTTTTTTTTTCAGTGGGGTGAGGGTGTTGGTGCAGTCTTTGATCCAACGTCTGAGGCTGTGGGCAGCCTGTGGTAGAGGGTTCTATGGGTGGGCAGAGAGCGAGGTTTGCGTGTAGTTGGTCTTCAGTGATTTTGCTCCAGCAGCGGCGGGGGATCTGTTGGGTGCGCTGGTGTGTGGTGGGTTTCTGGAAGGCTAAGTGGATGCAGTGGTGGTCGGTCCAGAGGAGTTCGGTGGTGTGGCTGATGGAGACGTACGGGCTTGAGGAGAAGACGGGGTCAAGCGTGTGGCCAGCGGAGTGGGTGGGCGTTGTGACGAGTTGCTTCAGTCCGAGGTTGGCGAGGTTATCGATCAGGGTTGTGGAGTTGTTGTCGTTGTTGTTCTCAAGGTAAAAGTTCAGGTCTCCGAGGAGGATGTTGTCGGTGGAGGTCAGGTCGGGCGTGCTGATCAAGCCGGCGATGGAGTCGCTGAACTGGGTTGCGGGGGGTCGGTAGACGAGGGTGCCTCTGAGGGTGGAATTAGGGTGTGTGTGAATCTAGAAATGCATGTGTTTGGCAGTGCTGAGCGCGACATCGGTGCTAGTCGAGACCCTGATGCTGTTCTTGTGGACGATGGCGATTCCTCCTCCGACTACATTAGTGCGGTCTCTGCGGGTGATCTTGTAGCTGTCTGGGATGCCTATGGCGATGTTGGTTGCGGAGGAGTCGTTAAACCAGGTCTCTGTCAGGAAGGCGACGTCCAGGGATGTTGTGTCGAGCAGGTCCCAGAGTATGCATCGGAGGTGGTTGGGGTCTTTCTTGGCGGGTGGTTCGTCGGCTCTTAGGCTGGTGTAGCTGCAGTTCCGGCAGGTGAAGGGGCCATGTGTGCGTTTCGGGGCGGCCCTGAAGCAGGTGTGGCCCAGTCCAGAGGTGAGAGCATGCAGATTGCTGGCATCGTAGTGGCGGTGGTCATCGTGCCTGGAGCGGGGGCCAGGAGTTCTGGCGCTTGGCGCGGTCCGGGAGCAGAAGGTCGCAGACGAGCTTGCCATAGGCGCGCCTTTGGCAAGCCAATGGCGCGGATGTGCAGCGGCTGGCATATATGGGGAGGTGGAAGGGAGGAGCAGCTGGGAGGCGGGGGGCGCGAATGGGCAGTGGGCAGTCAGGGGGCGGGGCTGCAGGGGACGCAGCGGTGAGTCCAATGAGGGACAATGAAGGTAACAGAAGGAAAAGGGGCACAAAATCGAGGGAAAAACGGGGGGCACAGAAGGCAAAAGTGCACAAAAAACAAGTGGAACAGAAGGCAAAAGGGGCACAGAAATGAGGGAAAAACGAGTGGCACAGAGGGCAGAAGGGCACAAGAAAACAAGTGGAACGGAGGGCAGAAGGGCACAAAAACCAGTGGAACAGAAGGCAAAAGGGGCACAAAAACGAGAGAAAAATGAGTGGCACAGAAGGCAGATGGGCACAAAAAGCGAGTGGAACAGAAGGCAAAAGGGGCACAAAAACAAGTGGCACAGAAGGCAAAAAGGGCACAGAAATACCGGAAAAACTAGTGGCACAGAGGCAGAATACAGAAGTAAATGGGCAGCTAAGAACAGAAGGCAGAACGGGCAGAGATGCACGGGTGCAGTGAGGGGAACCGAAGGGAAAACCGGGCAGAGAGGGGTACAGAAGGAAAGACCGGGCAGAGAGAGCACGGGGACAGCGAGGGGAAAAGAGGGAAGAAAAAAGAAGCACTGACCACGTACAGGCAGCGGGGGAAGACAGACAACAGCAGTCACAGACACAACAATGAAAATACTGGCAATACAATAAAAGCAGTAAAGCGGAGGATGAACAAACCTACCTACGGCCTTCCACTGGCCACCTGGGATGAGACACAGGTGGTAGCCTCGAACTTCCTCAGTAGCGGCAGCTGGGGCAGGGAGGCACAGGCGGTGCTGTTCGGAGGGGGAGCGACCTACCTGGTGGGGTCAAGGGTCTGGGACTAAATCCATCCTTTTTCTGCTAAGCCACACCCTTCCAGTTGGGACCCAGTCATATGCAAATCAGTGTTGAACCTGCTCCTCATGGGCACAGTCGAGTCCGAAATGCCAGGGCAGGTCCTCCCTGGACTAAAAAACAAGGATCCTGGGACCAGTTTCGTGATATCCCTCTCCTCAGCCTGGCTAGCTTGAATCCGGTGGTTTATAAAGGGGCAATCTCACCAACAGGGTATTCAGGCGCTACAGACTCCTAAAAAGGAGACACAGGCATACATAGCCCAAACCCTAGAACAAACAGGAAATGGGGGAGATCGAAAAAGTCAAGTTTTTAGCAGTTTCCTGAGCTTTAGAAAGTTAATTGTGGAATGTATAGCCAAAGGGAGGGTGTTTCAGTGGTGGGTCACAAGATATCAAATGGAATGACCATATGACTGGAAAGGTGGAAATGGGAGGGAAATGGGTGGATTTGCTCAAGAGCCAAAGTGGGGCATCTGAGGATTCCAACTGGTCTATTAAAAGATATTCTGGTACAAAGATAATAAGGACCTGCAGCATGGATAGCTCAGTGTGAGTGGCATAGGAGTTTACATATGGATCATCTACACACGGGTAACCTATATAGAGACTTGCGGGACGGGGCCGAGGGAGAGCGCACAGGGAAGATAGGCACTAAAATGGCCTCTGTGTTTTCAATACTTTCAAAACTTTTTTGATTGGGATTAGGCAACCCCCACATAAAAAACATTGCCATAATCCAAACGACTAGTTATTAGTGCTTGGATGACTGTTTTGTGACAGCCCAAAGAAAGCCACTGATTTAGCCCAATGAATGATGTAACTTGGTATTTCATAGAAAGGGAATTATTAATGATAATCCCCAGATTCTTAGCCATGTTAGTGGCTGTATGAGAGGAGCAGGCCACCCATCTGGCACCCAAAGAGTGTTTGCCTTACCGAAAAGAATGACCTCTGTTTTATTTCCACTAAGCTTAAGACAGTTGTCTTTCATCAAGATGGCAATCAGCCCAGAAACCTTCTTTTCATCTCTACAATATCTCTGAGATGGAGATAATAAACTGAGTGTCATCAGCATAAGTAACGATTTCAAAGCCACATGTTCTTATAGTGGTGGCCAGTGGTGTCATGTAAACTTTGAAAATAGTCAGGCTAGAGGAGAACACTCAAGGGATTCCCTGATTTATAGAAACTTAGCCTGATCGGAAGAAGGTAAGATTTATGGATTGAGCTCTGGCAGTAAGAAAAGCCTGAAACCACTGAAGTGCCTTAGAATAGATACCTGGCTCATCCATGTATTGCACAGGTATGGTTTGTGACTCATTGTTGAATGTTACAGAGAGATCTAGGAGAATGAAAGCCACCGCTCTACCCTCATCCAAGCTGCCCCCGATATAATCAGTAGCTGCCAGCAAGGCAGTTTTAGTGCTGTGGCAAGCTCTGAAGCCAGACTGAGAAGGATCTAAAAGATTGTTACACTGTAGATAGCTCATCAAATGGACATTAATACACGAATCTAAGACTTCAACCTGATAGGGAAAGAGTGAAATAGGCTGTTAGTTAGAAAGGATGAAGGGGTCAGCAGAAGATTTTCTCAGGAGGGGGAGATTCTTAGCATGTCTCCAAGCTGGTGGGGGGGCCTGCATCAGAAAGGGATATATATTAATCAGATTAGTCAGAGGGCCAGTGGGCACACTGGCATTAGTTGATAGGTGGGTGGCATGGGTCATCGGAGATCCTGACATTAGCGTATGCACTGCAATTTCCACATCTAGAATACTAAACTGTTGAAACCTGGCCATGGAGCAAATTGGAGTGGGGGACCTGTGTAGGTGTGAGAGAGAATTATAGAGGAATAGGTAGTAAATCCAGTGTAGATGGTTCTGAATGTATCCTGAAAGAAAGGGGATAGAGTTCTTCACAGTGCTTGCAACGCTAAAATGGCTACGGAGGAGGCAGTGGGATGGGTACATTCTTTTACTATTTTAAATTTTTCCCTAGAGGAATGTTTGTTTTGCTCAGTGTGTCCCGTGAGATAGCTCTGACCTGACAAATGAATATTCTGATGATATGCATGAAGGGCTACTCTGTAAGCTGTTTTGTCGGTGTTAAGTATTTTTTATAGGTAAGGAAAGTTTTACTATATATTTATATAGTCTTGGAGATATATATATATATATATATATCTTCTCCACTCCTTGCCTCGGAAGTAGTCACCGCCGCCAAACCAACGGGTGTCTCGTCTGTACAAAAGACCTCCGCTGCCGGGTCTTTTCGATAAAGCCTCAACGAGTAGAGAAACCACACGCTGACGAGACCGTGTACCAGACAAATTAAAGTTTTATTTGTCAAAACCCTGGACGCGTTTCGCCTGACCAGCAGGCTTGATCACCTAAGGTACAATGTGAACAGAAACCATTTAAAGTGCAAAACAGGTTGAGAGGTCACGTGACAGAAACAGGAAGTTTAAGGAAAGAAATGGAAAAAAGACTTATAGTTCATTCCATCACGTAAGTAAATCCTTGAAAATCATAGCGGAGCTCAGCTTAATAAATAAATTCATCGGCAACAATGACAAATGTGCAAACATTGTAATACATAGTCACAATTAAATACAGTTCTACTGATTTAACCGCAATACTATAAATAGTACGATAAATTGTGCCCTAGTGGGCTTATTGTCATTGACAAATTTTTAGGCCGTTTTTTTGTGTCATAGCGTTAAGCAGACCGCAAGGAATACCGCCCAAGTGGGCAAATAAGGCAGACTGGTTTCACATGTGACCCCCACTTAAATTTGTGACACCCTTAAAATTGTGCAAGTTAAAATAAAACCTCTTTCGTATGTGGGAGCGGGGATCCTAGGCCGACCACCAACTCCTGTTGAACAGATAAGCTTGTACAGCAGCCTTTAAGCCTAACCTCAGGTCCAGACTAAAACAATGTGTCTAGACATCTAGATCTAAAGGTGTGTTTTTAAATCTTCTTCTAGGTTGAGACCTCCGGGGGCCTTGGCATTGAGTTCCAGTATATACCTAGACTCAAGCCGTCTCAACTTCTGCAAGCGATCCCCGCCCCTACTGCTGACAGGGACAGAGTCAACAACAAAGTAACAGAGCCCTGTTACATCTTTATTATGAAATGTCTCAAAATGCCGGGCTACCGGGTAGGCAGGGTCGGCATGTTTGATGGCTCTCATGTGTTGCAGGATGCGCACATGAACTGGATGAATTGTGCTGCCCACGTACCTCCCCATTCATTCCTATGGGCCTTTTGGCCCATAGGAATGAATGGGGAGTTATTCCTTTTTTTGCGAGTAGCAAATTGCTACTCGCAAATAGAGACCATGTAGGAATCGCTATTTATTTAGCAATTCCTACATGAATGCCGTTTTGCGTGTCCTCAATAGCGAGTCGCTATGATTCGCTATTAGGGCCACGCAAAACGGCCCGTACATGAATCAGGCTGTATATCTTTTAAGTCCTCGCACAAGCCCTGATAAAACAAAGAAGTTCTTTTTGCCATGGGCCATTGTGTCTCTGCTACTAAGCGATTGAAAGTAGCCACATAACCCAATAGATCCTGCTTACCCTGCCTTAGTTTTAACAATTCAACATCGCTTGCCTGCATGAAAGCATGTTTAGCAAACAGACTATGCATCTGGTTCTTAAAGGCCCGGAAACTACTTAACACAGCGTCATCGTTTTCCACTAAGATGACCGCCCAACTAGATGCAGTACCTGAGAGATACGAGATCACAAACGCTACCTTAGTGGTGTCATCAGGAAAAGCGGTTGGTCGGCACATGAAGTGCAAATGGCACTGGTTCATAAATATGGCATATCTGCTACTGTCCCCGGAAAACCTCTCTGGAGCTGCTAGAGGCACCGGCACAGGAGTGTTCACTGTAACAGATAAAGGAGAAGGAGACCCACTCTGCCCCCACTCCTCTCATATTTAAATGTGGCTGGTTGAATCTACAGGGACCTAGCCTTAAATGAGGGATCCCTGCCTCTCCTCCTAGTGCTTTCCTTCACCTCACTCAGTGTACCCCGTAACTCCTGATTCTCCTGATGCAGGGATTGAACTTCGCCCTGCATGTGCGCTAAAGCCTGCATGATTTCCTGCATCGAAGAAGCCCCCCCTGCTGCCTCCTCAACCATTCTTCACTCGGGCGGTGTGTTAATTCGTGGGCTTGGTTTTTTGTTCCGATGCCGACCGGCCCAACACCGCAGAAGTGAAGAACGTCCCAATCCTCTACCCTCACCGTGACCCCCAACACCCGCAATAAAAACGGATGGTGGAGAACACGACACTGGGAGAAGGTGGGTAACCAAACAAGGGTACCCAAGGTCTTGGGGAACACAACACGTCTCCTCTGGCTTCTTGGCAGCTGACAGCTTGACACAGAAGAGACCGCCCAGATAACAAACGGGAGTGGCCTAATACGAAACAGGAAATCCTCCACTGCAATCATATTGGTTATTTCTTGTGTAACCCCAGACCAACCACGCCCCCTCGGGAAACGCCGAGAATGTCAAAGGGGGTGGAATACACAATTCATAAGACAAAAAGGGACAGGGGAAAAAAGGTATCAAGGGGATACAAAAGACACCCAAAAAAACCCTGGAAGCTAAAAAAGAACACGAAGACAGCACAAAAAACGGCCGTTATTCAGCTCCTTCGTGAAACCACCCAAATACAACGTACAACAAGGTGGTTTGGATACAAAAAGGGGTAAGCACGGGACGTCAATACTCAAAGGAAACGCAGCCGCGAATCCCAGACGTCACCGAAATTCAAAACCAGGTCCCCAAAAAGGGTTCAGTAAAGCCCAAGGGAATAGGAAAACAGGGGGAAACAGGGAAAAAGGGAATCAAAACCCAGCACTGGAAAAGACCGTTGGAACAAACCTTGAAGGAAGGGGAACAAGGTAGAACCACAGGAACAGGAATCACATGGCAAGGGACCAATGAAGAAACCAAGCACCTGTTTACTGTTGGCAGCCCCCTTTTAAAGCGAGCCCTAGGGAGCATCCATAAATTTGCATATGCACTCGGCACTCATAAGAAAAACCACTGAACGGGGAACTAGACAGAAGGCACCAATCCCCCTTGAACCCCAACAGGTATGCTCAGATGTGAGTCCCCTGCTCACTTTGCCACTGGATTCAAGCAAGTCGGGCTGAAGACGGCTGGAATGCCAGAAACCGGTCCTCGGAAGCTTGTTTCCGGTCCAGGGAAGACATGGCTTGGCAGTTCGGGCTGGACTGTTCCCATGAGGCACAGGATCAGACTGATTTGCATACGGCCATGTCTGAACTGGGGTGGCAGAGTGGGCTAAAGAACGGTGATGGATTAAACCCAGATTTTTTGACTGGGTGTGAGTGTTTGATTGATTCAGATGCTCTGTCCATCACCACCCCCTTTTGTACCGCACAGATGACACAGCTGAATTTTCAAAAAGCATCAGGAGTGAAGATTCCATTTGGAATGTGGAATCAATGCAGTCCTGAGAGTTCTTGAGATATGCAGTAATCAGGTTGTATTGTCAGTAATGTTCAGTCCATCTGGATGCAATGATTTTAAACGGTAGATCCTGAAGTTTTCCCTGGAGTCCAGTAGTTCTTCCTTTGAGACATGTTAAACGGGGAAAATCTTCAAATCTGATAGTGAATGATCCACATGGTTAAAATGATTGGCTACAGGCTGGTCAATTTTCTTATTAATTATTGCTGATTTGTCGTTCCTGAATCGTGTGTGGAGGTCATTCACTGTTTGGCCTACATATTGTTTTTTACAGCTTTGCCATTGGCACTGAATCACATAAATAATGCATGTTGAGCGACATGTAAGATTCTGCCTTATTGCATAGGTCCTTCTGGTAACATAACTAGTAACTGATGATGTTTGTAAAAGGTATTCACACGTGATGCACCTTTTAGAGTCGCAGCAATGAACCCATGCATTACAGCTTGCTTGAGTTCAGCTCTCACAATAAGAGATCGTAAATTTGGAGCTCTGTGGTAAGCAATGACTGGCGGTTTTGGAAAAACCTTTTGCAATTTTTCACAAGTGGACAGTAAGGGAAATGTTTTTTGCATTATATTTCTGTAGTTGGGAGCTGATGGATGATAGTCAACTACAAATGGAGTTCTGTCACTTTTGTTTATGGCGTTGGTATTCCAAATAAGTGCTTCTCTGCGTAACTCCAAAGACTTGTCAATTTGTTGCTGTATGATATACAGAGGATAGCCTCGCCTTCTAAATAATGTAGCGAGCTCCTGTAGATGGTCTTTACAGGTTTCCTCATTGCTGCAGATGTGTCTTATTCTGAGTGCTTGGCTGTAGATGATGCTCAGTTTATTTTGATGTGGGTGACATGAAGTCCAGTTTAGATACAAATGAGCATCTGTAGGCTTGTGGTACAGATCAGTTGTAATTTTGTGTTCATGGATGGTGACTAGCACATCCAGAAAAGGGAGATGATGCTTCTGTTTGGTATTGCTGCTGGTAGATTTGATGGTAGGATAGATATTGTTGATATTAGCTGTAAATTGTTCCAATGTTCTACTTCCTGCATTCCATATTATAAATATGTTATCAATGTATTGTAGCCATACCAGTGGTTTGATGCTAGAAGTAGCAAGTATACTGTTCTCTAGTTTGCCCATGATATATATATATATATATATATATATATATATATATATATATATATATATATATATATATATATATATATATATATATATCTTCAAGGTATGTAGATGTGGAGTTAAGAATAGTAAATCTATACTTACCTATTTACCCTTACCTTCTCTGTATGTTGGTCCTCGATATTTTTGACACAATTCTATGTCTACACAATATAACTGTTACCTATATTCTGTCAGTGATCCGTTTTGTTAGACTTAAGGAAGGAAACGACCCTAGGTACGTTCAAGGTTATTGCAGAGTCTTTTGTTTGTCTTTGATTCAGGAGATTATGGTGGAAGCTTTTTCTTTCTGCAGGGTCAGTCCGAATTTCTGTTGACTTTTTGCTGAACCCTACTTTAGCTGACTATAGAGCTTTGTGCACGTTACCCCTGCTAACATGTGGTAAAGTGCTTGTGCTCATCGGTATATTTAACTTACCTATCCAGTGACAATGTAAACATGAGTGTAGGCCTGTTACTACTAGCCTGGCTGTGCAGGGTTTAACCAAAAAATAATAAAACAACTATATTTAATAGTTATTAAAAATCCAATACTGCATTTACAATGAAATAGAAATGCTTGAATACCAGTATTGAAGGAAAGGATATTCAATGATTTTGCCACAGTAATAATTGAGATAACAACGAGCAAGGGAATGCTTAAGGTATGACATACTAATTTATCTGAATACAGATAAGCGTCTTCTGGTAATATCACTGAGACTAAATCGCTGTGTCATTTTGACGGAAAATCCCCAGTCTAGAAAGAAATTCACGATCAGAAAATACAGAGATATATGAGATATAACAGATGAAGAACACTATCATCTCACAGGGTATTAAGAGAACAGATTTGAGAGCTAGTTGAAAAGCTTGCAGAATAAAAAGAACCCCCCTTTTAATATAACCTAAATTTGTTTCTATTTTTACATCTCGTACAGAAAATCAGAGAGCCCTGATGAGAATCTAGGCAACCATAACCTAATATTCGAAACGCGTCGGCAAATCAGAAAGAGCATAGAAGAAAAAGGGATTTTGTCATATATTGATAAAATATTTGTTTAATAAGTATATGCTCTTATGGTTATATAGAGATTTTTTCAGAAATCTATGAGATTGAGTTTTTTCAATGTATGAGTCATACTTATGGCCACAATTGGTTTAATGTGTTTTGTATATAATTGTTTGCATTGTAATGTAATAAGTACAGTTTGTATTTGAATGTAAATACATTTGTCTTAAGTGTTTTGTGAAATATATGTACATTTTGCACTAGTTTTTTCCCTTTCACAAAGAATAGTTCAATGAAAAACAAAAATAAGAATTATGAAAACGGTCTAAATAAATAAGAGGTACAAACATAAAGGAAATGTGTTTGGCTAATGAGCATAAATTATAAACGCTCTTTCTAAAAAAGTAGAGGTTCAGGCAAAATTTGTGTTTTGTATTTATAGGTCCCTGCCTGTTTCTTTTCCCTTTGGGCCAAACTCCTCTTTGGATTTAGAGCATTTACAATGCGGCGCACTGTGGCACGCGGATGGCCAGATGTGTGTCGCATCCCCCGGCAGAAAGGCGGCGCATTGCTGGAGTTGCGTCGCAAGCGCGACTCAGTTCTACCAAGGCTCGGGGTGTCCCTATCCCTAACATGCTGCGTCAATCCTTACGCCTGCTTCAAGCAGGCGCAGGGTTTTGTGCAGCATGGCTGTAAAAGTGAGTGAGTGAAATCTTTTTTTCACAACCAAGTTTATTGAGCAAAAGAATGACACGCATGAGGCACCTTCCCACACCAAGGTCACCACATCAAAATCAATGTAAGGATCATATACACAAGAAATACTATGCAAGTATCAAGGAAGCTCAGCTTTAAAATCCCAACTACCCATCCCAACCCCAACTACACCCCCACCCGTACCCACTATCCCCCCCCCCCTTCCACACATGTACAGAGGCAATACAGAGACGGTTCATATAAGAGAAGCAGGCATGAAGCAACCTGGGATGTGCCTTTAGGGCCAGAGACAGCGCTGCGATCAAATGTCCTCCTCCGGTTCCGCCGGGGGTTCCAAGGATAGGCCACGGTAGTCAGCCCACCGCTTCCAGATCTTGAAGTGCTTGCGTGGGCAGCCCCGCGCCTCAAAAATCGGTTTCTCAAGACCCATAAAATAGTCCAGTCCCGCCTTCCATGCCGACAGGGGGGGGGCCCTCACTGACTTCCAGGCCCGAGCCAAGTCGCGCTTAGCCACCACCAGGCCCAGCAGCAATAGGTGACGTTTATAGATGTTGCCCCCAACCCCGTCCATGACGTGCAGTAGGCCCAGCCGGTGAGTACGGGGAAGATCCCAGCCCAGGACCTCAGCCAGGCAATTCCAAACACCCCTCCAGAAGCCAGCCAGGCGACCACATGACCACACTGTGTGCAACAAGGTGCCAGGCACTTCCCCACATCGCAGGCACTCCGATGACTCAATCAAACCAGCCCTCCACAGTCGTTCACGTGTGTAATAGGCACGATGTAGATACTTGAATTGTATGAGACGGAGCCGAACCGCGATAGCGGTGCCACGAGGAGACTCCAGGGCCTCTCTCCAGTCGTCCTCATCCAGGGTGCCCACGTCCACCTCCCAGGCTTCCCGGAGGGAGCTGAGAGTAGACGAGCAGTGAATAACCAGAGTCTGGTAGATCCTGGAAACCTTCTTGTCTCCCAGGTCGCCCATAAAGACTTTCGCCTCAATCGGGCTAAACTCCGGAAGGGAGTCAAGGCCAGCAATGCTTGGGGCGAGGGCATGGCGCAGCTGTAAGTAACGGAAAAACTGGGACTGAGGCATTTGGAATTCCACTCGGAGGTCTGCAAAGGACTTGAGGGTTGCGCCGGACACGACGTGACCCAGTTGAGTAATCCCAATAGTCTCCCAACCCTCGAACCCAGCCAGAGTCGCCAGCTCTGGAAGCAGACCGTTGTGCCACAGCGGCGTTTCCGCCGTCAACTTGCCCCACCATCCCATGCGGCGCAAGGACTGCCGCCACACTGCAAAGACCACCCTTGTCACCGATGGCAACCCACGGCGTATACGCGCCGAGTATAGAACGGTGTGGAGCGTATGGTCACCCATAAGATGCCTTTCCAGGGCATATGCCGGATCACTCCTATCCCCGTACCACCAATCATTAAGAACAAGCAGATGTGATGCTTGGTAGTAGGAGAGGAGATCAGACGTGGCCAAGCCACCACAGTAGGTGGATAGAAAACATGTCTTTAGGGCCACCCTGGCTGCTCCGCCCTCCCACAGGAAGCGGCCCAGCACAGAGTTCACCTGGCGAAACCACTCCATGCCGATAGGGTGCGGGAAATGTTGGAGTTGGTACAGCAGTCTCGGCAGCGCCACCATCTTAAAGATGGCCGACCTTCCAAAGATCGTAAGCGGCATCCTGGACCACGTTTTAACATCCGTCTGGACCCGTTCCCACACCGGCAGGACACTACGCGCCCAGGCCACGGCCCGCGAAGTCGAGAGGAAAACACCCAAGTATTTCAGGCCGTCTGTCGCCACTCGTAGATCAGCAGCCCAATCGTCGGCCACTACTCCGCCATGCAAAACCCACAGGGTCGATTTAGATAGGTTAAGGGTAAGGCCGGAGACTTCGCCAAACCCCCGCATGATCTCCAGGATTCGAGGGCCAGAGCGCCGCAGATCCGTAAGGAACAGGAGGACATCGTCCGCGTAGAGTGCAATTCTATCTGTAAGAGTATCGTTCCAGACAAAGCCACGCAGCTGGGCATCTAGCCGCACCCTCGCTGCGAGGGGCTCCATGGCCAGGGCAAATAGGTATGGGGACAACGGGCAACCCTGGCGCGTACCGCGGCCGATTGGGAAGCGTCCTGAGACCGCGCCTGCCACCCGGACCGACGCCGTGACATTGGTATACAGGAGGCGGATATAGGACAGAAAGACCGGCCCGAGGTTTAGGCGAGCCAATAAGGTGAAGAGATACGCCCAGCTCACCGAGTCAAAGGCCCGGTCCATGTCCGCAAGGAGAAGTGCGGCCTGTTCATCCCTAGCACTCATGGCGTCGATCGCTGCCTGTGCCCGCCGGATATTGTGTCGGGTGGCCCTGTGCGGCATGAACCCGGCCTGGTCGGGGTGGACGAGGTCGGCTATGAGGGGCAGAAGGCGGTTCGCCAGGGCTTTCGCCAATATCTTGGCCTCGATGTTGAGGAGGGAGATAGGCCGGTATGAATCATGACGGTCAGGCGCCCTACCAGGCTTCAAAAAGACCACGATCTCAGCATGACGCCAGTCAGGTGGCAGCTCGCCCCTAGACCGCGCTGCCTCCAGCGCATTGCGAAAGTGGGGTCCCAGCTGGACGTGGAATTTCTTATAAAATTCGGCAGGGTAGCCACTAGGGCCGGGCGCCTTCCCAGTGTTCAGTTGGCCAAGGGCCTCCCCTAGCTCCTCGGACGTAAGTGGGACCTCCAGGGCCGTTCTAGTCTCCTCCGGGACTGCCTGCGGGAGTAAAGCATCCAGGTACGGGGCAATCCCGCTCTCCCCCGATGGATCGCGAGGGGCATACTGTGCCTCGTAGTAGCGGGCAAAGCTGGCCGCCAACTGGTCCGGGTCGGTTATGACTGAGCCATCCCCCGCCGTGAGACCGGGGAGCTCCAGGGGCTGGAAGGTCGCCTGGCAAAGTCTATGCAACATGGTGCAGGACTTATCGCCCCACTGATATACCCTACTGCGCGTGGCGAGCCACGCCCGCCGGGCCTCCTCATGTAGGACCGAGGAGTAAGTCTGCTGGGCCTGCAGGAGCTGGCGCACCACGCCCTCCTCACCTCCAAGTCGACCACGCTGCTCCAGCTCCTCCACGCGGGCCGCGGCAGCCACAATGGCCTCCCGGTGCTTCCGCCGAGCGGCCGCACACCAAGTTATGTCGATGCCCCGGATCGTGGGCTTCAGCGCCTCCCACCCCACAACAGCATCAGCTCCCCCCACCAAGTTCTCGCGCCAAAAGTGGTCGATTGCCACCCGTAGGTGCGCCACATAGTCCGGCCGCTGCAACTGCCAGGCGGACATACGCCAGCGAAAGGGTTGCCGTTTAACGGGGAGGGTCAGAGTGGCCAGGACAGGGGAATGATCCGAAAGGCCCCTGGGGAGTATCGAGGCGTCCCTAACACGGCTCAGGCAGGCCCCGGGTACAAACAAGTAATCCAGCCTCGAGAATGACCCATGCACCGCCGATACATACGTGAAGGCCTGCACTGCGGGATGAAAATGCCGCCACACATCAACCCAGCCCATACTGCGCACCGTTGCACTCAACCGGGTGGGGGCAGCCGCGGGGGGGGGGTTAGGTACCACACACGCTCGCCGCTGGCGGTCCAGGCCCACATCCATGACTTCATTCCAATCACCCCCCACCACAGTCAGGACCTCGGGGATTTCGTCCCACAACGCAAACAGCCGTTCAGACAGTGCCCACTGCAGGGGGGGAGGAGCATAGACACTACCAAAAACCACCGGCTCGGAACCCAGTAGGCCTTTAACAAAAACAAATCTGCCCTGGGGGTCAATCCATTGCTTCTCGTGGACATAGGCCACCCTACGATGAATCAGTATGGCCACCCCCCTCGAGCCCCTCGTAAAGCCAGCATGATAGACCTGGTGGTAGCCGAACCTCTGGAGGCTAAGGGCTTTGGATCCCAGCATGTGCGTTTCCTGAAGCAAAAGAACATCCACCATCTCCCTTTTCCCCCACCGCAGCACAGCCCCCCGCTTAATCTTATCCAGGACACCCCGCACATTCCACGTCACCACCCGCAGGGTCTTCAAAGGAGTCACACTCGCAGCACTAGCCATTATCGACACACAGTTTAAGATCTGGCCCACCCTCCCACCCAGGTGCTACCCGCAAAACGACAAAAAGCACAGCCCCCGACACGTGTGGACCCACCCCCCCAGCCCGCAAACACAACTCCCCCGTTCCAGCCCAGAGCCCCCCCAACAACAAGTGTAACACCAAAACACCTCCCCATACCCCACCCCCCCCACCCCAATACCTCAGAAAACAGTGAAGTACCTGTCGCGGCATGGAGAGACCCGAGCCCAAAACAGAGGACTCAGGGCCCGCCATACCAATGGATCCCCAAAACCCCACCAAGACGCACACTCACCACCCCCCCAACAACACTCACATCCGTGAGGGTCTGAGGCCCGTATAAGGTACCCTCCGAGCCACACTGTGTCCCCATGTCTATAGCTGAAGTCTCCACATGGGAGCCGGCTGGCACATCAAGGGCAAAATAAAACAGTCTCACCAGCCAAGGCAGAGCATGTCCATATGCAGCAGACAGAATGTATGGAGGCCCAACAGTGTTCAGCTGCCCGCATCGGAGTGTTCAGAGTCCCTGGTGCCACCCGATTGCGACGCACAGGCGGAAGCCGATCTTTTCTTGGAGCGAGACCTCCGATGTCGGCCCTTCTTGGGCTGGCGTTGTGGCCGCTCCGGCGACGAACCTGGAGACCTGCCCGGGTCCAGTCCCGGTTGGGCGTGGGGACGTAGTCGCACTGCCTCATCCGTCCAGCGAAACACCTCCTCTGGCGAGTCAAAGAAGTGGGTACGAGACTGGCATATGACCCGCAAGCGAGCCGGATACAGGAGCGAGTACTGGAGCTTGAGGCCCCGGAGCTTAGCCTTAGCGTCCATGAAGGAGTGCCGCTGTTGTTGCACCATTTTTGTGTAGTCCGGGAAAATCATAATGGTATGATTCTCAAAGGCGAGGGAGCCCTTGTTCCTCGCCTCCCGTAGGATAACATCACGGTCATGATAGTTCAGCAGGCGGGCTATAACCGGCCGCGGGCGCCCACCCTCCGGCGGCCGCTGGGTCAGGGCCCTGTGGGCCCTCTCGATCACGAAACACCTAGATAACGCCCCTTCAGGGAGCCAGCTCTCCAGCCACCCGGTCAGGAACCTCTCCATGCTGTCCTTCTCGCACCGCTCCGGAAAACCAATGAAGCGGAGGTTGTTGCGCCGCGCGCGCCCTTCTGCATCCTCCACGCGGGCCGCCAGTGTCTTCTGGACGCCTTCAACCTCCGCAAGGCGCCTCTTTAGGCCACTAATGTCCGCCTCAGTCTCCGTGACCCGGGTTTCGACCCCAGCAATCCGCTCCACTGCATTACGGAGGTCCTGGCGTAGAAGCGTGACATCCGCCCCGACCGCGCCTATCTTGGCATCGAGCATGTCCCGAGACTGGGTTATGGCCGCTAGGATAGCTGCATTGTCTGGCCCGGGGCCGCCGCTGCCACCGGTCGCCCCAGCGCCTCCACTCGGCCCTGTGAATTTATCTATGGGTCCATGCTTGGGCGGGCCACCTCCTCTGTCCCTAGTCATGGCAAGCGCCGGGCAGGGCCCACACCACTCTCGGGCACTGTCGCAAGAACTGGAACGGGGTGGCCCAGATGAGGCCCCGGGGAGGGACGCTGCGATCGGATGTCGCGAAAATCGAGGCCCCGGCGTCACCCCAGCAGGACAGGCCGCACCCACACTCGTCCCCACGGGCAGCCGTCTAGGATATATCAGGAAGAATCAGCGGGTCCGCGGTCCAGGGGTCGCCGTATCCAGCGGGCCTAGCCAGGGAAGGCGGATCAGGGGGGCCAGCTGACCACCAGTCCAGCCCCAGTCGCCCCCGGGCACAAGGAGTCCCGCCACCAGACTGTCGCAGGGCCCGGCCACGCCGCCACCACTCGCCGGTCGTGCAGGGGAAGAGCCGATGGGTAGGAGTCGCTGGTTCCGCCTCAAACTCCAGGCGATCGCTGGCGGAGAGATAAGCCCAGGACGGCGCAGCGGATGCCACCCGCACCCGCCAGGGCACAGCTGCCACCAGGCGTCGCGAAACTCGAGGACCCCGGTTCCGGCCGGCCACCAGGCCGCACTCTGCCGCCGACTCCCCTCGATCACAGGAAGGGAGGAATCACAGGATCCACACACCAATGCAGACTGGAGACTTCACCGGATCGAGTACAGGCACTGGGCACCAACAGTGGGCTCGGGGGTCAGGATAAATGATCGGATTTAGTCCGGGCCGGCGGGAGCTCTACAAGGCTGCGACCGCCATCTTCGCCCGCCAAGCCACGCCCCCCGAGTGAGTGAAATCTTGTAGATTTTGTATCTTATAGATTTCACTCAGCCACTTTTCGGAGGCGTTCCTGCGCCGGAACGCCCCCCCCCCCCCTGCAGGAACGCCCACGAGTGGCGGAGGGCTTTACAACGTGACATCACGTTGTAAATAGCCCGCAGCATGGCGCTGGCTTTGCGCCACCGCTGCGTCACAAAAGTGACGCAAAGGGGCGCAAATCTGGCAGAAGGGGCTTGTAAATTTGCCCCTAAATCTGCATTTTGCTCACACACTTCGGCCAGCCAGTAATCCGCATTTAAATAAGCGTGAATAAGGTGTAAACCTGATCCCGGGAGCAAACAGCAGGATCATCTGAAGGGGCAGAGATTACCAATCTGAACTTGACAGAGTATGCAAGGGGGTTGGGGAGGATACATTTTGACATTAACGTGTCAGTTCTTGTCACGTGCTGCAGAGATTTTGGAAGGGGGCGGCAAAAGTGACATCCAGGGTAGTGGAACAGGTAGTCTCGATGGAGGCCAAATGACACATATAACCAGTAACAGCTGGGTTGGAATGGTCGCAATACAATAAAATGTGTCTGAAGCTACCCGATACGGTGGCAAAGAGAAACATAGACAGACTATGGGGGAAACCGCAGATACAAAAAGTAAAAGAGTGGGAGCAGGATCTGGTTTGGTGCTGTGCTGCAGAGAAGGTAATTTACCAGGGGTGGGGGTGCCTGGGCAAATGGGATAAAGTGTGGGGAACTGGGCGATATATAGAGAGCTGTCAATGTAAGGGGGGAAGAAGATTATGGAGGTCGGGTGGAATTGGGTCTCAAGTTTCATAAGGTGCTTGGCAGGATACTTCAATATTCCTGAGAAATGTGCACCCATCAGAGGGATTAGACAAGATATAAGGGGGATGCGATGGGAGTGGCGAATATACTGACAAATATTGTAATGTGTGGCTAGGCATTGTTCATTTGACAAAATAAAAAGATTTAAAACAAAAAGTAAGTGTCAGGTCCTGTTTGAATGTCAAATGTAACATCCTGCTCGACAGGTCTGCTAGGGTTTTTCATGACACTTGTGGTGCTCTTCAAAGAAGCCTCCTCTGTCACAGGCAAATATTAGCTGACACTTGGACAGGCCCCTTCTTTTGTTCCCTGAGCCAGTCAGGCCTCAATAACAGTGGGCCTCTTTTTAACATTATAGTGTCACAGATTGTTTTACAGGGCTGATGGCTTCACATATAAGATGTGGGGTGCACTTCAAAGGGTGAAGGCTGGAGGCCAAAATAATTATTGTGTCTCCCTTGCTTGGTTGCAAAAAAAATCAGCTTTTTCTATCAGACTTCTGTATCTGAGGTTGTTGTGGGTACAGGAAATGCCTAAAATTAGATTTTGGATCTAGATGTAGGAGGATACTAGGATTAACATAGCACACTGCCCATGCCTCACAGCCAAAGTTTGGTGTGGCTGAAGACTTCGGTCATTCTGAAAATGCCCAAGGTGTGTTAGGTTAGCACCGGAAACCATTACCCCATTGGTTGGAGTGTCCCTAGGAGTCATTCTCACCCACTGGCGCATGCCAGTCTTAAATGTGGTATCTCTAGGCACCCACTCCAGAACGCTCCCGGACCTGTGGAAAATCAGAAGAGGATAGAACCTGCTGTATGACACCTGAGAAAAACCTAGAAAACTGAACCAGATCTCCCTCTTGTTCCCACAACAAAGAAGTGGACTTCAAGAGTCATACTGCTTATCAGAGAAGAGTTGTGCTTGCTGACTGAGTAGAGATGCGGCTAACTTGTCTGTTGACAAAAGGGCTGCCTCTTGAGGCACAGATAGCAGATGGACTTTTGTAATTGAACTTAAAGGTATGTACATTTACCAGATATATTTCCCCAAAAAATAAAATCGGAGAAAGCATCGGAAGTCTGTGTATTTTGTCTTAAATTCCTGTGTGATGCTACAACTGTCAAAGGCAACAAGAGTGTGACCACTAATAACTGGTTATGAAGAGCATCACAATATTTTCAGTTACGGTCATTACGGATTTTCTGCTTGTTTCACTTCTAAGATATATAGTTCAGTTTATAATTTTAGGGCCTTTCTTCTCGGCTTCTGCTGCCTTCAGGGGATTGTCTCAGTGCCATGACCCAGTGATGCATATTTGTTTACATCATGCTGAACCCTCAAAAAGACAGCAACACCCTGAGGCTATCTTTCAATCTTCCAAACGTGTGTTAATTTATATAATGCAGTATCAACCATGCATATACAGGAAATCACCTCACAATTTAATAAAACTGGTGATAGGCAAGAATAAGGCATTGCTTGTTAAGGCAGAAACTATGACAGTCCATTGAAGCTGTTCAATACCTTATATAGCCAGTACTTGAAATAGAAACCCGCCATACAAGTTTGAGAGATCTCAAAATGAGTCACTAAAAATATTCAGTGGAAGGATAAAACTCAAGAGCATGGTACAGAGGCTATGCTCAAAGGGAGGGACAAACACAAGATGGACTAGGAAAGCCATCAAATAAGAAGCAAGCAAATGAAAGTAATAAAGTAAACAAATGGTAAGCAATGGATTGGATCTAAAACCCCTGCAAGTTCTTGGTAAACCCACAATATGGCTTTTGCAACAGATAGCTTGTGCTGTCTGGTACGCTCGACCCAACCAGAGGGCTAATTCACAAAAGCATTCACGAATGCTCATAAATGACTTTGTAAATTGTACTTGAACTATTCAAGCTATTATTAAAATAAGCCACATTCCATACAATTTTATTATGTGCATATGAATAGTCCCTGAATTTTCGTATTTTAGATATTTTGTGGCCAATTCCCAAAAGCATTTATAGGTATGTGAAGTATTAGTGCAGGAGTACTATTTCAAATGTTCTAAAATTCATTTATGAATTGGGCATAGAGTCTTTATGTTTTTTCTCATTAAAGTACATCTGTAAGGTTCTGCAAAAAATATTATATTAGCTCTCACTGTGTGTGGTACGATTAGGTATCCCCTGTTTTTTGTTTGGAGACATACTGCTTGTCTCTTTCAAAGAACTCCAGTTCATGAAAGACTAAACAGTCCATATGTGAATGTAAATGTAGTGTATTTTGTGAAGCGCACAGCTGCCCCAACAGGGCGTCCCGGTGCTGTATAACGCTGTGGAACCCTGTCCTGGCTCTCCCTGTGAGATGCCCCCTCCTGGGCACCCCCAAGGTGAAGCCAGGCATCCCAGTGTTGTGGGGGCCGTTGTGGAGATTAAGCAAGCTATTGCCCAGAGTTGCAGCGTGGGACCCATGATTAGAGTAGGCGCCGAGGCAAGAATTATCGAGTCCGCAGACATTGAGCCCAAGACCCTGCCGCATCAGGACTTGAACCCTGGTCCCGGGCCTGATCTCTGCTTCAGAGTCTGCCGCTCTAACCAGTGAGCCACACTTCTCCACATGACAGCAGAATAAAATGAATCAAGCTGAGTTTTATTTTCTTTGTCCTGCAATGAATCTACTTCATCCATAAGGCTGCTGTTGTGGTCTATCCAATCAGCACCTAGTGGTATTTTTAGCCCACCTGATGTTTGTGCTGTAGCTGAGCCACGTCTTCTGTGCTTTTCTGTATTTCTTTTTATCATTAGCCAGTAATATAACCTCAGAGGAATGGCCTAGTGTTTATTTTTAAATAACTCGAGCCTGCATAATACCTAAGAACCTCTGAGCACTGGATTTAGTCACCTGAAGTGTTCTGTGAAATTCTCATTGTCTGGTGTCAGTTTGTCTGTCCCCTGGTATGTGTACACTCCCTGCCGCTCAAGTTCTTTCCTTCTGCCTTTTGTGTTGTTTTCCTGCCCTGGGTCCTGTTCGACTGATCATATTACACACTGAAACCACCTCCACAGCTGTGGCTGTAATGATGCCCTTCCTGCAGCATTTGCTACAGTGTCACCTTTTCAGGAGTAGTTACGATTCCTGCCAAATGTACTGCTCTGCTCCTTTCTGCACAAATGGTGGTCAATGTCACTTATTTTTGGGTAAAGGGACTCATTTTGGGCGACAAACTTTAACCCAGAACAAGAGAGCTAGAGAATGAAAAGGGAAAGAAAAAGAGGTGGAAACAGGAAACAGACAAAGGGAGAAGTCCCTGGGCCCCAGTTCTTATTTTCTTTCTTTCTTTCTTTATTTTTACAGATTTCGCACACCCTTTTTTCTGCGTGTGTGCATGTTTTCGAAGTTGGCTTTTTATCCACTTTGCTTGGTATGGCTGGGATTCCATTGCAAGAAGTTCTTCCTATTTTAAGGTACTATCCCGTTCAGATTCAGTGTGAAATTAATTGCTAATTTCTGCTGCACTTGCAGGGGATATATGCAGTCAGAAAATGTATTTTGTTGTCAATTATATTGCACTCATTAACCCCTTCGACGCTCATGACGAGCTCAGCTCGTCATGAGTTACGCCTGTCGTACGCTCATGACGAGCTGAGTTCGTCATGTAACGCAGGTTTTTTAAAAACTCAGCGCACAGCGGGAAAACGGCCCGCGCGCATGAGGTTAAGGGGCATAGATATTAGGCCTTCACGCAGCGCAGCGCAGCCAGCCACCTTGCTTCGCTGCTTGAAAGGGCAGGAAGCGCTGTATTTAACTTCATAACATCATTCCAGTCCGTTCCTATCGCTGGGCACTTTTGGCTGCCTGGCGCCAACGCAGGCCCCCTGGCACCATGGTACAACGGTGTCTGCATTGTAAGCAGGATAGTTTGTGTGCAGGAAGGGATACCTTCCTGCATAAAAACAATCCCGAGAGGCATTTTCCTCTTTCTATGTGCTGCAGAATGCAGCAAACATAGAAAGAGGAAAAAACAAAACAGGAGGCAAAGTAAAGATATTTGTCCTTGTTACGTCTCCCCTGGGAAGGCGTAACATTTTAACGCATTCCCATGTCTACCACTAATGGTTACTCTGGGAATGTGCCGAAACTCATAGGCGGATGCGTGGGAACACCCACGCTCCACCCATGGAATGGCTTCCAAGAGTTGAGTAATGCAAGGCAGCGCAAATTGCAAAAGGTGGCCTTGCGTAGCTTGATAAATCTGACTTTAGTGCTGTGCCCCCCTTGTACCCCCTCGCGTGTCGCAAGTGCGACGGAACACTATGATAAATATTGGCCTTAGTGTATTGAGATGGCATTTCACGATTCTCTCTGTCACTTGGGGCTGATATGTGTATCCACCCATCGCTCCTTGAGGATTTGAGTTTAGCACGCATTGGGCAATATTATTTATATTTTAGTCGCCTAGTGTAATTTCTCGTTGACACTTAACCTCACCAGTGGAAAAACTGCCTTTTTCACAAGTATTTTGAACACATTTTGCAGGGGTATATCTGAGATCACTGCACCCAGTAATTGGGATTCTTATTTCCTGATATTGTCTCGACTTTGATCTTTCCCAGAGGGTCTGGCTTATACTTCAGAGTCTGGGACCTGGTTCACAAATATATTTGCAAGTCTAAGTTGAATGTAGGTGCACCGATTGCATGATTTACAAGGGAAAATTCATACATACAATTTACAAAATATTCATAAATTGATTTATTCCCATGTAATATTACACCAGTTTAGTATAATATTATGTGGGAGTAAATCTGCCCAAATGAGCCGCAGAGGGGATAGTTGGTTGCCAAGGTGGGTACGCCTCACAAAGCAATTAACACAACCATAAAACCATGAGGGGCATACTTACTAGGAACTGGTGGAGCACGGTGTTGCGTCAAAATTGGTAACACCGCACTCGATCAGTTTCAAAATGCAGGGATATGCCGTATTTACAAGAATGTAGAGCACCCCTGTGTTTACCCTAGTCTGGCGCTAAAGAAGCTGGCTAGCGCCCGTGCAGTCACACTTGCACCATGTTGCAAGGGTGCCTGCGCTGCAGGGGTGATTGTTCATGTGTAGGAAGAGGCACCTACCTACCCATAAACAATCTTTACAGACGATCTGCTGTTTATATGTGTGCTGCAAAATGCATCACACATGGGAAGAGCAAAATACGAGGAGAAATTAAACATTTCTGTTCGTATCGGCTGCTTAGGACCCGGTATTCCCTGGGGATATTTTGGGGCTGCCCCATACTTTGTAAATATGGGGCAGCCTAAAAAAACAATGGTTGTTGCGGCGGAACGCCCACTGCAACACCCATTGCATGCCCCTTACACTCTAAGTGCTGCCTAAAGTGGGGCATTATTTATAAGGCAGCAATAAGCCACGTTAAGTGGCTCAATGCTTCTTTGTAAATAAGGCACAGGACTTAACGCCAACAGAACATTGGAAAAGGTGACGTTCTGGTGGTGTTAACTCCTTGTGAATATGCCCCTGAGTTTGTGGGTAATCACAAAGGCATATCCATACCCTGGATATGATTGTAAAAGTACATCTGTATGCAGATGGATATACAGTAGGAAACACTCTTAAAATTAGTGTGGGTGTGGGAAAGAGGGCTCTGCATTATGAAAAAGATACTCCCCATGGAGATAAACAAATGTTAGCATATTCTAGATTCTATCCCAATTATCAGACACCACCTGTTACGAACCACTGGAGAGCAACCCCATAGGCCCGCTCACCATTCTCATCAATGGTCACCTTATGGAATGGAATGACGCTGGACTAATTGATGAGGATGAATTAATGTACATGAGGGTGATCAGACCAACATATCCATGGTTGTATACCTTGCCTAAAATACATAAGCCAGGAAATTTTCCACCGGGCAGACCGATTGTTTCGGGTAAAGGCGGTCCGACAGAAAGACTCTCTCAATATGTGGATGTTTTCTTAAATCCACTAGTGAACAATCTTCCGTCTTTCATCCCAGACACCAAGCACATATTGAGTATTTTATCCGACATTCAATGGGAACCTGGCTTACTGATGGCCACCCTAGATGTGGTATCTCTTTACACCTCAATCAAACCTACATTGGGCCTAGAAGCAATCACCAAATTCTTCAATCCAGGTCCATAACACGTCTGGAACATATGACAATGCTCATTAACATGATGGGCATTATTCTGAACCACAATTACTTTCTGTATGACAAGAAGTGGTACAAACAAACAAAGGGCGTCGCTATGGGGTCTAGATTCTCCCCATCTTTTGCTAACCTGTACATGGGGGCCCTCGAAGCAGATATCATCTGGGGCAACAAGGGTATAATATGGAGTAACAACATAATATACTGGGGGCGGTACATTGACGATCGTCTCTTGATCTGGTCAGGTACACAAGAGTCCCTACACGACTTTTGTGCTCACTTGAATGACAACAATATGGACATGAGGTTCACCAGTCACATCAGCCCCACCACAGTCACCTTTCTGGATATTGAGCTATATGTCAAGAACAATGTTCTCCACAGTAGACTATACCGCAAAGAAACGGCCTGCAACGCTATCTTACATGGGACCAGCTCACATCCTAATCATCAAATAAACACCATCCCCTACGGAGAATACATACGTGCATGTAGGTACTCTAGTGAAGATGACCAATTTGAAAACTGCATCGACAACATGCGCAGCAGTTTCGCTAAGAGGGGATACAAACCGGAAATACTCAACAAAACAAAAAACAGAATCAAACGAGTTAACAGAGAATCCACACTTTCTAACAAAGCACGTTCAGTCGCCCAACCCCAACCTGTGAGGCTTATTATGTACTTCAATGAAATGAGCACAGTGGTACAAAAGAGCCTCATCAAACATTGGGGATCCCACTGGCAGACAAATCCTTACATGAAGCCATCAGCCAGAAACCACAAATCACATACCGACGTGGTAGAAACCTAAAAAGTAGACTGAGTCCCACTGTCCCAAGTAGAACCAGGAATAGTACTTGGTTAACGCAACGATCAAAGGGTTTCTACAAATGTGGCTTATTTGTCGTGTGCAAATGGGCCCACCATGGAATAAAAACTTTCTTTGGACACCACCATCAAGAATTTTCGATTAAAACAAATATCAACTGCAACACCAGTTATACAGTATATGTCATTGAATGCGCATGTCACAGTCAATATGTGGGAAGTTCCATCAGGCCCTTGAAGGAACGTATTAGGGAACATGCCGGAGCCATTTCCACACAGGATACTCGTTACCCTATGGCTATACACATGGCCACCTGTCCGGAACAAGGTCCAGTCAAAACATTTAAATTCTATGGAATTGATGTCATTGAGACAAATGTCAGAGGTGGTAATCGTGAACTACGTCTCAGACGATAAGAGGCCACCTGGATAATGCGCTTGAACACGGTGAAATATGGGCAAAATTCTGATGATGAACTCCAGTTCTTTCTTGGACCTGAAACATAGTTTTACTGGTGCTATGAATGTTAATCCTAAACACACCATAGGTTGAATAATTGGTGTGACGAATTTGGTTAATGTCTATACTTTTCATGTCACTTTGCTACCAGTTTTGAAAATGCATGCATCTTCTCAAATGTTTCTGCGGTATTTGTATGATTGATCAATTCTTAAATAACTGTTAAATGCTGTAAACAAAAGTATGTGATATATCGCCCTTTTTGCCAAACTAATGAGTTCGACACTTATGAAACTTTCCTTCTTTCCTCCCCCCCCCGCGCCCTCTATAGTCCCATTTTGACAATGATATCATCTTTTATAAATGTCCCCCTTTTTTGACGATTAGGAATCCAAGATAGCTTTTCTCTGGGACCAATTGTTATTTATATATTTTTTGAGCCTTTTCTTCGCACCAGCCGCTGCGGAGGAGCAACCAGGATTTACTATACGAGCGAAAGAGCTAGGCATAACGTCTCTCAGTTTATGCACTGATTCAACCTCTTTAATGTTTATTTTTACTTAATGAGGAATATCTCCCTGGTATTAAAGATTTTTTCATGACCCACAGTTATCCTATTTTAGGATTTTTTTCCATTACCATGATCAATCCTCTTTTGAGCACCAGCCACCGCGGATCAGCGGTCTAGTTCTTTTTATCCCAATCGCTTAAATAGAAAGTGAAAACGCACACAGTGGTTCCCGTATTCGGCAACCATTCCACGCTCCGACTCAGCGTTGGCAGACAGGTAAGCGGACCCTTTATCCTGTCGATCTCCGACAACCGTGATTTCCTAAGTGTGCGATAAGTGTCCTGATTGATAAGGAAACCCCCCTCCCCTTTTTTTCCTTGCAGCCATTGCTGTGCTCTATAGATGGCATTACCCGCCCGTCTTTCCTTCTCAAACTTTGGACTTAAGACGATAGTCTCCTGAGAAACGACCAAATAGGTTTGTTCTATCATGTAAACCCGACTTGGACCGGGTTGGAAGTATCACCGCTCCCCGGTGAGTTCTTCCTCTACGTACACTTTCCTTTTTACTTTGATCACTGACTCTCCCCTTTTCAGTCAACTTTGCTGATTAGGCTCAGTTTCAAATCTGTAGGCAATTTTGAACCAATCATTCCCTTTTCTACCCTGTAGATACCGCTTTGTCTCACAAGAGATCAGGTATGATTACGCTTGTTAGCAAACAGCCTTTTCTTTCTATGGTTTTCTATGGTTTTCTATAAAATTGCCTCGTGACACCATTACATAACATTCCTAAAATGTCGTTTATTCTCCGCATGTTTTTTCCAACAACAGTATTGTGAAATTGGTATGTGGAAATTCAAGTTACACACACATTGTCATGCCTACTTTCCATTTTTCCTATTAAATAATGAGGGTCACAATACATGTCAAAATAATGTGTATTTTGCCATTTCGGTCTGTGGACTAGAATAATTTAAAATCCTTTTCATGAACCACTCATACTCGATTTGTTTCCATTTTCTCTTGTTTCTTCCTGCCCTGCTTTTTCCACAGATACTCATAACTGTAAGATAACATTATGGTATTCTCCTTTTCATGTAATCCTTTGCTATGTGCACAGTCAATGTCAATAGAGGTTACAACCTTTTCTGTAACTACTGTAACTTGCACCATTTAATTTTGAAATAATTATGTTGCTGATTTTCATGTCACCCACTTCACGGCACTCACATATCCCCTTTTTTTCTTGGAGTAACGATTTATTATATATTTTTTTTTAAACTTAGAGACATGGAACTTGCCTTGATTTGAATCAAACTTGACAACGTTTAAATGTTACTTTTCTTGCTTCTATCGACCGGTATGCCGCTTATGGAATATCACTTTTGTCACATAAGGTCCTTCGTAAATTCGTCAAAACGCCACACTTTTGTGATGTCACTATTGTTATATATGATCAGTAAATAATGTTCAAAGATTAAGAAGTCACTCCGCACATACACTCACCCCTTTTCTTCGCCCTGCCCCCCTTTTGGTTTCCACAAACACTTGGTGCCCTCTCTCTTGCACAGCACAGTTTACTGTGTGTAGGTAATTATGTACAGTTTGTCATACTATTCATTTTCATTCCAGCCCTGAAGAGTCACAGATAACGGAACACGTGTCGGTTGGCCATTTTCCCTGGTTGATCTCCTTCTGATAGGAGCACCAGTAGTGAAAAGGAATAAAAAAATCTTTGAGAGAATACTTTCTGGTGACGATCTCATCCTTTGTTGCTTTAATATGTGATACACTTCACAATATTTCCCCCTCATTTTGTGTGCTCTGGACTTGGCTTGATCAATTCGGAAGAGGGGGTCTCTGCCCACCCTTTCCTTTTCAGAGGTTGTGGTTTTCCTCTGACCAAGATGCACCACAACTAAAACATTTCCAAACCAATATATATTTTTTCTCCTTTACAATATCGTAAACTGTTGAGCGCAATCAATTTCTGAAAACTCCAAAAACCTCTCGCTGAACCCACAAATGTTAGCATATTCATATGCCCTTTTGCTAAGCTTTTGCCCATGTCTAAGTGAGCATCATGTCAGTCGCACTTGCACCTTAGTATTGAGGAGGCTCAGACTATCTCGGACATGCCGCTGTCTGGTTGCGAAAGACATGTTGTGGGCTTACCAAGAACATAGAAGTGCTTGGAGCCCACCCATTACTTACCATAGGTTGTCTTTTCTTTCACTCTAATTTGGCTGTTTCTTATTTGATTACCTTTTTGTCACTCTTAAGTTTGTCACAGCCATGGAGCATAGCCTCTTTACCAATCTCTTTGATTGGCTGCATGATATTCTTCCAGTTCTCTCATTTAGGGAACTGCATGTGATTTCTAGTTTTCTCCCCTGTGTGCTTTTCTCCCCCCTCCAGTTACTCTCTCATGTGCCTCTCTCCCTCCACCCACACTCGTGTTGTGCTTTTCCGCCTCGGTTTGCTTCTCCCACAGTCCATGTTGCTCTCTTTCACTCGGGTTGCTACAATGCGCGGTCTGCCATGTTGTTTCTCCCCATCCCCTCCTGCAACCCAGTTAGTCTTTTTAAGTGCTTTCACACTGCATTTTATATCAACGCATAAAAAATAATTTCCCCCCAGTCACAGATATAAGCTTATACATTTTAAATTCCATAGGCGCTTTTACACTTCACCTAGCTACCTGGCTAAAAATGGTCCTACAAGGTCTTCTTGCTACCCCAAAACCCATATGGAAGATGCTGACTTTGCGCACCTTGCTTGGACATGCACCCAAATAGGGAGGAATTGGACTGAGGTTTTTACACAGTTCTCATTAACGGTGGAGTCCAATCTAACACCCAACCCGCTCCTTGCACGGTTAGGATATGTTCGAGATGTACCTAAGGGTGTTGGCAGATTTACTGCATTGGTTCTATTGTTAAGGAACAAGAAATTGCCCTGATTTGTAGCAGCGGGCACTGCCCAACAGTCAAGGGTTGGATACACCACCAGGGAAATTTATTCTTTGTTACAGCCGCCCTTAGCGAGGCCCAAAAATATATGGCAAATATTACGTGAGTATTTGCTTCAGAGTGATCAGCAATACTCAAAAAGCAAACCTACTGTATAGTAAGGGATATTCTGTGGACTGTATGGTGCTTGCAAGCCTTTGATGCTGGCATGCCCATTATGATGATTACATATTCACTACCTGGAGTTTATTTTAATTCTTTTTTCTTTATATCTTCCTATCGTGACTCAAATGCTTTGTAGCATGTGGTACTTTTGGTAAATGCATCACAATCCGGAATTGGTGGTTCTTCCAATGATTTCTCTTTTAATATCATACATGCCATTTTCCCAAATTGTGGGTTGTTGTATGTATGTTTCATGTTTAACCCCTTCGAAGCTAATGACGAGCTGGGCTCGTCATGGCGCTTACCTGCCGTGCGCGGATGACAAGGCCAGCTCGTCGTGAATTATGGTGATTTTGGTTTTTCAGCGCAGGACGGTAAAACGCCTAGCAGCCATGTGGTTAAACAAAAATGATAAATAAATAAAAATATCAGACAATACCTACAAAATGAGCCGGCAGTTGACTCATTGAGCCTTTTTTTAATAGCAGCAGCTGTACGACCACGTCATATCACTTTTTTAGGTCTCGCCTATCCCATTCCGTAAGGAATGGATAGGGGAGAATTATAGGGTTGGATCAGGAAAGCTAAACCAGGCGACAGATTTCGACGAGTGCATGTGTCCGTGCACGCACTTCCATCCGCCTGCCTCGCATCATTGCCACCAGCAGCTTCACTTTGATCCGCTCCGCCCCTGCTGCACGCGCTTTATATCCGCCTGCCTGGCGCGTCCACTTCAAAGCCATCTGTTGCTTCCCCAGCGTGCTCTGCCTCACTTCTCCACTTCTCCTCCCCCCTCCTAATTACATCCCTGCTGTTCACACTTCTTCACGGCCGCGAGGCCGTGCTTCAAAGGGATCCACTCCCCCGCCCCTAAAGCTTACCCCTGCGATATTTTGTCATTCATCTCTTCCCGCTTATTGCAAGCACAGTTCAGGGCACTCAGATACTCCAACGTTGTTTGCTCCTTAATGCAGGATTTGTTAGTTGATTTCGGATTTTCATTCACAGCCCAAAGCAACATAATCAGACTAAGTTGTTTGATTTCACGTTTGGCACAAAAAATGGTGTTGCGAAATGTTCTACCAATACTTCACAAGCACTGGAAATTGCTCTTGTAGCATTCCATGCCACTTATTTAGAGCTTGTTTTCCGGAGGCATTGTGGTCATGTATTCTGCAGGGCGACATCTCCAGAGCGTCGGCGCTCTTAAACACGAACACACCGAGATACAAAGTGACTGTCAGGCTTCCTCTTATCCGTCATCTGTAAAAGCAAAGACATACATTTTATTGGCAGCTGTTCTCAATGCTATCGGCCCTAGGGCGATATCCGGGCTTCTCGCGGAATCTGACACAAGCCTCCCTTGACACCTTCTTAGCTTTCTTTATTGTGGCTCGCTTTATTTCACCGGCGTGAAATTGTTTTCCGCACTTTGGCACGATTAACAGCCATTTCCCAGCTCTCTAAATTTACAAGCACTAAATGTGAAGCATTAATTAACATAATCTGCTGTGATCCAGGTAGATTTAAATCTTTCTGTGACTAGTTCATTAAGTAGTATTTTTTTCCCGAGGCATTGTGCAGGGTTAGTCGACAGTTCTAGTAAAAAGCTCAATCTAACACTTTGTGAGGTGTTTGGTTTGAATCCGAGTGCAGCCAGCAGCTACTGGGCACTTCCTTCTAGTCCGTCTTCCTCTTCCCAGTCCACACTGAGCGAGACCCCGCTCTCCATATGCAGACATAGATTACCTGTTTAAACAATACCAAAAAATACAAATATGGCTTCCTTACAGCTTCCGGTCTGGGAGCTATAAAGAGAAAGGAATAATACACTCCCTGTTTCAATTTTCTGCACAGCCAGATTGCATATAGCAAGCAGGTAAGAGTGTGTATTGATATTAACTTAAATGTTGTTGCCCTTGAATCGGCAATTCACGTTTTGCTGTAGTGAGCCTCATTGGGGGATAATTGATGCTTAATTTTGGCTTTGCTATGCAGGCAAGATCAAAGCGATCACATGTTCTAGAAGCAATCTGATTTAGGGGCTGAGGTCTTGGAAAGAATTGGGATACACTTACTAAAGGTACCACTCATCACCACAGCACCACTCATCGCCACAGCACCACTCATCGCCACAGCACTACTCAACGCCACAGCACCACTAATCGCCACAGCACCCCTCAACGCCACAGCATCACTCAACGCCACAGCACCACTCAATGCCACAGCACCATTCAACACCACAGCACCACTCAACACCACAGCACCCCTCAATACCACAGCACCACTCAACGCCACAGCATCACTCAGCACCACTGAATGCCACAGCACCCCACAACACCACAGCACCCCACAACGCCACAGCATCCCTCAATGCCACAGCACCCATCAACGCCACAGCATTACTCAATGCCACAGAATTACTCAACGCCAACAGCACTACTCAATGCCACAGCAATACTCAACACCACAGCATCACTCAATGACACTGCATCACTTAGCACCACTCAACGCCACAGCACCACTGAATGCCACAGAATCACTCAGCACCACTGAATGCCACAGCATCACTCAACACCACTGAATGCCACAGCATCACTCAGCACCACTGAAGGCCACAGCATCACTCAGCACCACTGAACGCCACAGCATCCCTCTGTGCACCATTCAACAACAACTGGCTCTAATATGTTCTCTCAATGTTTCAAGCTTTATTACAAATGTCACAAAAAGATGTTAATATTTCACTTCTGTTCTTGGATTTTCATCACAATAAAATACACTGAACATAATCTTCCCAAAAGTTATTTACAAAAGTTTAAGCTATTGCCATTATAAAAAACAATAACTTTTATTTAAGTATTAGTTATTAAAAAAAATAAAAGCCATTGGTATTTGTAATATTAATACATCTAAGTCATGTACATACAACACATATTGCATTACAAATGCTATAGGTGTCACGTTTGCGAAAGTTAAAACTATTGGCATTGTAAATGACAAAGCTATTAATTTGGCTATTTACAAAACCAACACATAAATAAAAAAATTGTCATTTACAATACCAATACATCTAGTTGCCTCTTCCCGCAGCGGCCACGCCCCCTCAATCACGAGTCCATAACCTTTCACAGCACCCGCTTTGCGGGTGCCACTCAACGACCGCGCTGTGCTGATACCTGCTGTTTGGGAGCTGTAGGCGAGCAGGAGCTTGTCTGGATTGCCGTGACCGGGGCTTTTCTTGGGGCATTACTAGCGCTGCACTCACCTTCCCAGAGTGCACCAGGACGCTGATTGCTGACCCTCCGCTGCGGGACTGCGAGGCTTGGGAACAGCTGTAGCCTCTTCCCGCAGCGGCCACGCCCCCTCAATCACCGAGTCCATAACCTTTCACAGCACCCGCTTCGCCGGTGCCACTCAACGACCGCGCTCTGCTGATACCTGCTGTTTGGGAGCTGTAGGCGAGCAGGAGCTTGTCTGGATTGCCGTGACCGGGGCTTTTCTTGGGGCATTACTAGCGCTGCACTCACCTTCCCAGAGTGCACCAGGACGCTGATTGCTGACCCTCCGCTGCGGGACTGCGAGGCTTGGGAACAGCTGTAGCCTCTTCCCGCAGCGGCCACGCCCCCTCAATCACCAAGGTCTACAAGTACAAACTAGGGTCCTACGCGTAGCGGAACGCGTGCGGGACGAGGCCCGGGACGAAGCCCGGACTAAGGGCGGACAGTCTAAGACAGTCCGAGACAGGCAGAGACAGGCAGAGACTGGCAGAGCCTGGGCTGGGCCAGGAACTCTGCCTGTTTCCAGCAACTCAGGAGGTGAGCTACTGTTATAGCTTGGGGTTAACTAGCGCTGAATCGTGTTATTGTACTCGACCTGGTGTGGCCGAGTTGTTCTGTGGCTTTAAGAATATTGCTTTATACTTCTCGCTTCTTTGAGGGTTTTGATTACCGCTCTACATTGCGCCATGTCAGGAAAAAAGCCAGCTCCTGATAAGAACACTATGGACAACTATCTCCTCCAGGTAGTTGCAAAAATCAACAACGATAGGAGATCTTCACTTGGCCTGTGCACATCACCTAACCCAATCACACCAACATCGCCGATACCAACCCTGGCCCAATCCCCAGAGCCACATAGCTCCTGTAGTGCTTCTGCTGCTGTTTCTGACCACGCTGACAATACTACAATTACTCAATCAGTCTATGTTGAGTCAGACAGCGAAAATGAGGAGGAGGTCGACCAACACTTAGTTCAGGACAAAGCACCTACTCCAGTGCCTGCACCTCGCACTACTAGAGGAGCTAGAAGGACCCAGCCTAAGCGTGGTGGGCTAAGATCAAGTCGGAAAAAGATCACATCCCCCCCTAATAAAACCTTGGTGGAGGAAGATGGATCTCTAGATGACGCTTGTAAGTCTATATCTAGTGGACAACTTATGACACTGTTGGACATGATAGATATCAAGGTACAGGGAATTGTCAAGCCGTTGATTGGCAGAATAGAGAAACTAACTAAAGAGGTCAATCGTCTAGGGGATCTATTGAACCACACCTTAGCTGAAGTTGGTAAATTATTGGAAGCAATTACCAGCAGCGTTGAGCAAAAGAGGGCCTCTTCCACTCCGGAGTTTGGTGGGGCTCCCCCTTCTACTGATTATTTGGTGGCTCCCCAGGTATCCACATTGAATGGTGTACAGGTGAAAGATGTTCCTCCCATTGTACCCCCTGCTTCAGAACCTGCTAACGACTCGGTGGAGCTGATAGTTGAGGCCTCTCCCTTGGTTTTGGTTCTAGCTAACGTTCCTCTCCTGGCGCCTGGGCAGGAAGAATCTACCTCATCCCTGTTGTCTAAAGCCCTATATTGGTTGACCAATAATATGCTAATAACTCCGCGGGGTAAGCATCAGCTGGCCGAAGAACTAGTAAAGGCCAGGAGAGTGAAGTGGATAGGAAATAGTGTTGTTAAGAGGTTTCGGGGTGATTGTGTTATTTTACATTTCTCTGACCCAGAGGTTCTGACAAACATCTTGCCCAACCTCTTACCCCCACAGCGAAGATCTACCGAAATTATTCCACTCACCTTAGATTTCTTCTATCTGCGAAGTGGGAGGGTTTCTAATAAAACTATGCTAAAGACGAAGTGGAATGTAGTCTCAACGAAAGGGCGGAGGGAAGTACAGCCGACAGAGTGGGGTCTAAATCTGGAAAACAGGTACTCAGCTCTTTCCAATCTAAATGATTGTGACTGACTCCCCAAGGGTAACAATGTTGCACCCCTAACCAGTGTGGAACAAATCATATCAAGTTTGCCTCCCCAGGATGATAGCTGCCTTAATAACGACTTGTTGAATAACTTAGTTGTCCCAGTAGTAGGTGAGAACTGTATAAAGAATCTTCCATCCGGTGTATTTGAGGGACATGTGCCCGGGTCTGCTAATTTAATCTCCTGGAATTTAGCTGGTTTGAGTTCTAAGCTAGATTGTGGGGACTGGCTTGGTTTTGTCACTCAATTTGATATCTGCATATTTCAGGAGACTTGGGCATGCGAACCTGTCTTTATACTAGGTTATTTGAATTTTTCAGTGCCAGCTGTAAAGGGTGCGAAAGGCAGACCTATGGGGGTGCTTACTATCTGGGTTCGACAGTCGCTAAACCTCTCAGTCAAAAATATAGCTATTAGCCACAGCGATATACAGTTGATTAGGCTAACCACGGACACTCTTGGGTCACTTGATATTTACAACATATACGTTAGGAGTGCTAAAGGTGGTAGATCCGAAGTTCTAACAGCCTTGGAAAACTTCCTCGATGAGCACTCCCATGAGAACAATATTGTCATAGCAGGTGACCTTAACCGGATGTTTGAGCCCTTGGTCGTGGGAGAGGCCTATACTGGAGCTGAAGAGGACTCTCTTTGGGGTATCCAAGAACTACAACTGAAACCAGTTTCTCGCTGGACTGAGGACATAATAGCTATTAACGCAATGTGCCTTGAAAAGGGTCTGAGAGCCATGAATGGAAGAACAAGGAGGGATAAAAATGGCTCTGTAACTTTTGACAATGGGAGGCATAAAAGTAGAATTGATTATGTAATCTGTAGTCTGCCTTTGTGGCCTACCCTCTGTGACATGGAGGTTACCATGAGACCAGAGAGTGACCACAACCCTCTATGTGTGACTCATAAATGGTGGTCTGCAGTGACAAATTCTACCTGTACGAACGACCTTGTTCCACCGCTGATCATCCCTGAGAATAATATGCGTAGGTTAAGATGGGATACTGTAGTTAACAATCAACAGGCTATAGATACTATCAACAAAGAAACTGACCAAGCCATACTGGCCATGGAACTGATTAGTGCCTCTTCTTCTGGCTTGGGGGACGTGGTTAAAATTCACGATACACTTTTCGCCAAGATCAAGGAGCACTTTCTTAAACCTGACAAGAGAAAGGGGGCTAAGGCCTGTAAGGATGCAAGATGGTACAATACTGACTGTAGGAAGGCAAGGCTCGCCCTCAGGCAGGCAATTAAGAGGAGAGACTGTATACTCATTAGTCTTGCCAGAAAGGAATTTAAAGCATGTATAGCTAAAGCTAAGAGGGAGTGGGATGAGCAGCACGGGTGTAAACTGAAGAAGGCCAGCGACAGGAAGGACTCCAGAGTATTTTGGAATATTGTAAAATGGGGTTCTGAGAAAGCTGAAGAGTCTCCAAACAACAACGTATCACAATATACTCTTAATACCGTAGGCGCAGATGAGGATTGTTTCACCATGACGTTTTCTGAAGACTGTCTCTTCACTTTTAAAGAGATTATGTCTGCTATTAGCGCAGTAAAGCGAGGGCGAGCCCCTGGTTCAGATGGAGTACCCGCTGACATCTTTTTAAATGATAGAGTGCAAATATATTTATTTGCTCATTAATTCTATTGCTCAGGGAGCGGATGTCCCTGATTCATGGAGTGATCATCCCCGTGTACAAAAAGGGGGACCGTTCCCAGCCTTGTAACTACAGGCCTATTAGCCTTATTGACACTGTTCAAAAAATTGTCGGGCGTGTGGTGGTTAATAGGCTTCTTGATTGGGCAGAAGATAATAACATTCTATCTCCTTTCCAAGCAGGATTTAGAAGGGCAACCAGTACGGTTGACCAAGTGTTCCGCTTCCAATTGCTACAGTGGAAGACCGTGGTGCTAGGGGGGGGCAGCCTGTATGCGGCATTTGTCGATCTGCGGGCTGCCTTCGACCTGGTCCCCCGGGCCAAACTGTGGCAAGTCTTGCATAGTTTGGGGGTCCCGAAAGAATTACTAACAATGATATTGCGTCTCCATGAATCTAATTTCGCTAAAATCCAATGGGGCGGCCATGGGATGGTTACAGCTGATTTCCGTGTCGAACGAGGAGTCAGACAAGGGTGTTCAATGGCCCCTACTTTGTTTACATTGTTTATAAATGGTGTTGTCTCCCGATTGGTACCCGCAACTGTTGACGCTCCTTCCCTCTCAGGCCTAAAAATCCCCATAATAATGTTTGCGGATGACACGCTAATTTTATCAAAAACCCCTAGTGGTTTGCAGCGTGCTCTGTTGATTTTTGAGAATTTTTGTGGGGAACATGGACTTGAGGTGAATACCACCAAAACTAAACTCATGGTTTTTAAGCCGCATCGCAGCTTCAAATCTAAAATTATGATGAGCGGTCGGCCTCTAGAGTTAGTCAACTCATTCACATATCTGGGTATCCAAATTTCTGATAACAACAGGTGGAGCCAGCACTTAAATATTGCTACATTGCGGCATAAGCAATTAGCGGGAGCCATTAATTCAGAGCACAGGAAATCCTTAACTAAACCTGTTAAGCCAGCCCTATTGGTCTACGAAGCAAAGGCTATTGGGTCTGCATTGTACGGTGCAGAAATGTGGGGCTTCGAAAATCTTAATGCTTTGCAAGCCTCAGAAAACAAATTTTTACGGGCACTGACTGGTACACCTAAAAGTACTCCGCTGTTACCCCTGCGATATGACCTCGGAAGGAAACAAATTAAGGATTTAGCCAGACTACGTCCGATCTTGTATTGGCGTAGACTCTGGACTACTCCCGAGCTCTCACATTACGCCACAGGTTTTTTGGACATCATCAAGGCTGATGGCTTCCATAAAATAAGTTGGCTTAATTCATTGAAAGCCATATTATTTGAGCTTGGGTTGAGTTCTTTATGGTTGGACCCTGCTGGCGCATCATTCCCCTCAAAGCTTGTCTTAAAAAACATTTTTTGGGAAAATGCTGCTAACATAGTCCTAAGTACTCATAGCATCGGGTCCATGTCTATGTACTATCTTGAGGCTAAAATGTACCCAACCTTGGAAACATACTGGGATACCATCTCGAAGCCAGGTGATAGGAAGCTTTTAATTCAATTGAGAGCTGGTGCACTTCCTATAAGAACATTGACTGCAAAATGGGGTCATGGAGGTAGCAACATCTGCCCAGCTTGTGGGATGGGGAAGGAGTCATTGGGCCATTTATTGTTCTCTTGTAAGGCCTATACTGTGCCAAGACGTGTCTGGTTAGCACCTATGTGCAGGAACCTTGGGACAACATGTAGCTTGGTAGCTATGCGAATTATATGTACGAGCCCAGTTACCTGGATTATGATAGCTACAGCAAAATATCTCGGTTGGGCGTGGGCAATCAGGCAGAGACTGCTAGCTAAATAACTATTCTCTGTCTGAAAAAATGGTCCCCTTGTATTTGTAATCACTGCTTTTTAACTATAAATGATTTTGCATTAAGACAGAGACTGCTAGTTAGATAACTATTCTCTGTCTGCTATAAAGTGTGTTTTTTGTATCTGTATTACTGATTTTAGCTCACCGGCGTTCTATACCTTGAAAAGTTTTTTTATTGTATTAATCCTTTTCTAACCATTTATCAATTTCTGTAATGGAAAAATCTTTTTAATTCAATGTATTCCTGTATGTATCTTAAAGTGCTGTGTCATTGTGTTCGACAGAAAAATGTAATCTGTTTTTAAAATTCTGTGTTTACTATGCTTTTATGAGTAATACTCGAATAAAGCACTTTTTGACTTGACTTGAACACCAATACATCAACCTTTCCTAATGCGAGACCTATTGCATTGCAAATGCTTGTCTTAAATATCCAGAGCTGCCGAAAGCTGTATAGCATGGCTAAATAAATTTCCGAAGCCAATAGGTCTAACAGGCAAGTCCTATTGGCTTTTCAATGCTTGTTTTGTACTGTTATTGTATTACTCTACATGTGAAACACTCGAATCCATGTTTTCGTAATAGCCACTGGAATCCTTTACCTTACTGTTCTTCATCATTTTCATTACACTTCTATTTTTCAAATGATTTGAGGAAGAACAGTGTTTCCATTTAAATACAGTGGTACATCATAATAACCAATTTCCAAACAGCAGCCATGGCAAAACTTCCACAACCAAAGTTATTCCTGTTATATTTACATTTTATATATGTGGTGCTGTAACCCAGGAAATCCGAGGCAAGGTTCTCCTCTTCTGAGCCAGAGTAGATTTACAAACGTAGACATAATGGTGGAATTCACTCCATTCTACAAACAAAATTGAACAATCAATTACAAAAATAAACAGTAATTTCCACAGTTAACCTCAGAAGACCAGTCACAATGTGCCTCGAAGCTTCAACCAATTCATATGTGCCCACATACGGAATCCCATCAGAGCTGAACTAAATCAGCACTGCTGCTGGCCTGTGGTCACCACCCGCATCAACATCATTTAGGGGTCGCAACTGCGACCCCTGGCTTGCCTTTTGATATCCCTAGTTCTGCCTTTGCGACCTCTGGTCTCAGAGGTGGTAAATTCAGTGTCAGGAACACAGGGGCAGCTGGGGATCCTCTCTCTTTATTTTCTGTCAATTTTTTATTACAGTAACAGTGAATACATAATATATATTACTCACTACTAGTGTAAAAAAATGGAGGACACTAAGCGGAATTTGCCCTTCCATGGTAAGTAAAAAATGCTTTTAAATGTCTATTGTGTTCGTGCTTGTGGGTGAGAGTGTGTTTATGTGTGAGAGAGTGTATATGTGTGAATTTGTATGTGTGTGTGAGTGAAAGTGGAGGTCAAAGGGCATGTGTTGTCACTTATGCTACCCCTGGCATTTCGGTGGATTGACCTCCATGACCACCCAATAACTTCTTGCACTCTCAGCATAATATTTTTAACAGAGACCTTCTATAATTGCAAAAGGTAGCATTTCTAATTTATTTGCAGCGCTGTTACTGTACCAAAAATAGCATTCACTGCTGCTGTAAAGAGATCACTCATCCTATTATGCCTAGATCACAAGGAGAGACGGATGGAGAATTGAGTGTCTGTCTGTCGTGTTCATAGTGGTAGCAGTATCCCCTTGAATTACTAAAGAGGTCTAGGTGACGGTCACACATCCGGTCCACACAAGAAAAATACTAGACTACCGACAGATCACCCCTCCCCCACCAGAGTCAGTGCAATCTGGAGGGAGGATGCCAACTACCTCCCGACCGGAATCACCCAAGAATTCCAGTGATTGAAGTTTGGGTCCAAAAAGTTTAGACTGCCTTACTATGACCTATAAGAGACGTTATCCTGCTACACAAATTCAACAGAGGCCGGTACACCAGCAAGTGTGTGGTGAGGTGAAACCTGAACATAGAGACACCAGCCTCACTATCAAGGAACAGATTGCAAAGAAGATCAAGATGGCCTGGTAGCAGCATCTCCACTGAAGAAAGTGAAACTGTTCCTCCCAGAAAGTGACTTCAGCACAGCTACTCAAACCCTCTCATCTTGATGGTAGAAACACCCTGTTTCCTTGTCTTCCAGGTTCTACACTGCCCCCTTACCCTCTGAGGTATCTTACAAGTCTCATTCATGGCCTTAAAAAATATGATCACATCACCCTCAACCTGATAGGAATCCACTGGCTCTTCTTGCCAGGTCGCACCATCTTCAAAACCAGATGCATTTCTAGCATAGCTAGCACAACCTGCACCCTCACCTATCTTTCCTGACACGCTCACCATGTGTGGTGGCACTAAGCAAACCCACAACCAGGACACCATCACATTGGCGATAAAAGTGTAAACAAGAAAAATCAAGACAACAGGCTTTTTCAATCTATGCACCCAGCTTCTCGTACACTATCCTTCTATCCATCAGGGCCGACACCCCCCTATTCTGAATGCAGGAAAGAGTTGAAGGCGCACATCTTTAAAGAACACTACATCATGATGCAATAATAATCCACAAACCAGCTACCTCTCCAATCACATATTGACTGTATCCTTGCATTTGACCCTATATAGTGCTCTGCTGCCTTTGGCTAGATTTCCGGTATACAAATACGATATATATACATTTCATAGAGCTGGGGATGGTCGGAATTTAATGTAGCGCTCCCTATTGATTTTGATGTACCACAGACCGACTGGCAAAGCAGAGTCAGAGTTAGTCAATATTTTGAATTTTTGAGGGAAATTAATTCAACAAGTGAAAAAACTTTATAAAGAACAAAGGGACTTATTTACAAGCCCCTATCACCACCGCAACATTACGTTTCACGATGTTGTGGTGGCGATGGGGGCTTCACCTCATTCACAAGGCGACATTAAGCCTTAACGTGGCTTAACTCTGCCTTGTAAATAAGTCATCCTTCCACAATATACTTAGCGTGAAAGGGGAGAGCAATGGGTGTTGTGGTGGGAGTTCTGCCGCAACACCCATTGGTTGTGACGCTGCCCAATTTTTACAAGGGTGGCATAAATATGGGGCAGCGTCAAAATTAAGACTAGGGAAAACTTGGTCTTACCCTGGTCAATGAGGAAAAATGTTTCATTTCTCCTCGTTTTTGCTGTGTTGCGTTTTTGCTTTGTACAGCACACATGGAAACAGCAAAATGCAATTGATTGTTTAGGTACCGGAAAGTGTACCCTTCCTGCACAGTAACAATCATTAACAAAAATTATGTTTTTAAACTTCTATCTGTGCTGCTTTCTGCGCCATTTAAGCACCATTTAAAGACATCTTCCAGCACATAAACAATCTTCCCCTGCAACGCAAACATCCTGGCACTATGGTGCAAGGGTTCCTGCGTTGGCACTAGGCAGCTAAATTTAGCACCAGCGCAGGGGAAAACACAGGGCTGCGCCATATTATTGTAAATATGGTGCAGCTCTGCGTTTCAGAAGTGGCGGAGCATGAAATTAAGCCAAGGAGGCTAACGCAGCAATCTGCCACTTCTATTGTAAATATGTTCCCCCAAACATGGCTGTGCTTGTCTTTCAGCTGTTTCTGTCCCTGTCTCGCTGGCCTGCTACATAAGATCTGCACATCTTTTCTATGGGTTATTGTCCCTTTGTACCAGGGAGTTTGAGAGAATGGGGATTGTCCATACAGTTAGGTTTGTCTTAAGGATACTTGGGGTCCCATGTAAGACATACCTTGAGGTCCCATGTTTAGAAGAACCTTGAACTTACTTCCTATGATTCGAAACTGTATTGAATTCTATGCTAAACTTTCAGAAATGGAGGCGAGTGAAAATAGCCGAAAGCTAAAATCATAAGCTGTCTGCCTGCCAAATGATACGAGAAAATAGCTTGAACAAACATTGATAAAGATATTTGTTTTTGCTCTTGGATATACATTTTTGTCTTGAAATACCATGTTATATGGAACTTAATGTCTAACAAACCTGTTCTTCTAATTGTAAGGTAAAAATTACATGGCGATTAATTGTTGTACTGCTGCATAGGACATATGGTGCAGCACTTGCAATGTAGCTTTGATTGATCGATATTCATAATCAAATGAGTCCCCCTTTACTACTTACTTCTTGCTGAAAAAGTAAAGATCATCAAACAGCAAAGCGATGCTAGGTTTGCTTGGATTAATCCCACCCACAGGGATCTTTCTGGACCACATTCCAGTCAAAGGCACTGGTCCGAGGATTTTCTTGTCTCTCTTCTCCTTATGTATACACGTCTCTGGCTAGACAACAAACCTAACCCATTAGTTGCTGTTACAGGGTAAAACTATTACCGAGGCAGGGCTTCTTAATTTTGTTCAGAAGTATTCCTGTCTCTACTATGGTTTGGCTACTCTGCCCCAGAGATACCATTAAACGGGCACCAACTTCCATTCGGCTATAGTCTCCACTACGTTCTCATAATTAACTTAATTCACCCTTTCTGCCATAGGCTCCATTGTCGCTGTTTTACATGTGAGTTCTGTTAAGTGCTGGGAAGGATGTTTTGTTATTCCAGACAGTACCTCCCCCCAGAGTGCCCTCTTCTGGCCTAACCTTTGAAGAACCAATTTCAGAGGGAAGTGACCATGGAATATTTTTTACAAGAGATAAGCATGTACAAAGGTGTCTGGTTTCCAAGAGTATTGCGAGTCATAATAACCCTTGAAGAAAAAAAAATATTGTAGCTGGCCCCATACTTCAGGAATCTATAATGGGCATTGCCTCGTATTCTGGGATTCCCTCTTCTGTTGTACGGGTTCTGCTGGAAAAGTAAAACAGTGTAAGGGGGACAGGACATAAAAATGTAGGAACTGAGTCTCTCGACAATGTTAGTACCTGTCTGCCCAATCTGACTAGCTTCCAGTGCCTCACCTAAACTCCTAACCTTCCCAGAAAAACAGGTAATTTCGGCCACCTCGACATGACCATCTAGTCCCTAGGAAAAGTGTGGAAACAGATCCTCCCCATTTGTTACACACTTACTCACTCACGCATGCCCATAGTAACGTAAGAAAGACATGAAGAAATGTTACAAAGTCTTTATTGAAACTATTGTAGTCTATTATGCAGCAAATGTGCTGCGATCATTAAGCAGATGCAACTAAACAGCATAATTAGCATTACTAACAGGGTGTAAAGTATGACCATCCCAACCATGGCAAATTAATTATCTGTCTAAGTCTCTCCATACTGTGTGAACACAATGATTTCTATACGTGATATCTGGGATTGGTCTCAGACCCCATGCCTGGTGTATGTAAATAGGTGGGCTGCATCATGAGTGTAAACTTAGTTTACACAAGGGTGCATGTCAGACATTGCTGTAGTTCCAGAACAGTCCCCTCTGTCAGAATACTCCCCTCTGCCCCCAAAGGAACGGCACACAGTTACTACGATAAAACTATTATGTTAGAAGATGCAGCTGTGTGACGGTGTTATGTCTAGACGTTAGGAACTTGTTATGTATTCCTAGCAACCTTGTACGAAATGTGCAAATGAGGTTCCAAGAAGAGTAACTGCATAGTAAAGGCAAACTAAAACTTCTAAGACGAAAAACTAAGGGAGAACCAAAGTGGGCCCAGGAGAAAAATCACTACACTACTATAACTGAGGGTGGCAGAGCAGGACCCCTAAATACTGATCTCATAATTTGGGACACATGAACTACAGGTTGAAACTTCCACTGTATAGGGAGTGTCAACTTCATTACTGAGGTGCCCACCAGTTTGAGTATGTCAAAAGAACTCAGACTCCTAGGTGCATATTTGGAATGAGACGCCGGAAGGATCAGATTTTGGGATGACAACAGTCCCAAAACCTTCCACTTCTGCAGAGAGGATGGAAATCTGGGCCTGTCCCATATTTTCTTGTAGTCAGAATGACCTTTTACTAAGAGTTTGGTGGCTCACTGTTAGGTCTTTTGTATGTCTCTAAGAGTGTCTGAGCAGAAGGCTTATTGGAAGGAGAGATAAGCTTGACGTAAAGATAATAAAGCCTGACTCCATTTTCTGTAGGCCGAGGCTCCATTTTCTGTATGTTTGCCAAATCATCAACATGTCTTCCGTTTCTTGGATGTCGGATGTGGTTATTTCAAACATTCCTAAAGTGATGTTGGAAATTCCATCTTAGATAAGATACAGTATAAAAGGACTGCCACTTGACCACTTGTCAGAAGAAGTCCTTCGCCCTAGATTATCACGCAAGATTCGGTCATAGAAATTCTGCCTGCCAGAGATACTGCAGCATCACACTCTACTGAAAGCTGATATCGAGTACGAGAGGAGCTGATGCTGAAGGCAAGTTTGCCTTTCACAGGCAACACAGCCTACTTGACTCCTGATAATTACTGCGTTTCACTGTAAACAGTTATGTAGTGGACATACCCTCCCTTAGAAAATCTAGATGCAAGTTATTTTCAATCTGTTCGCACATCATAGTGCATAGAAGTAGGTTTTAAGGTGTTAGGTTTTTTTAGATGACATTTTAAACATGGTAGGAATGTTCATTTTATTCTCGTTCGCAACATGTATTTGTGCTGTTTTAATCGTATTCTTTGTGGTTACTTTGGATGTGTTAAGCAATAGGGTGCACCTGTTAAAAAAACACGCTTTTAGTTAAAGTGTATATTTCTTGGAGCATCTAGTGTGTGTGTGATTGAAGAGATACTCTGGAGGCAGGGCTTCTCATTCTGACACTTCTCCTGGGATGTCTTCCTGGCTCTTTGTACTCTGCCCTGGAAGTGCTTCTGTCTGTGTTCCTGAGGCCTGCCCAATACCATTGACTGGTGTGCCAAACTTCCATTGGTTTAGTCTCCATTTCTGTTTTATCAGTGGCTTAATCTCCATTTACTGTCACAGATACCGTTGTTTCTGTCTACTGTCCTATTAGTTCTGATAAAAGCGCAAACAGATGTTCCTATGATTCCTGATACCATCACTTCATTGGGGAAAAAAATTGCTTTATCTATGAAATCTCTGTTGATTTTAACATTGTGCTGACATACTAGTAGTTCTGGAGCCCGGTCAGTCTTTAGTTTGGCTTTATTAGCAATTTAGTGATTGTGTGTTTCATGCAAAGAAATGCGCTAGTTTCAAATAAGTATTTGTGAACTAAAAACAGGAGAAAAGAGGTGAAGATAAAAGCATTTGGATTCGAGCCACAGTGACAAATATTTTGTTCTCCTTTTTGCCCTTTTTTTGTTTTTCTGTTTTTTTGTGAGAGAGGAGCAGCAGACTCTGCTTCTGACTAGTTAGTGCAAGTTAAGTTAACAGTTATCGTCTTGGTCTTCTCCTTCGGTGTAAATTGAGTGTCCGTTGTTTTGTTATATTGTGGTTAGTTAGACTAAATGTTGTATTGGCTTCAAAGTGTGTGGCCTATTCCTCCTGAACTCATAGCTTGGCTTTGCAAGGCCATTGGTGAATTCTACAGATGCGGGTTCAATAAAACGCTACAGATAAAGGAAGTGACATGTTTGATTCCGAAGACTTCAAAGGGTTGATACATTTTCCAATCTTCTGTTCCTCAGCAGTCCTTCTCGGTGCTGATGAAGGCAACGCCAGGGCGTGGAAACTATAGAAAGTAAACATGGATCCAGCGATGGCCATCTTCATGACCCCTGACACCAGGGGGCTCAGGGGACAGGAGAGGAGACAAGATGGTGGACTGACGCCGTCTCTAGGAGCAGACCGCTGAGGATCCAGAGGAACCGAGTCTCCCTGCTAGCATAGGATGTACATTGCCAAACATTTGGAAAAGCATTCTGATATATGAACGCATGCTGAAGACGTTTTTTTTCTGAGAGAAAGGAAAAAAAGGAGAACAATGGACCTGCAAGATCGAAAGGCTCACCCGGGTCCGATGCAGCTGTTATCCCGGACCTGCATCAGGTGTTCGTCATTTGCTTTGGTAAATGTAAAATGTAAATGTATTTGAGCTTATATAGCGCACAGCTACCCGCAGTGGGTTTCCCGGCGCTTGCTTAGGGAACCCGTCCTGGTATTCCCCTGTGAGATAACCCCGGCAGGGTATCCTCAAGGTGAAAGCCAGGCATCCCGCTACGAGGGGCCGTTGTGGAGATTAAGCAAGCTATTGCCCAGAGTCACAGAGTGTGAACCCGTGAGTCGAGAAGGCACCGGAGCGAGAATTATCGAGTCTGTGGAATTTTTTTAGCCCAAGACCCGCCGAGGCGGGGAATTGAACCCTGGTCCAGGGCCGATCTCAGCTTCGGGGTCTGCCGCCTCTAACCCCTGAGCCACACTCAGGGGTAGCTGTGGGGCTTTCAGTCTGGCGCTTTCCTTTTCGTTTTCATATCGGCCCTATTCGCTACTCGGACATCGCCTTGGTTGCAGACATGGCCCCGCCAAAAAGCACCACCCGAGGAGGATGCGGGATAAGCTGCCAGCCGGTAAGCTTAACCGTGAGCATGGGCTCGACTGCTAGCCCGAGATCAGATGTGGTGGCGGGGACCTCGGCCGACAGCCAGGTAGAAGGGCAGAGAGGGCAGCGGAACCAGCGGATGGGCTGGGAGCTGCGGAAACTACGGGAGCTGTGAATGCTCAAAAATTAAATATGAAACTGGGTAAACCGGTACTTCAGTATCTGCAGTCTAAGAAACTGGCAGAGCTCGCAGATATTGCTACAGTGTCTCCTGAGAAAACTACTTTGCTGATACAATAATAAATGCCACTGCTAATAAATAACAATGTTGCACTGACGCTGTGCTCCAGAGTCCTGTGATGTGTGATCAGCCACAGCAGCCTCATGTCGAGGCACAGAGCTTTGAGAATACATGCAACACACTCATGGGAACAACGGAGACGGACTCAAAGGATAAAGGGGCTGAGACTGAGACTGGGACCTCAGGATATTATAGAAATGAAGCGAGTGGCGAAAAAGGTATAGGTGCCTGGAATGTAGAAATACCTGACAATTCCCCAGGATTACAATGCGCCAACACTTCCATGGACGAATTTGAGGGCTCTGTCCTCTCTGGCAAGGATGCCAATAGCCCTATTACCTCCGATGGAGGACAGGAACAGCACCTCAGAAGTCAACCGAGGGATCGACGGCCTCGAAGAGAGGCAAAAAAAATCAATGGCTGCTGCAGCTCCTTTAAAAAAAGATCTTAAGGTTAAAAATGTGAAAGCTATGAAGAAGGTGACAAATACTGCTGACACAGGCTCTGTAAAAGGGAAGAAAACACAGGCTAAAGAGGTATTGAATAAGAGCCCCATGAGGAAATGGGTGCAGACTAAAGGTGGAATCAAAACGGTGATTGCCAGACTCTCGGACGTGGGACTCACTGATGGAGGGACAGAAGAGGGGCATAGCGGTACAGCGGTAACCAAAGGCTCGGGCTGCCTGTTATCTGAAATAACGCCAAATATGGCAAGGGTATCTGGTGGACAGGGCGGATTTGACGGATCTTGTAAAAGTGGCAGTGGTGAGACATCTCCAGCTCCTGGCCCTTGCCCTAACTCTCCTCTTTCTTTGCCTCTAATACTACCTTCAGTATCTTCTTCAGTATCTCCACTTTCCTACATACCTCACGTAGATGAAGATCTGCAGAATAGTGGGACTCAGAGCAACAAAGCTGCTATACTCCCAATGATCTTGCAGGCTCTGAAGGATCAGAGGGAAGAAACAAGAGAGCTTTTTGCTCAAGTTAGAGCTGATAACAGAAATATTCAGCAAACACTGAAGGAGGTAACGGAGAAAGTCGGATCTGTGACGGAAGAACTGACAGAGCTTCATCAGAGAGTTGTCTGCACACAAGAGTCTGCATCCAGAACTGCTAACTCGGTTGTGCAGCACGGAGAACAACTTAGGAACATGCAATCTAAACTCAAAGACCTCGAAAATAGACAATGGAGACGGAATCTCAAGCTATTTGGAATACCTGAAGGCCAAGAGGGGGCGAATCCCAGAGCATATATAGTTCAGATTATGCAGAAGGCCTTCCCTGATCTGGGGGATTGGGATTGGGACTGCCAGATCCAGAGGGCCCATAGACTTCTAATTGTACAATGTCGGCAGGACTCTCAGCATCCAGGGCCGTTCCTGCTTTACTTTGGTAACTTTTTGTTGCGACAAGCGGTCTCTCTAAAAGATGGTCCTAGATCCCCGATAACTGTTGACTCTGTCTCCATATTCTTCCGATCAGACTTCTGCAAAGCTACTATGGATAGAAGATAGTAACTGGGACAGTTAATTGACCCACTGAAGGACATGGGGGCTCAAGTTTTTCTACAGGAGCCTGCCCGCTTAAAGGTCATGAGAAAGGGGCAAACTTACTTTTTTTCTTTTAAGTCAGAGGAGAATGAAATGATGCAGAAATGGCAAAGGGAGGGTGTTGACAAGATGTAGATTCCTCTTTTCTTTCTTGTTTTCTCTCTCCTATTTACGTTTAATCTCTTTATGGCAGGGAGGTGTCCTAGCTCGGGAGCCAGGGGAATGGCTGAATCCTATATGGCTGCCACTCCAACGGCAGCCGATAGAAGGCGATGATTCCTCCTTCCAGAAACAGGGTGGGGGACAGTGTGTCAGGGGAGGGGGAGGGTTTATGGGGGGGCAAAAAGACAAAAAAAAACATGAGATCATCACGAAATAAGGGGACAAAGGTCAGGATTACTATAGGTTTAATCAATAAGAAAGAAACAAGAGCATTATTGATAAGATGGAGCTAGTAAAATGTGGCAGGCTTGCATAATAGGAACAAGAGGTGGCTCGTTGCGGAGTAACTGAAGATGTATAATCCACAGCTAGTGTTGTTAACGGAAACACATATCTCTCAAAGATCGAGGCTTACTAAAACAACTGAGATATGAGGTAGCTGCCAGCTCTGATCAAAGTGTCTCAACTCGAGGGGTCGCAATTCTAAAACATAAATGATTCAGAGCCGATGTTGGTAAAACACTAACAGACGAAGGGGGCAGATGGGCTATAGCACAGATAGTAATAGAAGGCAGCAAATATGTCTTGTGTGTAATATATGGCCCGAATATTGATGAGCCTTCAGTTATAGACCTGTTAAACATGGAACTGTTAAATTGGGATGGGGGAGGGTGGTAATGGATGATTTAACTGCATTATGAATTATGAGATAGATACCACTTGATGATGGGCTTTTCAGAGGATGCGAAAGACACGTGCCTCGATCAACGAGCTTGGCCAATTACATGCTAATAGGGATTTTTGGCGGGTATTATACCCAAACATTGCTGGTTATACTTATTATTCGGCTGCACATAAGCTATGCTCTTGGATAGACATGGCTTGGGTATCTGATCAAATCTTAGAATCAAGCATTATGGAGATATGCCCAAGGGTCACTTCTGACCATAATCCCATTCTTTTGTCATTCAAAATGTTAGGGGAGAGAAGGAGGCATAGGTCCTTCTGGTTCCCTAGATATTTACTTTTGGATGAAAACTTTGTAGTTCAGATTAAGAGACACCTGAAAGAATTCCTCGAAATTAATAATGATTCTGCTGCACCCACTGTAGTATGGGACTCATGCAAGGCTAGTATCAGAGGATTCTCCCAGCAATTTATCTGGAGACAGAATGGTGAGTGTAAGAAGGAAACAGAAAAGAATATTACTAACATTCTCACGATTGAGAATCAACAGGCCGAGGCATTGTTAAGGGGTCTCCCAAACGCAGAAGATTTAGGTTATACTTTAAAATCTTCACTGAAAAAGACATTCAGGGAAAAAAGCGTAGCTAAACTAAATAAATACCGGGTATCTCAATATGAGAGCAGTGAAAAAATAGGGAAGTTCTTGCCATTTAAGGTGGCAGATGATAAGGCCAAGACTCTTATAAAGCTGATTAAAGGGCCTAATAATGTGGGTTGCGAGCACCCAAATCAGTTACTAGAGGAATTCACTGATTATTATCAAAAACTGTATACTCTGGAGAATCGATCAGAACTGGCTGATATAAATAGGTACTTGCAGACCAATCCAATGAAAAATATGGGGGATGAAATATCTGATTCATTGACAGCCGATATTACAAATGCAGAAGTCAAATTAGCGATAGCTGCCCTGCCTTCGGGTAAAGCATCGGGGGAAGATTCTATTCTGCTCGAACGATATAAGATCTGCATGGATGAACTACTTCCACTTCTCACTCGGTTGATTAGATCTATCGGAGCAGGAGAAAGTGCTCCTGAATTGTGGAACATCACACAGATTGTTTTTTTTTTAAAAAACAATAAATTACCGGAGGAATATGGGTCATAAAGACCAATATCGCTTATAAATACGACGCAAATGTTTTTGCTAACCTTTTGGCGACCTGCCTTGTTCCGATAATGCCTGGTCTGGTGTCTTCTCAACAACATGGATTTATCTCAGGGAGGGATACTACGGCTCATGTAAATATGGCCGTAACAGCATTTGATGTTGCAAAGACAAAGTCGACCCCACTCGGTATGATTTTAGTGGATGCCGAAAAAACCTTCGACCGAGTGGGGTGGGACTTTCTCTGGGCCACATTACTAGCATTTGGTATCAAAGACAAGTTTCTGCACTGGGTCAAATCCTTGTATGATCACCCTAGCGCTAAAATAGTATATGCTAGATTACAATCCCCTACTTTTTAAGTTTCTTGTGGCACCCGTCAGGGGTGCCCTTTATTGCAGTTATTGTTTACGATGTCAATAGAACCATTTATCCTGGTCTTGGAAAATCAACCTCAGATTAAGCCTTTTATATGTGGGGTGAATAGCCTTAAAGTCACGGTGTATGCAGATGACATCACAGTTTACTCGACTGATGTTAAGGAAGCATTGAAGGTGATAGTTTTGGAGGCAAAGAGATTTGGTGCAATATCGGGTTATAGACTTAACACTAACAAAACTCAAGTCCTGCTAAACTATAAACCCCCAGTTTCAGTTCCGGAAGTCTGTAGTGTTGCTACTTATTTAGGGATTAGAATGTCGCCTGAAATAGACAAGATAGTTGCATTAAACTTCGAGGTACTATTGAAAGAAAGAGCTAAATCACTCAAAAAAATGGCACAAGGTGCCTATAGGTATCAGAGGGCGAATAAATATAATTAAAATGAAAATCTTGCCCAAATTCTTATATCTGTTTCGGTCCATCCCTCAACGACTGAATACCTCCTTTTTCAAGCGCCTAGATGGAGTTTGTAGTGTTTTTATCTGGGGATACAAGAAGGCGCGTCCAGCTATTGACCTATTATAGCTTCCATTCAACCAGGGGGGCTCGACTTTCCTGATTATAAATTATACTTTCGGGCAGCTTTTTTGGGCCATCTCCATAGTTCAATAAATCCTATGAGCAATATTTTTTTCTATAGATTTATGTTAGGCTAAGATTACAATATGTTTCTTTTCAGAACTAATGACCCACACTACTACAAGCGGGTCAAATTTAAGACTGCACGTGATAGTGTAAATATTTGGCGTGCTATTCTGTCTAAATGTAACACACTGTTCTATCATGTCAAACTCTTCTTGTGTGGTAATCCAGGTCTACCAGAAATTTTCCACGATGTAGAGGGAAACCGATGGGCTAGCTCTGGGATCAAGCACCTAGGGGATTTATATGATTATAATGGGGTTATCACATTTGAAAGACTGCATATTCTGTACAAATTACCAGCAAGCATGAAATTTAAATATTACCAGATGCAAGACTACTTTATAGGTAGTATGAAGCTGACAAATGTTTTGGATTCTGATATATAGAATTGCTTGTATGGAACTGATGGAGCGAGGTAATGAATACAATTTTGTTCAAACTCGCAAAGTTAAACTTCCATAACAAATGTAACTGTATTAATAAGCATGTGTTGAAATTATTAACCAACTTAGTTTTATAACGCATACATTCAGAAAACATGTGGGACTAATTTATATGCTCTATGTTGCAATTGCAAGTGTGTGGAAAATAATAAACTAACCTTGTCTATTGTCTTTGCCAGTATTAAATGCGGCTGTTTAATGAATGGCATGTGCTTATTTGTGTGATTATGTTATGTTATGTCTTTTCTGTGGCAAAAGCTCGTGGAGAATCCTTGTGGCCTAAAAGAAGAAGGTAGATATAAATGCTGCTTTGTGTGCTCAGCTAGGTAACATAATTAATGGGTTAATAATTAGCAAAGGGGGTGGGTAACAGAATAGGTCTCAATTCTCTAATTAATTAATGTTTTGTGTTTGTTTAAATAATAGTTTCCAAGAGAGGCCTTAGGCCTGCAAAAAGATGGCGTTTCGAATTCTGTCCAGAAAGGAGCCTTGCACAGAAGTGGAAACTTTTACCATGTCGACAATTTTGTCAGAAAAATACAGTTTAATAAGTTGTGCTAAACGTGCTCTTGGAGAGAAAAGACTCAAGCACAGGAAGTGGCAAGATTGCCAAGGCAAGGAAGTCATGAGCTGTAACTCGAGTGAAATGTTACATTTGCGAGGAAGCGAAATGACACGAAAGCAAAGGACAATAGGGCTAAAGAAGAGCCCGTTCTCGGTTTGAAAATGGCGATGACACAATATGGTCTGACATAAGACAGCCAATGGGAACTCTGGATGGCAAAGAAAAATGTACAATTTTGGAAAGATTAGCTAGTTAGAAAGGTATAAAACCTGGCCCCATGGGCTGGAGGGGGTCTTCTCGCTTTCCGATTCCTGAAGGGCGTGACGTGCTGTTGGACTCTTTGGCGCACGTAAGGACAGCAGTCTTTAAAGATTATTCTTTCTACGTGAAGCGAGTTTTAGACAGGGAGTTAGAATTTAGGGAATGGAAACTTATATTTTGCTTTAATTCATGCTAACTGATTTGTCTTTGAAATGTCAGTCTAATAAGTCTTTACCTTAATAAAATGTTGCTTTCACTTTGCTAATGAAATAAAGATTCTTAATTAAAGATGCTCTTTCTTTGAATAATAAAGCTAATAAAAATTAGATTTTGAAACGACAAGCTGGTCTTGTTTATTCATGGTCTAGTTACCATCAGTTGATCCATTTGCCTTAGTGACTTAATTAAATGTTATATGTTTAAATCCATGGTAAGAGATGATAAACTGCAGTTGTATATAAATAGGTAAATAGTTTGTGAATAGTTCTGATTAATTAGGTCACATGATTCAGTCGCTCAAAAATTGTCTCGTTGGTTTATGGGCCTTGGTAAGTGATTCATGATTAATTTTGAGTATTGTGGAGATAGGTAGCGTTGGTGAGACAGTTTTTCGTTAGGAGCGCTGGATCAGAACAAACCATAAATCATTGATTAGTATAGGATATAAAAGTCTCTGCACCTATAAGGAAGATGATTGCACTAGACTAGCTGATCGCTGTATGGGGATATCGATCTCGTTCAATACTATCTTGCTTGCCCTCGGCAGCATCAATAGGTCGGTGCACTCACCTAACTTGTGGATGCAGCAGTATAAAACGATCTGTCTACTATACTATACACCTGAAAGGATATCAAAATGGTCATCTTCCGATTCTTTCAGTGATCGGACGAAGTGTCTGAAGTGCGATCTACTGGCAGCCGATTTAAAACACATGTTCTTCTTTTGCCCTGAGCTAAAAGAATTCTGGCAGTAGGTGACTCAAATATCGTCTCAGAAACTCGAGAGATCACTAACATTCTCAATAGTTGATATAATGATGAGTGGACAGAACATGGGAACTAGCCAGACGGATTTAATTACTATCTTACTAGTATGCGCTAGGTTGACAATTGCCCGGGTTTGGATCTCACGAGTTCCTCCGTCTGTTATGGAATGGTGTGAATTTGTTAAAGAGACATATGACATGGAATTAGCACTGGCTAAAACGAGAGGGATCCGCTTACTATGCAAAATTAAGAAAATCTGGGGATCGTTGTTCTGAAATTTAAGGAATAGTATGGTTTAATTAAGATTACCTCTTGTCTTAATTTGAGAATAAAAAGGGGAAGAATTAGTATTCCTGAAATATGCTATGTTTTGTTATTGCTGGTGTAATTCAGTATGACTGTCCATTTAAATTTCTATTTTGTCATTTTTCTCATGTTGGTAAATAAAAATTAAAAAAAATATATATATATCCTTACACCAGCGCTGGAAAGGGCAATGCCGGTGGTCGCTTAGGACGAGCCAGGGGTAGGAGAGATGAAACTCTTGGCGATTCATAATTGAGGTCCATGGTGATTAATCTTTCATCTCTGATTTTAGTCCTGAGTCCCAGCTTCTTGTCTTTTGTGCAGCTTAATGGGCCTCACTTTCAAAGCTTCCTGACTATATTGAAGAAGGTGGCTTTGTTACCATAAGATTCTGGTAACTGAGATGCGAAGTTTCCCAGGGTGCCTTCTGTTTTAATAATCAGCTTGACTCTCTACTGTGTTACTCCTGGAAACATTGGGCAATAGAAAAATAAATGAATTGAATCATCTTTATCTTCCCCTATGCAAAGACAGTCCGGGGAATTAGATTTAAAAATGTTTTGCTTAAAATATCGACCAAAAAATGTGCATGAATACTGTCAACTACCACAAAATAGATGTGGAGATAAGAGTTGTAAATCTATACTTACCTACATATACTTACCTTGAGGATGTGGTAGTCTATATATTAAGATGTGCTATTTTTTATAGATAGTTTCAGACTATATAAAGATGCATATCCTCATCAGGACCACAGGAGTATAACATTTCAAGTCTGTGTAATGAATGGACTCTATTGACCATCGATAACTAAAAACCTCTAATGTTGTACATTTTATGACCTAAGCATAACTAATCATTTATACAGGAGTCTCAAATAAACTCCTCAATAATTAACCTGCACCCTATTTTATGTTGTTTACATCTACAGATCAGGTCCCTTTCAGTCATTATTTATGACATCTGCTGCCACCTTCCTTTTTTACAGGCGAACTTCTCGGTTTCCTTCATGGCAGAAATGTTAAATTTAAAGTGGACTCCTCTATGCTTCAAATGTATATTGGGGAAAAGATCAGCTATAACTTGGTGACTATATCACCTCATTGCTTGTATTTGTCACTCAATTTAGTACCTCTGAAACTGCAAGCCGCTTAACCTCAGTTCATCACAGTGCTTACAATATTCCTTAACCTGGGACTCGGCCAAAAGCTCATAGATTTAGGGCTAAATGTAGGTGGCTAAATACTGGTCGGTAAAGCAGAAATTCGGTAAATTTCAGCGTTACCGACCGGTATTTAGCCTTGTGCGATGTAGGTATTACCGAATGTCATCGGTAATAATGATTCGTTAAATTTAAGGGAAATCAGTTACCAATTCCTTATTTACTGATCGGCCAACACCGAAACCCCAAAATACCGAATCGGTAAATAAGGAATCGGTAAAAATTCGGTAATGCGATGTACCAAAATTCAGTAATACTGAATTTGTACAAATTCGGTATTTAAGAATCGGTAATTACCACTGACCCAGAGCAGGAGGTAATCAGGTGCAGTGCATAAAAACAGGCCCAAAATGCAACAGTGTGACCACATTGGCGGTCCTCTACGCATAGCAAGGCGGCTATGTTTGCGAGCAGCAGGACAGAGGGTTTGGAGACGGGAAGAGCGTGTGTACAGACTGCGTGTCACACTGTTCCAAATGACTGATCCAGAAATACATGACAGGTACAGGCTACACCCACACACCATCCTAGACCTGATACGGGACCTGCAACCAAACCTGGGGCATCAGACACCAAGGGCGCACGCGATACCCACTCATGTACAGGTACTCTGTTGCCTGCACCTCCTGGCATCAGAAAGTTACCAGATTGTGATAGCCGCAGCAGGTGGTGTGTCACAGAGCTGCCTGTCCCGTTTCTTCAACTCCTTTCTGGACGCCATGATGCAGATAATGCATCACTACATACACTTCCCCAGCACACAGGCAGAGCTGCAGAAGAAAAAGCTGGATTTCTACCAAAAGGCACAGTTCCCACATGTAATAGGCTGTATCGATGGGACCCACATATCAATCTGCCCACCTGCAGCTACAGAATACATATACCGCGACTGCAAATCCACTCACTCCATCAACGTGCATGTGATATGTGATGCAGAGTTCATCATTACTGACATTGTGGCCAAATTCACAGGGAGCACCCATGACTCCTACATATTCAGGAACAGTGGGATCTATACACGTCTGGCTGCTGGTGAATTCGGAGAAGGATACCTACTAGGAAAATCAATGCGCCACACTCTGATGTATACCTTGGATGAACGTATTGGTGACCCAAATTAATGGCACTTTCTTTCCCATTCAGGTGACAGCGCATTTGCCATCTGGTCATTTATACTAACTCTATATCTCAACCCATCCACCCCAAGGGAGAGGAGATACAATGTGGCACATAAAAGCACGTGCAACGTTGTGGAGCGCACCTTTGGACTACTAAAAAGCAGGTTTTGTTGCCTCCACAAAAGAGGAGGTGCACGTCAATACCGCCCCATCATCTGCTGCAAAATAATAGCAACATGTGCAATGCTGCATAACCTTGCCACAAAGAAAGGAACAGCAGTGGAACTAACTGACTCTGAGTACGAGGGTGAGGACTATCCACAGCCGGAGCACGGTGCAGCTGGTGTGGCAGCTGGAGGCAGCAGCAGATGAGGGTCCCAGGCAGCAGGCTCTGGAGGCAGCAGCGGATGAGGGTCCCAGGCAGCAGGCTCTGGAGGCAGCAGCGGATGAGGGTCCCAGGGAGCAGGCTCTGGAGGCAGCAGGGGATGAGGGTCCCAGGCAGCAGGCTCTAGAGGCAGCAGCGGATGAGGGTCCCAGGCAGCAGGCTCTGGAGGCAGCAGTGGATGAGGGTCCCAGGCAGCAGCAGATGAGGGTCCCAGGCAGCATGCTCTGGAGGCAGCAGCAGATGAGGGTCCCAGGCAGCAGGCTCTGGAGGCAGCAGCAGATGAGGGTCCCAGGCAGCAGGCTCTGGCAGTGGAAATGTGAGGCTAACTCCCAAACATATATAGCCGCCTGGGGTCTTTTCTAAGGTGCCAAGCTGCAACAATTGGTTGTCTAGGTCTGCCTCTTTCAAAAGCATCCAATTACCGCCTCCACAGTGGCGGAGCACGCCTACCGCGATTCTCAAAATTGCATCATGCCACCGCAATAACACTCCCATTGGCTGTAGGCAATGCTCCATGGCGGTGATGCACCGCAGGGGCCCAGGGTGCGCTACCACGATGGTGCATATTTCAAAAGCATCCAATGTCTGCTGTACATGAAGCTTACCTTTATTGTTGGCAGCTCTGGCCGACCTGTCTGTGCCGCCAACGCCACTCACACTCTCCGGCTGGAGGGTGGACTCAATCATGAGCTCCATGGCTGTTGGTGCAGGTGCTCTGCTCCTCCCTCCACCAGTTTTGCTGGCCTGCTTCTGCCTCTCTGCCATCCTCGCCTTAGCAGTCTTCGTCAGGTCATAACATCTTTTTTTAATATCCTCAATTTTTTTATTTTTTTTTAATTTATTTTAAGGTTTTATAGAGCGCAAACTTGACCCGTGAGGGTATCAGAGCGCTTTACAGGTTCATAGAGTAATACAGAAAAGACGGTTATCACAGGAGACCAGTACATCGGAGAGCTTTACAGAATCTAAGGGTCATATGGTAGGCAGGGTGTCAAAAGGGTACTGTGCAATGGAGGGAGGGGGTGCTGGGTACTAGAGGGAGGGTGAAAACTGTACATTGGATCATTTTACAGATTAGAGGGTCATACAATAGGCAGGGTATCGCAGGGGCGCTTTACATTAGGAGACGGAAAAAGAAAACTATACAGCAGGGTAATTTACAGAGTCGAGGATCATACAATAGGCAGGATATCACACGGGTACTAAGTCTCTTGTGGCTGTGGAGCGGGTTTAGCCAAGGAAGGTTTTAGCCTCTTTTTTGAAGCGGGCCAGGGAGGGAATTCTTCTGATGTCGGGAGGGAAGGAGTTCCATATTCTTGGAGCAGTCCCGGTGAAAGCCCGATTGTACGTTTTTTTTTCTTAAAGCGTACAGGCCGGAGTAGGAAGGCATTTGCCGATCATGAGTTTCTGCTTCCTCCGGATATAACATGCTTCTGTGCTAGATACACCCGGGAGTTGGAGTGTAAGGCCTTGTGCGTGATGCATGCCAGCTTGAGGTGAATCCTAGCCTCGAGGGGAAGCCAGTTCAACGCTTTCAGGTGAGAAGTGATGTGATCGAATTTTCTAGAGCCTGTAAGTAATCTGGCGGCTGCGTTGAGGCAGGCTTTTAAGGGTGCCAGAGAGACCTTGGGTAAACTGAAGAGGGTGGAGCAACCATATTCCAGCCTAGAGATAATTAATGATTGGACTGCAAGTGTTAGGTCGGGAGCAGCTAGAAAGGGTTTCAGTTTCCATAGGTAGCGCAGGTGGAATCTGGCAGATTTGGCCATTGAGTTGATGTGGTCTTGCATGTTTAGGTTGTAATCCAAGGTAATTCCCAGCAATTTGTCCGAGTCCACAATGGTCGGGGGACAATTTAAGGCTGTGATAGCTTTGATCCATGTCTGGATCTCAGAGTTGCTCTTGGGCAGGGAGATTAGAAGGAACTCAGTTTTATTAGCATTGAGTTTGAGTTGGTTGGAGGAGAGCCATCGGACGGTCAGCTTCAGGGCCTCATTCAAGGTGAGGATCTCCGCAAGAGATGAGATTTTTATGTAGATCTGAGTGTCATCAGCGTACATATGGAAAGAGATATTTGCAGCGCAAAGGACTTCGGCAAGGGGTTCTAAATAGAGATTAAAAAGGGTGGGGGACAACGTTGATCCTTGAGAGACTCCCACCGTGACCACGGAGGGGGCGGAAAGTTCGCCATTAATTAGGGATCTCCGAGGTCGGTTTTGGAGGTAGGAACTTAACCAATCGAGGACTGTGCCATCTAATCCCATCCTAAGTTTGAGGCGTTCGAGTAGAATCTCGTGGTTGACAGTGTCGAAGGCCGAGGATAGATCAAGGAGGATTAGGAGACAGGTTTTGTCTTGGTCAAGGGCTTGAAGAGCATCCTCGACAATGTGGAGCATGGTGGTTTCAGTGCTATGTCCCGGTCGGAAGCCGGATTGACTCATCGAGTAGATTAAAGTTGTTGATGTGGTGACTTAGCTGTATTTGAACACACTTTTCCAGCACTTTCGCCAAGAGGGGAATGCTGGAAATTGGTATAAAGTTATCTGGGGAGGCTGGGTCCAGCGACTGCTTTTTCAGAATGGTCGGGATTGATCCCTGCCGGAGAGAGGCGTTGATTATCGCAGTCCAGCAAGGAATAATGGATTTGGCAGCGGTCGCAAGACAGTTAGAGGGGAGTGGGTCGTTGAAATGGTTGTTCGGGTTCAAGGTGGAAAGGATATTTACGGCGGAGTCTTCATCGTAGGGTGAGAATTCGGACCAGTGCGCTAGATTCTTGGGTGAGGTCAGTGTCGGTAGGGATGGGGGAGGCGAAAGGTCAAGGTTCGGTGGGGGGAGTGAGGCAGCCTTGAGTTCGGTACCTAAGGTTTTGATTTTGTTTGCGAAAAATGAGGAGAAATCCTCGGAGGAGATGAGACTTGGGGCTTTCTTTCGCTGTTTTGGACAGTTTCTTCGATTGGAGTTTGATCATCTCAAAGAGTTTGCGTGGCCTGTTCTGGGTATTTCCGAGTTCCGATCTGAAAAACTCTTTTTTTGAGTTGAGGAAGTTTTTGTTGTAAGCATTTCTGGGCTGGCGAAGAAGTTTTAGGTGATCTGCCGATGGGTGCGGTCTCCAGTTTCTTTCGGCTTGTCGGAGGGATCTCCTCTAGTTGTTGAGAGAACCAGTGAACCATGGGTTGCTATCTTTGACTTGAGTTCTTTTTAGTTTAAGAGGGGCTAGGTCATCCAAAATGTTCGACATCGTATCAGAGTAGTGATCATTGAGGTCACTGACCAAGGTGATGTGGGGAGGGGGGAGGTCGGATTTGCAGCGGGTCTCGAGTTCATTTAGGTCTAGGTATTTGGTGTCTCTGACCCAGCGTTTTGGGAGTACTGGTTGTGGAGCCCATGTCTTGAGGGTGCCGGGTAGAAGGAAGGCGATGGCATGGTGGTCTGACCAGTCTCAGGGGTCAGTGGATATGAGCTTGACGGTTTTATCCTTAGAGATGATCCAATCTAGAGTGGCCCCTTTCGAGTGGGTTGGGAGTGGGGAAGCTTGGGTCAGGGCTAGATCGGTCATGAGGTCTTTAATGGCATTGACATGAGGATCCTTAAGGTCGTTCCAGTGCAGGTTGAAGTCACTGAGTAAGATGTCTTTGGTGTTGGGGGAGTTCTTAGGATAGGATAGGATAGGATGTGAATTTATAGAGCGCGAATTGCTGCCCGGAGGCGTCCAAGCACTAAGAGTACCATGAACCCGCAAAATGGCCCAAGAAGGGAGGGAAGTGAGAGTTAATTAGACTGGGTGAAATAAAAAGGTTTTCAGCTGTTTGTGGAAGGCCGAGAGATTGGGGTTGGCTCTGAGATGCATTGGAAGGGTGTTCCAAGCCCTGGCAGCATTATAGGAAAACGTCCTGCCTCCAGATCTGGATCTTTTTATTCTGGGGGCCATTGCAAGGAAAGTCTGACTGGAGCGGAGGCTTCTGTTGGGCGTATAGTGGGTAATTAGGTCACGAGTGATCCTGGGGCCAGTGTTCCAGAAGGCCTGGTGTGCTATGCACATAGCTTTGAACATAACTCTCTGGCGCACCGGTAGCCAGTGGAGGGTTACCAATCCGGCCCTCACTGATTGTCTACGGGGAAGATCGAGCAGAATGCGTGCTGCGCAATTCTGGACTATCTGAAGTCTTCTCAGAGTGAATTCAGGAGCGCCAAGGTAGAGCACATTGTTGAAGTCAAGGCGTGACTGTATTAAGCCCTGTATGGCCGCTTGTTTGGCTTCCAAGTGGAGGAGAGGGAGAATTTTCTTTAACATCCTCATGATGCCAAAACAGGTGGCTGAGAGTTTTGTGGCTTGTACGCTAAAGGACAGAGATCTGTCCAGCCAGACTCCGAGACTCTTAATACTGTTTTTTGGAGTTGGCGGGGTACCCAGACAAGGCGGCCACAGGGAAGCGGGGAGACTGAGATCTGGGGGGCCTAGGAGCATCAGCTCGGTTTTGTCCCCATTCAGTTTTAGGGACGATAGGGACATCCAGGACTTCACTTCCTCTAGGCACTCTCTAAGCCCGCCTGGTGCAGGTAGGTTGGCCTCCTGCGTCAGTGAGACCACCAGCTGCGTGTCGTCCGCATAGGAGATGATCTTAATCCCAAATGGGTGGACGACATCAGCCAGCGGCCTCATGTACAGGTTGAAAAGTGCAGGGCTTAGAGAGGAGCCCTGAGGGACTCCACATTTCAGAGGTTTTCTGGTGGACACAGACTCGCCCTCGAACACACGGAAGGATCTGTCCTCTAAGAAGGACTGGAACCATAACCAGGCTTTGTCCTTAATCCCGATCTGGGACATACGGTGCAGCAGGGTGTCATGACTGACCGTCATGACACCCTGATAGCCATGATAATTTCCATGAGGTAGTCAGTTAATTGATCGTTATTGCCTGGGGGTGGTAAAAAGTGTGCAGGTTGCATAGGTGTGTGGTGTTACTGCGGACTGAGAGGGCTAGATATTCGCAGGAATCAGTGGCATCAGTTAGAAGCTCTGTGACAAGGAGGTTAGAGCGATAGATGCAGGCGATTCCGCCACCTTTTTTGTTAAGTGGTCTGTCTAGTCTGGCAATGCTAAAGTTTGGGGGGGGGAAATAAGAGGTCGAGGCATGGGGATGATGCATTATTAAGCCATGATTCAGTTAGGATGGCTAGGTCGGTGTTATTGTTCAGAATGAGAGCAGCGACATAGGCGGCATGCTTTACTGCAGAGCGGCAGTTTATTAAGAGACCCATCAGACCAGGGAGGGAGGTGGTAGTGGGAGTCGGGGCAGACAGGGGTACGGGTGCAAGATTGCTTCTGACCACCCTTCTATTACAGAAGGGGCCGATCTGTGTGTGCAGATGGGGTGTGCGGCACTCGCTTCTGGTGGACAGGGAGAGATAGGGGCTGCATTGAGGTCCTTGAGAATATCCTGGATTTCCTTTTGTAGTGAGGTCTAGGGAATTGGTTGTGACGAGGCAAAGGTTGTAGGAGCGGGCGAGGTCAAGGATTTCCTCCTCAGATAGACAGCTAGTGTGCTTGCGAGGACGAAGATGCCTTAAGGATGTCGGTAGCAGGCGTTTGTGAAGCTCTGGGATGGGAGGGGGAGAAAGCTGAGGCATGAGGTTTGCGGAGGAGAGTTCGGCGAGGTGGAGGAGGTTTGTTGGGTCGAGGATGGAGGAGTGGAAGCTCTGAATTATTTTGGAGGCTCTGGAGTGCAGAGAGTGGATATATGTAGAGGGGGTTAGAGGGTTAGGGTGGACTGTGCTAGGAGTCATGGTGGCTTGGGTTGTAGGGTGGATTGTGCTAGGAGTCATGGAAGGGGAGGTTTGAGTGTTAGTGGGGCTGGCTTGACCTGCAGCAGAGGAAGTCGCTAAGGAGGGGGGGGTTGGAGGACAAGGGTGGACAGTGTTAGGAGTCATAGAAGGGGTGGCTTGAGTGTTAGCAGGGCTGGCTTGACCTGTCACAGCAAAAGTCGCTGAGGACGTGGTGGTCTTAGAGTCCGAATGGCGAACATGGGGGGAGGGGACTGAGGGTCCAGGGTTTATTTCGTTCGGGGGGGGTTGTAGGAAGACTGATGGGGTTGAGGTGTGCTGTGAAGGAAACAGTGGATTCCAATGGAAGAGCATGGAGGCGGGAAATCACAGGTCTCTGGTCCATGGCGATAGGGAGGTTGATAGGAGTAGTGAGGGGATTAGTGTGTTTTATATTGGGCAGGGGGGGACGGGTTACCGGCAGGCCAGATGTTGGTCGGCGTCCCAGTGTCATGCACATGGTTTCGGAGAGTGGTATAAAGATCAGAAAATTTGTCGAGGTTTTTTGTTGAGGCTTGGATCAGTACAATGCCGCTTTTGTAGAGGGTGATGGTGAGGTCAGCTCGTAAGGTTGCTGAGGGCTCTATTGAGAGCTTAGTGCCGTAGGGAATGTTCCTGGAAAAGCGTACATTAAGGAATAGAGAAAAGGTATTGCGCCAGGCGGGGATTCTTCTGGAGTAGAAAACGAGGTCATTGATGATGGTGCCTTTGTCCGCAAAAGGAAAGGCCACGTGTATAACTCTCCAACACACGCGCTAAGGTGTGTGGAAAAAAGGCCGCTTCTTAATCGGATGCTGCCCGCCGCCCCACACCAGCCGGGCCACAGAGGACTACAGAATAGGTTGACAGCGGAGCTCTCTACATTCACAAATAGTGATAGGAGTGACTCCCTCCCCCTGTGCCCCGATTCTCTGGACCTTCCCTAGTAGTGATGATTTTTTCGCTTCCCTGAAGGTGCCTGTAACCCACAGGCGTGCCTTTCACCGCCTTTTTTCCACACACCTTAGCGCGTGTGTTGGAGATTTATACACGTGGCCTTTCCTTTTGCCACTCACTCACCCTGGTCCTGAAAAAAGTCCCGCCCAGACTCTACAGGGACTGAAACATGTAGACCGTTATTAAGCCAACTTAGTAATCTTAATTTTTTTTTTTACTATTAGTTGCAACACGTATTTTTTAACTGACACCCTGGGCCGCCACTAATAAATTATCAGGCAAGGATTCCCATAGGTGTATTTTAACATTCACCTTCATCTACTTCACACTATTGCACGACACCCGCTCCGCTGTAGTCAGGCGTTGAAGCACAACCAGGCGGCACTCGGCTGCCTGGTTGGACCCCCATGATGAAGCTTGACACCAACCAGGTTGGTATGTGAGGGGTTTTTAAACAAAGACTGCTTGTGCCCAGCTGACACAGCTACACTTACAGGTGACATGGAATACTAATAAGGTTCCATCACTCTAACATAGTGGGCCAGTCCTCGTTGTTTACTTGATCATACCCCAGGGGTAGGGACTCGCCCCTCATAACCCTTGCTCTCCATTTTGTTTATTCTACCAATAGTTTTTATGGCCATAATCGTTAGGATAGTGGTGCTTGCAGGGGCACACATCAACTTTTCAACTACACAAGTGGTATAGGTGTCTTCAATGAACCTCGTGAGCAACGATAAGTTTGGAATGCCACTGCATATCAGGAGAGGATAATCAAGAAGTAATCCATAGGATTTTATAGCATCGCCAGTGTAAAGTCAGGCACCTCTTCAATGAGGCTAGTGTAAATAACCTGGTCTTAAAGTGAGGATGGCAAGCCAGATCTGTCTTTTTTGCGATTCTGGCACATGCAGGGACTGCTTGCCAAACAACTTGTCATGGTCCTTGGTGACATCTTCCATTAGGACCTCCAGCTCCCTCTTGCTAAATTTCTGCTTTCTCTTCCTTTCTCCTCCCTCTCCTGGTTTGCCATTTTGCTTGGGTTTGTTTGCAAGAAGAGGCTGTGTTGCTCCTGGCTTCTCTGCTCAGCTCCCTGCCTCACAGTCAGCTCCAGGTTCAGTGCAGCTGCCTGGGTGTGGCCACTTCCTGTTTGGGAGTTAATTGGGATGCACTGGATTGGCTGATTCCACATTTTCCGAATTTTTAAATTACAGAATCAGTATTTACCGATTCGGTATTGGGGTTTCGGTATTTATTTTTCCCGATCCATTCCGAATCGCTATTTTTTGCCGATTAATACCGATTTGGTAACTTTTTGCGAATCTTTACGTACATCGGAGATACCGATTCCTTAATACTGAATCTGTACAACTCGGTATTAAGGAATCAGTATTTCACGATTACCTACATCTAGCCCTTACTGATTACTTTTTTTTAATCAAATACACTACTGCAGTTTGCTTATCTTTATTAAATTCATTCAATTAAGAGAGCCAGTAACGTCCTCAATAACTTCAGAAAGATGAGAGCTGAAGGTGGCCCCCTCGCTCTTAACGTCTAATCTCATATCAGTCAGTCATGTCATATGCTCAGCAGTGATGAACGCAAAGTCAATGGTAGACCAGCTAACAAAAGTGGCATCTGTAGAGGATGATGCTATTTATTGTATGTGTAACAATGTCATGTATTAGGCTACTAGGAATACCATAAGTATGTCATCAATTATTTAGAAGCTCATAACAGAATTAATCTAGCAAGCAAGCCCTTAAATGTCCAATAAATAATACTATGTTAATAGAGTACTGACCACAAAGTCGCACCAGTGTATTGAATATCAAATCAATATAGCTATTGTTATCAGAGGGTTGAGAATTCAATAGTAATGTGGCTTTTTGGCTTGCACAAACTACAGCTTATAAAAGTATGAGGCAATACTTACAGCGTGCCTCATACAATATGGCATTGCCGCAATCTTATTGATATATAATACTGTACTTCCTCGAGGTTGACATAAAAGCAATTACAAATTCCAAAATGTGGAATTTCTTCACTACCTTTGCAGCACCTTTTCTGGGGGCAAAGAACATTGAACTTCAGAACATGTTGGAAGAAGACCTCATCAAATTCATGTGCTTCTTTAATCCAGCTGTATTCCAAGACACTCACTTGAAAGGCATGTTATAACTGATGAGTTCTGTTACGCAATAATGGCCACCGGATAATTTTAACATAGTTCATTCCTGCAGGTTCCATTTAGATCTAAGATATATACTCTGATCACTGGTTGACTTCTTATAATGACATTGAAATGAGTGAAGACTGTGACCTGCTATCCAGTCCACTCTGTAAGATCTCTGATGTTATACTCTGACCATGCCTATCCAGGACCATAAGACCTCAGAGTGGATGACCCAACCAGCAAACGGAACTGAAAAGGGAAAAGAAAATCAAAACCTAATTCAAAAACTTGCAGAGCTGATCACAGATGCCAGCTGTAAGAACTGGCTATTTCTGGTTAGCTAAGGCTGACGCCAAAGCCAGGCAGAAACCACCATTCTAGTCAGGGCAAGGGAGTCCCACGCCAAGATAACCCCTGCTCACCCCCTTGGTAGCTTGGCACGAGCAGACAGGCTTATCCCGGAGGCAATGTGTAAAGCATTTGCGCACGCACACAACAGCAACAACATCCTAGGCACACCACAAAAGGAACTCCACACAAGGTTATATAAAAATAACTTTTGTATTGTCAAAACACATCAGATAGTAATCACACAATATACATTGTGCCAACTGGCACGGACAATATTCACAAGGGAATATTTACACCAGGACAGGGCCACGTGGGCCACTGTCAGAATCAGCACTTAGTAGAAATAGCACTTCTAGAACATAGAGTATAGGATATAAAATCACTGTAGTACAAATTAGCAAATATAGCACACAACCAGTAACCACTGGTAACAGGTAAGTACCACCTATGCAACCCTAACCACCTTAGGAGAATGTCACGCAGGGTACCAGGACCTCACTAGGACCACCTGTACTAGAAAGAACAACCACCTAAGTATCACAATACAATTAGGGGTATAAGCAAGAACACATTACACATGATGCATCACAACATTCAGAGGTGTAGGAAAGGAAAACACATGATGCATAAAACATACATTCAGCGGTGTAAGAACAAGGCACATGATGCATCAAAAACACATTCAGAGGTGCAGGGAAGGAAGACACATGATGCATAAACCAACACAGGTAAACTAACCTCATAATCACATCGCGCAAACATCACCGTAGCAATTACTATCAAAAACATAGAAATCACATACCAGCCCCCTGGCCAACTGGCCATCCAACAAAGGGACTCAAAGAGCCCTGTTTCCAGAATGTCAGGGCGTGCTGCCAATGCAGCGCCAGTCAGGGGTGCGCCACCGGCGCAAACCTAAACGTTGCAGCTGCCCACTAATTGCTGGGCAGCTGTGAATCAACAAAAGGGCCTAAACGTTGCAGCCGGCACTAAGTGCTGCGCAGCTGTAGAAGGCCTGGCACCACTGTGCCTTCTCTGCCCCACACAGGGACTCTCTCTCTACCAAATTGTGCCTAAACGGTGCAGCTGCCCACTAATTGCTGGGCAGCTGGGAACTTCCCACTGCGGCAAGGGCTCTCACTAACCCCTGGGACAAAACTGCGCCAACTGCTGGAGCCATACAGGCTCTGACACCAAAACATGCCCATTGTTGGAGCCCACAGGCTCTTCAAATAACATTGCCCCCAGGAAGCACACTGGCTCCGTAGAAATAACTGCACCCATCGTTGGAGCCCTCTAGGTCTCTGAAAATCAGCCTGTGGCCCCTGGGGCACTCGTGGCTAAAAATACAATAATGCCCCCGGGAGCCTCGTGGGTTCAATCATACCACAAAGCCACTGTTGGAGCCCCACTCGGGGGACTTGAAATACAAACAATGCCCCAGAGCCTCTCGTGGGCTCTCAACACAACTACTGTGGGTCGTGGGAGCGGCCCTCTGTCAAGCGGGCCGCTCAGCGTTGAGGGAATCCTTCACGCACTCTCACCTCCCCTGCCCCCCGGGGCAGTCCTACTCACCGGCTGCTCACCGGAGGCGGCGGGGGATGCAGTCTTTTGGCAGCAGTCTGCCAGGGCTCTCCCTTGCTCACGGGGGCCTCGGCGGACCTCTTCTGGCAGCGAGCGGGGCTCTATTTCACCTCATGGGAGCCCCGCCCGCTCTCTCGCTCGTCTTCACCTGGTCCCCCACCTCGGGACCGGGACTCCAGTGTTGAGCCGCAAGGCTCCGGGCTAACTTCTTTTCCGGGGCTCCCTCCTGGAAATGGGAGCCCCGCAGCATTTAGCGGATGTCTCTGGCTGCCCCGGGGCTCTCCCCAGTTCACGGAAGCCCCGGCCAGACATCACTCGGCAACCACTCCTCACCGGAGCGCGGGGTGGGCTCCCGCCCGCTTCCGAGTTTGACTGGAGCACTTCCGGGTGTCCCTCGGTCCCGCCCCGACCTGCCTGACTTCCTGAGGTGGGCCGGGCGGCGGCGGCGGGGACAGTTTCACGGGGCAATGCCGGGTGGGCACCGGCTTTAAAGATAAGTAAAGCGCTCCAAAGCGCTAGTGGAAAATAAAGCGCACCTAAGCGCTAGAAGGGCAATAAATCAGCGCTCCCAAGCGCTAGGGACACGAAGAGCGCTCTCAAGCGCTAGGGCCAAAGGAAAACGCTCCCAGGCGCTAGGGCAACAGAAAGTATCAAAGCCCTTCAGTAGTCCAGGGGCTGCAGTAGTCCAGGGGCTGAGCAGGGCCCAGGGTGGCAAGCCTTCCCCCGGGCCCCAGCAGCAGCATGCCTCTGGTAGGATTCAAGTTGGAAACAAGAACCTTTTGTAAGGGGACACAGCCCCTTTTTATACCATACAATTCTTTGTCTAGCAGGGTGCAGGCAATGTGAGAACCAGCTACAACTGGTTATAGGGAACTCCTTTCACTGGCCAGGCTAGGGACATCAGACGCACCACAGGGGGTGGAGCCAGCTTTGTGTGGGGAAAGCCCAGCCCTATTCAGGCCCAGGTGCACCCCTCCCCTCACATCAGCATGCTAATCACTCCATTCACCACCGGGGCAGACCCTCCCAGACTCTTGGAGCCAGACTCACCAGCCAGCTTCAGCCAATCACACGCCAGACACAAATTACACAAATATGCCAACTTCTAGAAGTGGCGCTTCCACACTAGACACAATCATGCCGCATATATCATTGTGCAGCATTCAATCTCACAAGTTCGCACATACCAAACTCGATCCTGCACTCCCCACACATCAGGAACTACCATGGGCATACATATTCCCCATTCATTCCTATGGGAGGGCAGGTCACTTCTCACCACACACACACAGAGCTCACACACTTTACACTGTACCACAGTGAAAAAGTGTGCAGAGGCCTAAAATCACCAACACCAGGTCACAGAAACAGGCTGGGAAAAAGCAAAAAGTTTTGGAGTGAACCTGCCAAAAAGGGCCAGGTCCAACATCAGCATACTGTGTAATGCAAGCCATGCAGGCACGTCCATCTCTTCTTCCATCAGATTGATAAGCACTGCATCCTACAACATGTTAACCACTCCTCTGTGGTCATCACACACAAATTGGAAACACTTCCCAAATAGGATTTCTCGTCCAGAAACCACAAAAGAAAATTGCCTTGTGCTGATTTAATATCGTGCAAATTGTGTATCTTTTCTGTTTCTTTTCAGTTCAAGGGTATGCTCAGCTCTAAATGTGTAGCTTATCTTCTTGTCTATGGAAGGATAAGGTGTGTTGTCTCTCAGTTGTGTAATGTCAGTACTTTTTCTAATGCTGGGTTGATGGTGTGTTGAGAGTTGCTGCTCAGCCTGTTTTCAGTACTATTTATATTTTGTCTAGCTGACATAATGGAACCTGTTCCTATACTGCTGAGGATTTGTTTTTTCAAGTTCCCTGAATGTATTTCAGGGTGCTTCTCTTTTCTCGATGTACAGCACCAGTGTATGCCAAATGTGCCCCCTTTAACAATGTGAACCCACCTTTGTAATGCAATGAAAGCAAATAAGAGCATCTGACTACTGGCCACGTGCCTAGAATCACAAACAAATTATTCTGATGTATGCAACAGTGGATGAAAGCCGCTTTTTGTATAAGCAGGGGGACTATCACAGTCTAACGCTACATTTTGTGTCACAGTTTGTCACTAAAATAAAGCGCTCTAGTTAAATGGTACCAACTGCGACACAGCAGTCACTAGTACTCTGGGGTGAAGAATTGCGCAATGCACGGTCAGGAAGAGTAGTGGAGGCTGTCTTCTGGGTGTGTTTTCAGTGCTTAATTGAGCCGGTGGTTTCCGGTGCTCTGCACTGGCACTTAATTGTCAACACTTTGTGGAAGCCAGCTTGCTGGTCTCGCAACTGAGCATCGACTTGTTCCTTCATTCTGCTCAGGATGACTCTGTTGAATTCTTTGCCTGGAGTTGTTATGAGTTATCCCTCTATAGTTTGCCCAGTAAATCAAGCCACCTTTCTTGAGGATCTCGATGAGATATCCCTCCTTCCAGTCTGATAGCACTTTTACCTCTTTCCATTTATTTCCAAAAATGTGGTAGAGCATGTCTACGGATGTTTCGATATCTGCCTTCAATGCCTCTTCAGAAATGTTGTCAGGTCCTGCTGCCTTCCCATTTCTGAGATGTTTGATGACTTGCCGTATTTCTTTCTTGGTTGGTGTGCTGCAGTCGATTGGTAATTCCTTGTCAGCTGGCTGCATGTCTGGTAGAGACTGCAGTACTGGCTGGTTCAGCTGTACTTCAAAGTGCTCCACCCATCTTCAGTTTTGGACTTCGTTACCCATAATTGTGTTCCCAGCTTTGTCTTTATCAGGTCTTTCTGACTTGCTCTGTCTGCCAGAGAGCTTCCTTGTTTATGATGTAGAGTTCTCTCAAGTTTCTGTGGCTTGCTGCCTCCTGCGCTTCTGTGTCAAACCCACTGATTAATCTTTATGCAGGTGTTTCGTGGGACCCAGTACCTCCTGCCAGGTTGATGTCACTGTTTCTTTGATCTTTTCCACTGACTTTCGTCTGGGTCTCTGTCGTCCTTTAGTTCTTGCAGGACTTGAAACTTGTGACTGAGGGTGATTGAGTATACACTCCATTTCTGGGCATCTTTGGGACGAGTGGTGTTATATCACTGGCGTTGGTTTTTCGTCTCAATCCATGCTTACTTCAGGTTTAGACTGGAAATGAAAAGGTGATTGCCTGATGATATGTCCGCTCCTCTCATCACTCTCACATCCTACAGGGATCTCAGGAACTTCTTGGCAAAACAGACATGGTCGATCTGATTCTTTGTTGAATGGTCTGGTGACACCCATGTTGTCTTGTGTATTCTTTTGTGTGGGAATACAGCACTGTCTATCACCAGACTGTTCAGGGCACAGAGATCTGTGAGCCTTTAACCCTTCTTGTTCATGTCGCCAAGGCCATGGATGCCTCTGACTGCTTTTTACCCAGTGTTGTTTCTTTCAATCTTGGCATTGATTTCCTCCATAAGTATATGATGTCTCTCTCTAGGCATTTCTCTAGGATGGACTGGATTTTGTTGTAAAACTATTCTTTTTCCTCTTCTTTGCTTTAATTTGTAGGTGCATAGCACTGTATAACATTCAAGTTGATCCTCTTTTTCTTTGTGTGGAAGGTCGCTGTGATGATTCTGGGACCATGGGCTTCCCATCCAATCAGAGCTCTGTTGACTGCTGGCATAAGCATCCGTGACGCTCCCCGAGGGCCTAATTTATGAAAAGTGACGCATCACTGCGTGAAAACAGGATTGCCTCACTTTTTATTGCGCCCTCATTTAGAAGTGCTGGATGCATCATATTTACAGTATGATGCACCATGTCGCAAGGAGTTACAGATACATCAGTATTTCTGACGTATCTGTAGGCGCAAAAATGACGCATTGCTGGAGTATGTCACAAAAGTGACGCAACCCCAGCAATGTGTCCTTTCACATGGGGCAAACCCCATGTGAAAGGGTCTGGGTCAGTCTTACGCCTGCTTTGAGGCTGGCATACGAAATTGACGGAATGGCGTCCTAGAAGTGACGCAATGAAGTCTTATAGATTTTACTGTGTCACTTCTACGAGGCTTACATGCGTGGGAACGCCCCCCCTGCATACATTTTCCCTGACGCAGGTATAATGTAGCGCAGGGTTTTAAAAAGTGACACATCTTCTTAGATTTGTGTCTAGAATACAGCAGCAGTCCTCCTGGAGTCAGTCTTTTTTTGTCAAGACTGTATCCATCTGGTCTCCCTGATACCAGGCATGGCAAGGTTGGTTTTTTTCATCTTCACTGACACTTGGGCTTTCTTGTACATGATCTTCACGTCCCATGTCCCAGTGGTGATGTTCTTGGGCAAAAACAGGTGGATAAGCTTTGTGACTTCCAGGGATCGCTGGCTTTCACGACAAGGCGTTATAGCTCTCTATGTTTGAAATTATTCTCTCCCCAAGGTCGGGATGGCTTTTGGCTGACTTTTCTGTAGCTGGGATTTTTTTTTGCATGGAGGTAGCTAGCCCCACACATAACCCTCCTCCTTTAACAGCTGGGTTTGAGACTGGCCACGGCAGAATTTAAAATTGTTAGATGTGTGTAATTTGTATTTTTGTACTTTGGTGGGTAATTTTATCATTAGGTGTAGCTCCATTGGATATGTTCCTTACACATGCAAGACAAAGGACAATAACAAACAGGTATAATTAAAATATGTCCATCTCAAGAGGATTATCATTAGAGGTGGTTTATGCTTATGTTACAAACAGTAGTGTGGTGCAGTGCCTGAACATCTTATGCTTTCACTATACTACACACACCATCGCGTGCAGATCGCAGTGCAATGGATTCGCTTTTAAAAAAAATGTCTTGTTTGTTATGGTTGACAGATTGATTCGCTGCACTCTAATTAACCATTGCTTATGGTGCAGGGTAGGGTGACTGCCATAGAAAAGTCCACTTGTTGTGGGCGAGGAACTACAAATAAGATGTGCATGAGTAATGCAAAGCTATTCACTACCAGCAATTAATGAATAAAAAGCACAGAAAGCCTAATTGCTTGCAGCCCTACAGTGCTCTTGGAAACCCCTTTTAAATGGAAAACCACTGTCTCAAATTCTGCAAAGCAAGAAAAACAGGCTATTTGCTCAATACAATCTGTGTAGTAGTTTTACGTTTCCCTCCTATACTGCTAAAATCCTTTATTGACAGAACATCACAAAACGTGACAAAACCTTACCTCTCCTGATAATAAAACACACCACAACTTTACATAAGGACTGTTTTAGAGGTTCATATGTACAAAAGCAAAGAGGAAGGGGGCACTGGCCTTCCAAACTGAGGTCTTGAGGCAATCATGGATGACAGCCACAAAGGTATAGGAACACCCTGATCCCTCATAGCACAGAAGAAAGGAGCTTTGAGTAAGAGCCGGCTTTCTTTCTGTGCTCTAATACAGCAGTCCTTAACCTGTGGTCCGTGGTCAGTCGATGTCTACTGAGAGAGTCCTTTAGTTTTTAGAAAATTAAATAATATTACCAGATTAAAAAAGTATTTGCACATGAAAAAAGCAAAATTTAAAAGTGAGAACTTTTCAGAGCTCAGTAAATGTGAAGGTATTTCAAACTGGATGCCTAAAATGAAGTTGGTATCCTTAGGCTGATGGTTGGAAGCAGCCCAAGTAGAGCAAACAGTAGAATAGATGATTGGTGACCTAGGACCATATGTATCAAGCCTTTTGCGATTCGTTAAGGCCAAAATCTGCAGAATTTCGGCCTTAGCGAATCGCAAACGGCCTTTTTTGCACTTTTGAAATGTATGAAAAAATAGCAAAATAAGGAATTGCAATAAATCACGATTCCTTATTTTGCTTAAGCATTTAAGGAATCGCAATTTTGCGATTCCTTAAATGCTATGTATGAAGCATTTAAAAATTGCGAATTCACGTTTAGAAATCGCAAATTACCACCAACTTGTAGTTGGTGGTAATTTGCGATTTCTTGTAAATATGCACAATTGTGCATTTATGAGGGTGGCATATGACGCACATACATACCCATTGGGCATGTATGTGCATCATATGCACACACATGTAATTTTCAGGGGTGCAGCAGGGTGTTCTTGAGACACCCCTTCACCCTTGGAATAATTCTCAAATTGCGATTAGCAAATTGCGAATTCGCAAATTGAGAATTGTTTCACAATCATTTGTATGGGCCTCCTGGCCCACAGAAATGAATGGGAAATTATTCCTTATTTGCGAATTCGCAAATTGCAATTTCGCAAATAAGGAATGATTGGAAATCGCTAAAAAATAGCGATTCTGTACATACATACCATTTTGCGATTTCTAAATAGCGATTCCTTAAAAATCGCTATTTAGAAATCGCAAATGGTGGTGATGATACATATGGCCCCTAGTACTAGAATGAGGCAATAAAAGGAGAGAATGCGTTAAGAGCAAAAATGACAAAGCAATTTGCTAGAATCTAGCATATCGCTTTCTCTTTTACAAATAAAACCACATTTTATAAAGCTCCAACATTCCATTAAAAGTAACATTTGGATTTGTATTTCAATTGTGAATTAAATAAAATATTGCATAATGTATGGGTTAGTTTAATGTATACTTCTTTCTGTAGTCTTTTTTTTTATTAGATCAAAATAAAAGAAATTGCTTAGGCCTGGTTCCCGACTTCCACCAGTGATTCAGCGGGGGTTCACAGAAGTCAAAAAAATAGAACCGCTGCTCATATGTACCCCAGGATATTTTTTTCTTTGCTGTGCTTTTTTGATATTGGGATTATTTGAATAAAACAGGAAAATAAGTTAAAAAAAGTACATTACAACATGACAATATCTACCACCTTGTGAATTTCCTGTAAATGTGAGGAAATTAGAGCCTAGACCTATACATACCACATATGTATGTACCTACCTAGAGAACAATGGAGCTCTATAGAATTTGAGACTGAGACAATTGGCTCAAACTCCACATGTCTCAAATTCCCTATATTGAAAACTGAACCAGAAGATGATGGTATTTCTCTAATTTTTAACAGCGGCAGATAGCAGGGGCAGGGGGTGGGGGTGGGGGCACAGTGGAAGCGGGCAGCAAAAAGTAAAATAAAAAACGTACCTTCTCGCCGCTTGCTCGCCATGTCTCTCCTCCATAGTCTTCCCTCGCTGATCTGAACAACCGAAAGCACACCCAGGCTCCCAGTCAGCCACTCATAACCAGGGCCGGACTGGCCGTAGCGGGCACCGGGCAATCCCCAGGTGCGCCGCACGGGTGGGGGGCCGTTTGGGCAAAATCGGCCCTGTAACAAAATCGGCCGAAAACCGTGTCTGGAAAAGAGTGGATGAAAGCAGTTTATTGTATAAGCAGGGGAACTAGTACTGTCTAGCTCCACATTTTGTGTCACAGTTTGGCACTAAAATAAGGCACTCTAGTTATTTTGGTACTGACTGCGACACAGCAGTCACTAGTACTCTGAGGTGAAGAATTGGGCAGTGCATGGTCGGGAAGCGAGTGGAGGTTGCCCTCTGTGTGTGTTTTCAGTGCTTAATTTGAGCCGGTGGTTTCCAATGCTCAGCACTGGCACTTAATTGTCTTTTAAAAAAAAATGTTTTTATTTGTATTTTGCCAGAAACATAAACGGAAAGAAACCACAACAAAATTGGTTACATCAGAGACATACATATACAATCCATACCGCATATGGTTCCAAAACACACACCCTTAGGGCGTCATGAAACTTCAAGTACCACCCATTCACATCTCTCTGTTGTAGTGTCCCATGTTTCCTCACCACCTGGAATGCTGCTGAACTAGAGAGCCTGGACTTATTTTTAGAGTTAAAGGTGGGCCCCTAAAAGGCCAGCTAACCATCACCCAGCCACCCATCTAGGCCATAATAAGCCCTCCATTTGCCCCACACTTTGTGGAATTTCCTCAGGCACCCTCTTGCCTTATAGGTGACCCTTTCTGCCGCCATGTACATATCCATCCGTACCTTCCACTCTCTGAGTTGGGGAGCGATTGCAGCCCTCTGAGTTCAGGCTACATCCCATTTTGCCACCACCAGGGTCAACTGAGCGAATATGAGGTGTGGTTGGCCCAAATCTACATTTCTGGGGATACCCAACAATATGAATTTAGGGTCCAGTGGTAGTGTTGTGTCTAGGATCTTGCTCAGTTCCTCCAACAGCCCCTCCCAATAGGTCTGTATTTTGGAGCAATCCAACAGGACATGATGGAAATCTCCCTGTTCATAGCCACATCTCTGGCAACTAGGGTCGCTAGCACGGCCCATTCTGTGGAGTCGAACCCTATCATAACAGACTCTATGGAGTATTTTATATTGGATGAGGTGGACAGGGGATTTAATAGCCACCTTCAGATGGTGCATCTGCGCTGCTTCCCAGTCTATGTTCTCAAGTGCGCCCAAGTTCAGCTCCCAGGTCTCCCGCAGCCTGCCCAGTCTGTCTGGTGTATTATTAATCTGGGTCCGGTATGTGAGTGATACTGCCTTAGTAAGCACAAGTTTCTGTAGCAGGCGCCCCTCCAGTGGAGCATATTCTGGTAACGGTGAGGAGAGTGAGGTCTCTGCCTGGCAGGTGTGTTGAAATAGTGCATACTTAAAAAACTGGGAGGTATGCAGCGCAAACTCCGTCTAAAGCGAGCAGAAGATCTTGTGCTTACCCTTGGCTGTGATGTCACCTATAGAGATATCTATGGCATCCCACCCCTCGAAGCCCTTCAGTTTTTGGAGTTCTTTTAACCAGGGACAATGCCAAAGGGACGTCTGCTAAGTGGGTTTGCGGTCCCATCCAATAGCCCTCGTTGCTCTCTCCCATGCTTCTATTGAGGTTTGTGTGGCCAGTGGAAGTCGCCCTCCACCCCGTCCCCCATAGAGATAATGAAGGCAGGTACAACGCGCCATGGTTTCCCTTACCATCCTGTAGATGGGATGGTCTGCCGTCACATGTATCCAGTCATTCACCGGGGTTAGGTGTTCCACCCAATAATAGGCCTCTGTATCTGGCAGCGAAATCCCCACATTATATTGATTACGGTACAATGTAGTCAAAGCGATCCTTAGGTGTTTCCCAAGCCACAGGAGGGAACGTATTTCCACGTCAATCGCTCTAAAAGTCTGTCTGGAGAGGGGAAATTATGCATTCTGCAGCGCATACACTGGCACTTAATTGTCAACACTTTGTGGAAGCCAGCTTGCTGGTCTCGCAACTGAGCATCGACTTGTTCCTTCATTCTGCTCAGGATGACTCTGTTGAATACTTTGCCTGGGGTTGTTATGAGTTAACCCTATGTAGTTTGCCCAGTTACTCAAGCCACCTTTCTTGGGGATCTCGATGAGATATCCCTCCTTCCAGTCTGATGACACGTTTTCCTCTTCCCATAAAAAATGGGGTAGAGCATGTCTACTGATGTTTCGATATCTGCCTTCAATGCCTCTTCAGGAATGTTGTCAGGTTATGCTGCCTTACCATTTCTGAGATGTTTATGACTTGCCGTATTTCTTTTTTGATTGGTGTGCTGAAGCCGATTGGTAATTCCTTGTCAGGTGGGTGTATGTCTGGTAGAGACTGCAGTACTGGCTGGTTCAGCAGTTCTTCAAAGTGCTCCACCCATATTCGTTTTTAACTTCGTTACTCATTATTGTTTTCCCAGCTTTGTCTTTATCAGGTCTTTCTGACTTACTCTATCTGCCAGAGAGCTTCCTTTTTTTATGCTGTAGAGTTCTCATAGGTTTCCGTGGCTTGCTACTTCCTTGGCTTCTGTGTCCAACCCACTGATTAATCTTCGCTTGTCTGTTCTTAAGCTTATCTTTTCTTCCTTGTTGGTTTTGGTATATTTGCGTGGAGCTTTGGCTTTTTTCTGCTCCTGATCGGCTGGTGTTGACTGCAGCTTTCTTTTCTTTCTCTCTTGGATTTTGCAGAGAGTCTTGGTGGAGATCCGTTCTTTATGCAGGTGTTTCGTGGGACCCAGTACCTCCTGCCAGGTTGATGTCACGGTTTCTTTGATCTTTTCCCACTGACTTTCGGCTGGGTCTCGGTCGTCCTTTAGTTCTTGCAGGACATGAAACTTGTTACTGAAAGTGATTAAGTATACACTCTATTTCTGGGCATCTTTGGGACGAGTGATGTTATATCACTTGTGTTGGTTTTTCAGTTCAATCCATGCTTGCTTCAGCTTTAGACTGGATATGAATAGGTGATTTCCGGATGATATGTCCGTGTGATTGTGGGGTCAGAGGGATGTGCTTCCTGTCTATGCCTTCCTCCGGTTAGTTCCTGTAAGACAGAGAAGGGCTGGGGTCTAATCGTCATGGTTTCTGCTTCGGGACCCGTTCCTGAAATAGGGGAATGTCCAAGGGGGCTCAGTCCTGGCGGGGAGGATAGTGGTAAGTGTTCGAGAGGGCCCAGTCCTGGCTGGGGAGGATAGCGGGACCGCATCACAGTCCGCTCCTCTCATCACTCTCACATCCGACAGGTATCTTTGCCACTTCATGGCAATGCAGACATGGTTGATCTGATTCTTTGTTGAATGGTCTGGTGACACCCATGTTGTCTTGTGTATTCTTTTGTGTGGGAATACAGCACAGTCCCAGTTCAGGGCACAGAGATCGGTGAGCCTTTCACCATTCTTGTTCATGTCGCCGAGGCCATGGCTGCCTCTGACTTCTTTTTACCCAGTGTTGTTGCTTTCAATCTTGGCATTGATGTCCTCCATAAGTATGTGATGTCTCTCTCTAGGCTTTTCTCTAGGATGGACTGAGTCTGTTGTGAAACTATTCTTTTTCGTCTTCTTTGCTGTCATTTGTAGGTGCAAAGCACTGTATAACATTCAAGTTGATCCTCTTTTTCTTTGTGTGGAAGGTCGCTGTGATGGTTCTGGGACCATGGGCTTCCCATCCAATCAGAGCTCTGTTGACTGCTGGCGTAAGCATCTGTGCTGCTCCCTGAATGTTTGGGTGTTTGCTTCCTTGTGTCCAGAATACAGCAGCAGTCCTCCTGGAGCCAATCTTTTCTATCAAGACTGTATCCATCTGGTCTCACTGATACCAGGCATGGCAAGGTTGTATTTTTCTCATCTTCACTGACACTTGGGCTGTCTTGTACATGATCCTCACGTCCCATGTCCCAATGTGATGGTCTTGGTCGAAAGCAGGTGGATTGGCTTTGTTACTTCCAGGAATTGCTGGTTTTCACGACAAGGCGTTATAGCTCTCTGTGTTTGAAATTATTCTCTCCCCAAGGTCGGGATGGCTTTTGGCTGACTTTTCTGTCGCTGGGATTTCTTTTGCATGGAGGTAGCTAGCCCCACGCATAACCCTTCTCCTTTGACAGCTGAGTTTGGGACTGGCCATGGCAGAATCTAAAATTGTTAGAGGTGTATAGTTTGTATTTTTGTACTTTGGTGGGTAATTTTATCATTAGGTGTAGCTCCACTGGATAGGTTCCTTAAACATGCGAGACAAAGGACAATAACAAACATGTGTAATTGAAACATGTCCATCTCAAGAGGATTATCATTAGAGGCGGTTTATGTTTATGTTACAAACAGTAAAGTGGTGAAGTGCCTGAATAACGTATGCTTGTAATGTAATGTAAAAATTACTTATAAAGCGCGGCATTCACCGGACGGTTTCTTGGCGCTATTCACTTTATTCAACAAGAGGCAGTGAGCGGGGGGAGAGGAAATTATGAGTAAATGCCATGGAAGAGGTGGGTTTTTAGGAGAGACCTGAAATAAAGGTGAGAGGAGGAAAGTCTCAGTTCCAGTGGCAGTGAGTTCCAGAATGAGGGTGCCAAAAAGGAAAATCGGAGACCTCCGTGTTTTTTGCGCTTGAAGCGGGGAGTTTGAAGGAGCGCAAGATGAGAGGAACGGAGGTTCCTGGAGGGGGTATAAGGATGCAGGAGGGAAGAAATAAAGTAGGGGCCGATGCCGGCCAGAGATTTATGAGTCAGGCAGCCAAGTTTGAACTTGCAGCGCTCCGAAACAGGGAGCCAGTGGAGGGCCTTGAGGAGAGGACGGACGTGTTGGTGTTTTGGTTGGTGGTAGATAAGGCGAGCTGCCTGGTTCTGAATCAGCTGCAATCTGCTGATTAGGTATTGTGGGATGCCAACATACAGGGCATTGGCGTAGTCGATCCGAGAGATGACTAACGCCAGCAGTGCCAAGGTGAGGGCTTCAGTGGTCAGGGCTTCCACTATATTACACACCCCGTTGCATGCAGATCGCAGTGCAATGGATTCTCTTTTTTAAAAAAAATTCTTGTTTGTTATGGTTGACCGATTGATTTGCTGCACTCTAATTAACCATTGCTTATGGTGCAGGGTAGGGTGACTGCCATAGAAAAGTCCACTTGTTGTGGGCGAGGAACTACAAATAAGATGTGAATGAGTAATGCAAAGCTATTCACTACCAGCAATTAATGTATAAAAAGAACAGAAAGTCTAATTGCTTGCAGCCCTACAGTGCTCTTGGAAACCCCTTTTAAATGGAAAACCACTGTCTCAAATTCTGCAAAGCAAGAAAAACAGGCTCTTTGGTCAAGACAATCTGTGGATTATTTTTTTGTTTCTGTCCTATACTGTTAAAATTATTTATTGACAGTACATCACAAAACTTGACAACCCCTAACCTCTACTGATAATGAAACACACCACAACTTTACATAAGGATTATTTTAGAGGGTGATATGTACAAAAAGCAAAGAGGAAGGGGGCACTGGCCTTCCAAACTGAGGTCTTGAGGCAATCATGGATGACAGCCACAAAGGTATAGGAACACTCTGATCCCTCATAGCACAGAAGAAAGGAGCTTTTAGTAAGAGCCGGCTTTCTTTCTGTGCTCTAATACAGCAGTCCTTAACCTATGGTCCGTGGTCAGTCGATGTCTACTGAGGGAGTCCTTGAGTTTTTAGAAAACTAAATAATAATAGCAGATTAATAAAGTATTTGCACATGAAATAAGCAAAATGTAAAAGAGAAAAAATTTCAGAGCTCAGTAAATGTGAAGGTATTGCAAATTGGAAGCCTAAAATTAAGTTGGTATCCTTAGGCTGATGGGTGGAAGCAGCCCAAGTAGAGAAGACAGTAGAACAGATGATTGGTGACCTAGTACTAGAATGAGGCAATAAAAGGAGAGCATGCGTTAAGAGCAAAAATGACAAAGCAATTTGCTAGAGTCTAGCATATCGCTTTCTCTTTTACAAATAAAACCACATTTTATAAAGCTCCAACATTCTATTAAAAGTAACATTTCGATTTTTATTTGAATTGTGAATTAAAGAAATTATTGCATAATGTATGGGTTAGTTCAATGTATTCTTCTTTCTCTAGTTTTTTTTATTTAGATTAAAATCAAAGAGATTGCTTAGGCGGGGTTCCCGACTTCCACGGGTGATTCAGCAGGGGTTCACAGAAGTCAAAAAGTTAGAACTGCTGCTCTAATGTACCCCAGGATATTTTTTTCTTTGCTATGCTTATTTTATTTTGGGATTATTTGAATAAAACTGGAAAATAAATTTAGAAAAAGTACATTACAACATGACAATATCTACCACCTTGTTAATTTCCTGCACCAGAAGATGGTGGTATTTCTCTCATTTTTATCAGAGGCGGACAGCAGGGGCAGGGGGTGGGGGAACAGTGGAAGCGGGCAGCAAAAAGTAAAATGAAAAACGTACCTTCTCGCCGCTTGCTTGCCATGTCTCGCCTCCATAGTTTTTCCTCGCTGATCTGAACAACAGGAAGCACACCCAGGCTCCCAGTCAGCCAATCACAACGCTGCTTAAGCAGCGTTGTGATTGGTCTGAGCACCATGTTTCAGCCCTCAGACGCTGACTGGGATCCTGGGCATGTTCTCCATGCAGGCTGAAATTTAGCCTGCATGGAAATAAATTTGAAGTGCGCAAGACTGCTTTGGGCAGCCAGAGAGGGCCGGCCAAACAGTCATTGCGCACTTAGGAGGGTGTTACCACTCCTCCCCTGCCCCCGACCCCTCACGCAAAGCTGCAGAAGTAGGAGAAAATGAAATGATAATGCAAGTTATTATCATTTTATTTTCTCTTTATTTTACTGCTAAAAAGCAGTGGGGCGATGCTCCTCCCCCTTAGGAGAGGAGCCGCCACTGATTTCTAAAAGTGTATACTTTCAGCAACAAACTTTGATCCTAAATAACAGCAACGGTGGCTTAAACAGGCACATTTTTCTTAGTTGCCCTGGAGAGCTTTGTGATGTTTGCACAGCAGTTTTTGCCATAGACCTGCTGCTTCAAGATAAGTGAACACCAAAGAAATATGTGCTCTATTCATGCCACTGAGTTACACTTGGTAACCTGGACCTGTAAACAAAAGAATAAGGGGCACACCTAATCCTGATAATACTTTGATATTTACAACACAATACCTAAAAGTAAGCCTGAAGAAGCTCATTGCTCATATGTTGTTTATCTGGGGATGCACTGGGCCTCACCTGACACAAAGGTCTACCCACGCAGTGCAGAATGTTTTGATTCTACCACATTTTGTTGTGCAGAAGATCAGGTTTTGAAGAGGATACAAGAAGGGAAGCCTCCCAAATATTTACAAGTCTCTTAAAAGCATGCAATCGTCAAGGTGTGGTTCCAGGGCACCAGTGTCTAATTTTCATCAGACATCCGTAGTGTGTCCTAAATATCACCTAGAAAAATAAATACACTGTATTGGACTTACTAATACAAAATCGACACCCCATTAGACGATATTTTTGTAAAAAATATCTATAACACTTTGGAGTATATTTATGATAGTGTTGCGGCGGCCTTGAGCTATGCAAGGAGGCGCAAGGGCGATGCAACACTAAAGATAGGTTTATCAAGCCACACAAGAGCGTCTTGCCTGGCCCTCCATGGCTTGATAAATCTGGAGTGACGCAAGGCAGCACAAATCGCTGCCTTGCGTTCGGCTGCCCCAGGGAGGCGTTCCATGGGTGGAGCCTGGGTGTTCGCACGCATCCACCCATGGATTTTGGTGCATTCCCAGATGTACTATTAGTGGTAGACATGGGAATGCATCAAAATGGTATGCCTCCCCAGGGGAGGAGTAATGAGGAGAAATATCTTTATTTCTCCTTGTTTTCTCCTCTTTCTGTGTGTGCTGCAATCTACAGCACACATCGAAAGAGGAAAATGCCTCCCAGGATTATTTTTGGGTGGGAAGGTGTCCCTTCCTGCACAAATAAAATCCTGTTTACAACGCAGGCACTCTTGCACCATTGTGCAAGGGTGCCTGTGTTGGCGCTAGGCAGCCAAAAGCGTGCCAGCGCAAGGACCAGTAAGGAACACATAGTATGATATTAAATTTAGCGCATTCCTGCCCTTTCTCTATCACGCAGCGCCGCACAGCAAGGTTGTTGCTGCGTTGCACTGCGTGTAGGTATGTTAGATAGGCCCATATATATTTATGTCAAATGATATTTCGGTATACAGTATTCTGGTAAACAATAAAGATTCAAAAACTGTGTCTAAGTAAGACTGGCATATGAGGCAGGCCTGTGTAAGTGTAGTTTGAGGACTAGCAGAAACCTAGTTATAAATCCAGACAAACTACATTCCTTTAGCAGATCAGCTGACATTTTGTAACCTCCAAAGCAATCTCTTCTAGAAGGAACACAGGCTCTTTCACAGCACCTGGTTCTAGGGCAAGCCATTCCTGCACAGTTGCCTATGGAATTTGTCGCAAGGAGTATCAGGCTGCCTAAAGAAGCAGTAACCTGCGCACAATTTCTAAGGCGATTAGGGTGACGAAACGTCACTGTGTATACTGCTCCAAAAACAATGTACCAGCGATGTCCACCTCCCAAATTTGTTAATTAAACCTTCAACCTTGAAACATCACATCTAGAATGACCCCACCTTTGATTGCTTACCCATGTTAACAAACCTGCATTGATGTGAGCTCTTTCTATGTACAGACATGAAGGCTCAAGAACACACTTCCATTGTCAACAGAGGCAATCACAGTAACTTAGAATCCTGGAAGCAATAGAAGTGTTGCAGTGAAATCTCATAGATGTGACTGCGACACGTCTATGACCCGTTTTTACCTTGGAACTCCCACCCTGCATACATTATACCTGATGCAGGTATAGTGCGGCGCGGGGCTCTACAAGGAGATGCACCTGCTTAGATGTGTCACCTTGTAAATATGGCGCAACATGGCACATTGTTTACGGCACTTCTGCGTCACAAAAAGTGTTGCAAGGCCTTTAAAAATAGGGCCCCAGGTTTTTTACCTGCATATTTAGGATAGAACTCCTAAATTTATAAAGGAATAAAAGAGACTAACAGTATTTGAATAAAAAGATTTTTTTTAAAACAGGAGCAGGCAGGTGAGAGCCTCAGCACATGAAGCATGAAATCTTAAGAGCTTTTCAGTATTGTGGTACATAACGTGTATGCAGCTTTTTTTTAAATGTGTTTGCAAGCCATTTATTGGGTGGAGAAGCTGTGGGTGGCCTTATTTACTACTCGTTGTTAATTGGGAGTAGCACATTCAGGCCCCGTGCTTTCTTATTCTGATACTTGCATGAATGAGTTATATTTACAAAAAGCAAACCTATTGGTACTACAAAATAAGGAAGAGAAGAGCCCTCCCCAGCACCTCCTCGATTTTGACGCTTTGCTTCAAAGTGCAAGCAATAATGAATTCCTTCTGTCAGTTCTGTGGCTTGGCTGGAAACAGGTGTCCATGTCAGGGAGTTTAAGCAAATTACCACAGCCACACCTTTGCCTCCAGGTCCAGGAGCCAACGATGGAAAACAAAGATCCACTCTACTGTTTAACTTCACAAGTTAGCAAAGAGATTAAGTGATAAGTAAATGCATTATATATTATAAAGTTGTCAAAAAAAGAGAAGAAAAAACAAACGGAAAGTGAAAAGATTGTGTGTGACGATACTCATAAAGCAAAGAGAGGCAAATGCCACAATAGATTGTGGCAAGATTTATCAAACGTTCATGCAGCACAACGCAGCAAGGCTGCGCTGCATGAAAGAGAGAGGGCAGGAAGGCACCATATCTATCAAGATATGGCGCATTCCTGTCCTCTGCCTGCCCTCGCGCACAATTAGCAGCCTAGCGCCAATGCAGGCACCCTTGCACCGTGGAGCACAGGCAGGGCCGGACCGGGATCGGAAACCAGCCCTGGAAATTCAGGGAGCAGGAACACTGCTGCTGCCTGCATTTGTTATAGGGGGCACTGCTGCAAAACCCCCAGTAACAAAACTGGCCCCCACCATTTCGGCCCGCCGGGGCAATGCCCGGTGCCCGCTCCGGCCGGTCTGGCCCTGCACAGTTACCTGAGTTACAGGCAGGAAGGTTATTGTGCAGGTAGGAACACCCCCCTACACAAAAACAATCCTTAGAGTGGAGGAGTGTGGCTCAATGGTTAGAGCGGCAGACCCTGATGCAGAGCGCTGGCCCGGGACCAGGGTTCAATTCCCGCCTCGGCGGGTCTTGTGCTCAATTTCCTCGGACCTGACAATTCTCGCCTCGGTGCCTATTCTAATCATGGGCCCCACGCTGCAACTCTGGGCAATAGCTTGCTTAATCTCCACAACGGCCCCCACAACGCTAGGATGCCTGGCTTTACCCTGGGGGTGCCCAGGAGTGGACACTTCACAGGGAAAGCCAGGATGGGTTCCTCAGCGGTATGAGTAATAGCGCCAGGAAACCGCTTGGTGACAGTGCGCTCTACAAATACCTTGACATTTAGAGTCATATTCCTCTTCCTAAGTGTGTGCATTCTGCAGCACACTTATAAAGAGGAAACAACGTTTCAAATATTTCTCCTTGCTCCCCCTCTGGTGGGAAGGCGAACAATTCTGAAAAATTCCCAGGTCCACCAATGTTGATAGATCTGGGAATGCCTAAGAATACATGGGTAGATGCGCGGGAACAACCACAATCCACCCATGTAATGCCCCCACCGTGTAGAGTAATGCAAGGCAACGAAAGGAGCTGCCTTGCGTTACTCCAGATGTACCAAGTCATGCAGGGGCACACAAAGTGGACTTTCGTGGCTTGGTAAATCTCATCTAGGTTTTGCGTCGCCCTTGCGTTACCTTGAGTGACGCAAAGGCGACTTAAAACTTTGCTAAACCTGGCCCCCAGTGTTTGAGATAACCAAGGAGAAAAAGGTATGAGTTGTGCAATTATGCTAATAATCCCTCAGTCTGTGCAGTACACCACAAAAATGTAAATCGTTTTTTGGCACCTGATAATTGGTGTTAACCTGCGGAGAAATGTTAGCAGTGGCGGCTCCTCCACTAAGGTGGAGAAGCATCGCCCCACTGTTTTTCAGCAGCGTGAATAAAGGAAAAATAAATTACTTTTTTCTTCCTGTTGCAGCAGCTTTGCGGGCAGGGCTGCTCTGCTCTACTCTACTCTCAGTGCAGGGGGAGGAGTGGTAGGCACTATGTAAGTGCGCAAGAATGTTTTGCCAGACGTCTCAGCCGGGCAAACCATCATGCGCACTTTGTATGTTCTCTACCCAGGCTGCATTACAGCCTGGGTGAAGAACATGCCCAGGCTCCCAGCCCCTGCCTAAGCGCCGAATCGCAGCATTATCATTGGCTTGGTGGAGCCTGGGTGCGTCCTGCCAGACCGGGAGAGATGCAGAAAGACGATGATAGAGGAGAGACACAGCGAGGAGGTAAGTCAATTTTTCTTTCACTTTACACCCTCCTACCCCCTCAGCCCTTGACCGCCACCCCGATCTGTGACAACCGCTACTAAATTTTAGTAAAATTCAAACCTGCAAACTGGGGTTACCTACAGTGCTCTGCAGAAGGCCCAGTCACCAACTACTAATTTTATAATGATTCATTTCTGTAACCTGCAGGTTACACATAAACCTCTGCAATAGGTTCGCTAAACACTTTACCTATACTAACAGCTTTATTCCATGAAAATATATAACAGTGAACTATGAACCGACATCAAAGAGCCGCATGCAAACAGCATGGTATAGATTAGAAATACCTTGTTATCCTCATTGTCTTATGTAACATTTGTTACAGACTGATTTACACACGTATGATTCCTTGTCTCTTCATAATGTGTATGTGATGTAAAGAGCTCTGACACTCTAGACTGGTATGAGTAGTGCTATAAAACAAATGAAATGAATGTGGGACAGATGAGGGGCACTGTTGGAGGGTGGTAGTGAGGGAACCCGTGCAGAAGGAGGTCTTGGGGTGCAGGTTTCCAAAAAACATTGTGGCACTAGGCACCGCCAGCGGTAAAGATAGCCCTGCGCCTCTGCTACAATATGTAGTAACTTAGTCCAGACGTGTAGAGGATCTTTAGATATTTAAGCACAATACAACCAACAAATCCCAATGTTGGCCACATGAAAGTACAAGAGCATATTGCAGGCACTGTATAATGGAGCCAGATAGTAGGAGTCGAGAGGGACATAAAGGACTAGGTCACCCTCCACTCAGTCAAGCACTAATCATAAATTGACCCAGTCCTGAAGGCAATAAATTAATGTAGAACTGTAAACAGCTATAGTTTGTCAACTGATCCCTCTAATCATACCTCTAATTATAGAGATTATTGCTCTGTTTCAGTCTGTTGCCATAAATAAAAATAGCCCATCTCTGATAAACAAATAACCAAACAACACAGTACAGACATCCACTAGAAGGACAACATTTGAAAAAGAGTGTGAATAGTTAGATGACACCTCACGGGCGCACCACCAATGGGACCCCTGGTTGGTACTCACCAGGATGGCCCTGTTCTCATCATCGATGTCAAATAGCTTAACGTAAACGTGTCCAAAAACCCAAAGTAAAGAGAAAGACAGTGAATGATGCAGTGTACGCAAAACATATATGTGACAAGGACTAACAACGTTCAACATATAACACACAAGATACTGCGCAACAAGATATAACTACCTTTTTATTTATATTTTCTTGTTGCTTACAGTAAACATGTAATATAAAAAGAAGGGTACGAATACTACCTATCGATTCGTATTCAACCTACAGCCGACATGTTTCATTGCCTTAGGTCTTTTATCAGGCAATTTCTTCAGGGCCAACGAAAATTAGGGTGCCACTGCCAGCGGTACTGTGCTTTAAATGCTGGGGGGCACCTTTAGCTTTCATACCGTTACCAATATGGCTATATAAAATCCTGGACCCACTTCCAACCGGTAAGTATGGTCTTGCCTCCCTTCTATTTTCATCAGTGGAGGAACTTCAATCCGCGTCTTCTCGGCACCGGTGCACAGTACCGCTGGCAGTGGCACCCTAATTTTCGTTGGCCCTGAAGAAATTGCCTGATAAAAGACCTAAGGCAATGAAACATGTCGGCTGTGGGTTGAGTACGAATCGATAGGTAGTATTCGTACCCTTCTTTTTATATTACATGTTTACTGTAAGCAACAAGAAAATATAAATAAAAAGGTAGTTATATCTTGTTGCGCAGTATCTTGTGTGTTATATGTTGAACGTTGTTAGTCCTTGTCACATATATGTTTTGCGTACACTGCATCATTCACTGTCTTTCTCTTTACTTTGGGTTTTTGGACACGTTTACGTTAAGCTATTTGACATCGATGATGAGAACAGGGCCATCCTGGTGAGTACCAACCAGGGGTCCCATTGGTGGTGCGCCCGTGAGGTGTCATCTAGCTATTCACACTCTTTTTCAAATGTTGTCCTTCTAGTGGATGTCTGTACTGTGTTGTTTGGTTATTTGTTTATCAGAGATGGGCTATTTTTATTTATGGCAACAGACTGAAACAGAGCAATAATCTCTATAATTAGAGATATGATTAGAAGGATCAGTTGACAAACTATAGCTGTTTACAGTTCTACATTCATTTATTGCCTTCAGGACTGGGTCAATTTATGATTAGTACTGTATAATGGAGCACAAGATCTCTGTTGGGAAGTCATGAAGGTTGGAGGATCTGCATCAGCCCTGCCAAGTTTCCCAGTTTCATGCATGATGCAGTGCTCCAGTCCTGGTGTTCTGTGTGAAGTCTGGGTTTTGCAGTATTGTTGACTTCATTATGCAACAGAACTACAAGTCCCAGAATTCAAAGGAGAAAACCGGGACTGGAGCAGGGCACTATGCATGGAACCGGGAAACCTGGCTGCTGCGCTGCATGGTGCAAACTGGGACAGAACTACAGATGCAACCTGGCCCTGAGTGAAGAGATTTTCAAACTATAGTATCAAACATATGTGGATGTCCAGCCGCAAAATGAAGCTTCTAAATACATGCCAAAATCTGGGTCAGTCTAAACTGCAGTAAAAGAGGGTCCTAACTGGAGAACTGTATAGGGAGAAGATCCCCACTGGGACTCCGCTCACATCCTGTAGTCAGCCTCAGGTCCCACGTGGCAAAGAGCCTGGACAGACTCTGTCAATTGATCATGATCTTGAAGAACCGGGTTTTAGAACCCAGCTGCCCCAGGGACACGCCCAAAGTCTTCGGGTTCCCCTGTCCTAGAATACAGAGACACGGGATACTTCTCGGTGGCGTCAAAGATCAAATTTATTGGTTGCAACCAGGAACAGAAGTCTACGAAGTACGACACAAGTAGGTTCGTCAGAAACTGCTCAACTTTACAAAGCAGGTCGTCCCTTTTTATGCCAAAAATTATGCTCCAGGCAAACATTCCTTATTTACAGTTGACCAATCCCATGTATACACGACAAAAGCATTGCATGATGACAAACCCACATTTCAGTTGTCCAGACCACCATCAATTACACAGGAAAGCCCAACATTCTTGCTCGGACAGGCCGGACAAACCCACAATAAAAGACCACAACCCATATAATAAACAGACCATAAAAGAAGGAACAGAAACAGATGAGAAGCAAGATTGAAGGGTGTGTGTGTGTGCAATAAACTCAGCAATGTCCTGCTCTTTGATTTTAATCTCGATCAACTACCGGACAAGGAACTGGCTTAGCAAGGCTAGCTTCTGGCAACGGGGTCAGTTCGCTCAGGTCACCTAGGAGTCAGCTAACGTGTACGTGTACCAAAAGACTCGCTTGGCCGTAGTCATCGGCCTATGTGAGGGCAACCACAAAATGACTGTCGTACACAAAATGGAACCCGAGGGTTCAGAACGAAATCCTTAACTACACAGTGAAGCCATCGGTTTAATATGGCGAAATCACTCGTACATGCCACACTCACTAGTTACGGTTCGCTACTATCAAATTCGTAACGAAACCATGACCTTTATAATACGGGTTCAGAATCCACGGAACCTCAGACCCTCCTTTTGCCCTTACATAGGCAATAACCTAAACTCACGTCAATCTGAATCCAGGTCCATATTCATCAGATCTTCAAGATGTTGCTGGAGCATGATCCTAGTACTTAGTACCTCTCTCGATACAGGTCTCCTTACACACATAGTAGCACAACAGCCACATATAGCAGGAGCACACTGTATACAAAGACAGAACAGGAAAAGAATCGCTAGAACCATCCCAACAATCATCAGAATCTTCCATCCCCAAGTGGATAACAATTCCCAAAACCATCCCATCAACGACCAATCTCCTTCGCCCATATATACAGACTCTTTTAGGTCTTTTATCAGGCAATTTCTTCAGGGCCAACGAAAATTAGGGTGCCACTGCCAGCGGTACTGTGCTTTAAATGCTGGGGGGCACCTTTAGCTTTCATACCGTTACCAATATGGCTATATAAAATCCTGGACCCACTTCCAACCGGTAAGTATGGTCTTGCCTCCCTTCTATTTTCATCAGTGGAGGAACTTCAATCCGCGTCTTCTCGGCACCGGTGCACAGTACCGCTGGCAGTGGCACCCTAATTTTCGTTGGCCCTGAAGAAATTGCCTGATAAAAGACCTAAGGCAATGAAACATGTCGGCTGTGGGTTGAGTACGAATCGATAGGTAGTATTCGTACCCTTCTTTTTATATTACATGTTTACTGTAAGCAACAAGAAAATATAAATAAAAAGGTAGTTATATCTTGTTGCTCAGTATCTTGTGTGTTATATGTTGAACGTTGTTAGTCCTTGTCACGTATATGTTTTGCGTACACTGCATCATTCACTGTCTTTCTCTTTACTTTGGGTTTTTGGACACGTTTACGTTAAGCTATTTGACATCGATGATGAGAACAGGGCCATCCTGGTGAGTACCAACCAGGGGTCCCATTGGTGGTGCGCCCGTGAGGTGTCTAGCTATTCACACTCTTTTTCAAATGTTGTCCTTCTAGTGGATGTCTGTACTGTGTTGTTTGGTTATTTGTTTATCAGAGATGGGCTATTTTTATTTATGGCAACAGACTGAAACAGAGCAATAATCTCTATAATTAGAGGTATGATTAGAAGGATCAGTTGACAAACTATAGCTGTTTACAGTTCTACATTCATTTATTGCCTTCAGGACTGGGTCAATTTATGATTAGTACTGTATAATGGAGCACAAGATCTCTGTTGGGAAGTCATGAAGGTTGGAGGATCTGCATCAGCCCTGCCAAGTTTCCCAGTTTCATGCATGATGCAGTGCTCCAGTCCTGGTGTTCTGTGTGAAGTCTGGGTTTTGCAGTATTGTTGACTTCATTATGCAACAGAACTACAAGTCCCAGAATTCAAAGGAGAAAACCGGGACTGGAGCAGGGCACTATGCATGGAACCGGGAAACCTGGCTGCTGCGCTGCATGGTGCAAACTGGGACAGAACTACAGATGCAACCTGGCCCTGAGTGAAGAGAAGCGGGGAGGGAAAAAACAAAGTACAGACAAATGTAACAGTTAACAGCTCTAACATTAATAAATGAGCTCTGAATTAAAGTGTTTTCCAATCATCGCCACCTTCTTGTTAAGACGATGACTGTAGGTTGTTGGATTTGCCTTTGGAAAAGGTGGGAGGCAGAGTGAAAAACTATTTGCCGAGCTCTACTAGGGGAACATGGATGCTTTGGTGGCAATCTTGATATGACGTCATCTGGAAGCTTCCCATTCGTCACACAAAGTAGAGAGTGGTGAGCTCCTATTCATCATCTTTCAAACACGTAAAACATCGGTAAATTTCATATAAAAAGTATAATATTAAACATTTCAAAATGTACAAAAAAGTATATTGATGCATCATGCAGCATTAATGAGCAGGCATGGCGTTCTGTTGCTTGCGCCTTGCGGAAAAGTTTATAAACTAAACTAAACTGATCTAGTGCCAAAACGCTGCGGTGAGGGCAACAGCCTGACTTGAAACACAGACGCATAACAAGCAATAAACAATGGGGCTCATTTACAAGCCCTGTGCGGCGCTGGAAAGTCACTTTTTGTAACGTGTGACGTTCCAGTAGCACACAGGATGTAGCCATATTTACAAATCAATGTAAAGTCACCCTGCGTGGCTTTTCGTGGCCTTGTAGATGTGGAGTGAGGCAATGCAGTTCAAGTCGCTGCGTTGCCTCACGCTACGATGGGCAGCGCTGCCAAGTGCCTCGTGTTAGAATAGCGCATTTCCGGTAATTTTCCCTCATTACCACAATGTCTGAGATTGTCATGCAAAAGAACGGTGTCCTGAAGTGCGATAAAACTGTGTAGTTCCAGTTTCTCGCTTTGCTGGGACTGACTCATAAAAGCTGAGCTCCTTTTTCAAAGACCACAAGATGGCGCTAGTGTGCACCGGGAGGTATAGGAATCTCAATATAGTATGACATGGAAATATCCTGCCGTCACATAAACTCATATGCAAGCCAAATGAACTTCAGAGATTTGAAGGCCAAAACACAAAACCACACACCTGCCTAATTAATGTGAAAAATTACCCAATTCTCAAACTATAGTATCAAACATATGTGGATGTCCAGCCGCAAAATGAAGCTTCTAAATACATGCCAAAAACTGGGTCAGTCTAAACTGCAGTAAAAGAGGGTCCTAACTGGAGAACTGTATAGGGAGAAGATCCCCACTGGGACTCCGCTCACATCCTGTAGTCAGCCTCAGGTCCCACGTGGCAAAGAGCCTGGACAGACTCTGTCAATTGATCATGATCTTGAAGAACCGGGTTTTAGAACCCAGCTGCCCCAGGGACACGCCCAAAGTCTTCGGGTTCCCCTGTCCTAGAATACAGAGACACGGGATACTTCTCGGTGGCGTCAAAGATCAAATTTATTGGTTGCAACCAGGAACAGAAGTCTACGAAGTACGACACAAGTAGGTTCGTCAGAAACTGCTCAACTTTACAAAGCAGGTCGTCCCTTTTTATGCCAAAAATTATGCTCCAGGCAAACATTCCTTTTTTACAGTTGACCAATCCCATGTATACACGACAAAAGCATTGCATGATGACAAACCCACATTTCAGTTGTCCAGACCACCATCAATTACACAGGAAAGCCCAACATTCTTGCTCGGACAGGCCGGACAAACCCACAATAAAAGACCACAACCCATATAATAAACAGACCATAAAAGAAGGAACAGAAACAGATGAGAAGCAAGATTGAAGGGTGTGTGTGTGTGCAATAAACTCAGCAATGTCCTGCTCTTTGATTTTAATCTCGATCAACTACCGGACAAGGAACTGGCTTAGCAAGGCTAGCTTCTGGCAACGGGGTCAGTTCGCTCAGGTCACCTAGGAGTCAGCTAACGTGTACGTGTACCAAAAGACTCGCTTGGCCGTAGTCATCGGCCTATGTGAGGGCAACCACAAAATGACTGTCGTACACAAAATGGAACCCGAGGGTTCAGAACGAAATCCTTAAATACACAGTGAAGCCATCGGTTTAATATGGCGAAATCACTCGTACATGCCACACTCACTAGTTACGGTTCGCTACTATCAAATTCGTAACAAAACCATGACCTTTATAATACGGGTTCAGAATCCACGGAACCTCAGACCCTCCTTTTGCCCTTACATAGGCAATAACCTAAACTCACGTCAATCTGAATCCAGGTCCATATTCATCAGATCATCAAGATGTTGCTGGAGCATGATCCTAGTACTTAGTACCTCTCTCGATACAGGTCTACTTACACACATAGTAGCACAACAGCCACATATAGCAGGAGCACACTGTATACAAAGACAGAACAGGAAAAGAATCCCTAGAACCATCCCAACAATCATCAGAATCTTCCATCCCCAAGTGGATAACAATTCCCAAAACCATCCCATCAACGACCAATCTCCTTCGCCCATATATACAGACTCGGAGATCTTATGTAGCTTAGAAATGGCCTGGTATACTGTCGGAGCATTGTCTGGAATGAAAATGCAGCAACTCGATTGGATCAGTTTACATACCCCTCCTCTATCTGCAACACCATATCCAGTCACGTTCCATCCAATATATGCTTGCGTCTCATCTCCAGGAATAGTCTCATAGGAATTAATTCCGCTAATCATATCCACTATTCCCTTCACTAGAGCACTATTACTTGGATTATCTTTCATGGAACGCAGAGGATAAACTTCATGAGCATAAATGAACATCGTCCTATACGCCCACACAGAACCATTATAACTAAATGGCAGAACCAGATAAGGGATACCTTTATCCGTAGTATGAGGCATAAGTCCACACACCCAACAATTAGTGGTATTCACTACTAGCTGATGCTGATGCAAAAGTTGTACAAAGGAGTTATTAGCAAATTCCAATCTTCTAATAGACTCATGTTCAGGCAAAGGATGAAAAGAATGCGAAGAAATAGTAGGAAAAGACATAGGTTGTGTGGTGGGTGCAAACGTCACTTGAAAAGAGAAAACGACATATCCCACCAAAAACATCATCATGCTAAGTAGCATTAAGAGACACGTTATCAAAAAACATTTCCTATTCATCACGTTACACAGTTTTCTCTTAAAATTCATTTCTTCAACAACTCTCTCGATCTCAAAAAACTCCATCCTCTAACGTGCTGTTCGCGGCGGTTGGTTCTCTTCTGCTCAAGAGTGCTTCTGCCAGTCCAGGGAGTTCCCCAGACCACCCAGAACCGTCGGCGTTGTGTCTACCCGGTTGCATACTCAAGTCTTTGCACCACGACCCTACAGCTGAACCCGGATGGCGGTTCGAAAAAAGGAAAATAGATCAAAACAGCTTTCTGGATGAGAGAGTGCAAGATTGTCAAAAAGCAGCAAAAAGGAAAATTGTGTTTCTTTTTATTTGTCCATAGGTCTAGGTCTCAAATTGTAATGGCCTTTACCAGGCTCCGTCTGACTCCGGAATAAAAGTTCAGGTTCAGTAGTGTTTAGTTTCAGAGGAGAAGATATAGCTGCTTGTAAAATATCGTCGTCCTCACGCTCAGAACTTGTTTCAACTAAACACGCATCACTGAATGGGACAAAACGTGGCACAGTCTCAGTCTCTGAATCACCAACACCCTCCTGGACCCACTGGTCATACGGCAGAGAAACCCTCTTACAATGTACGCCGTGGATCCAGTTCTTCTTCCCGTGGACTCTCACTGCTGTACGCGTTGACAACAAAACTTGGTAGGGACCGGTCCAGCGGGGCTGATCATTCTTTGTCCGCTGGAAATTCCGGACGAGAACCCACGAACCAGGATCAATGGCATGTCCTGGATCTTCAGATGCTTGTGGAAGTGTATTGTGAACCTGTTGGTGTAAGACACGCAATTTAGCTGTCAAATCATACAAATAGTCAATCAGCCCAGGATATTCGATCTCACTAAACTTGGTCGGCCTCGGCACTCCCCATATGTTTGCCGGGCGACCAAAAACAATCTCGTATGGGCTAAGGCCAACTCGAGAATGCACTGTAGTTCTGGTTGACAAAAGTGCCAATGGAAAAGCATCGGGCCATCGAGACCAGAGCTCGCCTGAATCTTGGCAAGTTTCAACTTCAATGTGCCATTATAACACTCCACTAGACCCGCTGATTGGGGATGATTTGCAGCGTGAAACTTCTGACGAATTCCTAAACCCTCACATACTCTCTTCATGACTCGACCCACAAATTCACTTCCGTTATCACTCCACACCATTCTTGGCAATCCATACCTAGGGAAGAATTCCTTGAGCAAGGCTTTAGCAGTGGACAAGGCAGTATTATCTTTCAGGGGGTATGCTTCTATCCATCTTGAAAAGGCACAAATAACTACAAGGTCGTGCTTTAAGTTGTTGCATCTCTCCATATGGATAAAATCCAATTGCAACACCTCGAACGGGTACGTGGGAGGCGCAAAGTGACCTGCTGGAGTTGGAGTTCCCTTACCAGGATTATACATCAGACAAACCATACAATTCTTGACCAGATTCTCCGCACATTTAGGAATTCCAGGATTCTGCCATACCGGAGCCAACAACTTACAAATCCCTTTCGCACTGATGTGAGCCATTCCATGCCCCATTGTAACCATGGCAAGCACATACGCATCAGGTAACAACCATCGCTGATGCTCTGACAACTCAATCCAACAACCAGTCGAATCCAATGTTCCCGTACTCTCTCTCCATACACTCAATTCTTTCCCAGTAGCTTCAGCCTGAATTGATTTCACACTCTCTATCGTATCTTCACACATTCCTCTATCCGGAACCCATCTTGCTGGACCTGCAACATACATTCGACTCGTCACATCTTTCGCCGTCTCTTTCGCAACTTCATCCGCAAACGCATTACCACGACCAACGTCATCGGTAACCTTCTTATGTGCACTGCATTTCACAATCGCAACTTGCATCGATAACGTAAGGGACTCAAGAAGCTCATTCACCAACTGCCCATGCTGTATCTTTGTACCGTGCGATTTTAAGAACCCACGTTCTTTCCACAAGCGCCCAAAACTATGGGCAACTCCAAACGCATACTGACTACCGGTATACACAGTCACTCTCTTTCCTTTCAACAACACACATGCTCTCGTAAGTGCAATCAACTCTGCTGCATGAGCTGAATTCTGTGCAATACGTGCAGCTTCAACAATCGTATGCAAAGTCGTAACCGCATATGCTGCAGTCGTATCACCATTCGGAAGCTTAAAGCATGAACCATCTACCCATGAAGTACCATCAGACTTCACAAGAGGAGTATCTTTAAGGTCTATCCTACCCTTCGTTTCGTCCTCTGTTCTAAGGAAGCAATGATGCTGTTCCTGAACATCCATCTCTACAGAGATTGGCAACAACGTAGCTGGATTCAACGTGTTGTATCGCTTTATATGCACATGACTCGCCAAAAGCGTCAACTCATAACCTGACAATCGAGCACTAGTCAAGTGCTGTGTCTTAGTCCTGTTTAACAAAGTATCCACTGCATGTGGAACCATCACGATCAACATAATATTCATTACCAAACCAGCAGACTGTCGAATAGAAACAGCTGCTGCTGCTGTAGCTCTCAAACAACTTGGCAATGCTCTAGCTACCGGATCTAAAGTCGACGAAAAATACGCACATGGACGCTGTCTATCGCCAAACTGCTGAGTCAAAACTGATAACGCACATCCCTCTCTCTCGTGGACATAGAGTGTAAAAGGCTTACTGTAGTCGGGAGTACCCAACACAGGAGCTGAACACAATGCACTACGCAATTCAGAAAAACTCTTCTGACATTCGTCAGACCGAGGAAGAGGATTCGGAGTATCCTTAAGAGTAAGTGCTAACAAAGGCTTTGCAAGCAACGAAAAATTCAGAATCCATGGTCTACAGTACGAAGTAATACCCAAGAAAGCACGCACTTCTCTCTGTGTAGTCGGTACAGTCATTTTCGCAATTGCTTGAATTCGTTCTGGGGTCAACCTTCTTCCCTCCTTCGATAAGAGATGACCTAATTAGGCCACTTCTTGTCGACAATACTGCAACTTCGAAAGTGACACTTTATGATGAAAATCAGACAAATATCGCAGTAAAGAAAGAGTAGCTTCTTTATAGGTTTCTTCATCATCAGCAGCAACTAACAAATCGTCGACATACTGAATAAGAGCAGCACCATCAGGCAAAACAATCGTATCAAGCTGTGTTTTCAAAGCCTGACTATAGATGGAGGGACTCACAATAACTTTGAGGTGCGCGCTTGAACCGGAAACTTCGACCTCATAAAGAGAAGCCAAAAATATCTCTAATGTCCTCGGCAATCGGGATACTGAAGAAAGCATTCTTCAGATCAATCACCGAAAACCAAGTAGCTGAAGCAGGAATCATAGTCAGCATAGCAGTATTATCCGGAACAACAGGAAACTGTGGCACAACAATCTTATTCACCTCACGAAGATCGATCACAAACCTATATAGAGGCGGTTGTGAAGAATCAGTACGTTTCAGAACAGGCAAAACAGGACTGTTACACACATTACCTCTCGTTTCTTCAATCACACCTTTCTCAATCAGGTCATAGGTGATCGCTAAAAGCGCTCGTTCACCATCACTCGAAATTCGATATTGGGGAATACGTGGCAATTTAACATTCGATTTGAGCGTAACAACATATGGTGGAATCTCCAAAAGACCCACGTCATTAGCACCAGTAGCCCAAAGAGTACCAGGGAGAGAACACAATTCCGGTGGAAGCCGATCTTTAGACAAATACATCGGAGAAATCACCTTCTTACCCAATGGAAGCTGTACTCCTGAAGGAGAACAATGCAATGTTGCATGTAACCTCTTCAACAAATCCAAACATAACAAATTCTCACCACAACCCGTCGTCAAAATGAGGGGTGCTTCCAATTTACAAGGTCCAACCGAAAGAGACAAAGGACTAGAAACTGGATTACGAACTGGGGCGCCAGAAAAACCTACCGAAACATTAGTCAAACCAGACAAAGGTGCGCCAGGGAGTTTAGAGTGCATGATAGAACTCTTCGCAGCACCAGTATCCAACAGAAAAGGCTCTGACACACCTGATGTAATCACTTCAACATAGGGTCCACTCTGATCTACTGGAACTGAAACAACTCCCTCTCTTTGTCTATGGCTGTCCTAGCAATCATTACCGTCTGCATTCTCACTCTCAACATAATAGTCATCAGCATAGTACTGAGTCGATCTACCAGACGCAACATTCTGCTGATCAAAGCAATTCATCATATTCTGTGGAGGAAAGGATCGTGCATTCTGGGGTAACACACCACGTCCTCTACCTCTAAGAGCTTGCTGAACACCTCGACCTCTCGCACCAGAAGCATCATTCGTACGCTGCAACAGAACAGGACAACTACTCTTGAAGTGACCCTCTTCTCTATAATATACACACTGATTAGGGCCTACAGGAACACGCTGCTGAAAAGACTCGGACCTTTGAGATCCTCTCTGAAACTGCTGAGGTTGCTGAAACTCACGCTGATTATAATGAGGCGGATACGCTTGTTGCAAAAGAACCTTCGTCTTCAAATCTTTAGTCTTTCTCTCTACCTTCTCTTTCTCATCCTTATCCCTATTCTCATAATATTGTGCAGTAGCCAATATCTGCGCAGACGAAGAAACAGCCCATGAGCTTTCTGAATCCTTCAACTTATTACACAACTCGGGAAGCAAATTATGAACAAACTTATTTACGAACAACCTTTGACCACCTTCCGTACTCATGTCTTGACCACTATGATCCATAAACGTATCTTCAAACCTAGTGAAGAAATCAGACACACTTTCATCTTTCTTCTGCTTACATGCAGACAATTTATCCCAATTCCCTCGCATAGCAGGCATCATAGTTTTCATCAACGTAATAATTCTACCAGGTAATTCCGCAACTAAAGGTTCAGGTTTAGCTCCACCTACCTGACGATCATCTGCAGCAACAATATTAACCCACGTATCACCCAACTCTGCCGCATGATTCTCGTGACGAATCTTTGCCCATAAGGGTTGAGGAACTACATTACCAAACAACATATCTATATTGGCCAAATTCATAATACACCCATCAGCTGTCTGTGACAACTCTTTATAATACCCTGCAGGATTCTTTCGGGGATCAGGTAGAGTTTGCTTAAGAGCCAAAACTTCAGCTAGCTTCCACGGACAATGTACCCAAACACGCTGAAAATGAGGCAAAATAGGTGGAATAGCGTTCACGTCCCCTTCTCTCCCAACTGGTGGAACCTCTCTCATTGGATACTGTTTCGCTTCCCTCCTGACAGAAGAATCAGGCTCATACAACGACTGAGAAGGACGCTCACTCCTAAGCGAAAGCAACGTCGCAACTGCTCTCTCAACTTCGAGACCCACTATTGTTCCCTTTGCAAACTCGGACTGTACACGAAACAACTCTGACGGAGTCTGACCCAATTCACCATCTACCCATTCCTCACGGAGGAAAGTACACATGATGTCGAAGACATACCTCTGCTTTGGTGCTTCCCATTGACGGAAGACATCCATAACCGATTCTAAATCATATCTCGAAGAATAGATAACCCATTTAAGCCAAATGGTCCAACACTGCCCGCTCTTCGGGACCAGGCAACTGACTACGCAACTGTTTACGCATAGAAACAGGGATCACACTCAATGACCCAAAGAAGGGAGAGAAAAGACCAGTAACAGTATCAGTCATTCTCTGCCGAACAGAAGGAGAATTTGTCATAAGGACAGGAGACAAAGTAGGCTGAGACGAAACAAACGTAGGAGCAGTAGCAGAAGGAGTAGTAAGTACAGGAGAGAAAGTCATAGGAATTTGATGCGGAACTGTTAGCAAAGTCGGCGGCCCTAGAGGGGGCTGCGCCGTAGGAGAAGAAACCAGCTTAAGAGGAGCTGGCGGCTGTACAACAACAGGTGGCACAACAACTGTAGGTTGCGCAACTAATGGTTGCGGAGGTGCCGTAGCACTCTGCACGTAAGGGGGTGGCGAACTCAACAAATGTGACATCAAAGGATCCTTTTCAGGGTCCTCTTTAGCATCTCGCAAGAGAGGTGACAAAACTAGATAACACTTATCGATGGCCATTTTATGTTGGCTATGCAACTGCTCACTCGCTTGTTCTTCCTCATTATCTTTAAACTGTATGGCAGCCTGTATTATCGATATACCCTTCTCTCTTTTATTCTTTTTCGCTTCTTTAATCGCTTTCTGTTTAGCTTCCTTACGCCAGAGGCGGAAAGAGTCAAACATTGCCGGCCGGACTTTCTTCTTAAATAGTTTAACTTCTAAATTATCTAAGATCTTTGTGTCGTAACTACCATATTGGGGCCATTTTAGAACACCGTATTTCCTAGTGTATTTGACCTATACTTCATTAAACATAATAGGACCCACACCATGTTTAGAATAGAGCTCATAAGTCGGAGTTCCAACCGGAGGTATCGGACACGAATCCTCCAATCGGGAATCCCTGTTACAACTACAACAACCAAATATCTTTCCAAGTCTGCTAAGAACAGGCATCTTCACTCACTAGTCTAGCTTCAAACGTCAAGGGATTATCAAAACACGATAGTCTCATAAATATACGAGTCCCTCGGCTTTGGTACTTGCAAGTATCAAATCAAAGAACCAAGGAACCCAAAAACTAAGGACTCAAACTAAGGACTCAAAGAACCAAAGAACCAAAGAACAAAGGACTAAGGACTGGGAGCGACCCACTTATACTTAACTGAGGTATCAGTCACGTCACCAGAAGACCCGCCTATCGTCTCTCTCTACAAAGCATCACAAAAGGGTCTAAGACAGGGCGACAGTCAGGGCAGCAGTCCCTCGTAGACGTCGGAAAGCGGGAAGCCTGGCAGCAAAAACCTTCGGACCACAACGACATACAGGGGTCGATGAGGTGGTTGGCCTTCCTCCAGAATTTTCTCACAAAGCTCCTCACGATCTTCAGGCTTGGACCGGTACCACTGAAGTCGCCCCACATTGGGTGCCAACTGAAGAACGAGGTTTTAGAACCCAGCGGCGCCAGGGACACGCCCAAAGTCTTCGGGTTCCCCTGTCCTAGAATACAGAGACACTGGATACTTCTCGGTGGCGTCAAAGATCAAATTTATTGGTTGCAACCAGGAACAGAAGTCTACAAAGTACGACACAAGTAGGTTCGTCAGAAACTACTCAACTTTACAAAGCAGGTCGTCCCTTTTTATGCCAAAAATTATGCTCCAGGCAAACATTCCTTATTTACAGTTGACCAATCCCATGTATACACGACAAAAGCATTGCATGAAGACAAACCCACCTTTCAGTTGTCCAGCCCACCATCAATTACACAGGAAAGCCCAACATTCTTGCTCGGACAGGCCGGACAAACCCACAACCCATATCATAAACAGACCATAAAAGAAGGAACAGAAACAGATGAGAAGCAAGATAGAAGGATGTGTGTGTGTGCAATAAACTCAGCAATGTCCTGCTCTTTGATCTTAATCTCAATCAACTACCGGACAAGGAACTGGCTTAGAAAAGCTAGCTTCAGGCAACGGGGTCAGTTCGCTCAGGTCACCTAGGAGTCAGCTAACGTGTACGTGTACCAAAAGACTCGCTCGGCCGTAGTCATCGGCCTATGTGAGGGCAACCACAAAATGGCTGCTGTACACAAATTGGAACCCGAGGGATCAGAACAAAATCCTTAAATATACAGTGAAGCCATCAGTTTAATATGGCGAAATCACTCGTACATGCCGCACTCACTAGTTACGGTTCGCTACTATCAAATTCGTAACGAAACCATGACCTTTATAATACGGGTTCAGAATCCACGGAACCTCGATCTGATAATCCCAATCATTTTTTTGGTTGCCAGTCATGGAGGCGCAGGCTGGCTGAGGCAGGGTATCTCTGTTTAATGTATTGTTTCCTTGCCACTCTGCCCAGCTACAGGTGTTCGACCTAGGTGTGGGCTGTGCTATGCTACTATAAGTGTGGGCGACATCATACTGTTTGCAAGAAAGTGTGACTCGTAGTCCTTGAATGTCACTCATAATTACACTGAAATTATGAAAATGTCAAACATAAGCAATATGAAACCTTAGTTGTATGGATGCAGAGGCACATAGCAGTCAACTGAGCACCAGCGCGGGGAGAGAGGACAGAAATGTACCGTATCTGATAGATACAGCTCATTGCTGCCCCTTTCCTTTTCCGCAGCGCAGTGCAGCAGAAAGGCTTGCGGCACTGCCCTACAGCAAAATGAGGCCCAGTGTTTTTAAGACATGTTGCATGTCTTAAATTCAAGAAAAAGAGTGCCATGACGCAGCCAGCGTTAACCATGTCATAGCAAATGTGTTAGTGATGATGCACAGCTGTTACAAAAAAAGCAAAAGAAGCAGAGCTTCTGGGTACCTAATTTAGTAGGAAAACCCACAGCATAAAGAAGGAACATGTTCTTACGGGTACGGTGAAGAGTGGAAAACCATCAAAGCACATCTAAAGACAGAAGCCAGTCGCTCTATGGAGGAACACCTCACCAAAGGTACAGAAAATTACAGAATGCATCATTTTATGGGGTTTACCTGCAACAAAAAGATGGGCAACTCACCAAAAGGTATCCCCGCATCAATATCTCATTGCAGCCTGAAGATACAATGAAAATTGTTGAATTCCTCAGCGCAGGACTATATCTCTGCCAAAGCATGACCCTCATGGACAGAGAAGTATTAAGCGAGGAAGAAGCTGTGTGTAGGTGCCCCAGGAATGAGACATAAGCAGTTTATATTTTTTCTTAGGCAAAGATATGGACTGCTTGCGGGGACACAGGCTCGCAGCTCCTGGAGATTTACCAAGATGTCTCTCCCACATGGCAAAAGGTAAGCCTGCAACCATAGCTCTGGATCCAGCCTGGTCAAGACAGGTGCTGCCCACATTCAATTCCTTGGGAGCCGGGACCCTCTCTCTCCTGTGAATAAAATGGCCGCCAGTCTATTGAACTCAAATAAGTGGGTGGCCATATAATCTGCCCATTGTCTTGTCTATTACAACAAAAACGCTCTAATTGTTATTCGGCGCTGGATTTCCTCTTAATTTATGATTGCTCCCTTCTGAATTGAGTTACTACCATCAACTATACAGCTCTTGGCATTCCTTTGGATTACCTAGTCACTTTATTTAGTTTCATTTTACTTTATTTAGTTTCTATTTAATTTATTAGCATTTTCACTTGTGAAAAACTGTATATATTTTGGAAATTAAATAAATGAAAAAAATAAGTGTGAGTAAAATCCAACAGTGTGAGGTCAGCCTTTGTTTACAAGGTTATGATAAATTGCCTCTCCGAGTAAATGTCCCACAAAATGAGTATAAACAACGATATGATGATTAAATATGTCGAAGAGGCCCTGTTCCTCCTTTGGTCCAGATAAGGACACATGGTCCACTTCCTCTTTTCTGATAAAGAGACCTCAAAGTCCAGCCTTTCCCCTATTGGGAGTGAGTATCACATGTCCATGGCCCTCACTCCTGGAACTTATTGGCTGAAAGACTGGCCCTTACCAGAATATGCTGAACTACAAGTGCATTTTTCCCAATAACTCAGGGCCTGGTACACAGAACTAACTTAATACAAAATCCTAAACTTACTACCATTTTGGTATTCACAGAAGGCACTTATTCATTAATGAGTAAGTGCCTTCTGTGAATACCAAAATGAGTAAGTGCCTTCTGTGAATACCAAAATGAGTAAGTGCCTTCCGTGAATACCAAAATGAGTAAGTGCCTTCTGTGAATACCAAAATGAGTAAGTGCCTTCTGTGAATACCAAAATGAGTAAGTGCCTTCTGTGAATACCAAAATGAGTAAGTGCCTTCTGTGAATACCAAAATGAGTAAGTGCCTTCTGTGTATACCAAAATGAGTAAGTGCCTTCTGTGAATACCAAAATGAGTAAGTGCCTTCCGTGAATACCAAAATGAGTAAGTGCCTTCTGTGAATACCAAAATGAGTAAGTGCCTTCCGTGAATACCAAAATGAGTAAGTGCCTTCTGTGAATACCAAAATGAGTAAGTGCCTTCTGTGAATACCAAAATGAGTAAGTGCCTTCTGTGTATACCAAAATGAGTAAGTGCCTTCTGTGTATACCAAAATGAGTAAGTGCCTTCTGTGAATACCAAAATGAGTAAGTGCCTTCTGTGAATACCAAAATGAGTAAGTGCCTTCTGTGTATACCAAAATGAGTAAATGGTAGTAAGTTTAGGATTTTGTCTTAAGTTAGTTCTGTGAATCCGGCCCATTCATTTTATGTGAGTAGCTATTTCTATACTTTCTACCGTTTCTAATTGCTGTAAATAAGAGATGTGTCTTTTACCAAATTTAGGGGTTCTTAATTTACGGACCTCGAAAGGGCAGAAAGGCGGGACTGCCTTCCTGGGCTCGAGACTTTCATGTATTTGCAGGTGTCACTTGAGAACTTTACCTCAGTGAGCAATGTAGTTGGTATATACCATCTAGGCTACCAGAATGTAGACACTGTAACATTGTAAGGGGATCCCTGGACTATTCTAGGACACAGTTTCCAAAAGCATCCTATATGAAACTTATTTTATCGTTTTTTTCTTGAATCATCAACATTTTTTAATGAGGTTAATACTTCAAACTCAAGTGTACTCAACATTGGGTTTGTCAGAATATTATCATATTAGCTTCTTGGTGTGTATTAATAAATAAAATCACTCATTGACAATTTGAACACAATAGATCCCTGGATACACACTCATTTTGTCTCCAATGTGAGGCTTCTGTTCAATGTGAGTCACATTTGTCATGTAGAATGTTTGCGGTCCTGGGCAAGAAATATTTTTGGGCCCCTGTTCGGAACTTACTTTGAATGGTATTACCCATTTCCTGCTAATTCATATCTGCACACAAAACCAGTCAAAATATGTCTTTCCAGGGGTTTTAATAATCGTTAGGGTTAGACTGGGTAAAGAGAGACAGAGTCAGAGGTAGAAGAAGCCAGCTAGCTGCCAGGAGGATGGAGGGTGAGATACAGAAAAAGAGAGCAGGGAGAAAGAAAGAAAGGTCACTTTCCTGAGGGGCCCTGGGCAATCGCCCACTTTGTCTGCGCTTTAAAACGTCTCAAAATTAAGCAGAAAACTAGGAACACGCGTTCATGCCTTTCTCGATAAAGAATTTTAATATCAGTCATTCATGCAGAAATACCTTCACAAACAAAACCATCCTTGGGTACAAGAAAAGCTTTACAGGAAACCCATAGAGCAATTGTATGCTAATTTTCCATATGTTTCTAGTGTATCTGACAAGTTCTGCAGATATTTTTCAGATGTTCATGTCTTCCTATTTTACTGATACCCGAGTAGATCAAACTATGCTCCTATAGGATATCTCACAAAAATCCTATACAACAAAATTAACGACTTATCCCATGACATTTTTGCACAGTAATCCACTGGGGTCATGTATCAATACAAAAAAAGCAAACATGTTCAACACTTAAAAAAAAAAAATCTCGTAGGGGTAGTTTTATCTTAGAAGTTCGAAAAATGCTTTTTTTGTTCAATTACTACATACAAAATGAAAAAATAAACTTAAGGCAGTAGACATTTCACGTAGCGAGGCTACTTCATGCGGACTTATATTTTTAACTGTACATTTCCACATAGTTGGATGTCTACCTCATAGCAATAAACACTTTCAGAAGGCGACAGCTAATCTGAAGGAATGCTTGCCTTAAATGACGTTCCAAAATTACCCGTCATTACTGTCGGGTTTTGATGGATCGTGTCTTCGAGGGGCCTACCTGCGCTTTTAAGTCAGCCAGACTGTGTCGGACAGAATGTTATTGTTTTTTACGTTGGCAATGCAAAAAAATCCCCAGAAAAGAACGCGAAATTGCGCAAAAATTCATGTAAGCGCACTTTACAAAAGGCCCCTACCCAGCAAACAAACAAGGAAAGAGACAGACCGCATTCGACTAGCCAGACCCAGGCCAGACGAGTGACTCACGTGGCCGCGCGCAGAACAGCAGAGGAGTCGCGTGAGGACACGTTAGTCAGCGAGCCAGCCCTCCGGAATGCAAGCAGCGTGGCCTACAGGCGCCAAGGACACAATGTCACTAGAGCTTCCAGTGACACACACGCATGCAAAGGAAACACCTCGCTTTGTTGTTTGAAAGACATCCTCCTCCTCTTTCACGCAAGAGCCATTAACTAAAGAGAGTTCCTAAGGCGCCCTCGAAGCAGGAAGGAATTTGAAAGGCAAAATATATTTTTTAAAAACACGCACATCTCAACATGACAAAAGTCTGCGTAGCAGAGCACACACGCCTAACAGCGCTAGACAATGAATTGTGTAAAACAGGAACACAGCTGATAAAACACTTGCGATCTAAACAATGGTCACGTACACCATAATGTAGTCACAACATATATCCACAGGGCCAACACAAGACATAAAAACTCTGCCAAAGACCACAAAACAGAAAAACCACACGCTGAGTTGTAGATTTGCATATAGATTGTCATGAAACATAATGTGGTTTTTAATGTGCCTGTGCGGACAGGCACACATCTCAACAAATCTACTAGCACATGGTAGCTGTACAATTATGGAAAATGCATCATTGAAATGTTTGCATTCACTAGATGCTTTATGGTAACCAATAAAGTTTTTTTAAAAAAAAAAACATATATATTGTCATGAAACAGGTTGCGACACAGACCAAGGGGCAGATTTACAAGCCCCTTGCGCCTCTTTTGAGCCGCCGTTGTATCACTTTTGTGATGCAGCGGCGGCGCAAAAGATGCGCCATGGTGCGGGCTATCTACAACGTGCGTTGTAAAGACCTGCGACTTAAGTAGGTGTTCCGGTGCGGGGAGGGGGGGGCGTTCCGGCGCAGGAACGCCTCCTAAAAGTGGCTGAGTGAAATCTACAAGATTTCACTCAGTCACTTTTAGGCCAATGCTACGTCAAAACCCTGCGCCTGCTTGAAGCCGGCGTAAGGCTTGACGCAGCATTAGTAGAATGGGCCCCCCAGAGCATTGCTGGAGCTACGTCGCGCATGCGACGCAACTCCAACAATGCGACACCTTTACGGCACAGATGCGTGACGCATCTGTGCCGTTTTTGCCCCATGGTGCGCCGCATTATAAATGCGGCGCATCATGGGTGGCGGAGGCATGGCGCTCAATTACTGGCGCATCCCTGTTAATTTGCAGGGATGCACCAGTAATTGTAAATATGCCCCCAAGTGTTAAGGCCCAGAGGTTTGTGGTCTATTTATCAATAAATCAATTCGCATTTGTATAGCGCAGCACTGTGAGCCATAGCGGTATCTGGCCCGTGAGGGTGCCATGTGTGTGAACTTGGCTCTGTATATACTCTACCAAAGTAAGGTATAGTGTGCAGAGAGTCCAGGGCATCCCCAGAGGCTTTACAGAGGATAAAGTAGATAATACTAAAAGCTCTATTTGTGGTCGCGTGTGGGCGAGCAGTTAGGCTTATCAGAGGACTGCGTTAAGCATTTGTTGTACACACAGGCAAAAAATGATCACACACACTCAGTAACTAAATCTGAGACCAATTGTTAGTAAAAATATTACTTTTTGTATATTTATTTTCTTGAACCAAAGATACTCCGTTGCAGTAAAATACATTTTGCAATATCACTTGTTTTTCAATATCAAAAGTGGACACTGCATTTTTTAATCAGTACAATGTTATTTTATGGGAGGAAACACAAACCGCATTTTTCCAGGTAAGTAAGCAGTTTACAGTATTAAGCTTTTGGATCAAGAATCAGTACCAGGCAAGGTTCAGGTAAGTAACAAAACTGCGCCACTGGCTGCACTGGGGCAGCCGAGAGCAGAGTTCAAACTCGGTGCCTGATGCCAATGTTATCCAATGGAGAAAAAGGGCGATCAAAGTGGTACTACTTGCAGGTAAATAGCACCGTTTTGGAACCCAGTTTCTGAGGGTTAAGGTAAGCACAGGCGGGGAACAAGACAGCACCAAACTTACATCTCCAACGGCACAGGGGTGGCCAGGTGCAGAGTGCCAACACATCATTGGGCACCCAATGCAAACCAATGGGGAATATCAGACTTGGAAAAAAGCTGCAGGCTCAGGCCAGGAGTTTGATCGATCGACACCTACAGCTGCACAGGTAAGCTGGTATATGCTGGGGTGCAGGACACCATCAGTAGATCTCCCAAAGGCCCAGGGGCTCCGGTTACAGGGGTGTCCTTTGGCGTCGGAAGTCTGCTTACCAATGCGGTCGCTGAATGGGGTGGTCATCGTGCAGAGACTGCAGGCGTCAACGTGGAGTCTGGCAGCGGTCAACCCATGAGTGACTCTTGCTCAGGATCACTGGGGAACCTTTTCTGTACCAGTGGGCCACTTGGATTCGGGCCGTGGGCACCAGGTGCAGATTGGTTGGCTTTGCAGTTCCACAGGCAGATCTTGGTCTTGAGACTTGGTTTTTGGACAGGTCCGCTGTCCACAGGAGATTATGAGTCTTTGTTGAATGCAGGCATTCCTCCCAGGGTTTTGGAGGTTGCTGGTCTGTGGGATGAGCCATGCAAAGTTTGAAGTTTGCAGGCAGGTTGGCGGGGCTGGGATCATTGCAGTCACTGGAGCGAGTGTGAAGCACTCCACCCAGAGCAGGCTTTGTTTCTGACCCACAAGAGCCAAAGGCTCCCACCTCAGGGGGTCAGAAATATGTTAAGAAGCAGCAGGCTGGTGCCGGCCAGTCAGGCACAGACTAGTGGTTTGGTGGGTTTTTAGGGGTTACCTCTGAGGTGCACTCTGAGTGCATTTATTAATGAATCCAGCACTGGCATCAGTGTGGGTTCATTAATCTGAGATGTTTGGTACCATACATCTGGGAATTCGATGAAGCCCTCAAGGAGCTCATAGTGACAAGCGCCCAGCCCATGAACTTAGTATGGCTTCACTTTGCACTTTTAATGTCTAATAATGGACTTAGACACTATAGGGGTGTATCTGCTCATGCAGTTATGCCCTCAAAAGAGGTATAGTGCACCATGCCTAAGGGGTGTAAGGCCTGCTATAGGGGTGACTTACCTATGCCTCTTGCAGTGCTGGTTGGCCTGGCACACAAGGATGTGTGCCAGGTTGACTCTTCACTTTTATCTGAACCAAAACATAGAGGCTTCAGTGGCAGTGTACATGTGTTTGGTGAAGGGTCTCTTAGGATGGCATAATACATGCTGAAGCCCTTAGAGGCCCTCTCTGGTCACAAGGCCCTTAGTACCACCTTTTACAGAGAACTTATATGTAGGCCAGACGTGTGCCAGTTACGGAAGCAAAGATACAGTTTTCGGAAAGAACACAGCCACTGGGAACCTGGTTAACAGGAACCCAGTGCACATTAAGTTAAAGATGCATCAGAGTCAGGCAAAAAGTGGGTGGTAACCATGCCAAAATGAATACTTCTGTACACCATGTCTCAGTCAAAAAAACAGGACTTGAGTTTCTTTCTGAAGTCCACCAGGGATGGTGCTGCTTCGGAGTTGGAGAGGCAAGTCTCTTCAGGTCTTGGCAGTGATGTAAAAGAAGGAGGGTCCCTTGCTGAGATGTATGCATAAGGGTGTGCACGTGCAAGTGAGGAGGAGTGCAGATATCTTGTGAGCAGATAGAAGTTCAATCGATGGTTCATGTAGGACGGTCCTTGATCGTGTAGCGCTTTGTAGGCTTGCATGAGAATCTTGAACTGGCATGTCTTTCGGATGAGGAGTCAATGGAGGTTTCTAAGGTGGAGGTGATGTGGGACCATTTGGAGGGGGTCCAGCATGAGTTTGGCTGCAGCATTCTGTACGGTCTGGACTCTTCTGAGAAGCTGGGTGGAGATGCCCTTGTAGAGAGCCCTGCCATAGTCAAGGAGGCTGGTGACGAGGGCCTAAGTGATATTCTTTCTGGTGTTGACTGGGATCCATCTGAAGATTCTGTGGAAGCAGGCGGAGGCGACTGCTTTGACTTGTTGTTCTATGGTCAGTTAGCTGTCGAGGATGATGCCTGGGTTGCATGCATGTTGTAGGTGTTGGTCTGAGTTCTGTTAACCACCAGCTGTGGTCCCAAACAGAAATTTATTTCTGAAGATCAGTATTTCTGTCTCGTCTGAGTTTGAATTAGTTGTCTCTCATCCAGTTAGCTACATTTGTCATGGCGTTGCAGTAGTTGCTTTTGGCATTGGAGGGATCCTAGGTGAGTAGAGGATTAGTTTAGTGTCATCTGTGTAGGAGTTTATGATGAGGCAGTGGTATCTGACGACGTATGCGAGGAGGGTCATGTAAATGTGTTGAACAGGGGGCTGAGGGATGATCTTTAGGGTACTCCGTATATGATGTCTTTGGAGGTGAAGGTAGGAATCTGGATGCTCTGTGTCAATCCTGTAAGAAAAGAGGCGATCCACTTCAAAGCGATCTGCTGTATGCCGATGTTGTAGAGTCTATCAATAAGGGTGTGGCGTGAGATGGTGTCGAATGCAGCAGAGAGGTCAAGGAGGATAAAGGCCACAGGTTTCTTTGCAGTTGAGGAGAGTTCTGATGTTGTCTGTGGCAGCAATCAGCACTGTCTCAGTGCTGTGTGGTTGGCACAAAATCCTGATTGTGAGGCATCAAGCAGGTGGTTTTGTTCCAGGTATTCGATTAGCTGTTGGTTGATAGCTTTCTCAAGTACTTTGGCCGGGTAGGGGAGCAGGGAGATCGGTCAATAATTTTTGAAATCGCTGGAGTTGGCAGAGCATTTCTTTAGGAGGGGTCTCACCTCTGATTGTTTTCATCTGTCTGGGAAGGTTGCTGTGGAGATGGAGGGGTTCCACAGGGCTCTTCCTTTAGCCCCACACTTTTTAATGTTTATGTTTCCTCGCTGGCGCCTATTGTGAGGTCATTTGGATTTGGCCTAACATCATATGTGGATGACACCCAAGTTGTGGTATCTCTGCTACCTGGGGATGAGACCGCTTTAGACAATCGATTCCAAGAGTGTATGTTATCAGTGGGGAGTTGGATGGCAGAGAACTGATTAAAACTCAACACTGGTAAAACCAAGGTTATGTTGTTTGGTAACAACATTAACTTCTGGACGCTAAATTGGTGGCCAGATTCAATGGGTTATCTCCCCTCGCCCACGAATAAGGTGAAAAAACCTGGGTGTGATTGGATGAGGGTCTTACCTTTAGTCAACAGGTCAATTCGGTGGCATCTAAAACATTTTATGTGATCAAAACAATTAGGAAAATACTGCCGTTCCTGCCCCAGAGCAGTCGGCAAACAGTGGTCGTGACTCTCGTAATGTCGCGATTGGACTACTGTAATAGTCTGTACCTCAATGCTCAACAAAGGCTTCTGAATAAACTTCAGACACTGCAGAACGCAGCAGCCAGACTACTCTTGAGCACACCACGGTTTGCGCCCATCACCACGGAAATATACAAATTACACTGGCTACCGGTAAGGAACCGAGTCCGCTTCAAAGCCCGCTGTTTAGTTTTTAAGGCGCTGCATGGCTCAGGACCTGACTATTTAAAACAGTATTTCCACTGGTATACACCAAACAAACCACTTAGTTCATTAGGGGCTAAGCTGGTCTCAGTGCCACGCATAAAAAAGTTTGATGGGGAGGCAGAAGTTTTACCTATAGTGCAGCCAAAGCCTGGAACAACCTGCCGTTTGAACTAAGATGCATCACAAACCTCTTAGTCTTTAGGAAGAGCCTGAAGACCTGGCGTTTTGCTACCTGGAGTACCTGGAGTCTGGCTAAAAGATTGTTTGGTAGACCCAAATATAGGGAGTTACCATAGTCCAGCCGTGCCAAAATCAGAGCGGAGACAGCCAGCCTGAGAGTGGAGACGGACAGCAGTAGGGAAAGTTTCCGGAGCTGGCGTAGTAGACAAACACAGGTGCCTACTACAGCCGACACCTGCTGTGTCATGGATAACAGGGCATTGATTTTAATTCCCAGGCTTTTTTTTTTTTTTTTTTTTTGAAAACCTTTATTGAGCCTTCACAGTTGTTACACAGCTTGTCGCCTACAACCCAACTGGGCCGGCCGCCAAGTAAGTGCCAAGTTAGAGAAGAAACCATCATTACAATACAATTGCGCCTGCATTCTTTGAGGGCGTGAAGGTAAATTATCTAGAAACAAATTGTGAAGGAAAAGTGCGAATGTTCCATGCTGGGTGTATGAGGTTTTCATTTTCTGTTTTATACCTAAAGAAGGAACATTCTGAACTTCGGGAAGTAACATTACGATCAATATAATAAACTTAATGCCAGTTAGAAGTGAGCATAGTCCTGAGTTAGGGCCAACAGCACGTTGCCCTTCATGCTAGGTAAAGTGTGAGCCGTCCCTCTCCAACTCCCCGCCCCCTCCCGGTGCACCCCCCGCATCACACAGCCCCCCCAGCCCATTCAGTCTTCTTCGTCTGAGTCTATTGTGTCATCTTCAGGAAGTGGATCACAAATCTCGCCCCGGTACGTGTTCCATGGGGACCACACTTTGTTCCACTTGGCCGGGCACGCCCTGTTCAAATACACTGCCCGTTCCGTGACCATGGCCCTGTCCATATTTACACACCATTGTGAGGCCGTCGGTGGGTCCGCCACCCCCCAGCGCTGCGCGATATCCCTCTTGGCCACCATCATTCCTAGCGTTACCCAGAGGCGGCCATGCCGGGACAAGTCAGTTGGGTCCCACACATTGAGAAGGCAGCGTCGAGGTTCAGGGAGCACTGAGACCTCCAACACCTGTGACACGGTGCGCAAGACCTAACGCCAATAGGATTGTATAACTGAGCAGTCCCAGAGTGTGTGGAAGAGTGTGCCCTCCTCCCCACAGCCCCGTAAGCAGAAGGGGTCAGGGGCTCGCTGTATGCGGTGAAGCAATGTCCTGGTGTAATATGTTTTATGCAGAACTTTGAGTTGGATGAGTCTCATTCTAGAGGATATGCCCGCTTCCTTAGGGGATGCCAGTGCCCCGTTCCATTCATGTTCATCCATCTCGCCCACGTCCTGCTCCCATTTCTCCTTAAGAGGCACTAGTGGGTCTGGACAATTGTTAAGGAGTTTCCGGTAAGTGAGGGAGGTGGCCTTTTCCACCATGTAGTCAGTCAAAAGGCGATCCTCTAGCGGGGATGACTCGGGGAGAGTTGACCCCGCCGGAATAGCCGCCAGTAACGCGTGACGGATTTGGACATATCGGTAGGTTTCATGCGGCCCCAGGTCGTAGAGTTCCTTCAGGCGGTCAAAAGTAATGATAGCCCCACGGTCCCACATGTCCCCCACTGTCGAAATGCCAATGTCGTCCCAGCGGAAGAACCCCTTACTGGTCCGAAGGTTGCCTAAAGCACGTGAGTCCCAGAGTGGAGTGAGCTTGGTGATTGTATCTTTCCACCCTAGCGCAGCGGTGGCTGCATGCCAGGTAGCTACTGTGAGCCTAGTGGGCCCCTTCAGTGACCTGAGTTTTCGTTTATCATAAAGCGGGGCTAGCAGGGTGCTGGCACCCAGTTGGGCCCTGTCCGCCTGGAATGCTGGGTCAGATTGCGATGCGTGCAACCATTGATTGATCGGTCTGAGCTGGGCCGCCCAATAGTAGAGGTGGAGGTTGGGAAGTGCGATGCCACCCTCGTACCAGCTCTTGCATAGCTTGGCGTGAGCTATCCGCGCCGGGCGGTTACCCCATAACAGACAATTCCCAGGCTTTTTACTGCTACCGCTGGTTCTGGACATGGCCCCAATTCAGCTGGCCAGAACAGGTCATTCCATGGGTTGGTTGCTGTGGTAACTGCCAGGACTTCCGTCTTGTCCGGGTTAATTTTCAAAAAAAATTCCGACATCCAGTTGATCGTAAATTTAAGAATGTCTTGCATTCTCAAACAGGCCGCCGATGAGTGTTCAATCTGGATCAAAATGTTCGTGTCGTCGGCATAATTATAGACCCTGCAGTCCAACTTGTTCAGGGCTGAAATCAAAGGCTGTAGGTATATATTAAAAAGCAAGGGCGAAAGAGCTGAACCATGGGGCTCTCCACATGTCAATTTGGCTGGATTTGACAAGAGGTCAGCCAGTTGAACTCGCTGTGAACGATCTTTCAGAAAGGAGGTCAGCCAGGCCAGGGCTGTCCCTCGAATCCCTAGGTCCTCAACCGCGACAGAAGTTGACAGTGGTTCACGGTATCAAATGCCGCAGATAAGTCCAGAAGGACCAGGGCACATGGATTTCTTTTGTCAGCCTTCAGTCTCAGGTCATCCAGCAGAAAGAGCATCACTTATTCCGTGCTGTGATGAGCTTTGAAACCTGCCTGATTAGACTCAAGAAGATGGTTGCTTCCTACGAAACATGTAAGAGAGTGCAACACATGTTGCTCCAGGATCTTAGAAAGAAAGGGTAGCTGGGAGATTGGCCTAAAGTTATTGAAGTTTTTTGGGATGGCACCAGGTTTCTTTAGGAGGGGGACCACCCGCGCTTCCTTGCATAGCGCGCTACTCACCCCGAAGGGTCTCAAGGCACGGGGGGGGGGTATGTTACTGCTCGAAAAGCCAGGTCTTGAGTTGCTTCCTGAAGGAGAGATGGTCCTGGGTTAGCCGGAGGTGGATGGGGAGGGAGTTCCATGTCTTGGCTGCCAGGTAGGAGAAGGATCTTCCGCCGGCGGTGGCTCTGCGGATGCGTGGAACGGCGGCGAGGGCGAGGCTGGTCGACCGTAGCTGGCAGGTAGGCGTGTAGAAGGTCAGGCGGTTGTTGAGGTACTTGGGGCCGAGGTCGTGGAGAGCCTTGTGTGCATGGGTGAGGAGTCTGAACGTGATCCTCTTGCTGACGGGGAGCCAGTGCAGGTCTCTCAGGTGGCCGGAGATGTGGCTGTGTCGGGGGATGTCCAGGACGAGTCGCGCGGAGGCGTTCTGGATGCGTTGGAGTCTTTTCTGAAGTTTGGCTGTGGTTCCGGCATAGAGGGTGTTTCCATAGTCCAGTCGGCTGGTGACGAGCGCCTGGATGACCGTCTTCCTGGTTTCGGTGGGGATCCATCGGAAGATCTTTCGGAGCATGCGCAGGGTGTTGTAGCACGATGATGAGACGGCGTTGACTTGTCGGGTCATCGAGAGGGAGGAGTCCAGGATGAAGCCCAGGTTACGTGCGTGGTCCGTTGGCTTGGGAGTGGTGCCCAGGGCAGGAGGCCACCAGGAGTCATCCCAGGCGGAGGGAGATGATCCTAGGATGAGAACTTCCATCTTGTCTGAGTTCAGTTTCAGGCGGCTGTTCTTCATCCACTCGGCGACGTCTTTCATCCTTTCGTGTAGGGTGGCTCTGGCAGTGGCTGGGTCTTTGGTGAGGGAGAGGATCAGCTGTGTGTCGTCGGCGTAGGAGATGATGGTGAGGTTGTGTTTGCGTGCAATGGCTGCGAGGGGGTTCATGTAGACATTGAAGAGCGTGGGGCTGAGTGATGATCCTTGTGGTACGCCGCAGATGACTTCGGTGGCCTTGGATCTGAATGGGGGAGGCGGACTCTCTGGGTTCTTCCGGCTAGGAATGAGATGATCCCCTTCAGTGCCTTCTCTTGGATTCCAATGTTGCTGAGGCATTGCACTAGGGTGCGATGGCAGACAGTGCTGAACGCTGCGGAGAGGTCCAGGAGGATGAGGGCCGCTGTTTCCCCGTTGTCGAGCAGGGATCTCATGTCGTCAGTGGCTGCGATGAGGGCGGTCTCGGTGCTGTTGTTGGCGCGGAAGCCGGATTGCGAGTGGTCGAGGGATCCGTTCGTCTCGAGGAAGGCGGCAAGCTGTCTGTTGACGGTCTTCTCGATGACTTTGGCAGGAAAAGGGAGGAGCGAGATGGAGCAGAAGTTCTTGAGGTCGGTGGGGTCCGCTGTTGGTTTCTTCAGGAGGGCGCTGAGCTCGGCATGCTTCCAGCATCCGGGAAGGTGGCAGTGTTGAAGGAGGCGTTGATGATGTCCCGGAGTTGGGGTGCGATGATGGAGTCGGCCTTGTTGAAGACGTGGTGGGGGCAGGGGTCGGTTGGGGATCCGGAGTGGATGGTGTTCCTCATGCGGGTGGTGTTTTCAGTGCTGACCGGGGTCCAGGCGCAGAGGGTGGTGGTGGGGGGCGTAGGTTCGGTGGTTGGGTGCTTGGTTGTTGCGCTGAAGCTGTTGTGTATTTCGGCGATCTTGCGGTGGAAGAACTAGGCGAGAGAGTCGCAGAGGTCTTGCGAGGGAGTGATGTCGTTGTTTCCGGCGCTGGGGTTAGAGAGCTCTTTGACGATGCTGAAGAGTTCCTTGCTGTTGTGGGCGTTGTTGTCCAGTCGTTCTTTCAATGCTGTCTTCTTGGTGGTGTGGATCATTTGGTGGTGTTTGCGGGTGGCGTGCTTGAGGGCAGTCATGTTGTCTGTGGTCTGGTTGTTGCGCCAGGCTTTTTCGAGGGTGCAGCAGTTCTTCTTGGAGTTCTTAAGTTCGTCTGTGAACCAAGAGGCTTTCTTGCTGCTGTGTCTGCTGGGAGGGGTCTTCAGTTGTGCGAGGTCGTCTGCGCAGTTGGTGATCCACTGTGTGAGGTTGCTGGCTGCTTCGTTGGGGTCCGTTGTGCTGTCGGGGGGGTTCTGGCTGAGGGGGGTGGTGAGCTGGTCGGTGGTGATCTTATTGCAGTTCCTGCGAGGAGCCTGTTGCGGGTGGTGGTGGGTCGTGGTTTTTCTGAAACTGAAGTGGACCCAGCTGTGGTCAGTCCAATGAAGTCCAGTCGAGTGGCTGAAGGAGATGTACTTGCTGGAGGAGAAGACTGGGTCCAGCGTGTGGCCGGCGTAGTGGGTGGGGGTGTTCACCATTTGCTTGAGAACGAGGTTGGAGAGGTTGTCCAGCAGGGTGGTGGTATTGCTGTCCTTGTTGTTCTCCAGGTGGAAGTTGAGATCCCCTAGGAGGATGTAGTCAGCGGAGGGGAGGGTGTGCGGGCTGATGAAGTCTGTGATGTCTTTGCTGAATTGTGTTCGTGGTCCCGGAGGTCTGTAGATGAGGGTGCCTCTGAGTGTGGTCTTGGGGTCGGTGTGTATCTGGAAGTGGAGGTGTTCGGCGGCGGTGAAGGTGTCTTCCAAGCTGGTCGTGATGCGGATGGTGTTCTTGTGTATGATGGCAATGCCTCCTCCAGTCTGGTTGATGCGGTCCCTCCGGGTGATCTTGTATCCGTCCGGGATGGCAATGGCGATGACGGGCGCTGAGGAGGCGTTCATCCAGGTTTCCGTGAGGAAGGCGACGTCTGGTGATATTGTGTCGAGCAGGTTCCAGACTTCGACGGCGTGTCTGTGGACGGAGCGGGTGTTGAGCAGGATGCATTTGAGGTGGTTGCTGCTGGTGCTCGTCTTGGTGGGTGTGGTGCAGGTCCGGAGGCAGGAGTATTTGCAGGCTTGGCAGGTAAAGGGTCCTTGGGTGCGCCTCGGGGTGGCTTGGTAGCAGGCGGGGGTTCGGCCGGCGTTGAGTGCGTTGAGGGTGGCGGCGTCTTAGGTCCGTCGTGTGGCCTGGCGTCGGCGGGGGCCAGGGGTCCTGGCACTGGGCGCAGTCCAGGCGTGGACGGGCGTAGACGGGCTTACCTTTGGCGCGCCTTCGGCGCGCCCGCTGCGCGTGAACGCTGCGTATGCGCACGGACTCTACCATAAATGGTGTAGTGGGAGGGGTGGAGTGGGGGGGAGGAGCAGCTGGGAGGCGGGAGCAGGGTGGCGCGGGGAGGGGATCGGGGTACAGAAGGCAAAAGGGGGGCGGGGCCGCAGGGGAGCAGCGGCAGGGAGCGGGGAGGGCGAGAAAAGACGGCGAGAACGAAACAAAAACAAGCACTGGTAGCGAGCAGGTAGAGGCAGGTAGGGTGACCGGGCACACTCACGGAGAGCCGCGCGGCCGGTGGAGCGACCGTCACCGACCAGGGTCAGGTCAGGTCAGGTCACAGCTCCCCGTCGCGCTGGAACACCTTAAGTATCTGGAGGGAGGGAGGAGCAGCTGGGAGGCGGGAGTGGGGTGGCGCGGGGAGGGTACCGGGGTACAGAAGGCAAAACGGGGGGCGGGGCCACAGGGGAGCAGCGGCAGGGAGCGGGGAGAGCGAGAAAAGACGGCGAGAACGAAACAAAAACAAGCACTGGTAGCGAGCAGGTAGAGGCAGGTAAGGAGACCAGGCACACTCACAGAGAGCCGCGCGCCCCGTGGAACGACTGTCACTGACCTGGGTCAGGTCAGGTCACCTTCCACTAACATTAACATTAACATTAACAAAGAAATGGTGAGGGCATGGGTCAGTGGGCTCCCCGGAGTGGATGGAAAACATGATGGCTGTGGTGGTCTGAGTGTTAAGCGGAGGCCAGGTGGTGATCATTTGGTTGGCGTGCACTGGTTGTTTGAGGCTGTTGAGGTTGAGAGTGGTGAGTTGGGGGTCAAAATCGTTGTAGATGGTGGCAATCTTGCTGTGGAAGTAGTCCGAGAGGGTGTCACAGAGTACTTGGGAGGGGGGGATGGTGTTCTCTGTGGCTGTCGGGTAGACTATTTTGAAGATTTCCTTTTTGTGTTTGGCTGCAGTATCGATGTGAGCAGTGTTGGCTGCTGTCTTGGCTTCCTTGAGTCGCAGGTGGTAGTTGCTGAGGCCTTCTTTGTGAGCAGCTCTGTCGTAGGGGTTCTTAGTGATGCACCATCACTTCTCAAGTCGGTAGCAGTTGCGGTTGGTGATTCTGGTGTGTGAGGTGTACCAGCTGGCTTGTTTTGAGGTTTTGTTGACTTTTTGTCAGGGTTGGTAGGCCAAGACAGCAGTTGCCTTATCAGTCAGGTAAAAGGCTTGGGAAAAGAATCTTGATTTATCCCTGGAGTCAGCTGCACTGATTCTCTAATTAGGTATCTTCATTCAGTCACCCGTTCTTTGGGAGGGTAAAATGGTCGCCTTTCTGGGCGTCCCTTCGGGTCAGTTAGAATTCTAGTGTTCTTTAGGGAAGACAGGTGTTTGTACTCGCTCTCCTTCAGCATTGCGCACTTCAACTGTTACTTTGAGGAGTTCGGACGTTTTCCTCTGTCCACGCTTCATTTTCGTTTTATGGACACCGGTCAGGGGAGACTAGAGGTCGTGTCTCCACCCGACTCTTGCAGCAGCTACAGCGCTCCAGTTCGTGAAGGGAATGTTGGCTTTTCTGAGTAATTCTCTCGCATGTAGTGTAGTGTAGTTCCTATTTTCCCAATAGGCTCTGCGCATTGGAATAACATAAACGATAGTTTAGACGTAGGACTGAGGTCAACTAGGTCTCTATTGAATATGCTAGACTTAATTTAGGTTTGCCAGCTAGCTCAGAGGTCGCTAGAAACTTTCTCAAATGAACAGGGAGGAGTGAACTTCCCTGATTAGACAAGAAGGGATTCAGCTACTGACAACCGCATAAACATGACAACTTTGCTCCCCCAGAAATAAGGAGTGAATCTCCAGAGTCGTGTGAAAACAATAGATAGCTATTTCACTCAGTCAGTTGTGCATACTTAGTTTCACCAGAGTGCAGAGAAATAGAGAGACGGGCGTTTTCAATAAAAGGTGTTATTTATATGGTTTCTGAGCCATATGATACTTAAAAGGTATAAAATATATACAGTTACATACAATGATAAAACTTTTACTAAACGTATTCAACTGGTGCTTCTAAGATACGCCTACCCCGGTATACCTAACCTAAGCCTAGTACTTGGGAAGGGGTAAATGAGCTGCAGTTTAAGTTAAGTTAGTTTTGGCCAAGATTCTGGCTCAAGAATTCTCTGCGGGTCTAATCAGCTCCGTACCTTGGTTTTAGAATGGAGGAGGTCTTGTATCTCGTTCTCCGACTCGATCTCCCAATACCCCACAAGGGAAACTGGAAACACCGGAGCTGGATTTTCTCGGCAGGTGCATCAAGTGGGAGGGACGGCTTCCTTCGGCACTAGCATCAGCTGGGCTTCAGATAAGTAGATAGCCGTTCTGCTCCACACCACCGTGTGTTGCTTAAGGCAAAACGCTGGTATATTTATACCTGGAAGGTGCCGTGTTTGACGTAAGGTTGGACATAAGACGTCAATTAAAAGATGTCACTAAGGACTGATCGTTCTTTCAGTGCTCGCAGGAGTTCTAGGACAAATCAAAACAAAGCACGGGGAATTCCCAGGTTGCTGGAGGTTTGGTATGTTGTAAGAACTCGTTGTGCTTTCTAGGAGTCTAAGGAAGTAGCCTTGTCACATTTGGTTTGCATTGGCTATTGCCAAATATGAAATATTTAATTAGGGTCTTAGATAAAATCACAACACCCACTCCACGTATAATGTCCATCATTACTAAATACTAAGCAATATATAAACATATTGGTAAGCATGTGTTTTCCATTGCACCCCAAAATACATTAAATGCATTTGAAACGGTATAGATACACGAAAATGAGTATTATACTGTACGTATTCAAGCAGTGTTATCATTCAGAAAGTGCGAATGTGACAGCTGAATGAATAGCAGAATTACATTTATGAAATGGCTCTTAATACAGAAGAGAAGGTCGAGACCATTTCATCACATATTTATACAAGATTGTAAGCGTGCTAGAGGCTGATTCAAAATATTGTCTCTAGAGTCTCTAGGAATAGAAGCTCTGTTCTCTAAGAAAAGTTTTACTCTAAGCAGAGTACCTTGTGCTGAAAAAAGCTAAATATTTTGGAAGCTGGGAAAAAATATTTTCTTTCAAGGAGAAACGGGAGAGAAAAAAATATAGTTCCAAATCTTCTGTTTATAAAATTTGAAGGCCGAATTCACAGTTCAGGGAACACTGTGTGCCCGCTATTTCTATTGTTATTCTCGTTGTTAGGAGAGAACATTACCTCAGCTAGACCAGCAAACAATTCATCTACAACAGTAGGTGAAAGTTGGGCCAACGCTGAAAAATCAGAAATAGTGCATACTTGCGATGCATTGTCATCATCGGTGTTCGGATCAGCAATGTTCACTGAGGGTTGTACCTGTGTGGTGCCGCTTTCATCTCGTACTTCACCGCCACCTACTCGTAATGGTGAAGTCTCAACGAATGCCGTCATCAGAATCGGTAGCCGCTGCATGAGTCGTTACCGGACAAAGCAAAGCGTCAATATCCATTGGTACTGTTGATGGTAGTGTAAGACATATGTCCAACACGCATTCTTCTCCGCATAGCAGACATCGAAGCACAGGTAAGATGCAATTTTACCAGATCGGTCTGAATGAAAGAAACCATGTTGTATTCAGATCTCTTAGCCGGGCCAATCCGAGGACCTTAGTGATACGGTCTCGGTATAGTATTGCTAGGATCGTTTCTTCCATCGAAGCCTGAGTTTTGTCTGCGACTTGGTTTGCCATATCGGAGCAGAAGGAACAAAAGTAAAATTCCTGCTACGAGTCCCGAAATAAGTGGTAGGCCACCAAAAAGAGAGTGCACAAAGTTCGGGAAGATACCCACGACTGTCTCAAAGGGTGCTAACAGTCCCGAAAAAATTGTCTTAAATACATGTGTGATGCCACTGGTATCTGACATGTTTAAAATTTGGCTTAACATTTCTCTGAAATGCACGGGGCAATTTGTCGATAAAAGGGTATGTATCTCTGCCGCTGTCCTTGCAGCTTGCTGGTCATATGTCTCTTTGGACGAGGTTAAAGGCACAGTTGTCTGTAAAAGAATAGACTTCATTCTGCTTAAAGTATCAATTCGTATAGAAGAGATATTCACAGAAGGCCATAATGCTGCCTCCATGTCTGGCTGGATTGCTACTAGGATACAATACTTGCATACAACAAATGACCCTGGAAGTAACGCTTACGAGATAGGGTTTTCCTGGCATCATGCCACAACAGCTGTGGTCACTCAATATAATGTAGCTACCGTTGGAAAGATGTCTGAAAAATGGCTCTAGCTGTGTAGCTGGGGCACCGTGCAGATGGCACGAAAGGCTGTTTGATGAACCTTTGAACGAACAATGCAGGTTTATACCTTCACATAGGAGTGTACCACTCAGTGATGTTTTACAATTAGTACCACTAAGAAATACCTCTTTCTTGCCCCCACTGCAACATCTATGTGTAAAAGGTAGATTCCAGGTTGACTTGATGTATCCTTTACCCAACCTGTCATACAGGCCTGCTGATATATACTTTTGACAGTATTGAAACTGTAAAGTCGTTATTGGGATTGTAATGGTGCCATGTATTATCCATTGAATGACAGGTCTTTCTGACATTGTCAATGGTAGTCTCTTAAATTTTTCAATGCTTAGCACCGTATAATCTGCTCCTTTCTGTGCCAACGAGATTTGTCTATCAGTAAGGTTGAAGATAGACAATAATGACGTTATGTTGATTAGACGCCATGGCACGTGGCCTGAATGGATGTTTTGTAACGTCCAGCCTAGCTGTACAATAGAACAAAATTGGGACTTACCATGTTGTAACATTATCATATCCTGGTCTATTCTATCAATAGCAGATGATACAATGCTATCCAGTGAATAGATTCTGGAGGACAGAGTCGTTAACCCATAGTCCACTACAGAAAGTGTTTTTTCCAAATGAATACGATCAATTTCTCGTATGTTTTCAGCAGTTTCAATTTGATTTAATTTCCAAGCTTCATTGTATGCTGTGTATATACCGGCGTATATGAAACGTTTTTGATGCTGTTTGCGAGGTCCCAGTATGAAATCTCGCAAGTCAGCACCTTCTTTAAGTAAAGTCAAGTGTTGCTTAATTTCGGGAAGTGTGGATCCCTGGACCCACTCGAGGCATAGTTTTCCTACATTGTATGTTGTAACTATCCCTGGATGTTGTCTTTGGGAATATCTTGGGTCTGGCCTGTTCTGTTTGAACCCCTGTATTTTGTTCAGAAATCTATCATGACAGGTATTAGTGTCTGTGGGCCAGATCAACCATTTTTTCCAATCAGGAAGTGTTCTGTTTTGTTTTAAAATATAGGCCACGTCTAACCCCTCATCTGTAGTGGTGTTTCTATCAGGCATTGGTTTTGGTATAGACGGGTTGTTTAAATCTTTTATCTTGGCTAGACCAAGACAGGTTGTTTGCTGAATTGTGTCATTCAGGAACATTATTTGTTCTGGGATCATGCAGGCTCTGAACAATGCTTCTAAACCTTGTACCTGCCATTCTTTTGTTCCCCAAATGGTTTTTGTCTCAATGTTCTTTTTCCAAAATTCAAAACCAAATGTAGACATTGTCTCATAAAATGTTTCAGAATAAATCAGTTTAGTATTTGTCAACATGTTTTTCACCCCTGTCTTATTTAACATTTTAAAATAGAATGTTTCAGGATCAGTGATATTAAACCTTGAAAAGTATGGGAATTTCCCAAGAAATGTCTTTGAGCTGCCTTTTGGCGGGGTTGGAAAATGTTCCCATTGATTATAACTGAGAGTATTTCTAGGATTTGCAGATTTATGCAGATAATGATGCCCAAAGTGGTTGTAACTTGTATACAAAACGGAGTCTGGTCCTGGGACAGAGGGGCAGCTGGACCTAATATAACTAGAAAAGAGAAGAAGTGCTAGCCCTCGGGATGATTCACCTCACAATTTCTGAGAATACAAACAAGGGAGAACCTTTTGTTTGTATGGATTATTTTATTTAAACCCTTTTATAAATGTTTGATCATCTGACATCATATTATTAATATTTTCAAAGTCCTAATCATCACAGAAACTACTAGGTGATACAAAGTCACTTAACAAAATTTTAAATTGGTGTGGAAATTTCAAGAGCTTAACCGGGCCATCGATTTCATAGTCCGTTTTGTCCACCAGGTATAGGGATGGCTGTGATGTTCACTGATGATAGTTCTCATTTTTCAATGTGTGATGATCTGTGTGGTTTCAGGACCAAGTTGATGTTCTGATTTGCTGTGTCCATTGTACTATATTTTCCATCAATAAATCTACCCAAACTTAGAACCAAGATGAGCCAAAGAAGGAGGAAAAGTACACCTAACACAATCCATAGTTTAATCCATTCAGAAGTTAGATATGTTTCTCTGAGCTGGAAAAAGAGTTTTGTGAATTTTTCTTTGAATGTTTTTGTTGCTGGCTGTTCTCCATGTTCACTTGGATCATCGGAAAAGTCATCAAAGTTGATAAAGTAGCCAGATGCAGTTCTGTCAATTGGTGGGATTGCTTCCGGATTTCCATTGATCTTTGCATTTTCTTTTGTTACATTTGTATAGTCCGAGGCTACATCGTTGTAGACTGGTGTTTCTTGTTGAATTGTTGCAATTTGTTTTTCAAGAGGCACACGTTCCATGGTTTTGTTACATAGTCCTTTTTTAATCACTGCTTGTTTGTCAAATTTGATTAGTCTCTCATTTTGAACCTCTTGGATTGTAGGAAGATTCGGTCTTCTGCTATTTCTCGGGAGTCCACTGGGCCTACTACTTATTATTGGCCACATGGTTGTGGTTTCACCAGGTGGATTGATACAACTCGGTTCTCTTTTTTACCAGCAAGAGGCGGTAGTACAACTGATCTTGTTCCGCTGACAGCTAAGACAGGTACTGCTTTTCTGTAAGAAGGCCCGAATCCCTTCTTTACCGCAATCTTTTCTCTGACCAGATCCCCAATCTTTGGGATCCAGACTGGTCTTGCTGGGACAGGTGGTTTTTCTTCAGTGGTAGTTGGCTTTAATTTGTCGTTACTCAGACTTTTTCTTGTTTCATTTAAGTCCTGTAAAACAGCCAAACGATCTTTGATATCAAAGGCTTTTTGTTGCACCAATGAAGTTTGACAATCTAAATCCTGAATAATCATTCTAGTACCAAATAAAAGTTCATACGGGCTGATTCCTCCCAAAGAATTTCTTGGCATATTATTAAGACTACGTTGGTCACTTATTAGATGTTTGACCCACCCATCACCCGAACCTAATACCCTCGCTGTTATAGATTGCTTTATGTCCCGGTTTTTTCTCTCCACTACCGCATTTCCCTCGGGATGGAATGGACTAGAATACCGTAATGCAATGCCCATGCTGGTCATGGCCTCCTTGTAAGCACGAGAGCTAAATGCAGGACCCTGGTCAGAATGTAGCATGCCAATTGTGTATGTGCCGATAAAGACTTGCAAATCTTTTATAACAGTGTTGGCGTCAGCCGAGCGCTGGGGGTCTCATCTAAATGAGTCTCGTCTTAATATTTATGGGACCGCATTTGTCCAGTCGGACTTCTGTGCATAGATAGCCTGATGTCTGGGCTAGTGTCTCGTCCGGTTCACAACTGCGATCACTGTTGCAGTCCTCACAATTCATTGCAAGTTTATAAAGGTCTACGCTCATCCCCGGCCACCAGTATTGAGATTGTAATTCTATTAGATATTTTAGGATCTCTTGGTGCCTCAGACCCAATCCCATGTGTGCTTCTTGTATCAAGAAGACTCTTAGGTTCATGTTTGGAATTACTCTATCCGCCACTCCAGGGATTTGAGCAAACGGAACGGAGTTTGCATCAATTATGTATGTATTATCAAGTGGATAGTTTAGAGGTAACGCCGCATAATTGCCTTCCATTGAAGCTTTTACTGCAAGCAGCATTTCGCCATCTATATGTTTTTTTGTACGTTTGTTTGTAGCTACGGAAGCCGAGAGATCAGCTGCCGCTGTGGCTTTGTCAGCCAATGAATTCCCTGCAACGTGAACGCCATCACATTGAAGACTCTGCTTTTTGTCCACGTACTGTGGGGGACTGGCGACATCAGACATTCTGTCCTATTACCAGGCGTCCCACCTTCTGGTCTTGAATGAATGGTGGTATGGGGACAGGGGTGACCCAGCCTATGCCCTTGAGCGATATCTAATGGACCCTGAGACGCTACACACTATTTTATACTCGGCACGATTGAGGAAGGCGCTGCCCAGGGCTACGCAAGTAGTCTTTCAGATCTGGCGACAGTCGCTGCGGCGCATGGGATGGTGGGGTAGGCTTACGGGGGAGACCCCACTCTGGCATATTGGGAGGCTGCCGGCGCTGACATTGCTGCGGGGCTTCCGAGACTGGGATTCTATAGGAATCTCCACCCTTGGACACGTTCTGAAGGGCACGTCCCTTAAGTCCTTTCAGGAGCTCAGTGAAGAATTTAGTATGCCCCGAACGCAGTTCTTTAAATACCTACAATTCCGTCATGCCATTGCGCCTGCATTGGAGGGACTGGACTCCTTGCCTGAATTTAGTCCGATAGAGGCGTAGGTGTTCATGGGGGACCTGCAGGAGAAGAAAATATCCTGAATCTATCAAACACTAGTCACGCATTGCTCATCCTCTCTCCAGACTCTGCGGGACTCCTGGGTCAAGGATGTGGGGGAGCTAGAGGAGGAAGATTGGAGAGAAGCCCTTGAGTTCCCTAGAGGTGCGGCCATAGCGATGCGTCTGAGATTCATCCAGTTTAAATATTTGCATAGGGCCTATTACACCAGGGAGAGATTGTGGCGGGCTGGGTTGATTGAGTCCCCAGTATGCTTGAGGTGTGGGCAAGAAGTGGGCACCTTCCTACATACAGTGTGGTGTTGTGGTAATTTGACAAGGTTTTGGACTGGGGTGTGGGACTGCTTGTCTGAGGTGTTGGGCCTCCTCGCACCCCCAAATTGGGGCTTCTTCACGTCCTTGAAGGCGTTGGTGGTAATATATATAAGAGACACTTACTCCTACTGGGTCTTGCAGTCGCAAAGAGGGATGTGGCTCAGGCATTGAAAGACCCCCGGGCTCCCAAGGTGTGGTGGTTTGGAAAAAAGGCCTCGATTTTTGTATGGGGTTAGAGCGACCAGTGTTTGAGGCCAGGGGCTGCCCCAGGAAACATTACAAAATATGAAAAAGATGGGCAGATTACAGGGGACTCTGGCTGGAACCGCCAGCATTGTTAAGAGACGCAGCAGGGCAGATGTAATAGGGACATGGGGGCGAACAGATACACACTGCTACATGTATATAATTATTTTCACAGGAATAAAAGAGACATTGTGCGGGGAGGCTTGGGTTGAGGGCGTGGGGGGCTGGGGGAGGCCGGTGGGTGGGGGGTTCAAGGCTATTGATATCAGAAGTTATATAGATTGCTGATTATATTGTGATTTGTATGTGGCAGTTCCTCCGGGGTACGGAGTGCTGTGTCCTTTGTACGATCTATCAATAAAAAAGAGTTGTTAAAAAAATGGTAGAGGCTAGAAGGTGTGACAGGGATACAGTAAGAAAAAAAGTGAGAAAAAAACAATCACGTTATAGGAAAGTCAGAGTTTCAGGCATTATGGAGAAAATGGCACCATTCTAATATTGCAAAAACATTGAGAAAGAGATGTGCTACAGTCCGTCCTGAAGAAAAATGAGGCAGGAAAACAACATGGCTCAATGCAGGCAGAAAGCACAAAAATTAGCAATATTGAGCAGATGAGAAGTGAAAGTCATTAATCCAGCACTCTCTGTTCAGAAGAAACGACATGAGGAAAAAGATAACGTTGCCGAGCGTCTATACGCTGAAAACGCCAGTTACCTTAAGCAAGGGAAGAGCAAGCGGCTGACAGGAAATGGCGGCCGCAAATCACACTCCATGGCAGGAAAGTCATCGCCCCTGCCGCTGGTGAAGAAATGCGAGTAGAGCGGTGAAGACAGCCTCAATCGCTGCTTCGACCTCTCACCTCGCGTAATCCATCCAAGTGAGGCATGTAATATTAAAATACAGGCTGCATGAAAAGGTAAAAGCTACGTGTCCGAGCGGAGCTTAGAAGAAAGCCGCCATCTTCGCACGGCGCAAGACTACGCCCCAAGGTTTGAATCTCTAAGACCCTTTTTATGAAGCCTGGAGGGGGTCCCGTATGTTTTATGAATTAACCAGGATCTTGATTGTGCAAGGACCAGGGAGACTTTTTCTGAGAAGGGGGATTGCCAGATATGACCCCATCTCTGATCTGTGACATCTTCTTTGTTTGATGAGTATATGTGAAATCCCCATTTACGAGTAAAGAGTCTCAACAATGAGGTGTTGGGAGAATCCAGCAGTTTGTAAACTTGTGAGGCTGTGTGGCCTAGTCTTTTAAGTTTACCTAGTATGTCTGGTAGATCTGGGTGATGGGGATTTTTAAAATTAAAATTGCAGTACACAAAAGCAAAACATGAACATATCACAGAGAGACATTACTTTTCCCCACCTCACCTCATCCCACCCTACCACACAAAACTACAAACAAATCACATTTACTAACAATACATAACAATCTAAACGTGGTATTTCTAACATAGTAATGAAAAATTCACTTACACCAATAAGCAGGATTTATCACCACTATTCCAAACATACCAAACATAGCAATGCTACTCATTTTAGATCAGGAATGACCTCTGAAAAACAAATAAGGGAATTCCCAATGCAAGCTTATGAGAGGAGCAGCACACACAGTAGTGAGATACCAAACAGGCTGATTGTCACTACACAGGACATTCTACACAATAAAAGGCACATGTCCTACCTTTTACCTATCTTGCAATCAAAAAGAGAAAGAGGAACTAGAACAGTTAGTTTGTTTCCCCTGGGGTTAAATGAGTAAAAAACAAGAACTATCTATTAGGGTAGTGTTTGCGTACTATGTGTTTAGTATGGGAAACCATTTGGTTTGTTAGGAAGGCCCTCACCCACCAGCCTAGTTGGTGGCATGCTTCATCATCGGGCCCCACCCGAAGCACCGAGTGTGCCTCAGGTGTGCTGCGACGCCAGGCTACTGCGGAGTGGGTTTTTGGAACGTGAGTGTGCTGTGCTGATGTGCTGCGTGAGGTTTAAAATGCTGTCCTTGGGGTCCCAAAGCAGTAGGACGTTTTGGGGTAGACCTATAGTCTCCCACGTCCAGTGTGGTCAACTAGTTTCAGACAGGCCTTCTATTTAAACTGGCTTTCATCAGGACCTTTTATGTGTGGGTGTAGTTACAGGGATATATATGATTCAGTACCCTGAATGTATGGCACACGCTAAGGAGCTCTATGTGTGAAAGGTGCTTCCTCTCAGTTCGTACTCCTATCTATATGGGACAAACTCCCAGTATCTCCTGGCGGTAGGTCGGGACTCTATGCACTTTGCTATGGTCTCCTGAACCTCTGAAACACCTGTCGTCCGGCCGAGGGATCCGTAGGGCCTACCTTTAACCTACACAGCACCCTGCCCATAGAGATACCTAGGGCCTACATCAGGGGTGACCTATATGTACTGAAAGGGGAGCTTCAGGCTTGACAAGTAACTTTAAATGCCAAGTCATTTGTAGCAGTAAACTGTGAACGCAGGCCCTGCAAAGGCCTGAGACAGGTTTAAAAGGCTTCCTCTGTGGGTGGCACAAACAGTGCTGCAGGCCTACTGCTAGCTTTTAAAAAATAATAATGATAATTCCATCTATAGAGCGCCTGGTTACACTCAATGGTGTGTCCCAGCGCTGGAAACTATTCTCCTGTAGGGAGCAGGAAACAAAGAAGCCTAGAAACTAATCAGAGCAAAAATGCAAATGAGAGACTCGAGGATGGAAAAGCCAATTTTTTAATCTATTCCGCAAGGTGTTCTCCGATGGCTCAGCTCGCAAGGAGAGAGGTAACCAGTTCAATTTTTTGGCTGCCAAGTAGCCAAAAGAGTACACTCCTGGTTCGGAAGGGTCACGGTTAAGATCAATTAGATTGGGACGGTTTGGAGTGGCTATTATGGATGTTCGATCTGCAATTTTTTGATTTAAGAGGCTGGGCAGTGTATCACGGTGCCCCCTAATTTCTAATATAAGGGTCATTCTACATCGGTCTTTTTGCGACAGGGGGTGTCTGTCTCTGGCGGGGGGAATAAAGGGGCCGGGAGCACATACGGATATGCCCTCTCCATTCTTTTTCCTATTTTTAGGGTTTTAGTTACTTGGGGCGACAGGCACGCTGCTAGTGGGGTTAGGCTGTAGCCATTTGCAGGGGTGCAGGGTGGGGGGTTGGAGGTTTTTTTTATTTTGCCTTTATTATTTTCTATGGCCTTTTTCTTCCTTCCCTTTCTTTCCTTTAGGATCAGTATAATTCGCAAATTATTCTGATTTTTACTGTTTTCTGGAGTTTAGTGCTCATGCTTTTACGTCATCTGGATTTCCGGGTGGGCAGGCCCTGAGAACTGGCGCTCACGAAAACGTATATTGTATTGTTGTTTACTCCGATTCATATGCTTTGGCACCAGAGTTCCAATTATAGCTGTTCCTAGGTGCATATCCTGTCTCTTGGCCTGTCCCCCGTATTCTTTTGTTTGATTGTATGGCACCTGATCCGTTTATTTAGATAATATAAAATAAAACCTCAATCTCATCCTGTGACTTATTTATTATTTTTTTTTAAACCTTTATTGCAGCATTCATAAGGTACAAGTATGGGCCTACAACCACGGGGGCCGGCCGCTAAACAGAAGTAAAACCTGATTTATCAGAATTTAACACAGCTCCTCAGCCGACAGCCCTGAGGTACGGCAGCGATTCAGAATGGATCTTGTGCTAGAACGCATTGATACATTACAGGAGATAATAAAGGTTTCATTTTATATTATTTAAAGGAGCGGATCAGGTGCCATACAATATGAACAATAGGACACGGGGGACAGGCCAAAAAATCAGGATATGCAGATAAAAGAACCATTCATGGGACTCTGGTGTTAAGACGTACGATTCAGAAAACACAATAGTGCAATATACATTTCCGTTGACGCCAGTACTCAGGGCCTGCCCACCCAAGGTTCGACCGAAAGTAAATCAAGGGCACTAAATACCAGGTCTCGATAAGTCAAAATAAAGCACAAACCATACTGATCCAAAGGAATAAAGGGAAGGGAGAAAAGAAAGGCCATAGAAAATAAGAAAGGCAAAATAAACACCCCCCACCCCCAACCCCCTACCTTGCACCCCTGACGATGGCTATAGCCTAACCCCAATAGCAGCGTGCCTGTCGCCCACTAACCTAGACCCTAAAAGAAGGGAGAAAAAGAAGAAGAGTGGAGGAGGGCATATTCATACGATGTTTCCGACCCCTTAGTCCCCCCCCCAACACAGATCCCCCCTGTAGCAAAGGACGGATATCAAGCTACTCCTACAAAGGACCGCAGGGGGTACCGTGATATACTGCCCAGCCTCATTAATCAAACAGTTGCAATTCAGGCACCAATAACAGTAGTTCCATAATCATCCCAATGTAATGAACTTAACCCTGACCCCTCCGGACCAGCACAAGGACAATCCCCAGCGAGACCCATGAGTACACATACATGTCATAAGGGAGACGGAAGCGATCGAAAGTCAAGCCATTGCCACTTGTAGCTGGTAACTCTACGAAAAGTTCAAGCACTGACAGTGTCCTTTCCCGCACTGGACCACCTCGATGTTTCTCGTCCCGGGATCGTAGAATATCCAAAGGTGGAAAAGATCACCATACGATGAGGGGAGAGTCTATGGCACAGGTCGCCGGGGGGGAAACGCCACACGATACGTCCAAAGTCAATGACGAGGTAAGGTACAGTGACACACTCACGGCCTCAGGGACACAATCTTCCAGAGCGCCATCCGTTGGTTCTAATATTTGCTTCTCTACTCGTCCCCTCACGGGGTCCTCACACAAAGGCAAAATGGCCGCTGCTTGAACGGCTGTAGATTGCTGGTTCAACCGTAGGGCAGGGTCCGGGACCTCGAGCAGAATCCCACTTAGGCATGCATCCATTTTAGTCAAGGACACATCCATTTGCGAGTGAAACGCCCACAGTTCCGACAGTATCGATCTTAACGTTAGCCCTGATGTCGTTTGATCCATTTTAGCAGGTTCGGTACGAGTCTCGATCAGCTCCCCGGGTGAAAACTGGCAGTTCCAGGAGGGGCGAACAGGATCACAAGAGGGCAGGCGTAAACGGTGACCCGCCGTTATCCACAGACCGCGGAGCCTCGGCAGAACACCGCGGGCCGGGGTTCCGACCTACCGAGACCCCGCAAAAAACTATGCCGGGTCCGTGGGACGGGGATCCCCACCTTCAGTTAGCAAGCAGGTCACCTCTCTCTCGATGCTGGGATAGGAAAACAATCGCCACCAAATTCGGGCATAGATGAAGTTTCCACTGCGATCGACCGGACCCTGCCAAGGTCCCCAGCCGATGTTGTTGCACTGCAGCCCGGCCTTGCAGATACTCGAGGCCCCGGCTTCACCGTCGGAACAGGCCACAATCTTCAACACGGTGTAAGTTCGTTAAATCAGCAGATAAAAACGTCAGGATTTCGCCATCGGAGTGAGGGACACTTCATACAAGCAGAGGCTGGGCGTAAGGTCAGGATATTATACAGAATCTTGCGGCGGAATACGGAGATCGGCAGAGACGGGAACCTAAGCAGCCATCTTGTTTGCCGTCGTAGCTCCTCCTCATCCTGTGACTTATTTATGCGTTCTAATGCAAGTTCTATCCTGAATCGCTGCCGAACCTCAGGGTTGTCGGCTGATGAGCTGTGTCGTACCGTGATATAATGGGTCCTAATTGTGTTTAGCGGCCGGCCCCTGGGGTTGTAGGCCCATGCTTATATTTCTGAATGCTGCAATAAAGGTTTTTAAAAAAAAAGAGTGCACTCCCATTCTGGCCCTTTGAACTTTTAATTTACAGACCCTCTGTATATGAGATACCACTGTACAAGGGACTTGCAGATAAATTAACTATGCCAAACAGGTGTAACCCAATTATACAATGTTTAAATGGCGAGAGCACGTGCTCGTTAGCACTGAATAGCAGTGGTAAAGTGCCCAGAGTCCTAACACCAACAAAAATAGGTAAGAATAAATGCAGGAGGAAGGCAAAAAGATTTGGGATAACTCTGCAAAAAGGGTCAGGTCCAACACCTTCACTACTACCCTTTTTCCAAGAGGGGAATCCAAGAAAAGAGGTTGAAAACAAAAACAAGAAAATGGCAGACGCCGGTCTCCAAACCCACATGTTACACCCACATGTCATAGTACAATGGTACTCCCTTACTAAGGGCACACAACTTCATCAGTCTTTCCTCAGTTTTACTTCCGCCACCCTCACTTTGGCTTTGGGATCAGGCGATCACCAAACTCGCTGTACTCCAACCTGGAAAATTATGTGACAATCCTGCTAGGGTACGTGAATTGTGAAAGAAAAGCTGGAGGAAGTCTTTTGTTTCCTAACACACTATGAAATGTTTGCACCTTTAGAAAACTGTAAACACTCAGCAGGTAAGAGAGCAGAATGAGGTACATATTTTGTAATTCTGTGAGATGAAAACAAAGGGGCAGATTTACAAGCCCCTTGCGATACTTTTGCTCTGCCATTCCGTCATGGCCAATTTACAACATGAGGGAGATGTGTCAAGTTGTAAAGCCCTGCGTCATATTATACCTGCGTCCGGTATAATGTATGCAGGGTGGGCGTTCCGAAGCAGGAAAACCTCGTAGAAGTGACGCAGTGAAATGACCAAGTTAATGTTCTGATTTGCTGTGTCCATTGTACTATATTTTCCATCAATAAATCTACCCAAACTTAGAACCAAGATGAGCCAAAGAAGGAGGAAAAGTACACCTAACACAATCCATAGTTTAATCCATTCAGAAGTTAGATATGTTTCTCTGAGCTGGAAAAAGAGTTCTGTGAAGTTTTTCTTTGAATGTTTTGAATGGTATGAAGCCTGGAGGGGGTCCCGTATGTTTTATGAATTAACCAGGATCTTGATTGTGCAAGGACCAGGGAGACTTTTTCTGAGAAGGGGGATTGCCAGATATGACCCCATCTCTGATCTGTGACATCTTCTTTGTTTGATGAGTATATGTGAAATCCCCATTTACGAGTAAAGAGTCTCAACGATGAGGTGTTGGGAGAATCCAGCAGTTTGTAGACTTGTGAGGCTGTGTGGCCTAGTCTTTTAAGTTTCCCTAGTATGTCTGGTAGATCTGGGTGATGGGGATTTTTAAAATTAAAATTGCAGTACACAAAAGCAAAACATGAACATATCATAGAGAGACATTACTTTTCCCCACCTCACCCCATCCCACCCTACCACACAAAACTACAAACAAATCACATTTACTAACAATACATAACAATCTAAACGTGGCATTTCTAACATAGTAATGAAAAATTCACTTACACCAATAAGCAGGATTTATCACCACTATTCCAAACATACCAAACATAGCAATGCTACTCATTTTAGATCAGGAATGACCTCTGAAAAACAAATAAGGGAATTCCCAATGCAAGCTTATGAGAGGAGCAGCACACACAGTAGTGAGATACCAAATAGGCTGATTGTCACTACACAGGACATTCTACACAATAAAAGGCACATGTCCTACCTTTTACCTATCTTGCAATCAAAAAGAGAAAGAGGAACTAGAACAGTTAGTTTGTTTCCCCTGGGGTTAAATGAGTAAACAACAAGAACTATCTATTAGGGTAGTGTTTGCGTACTATGTGTTTAGTATGGGAAACCATTTGGTTTGTTAGGAAGGCCCTCACCCACCAGCCTAGTTGGTGGCATGCTTCATCATCGGGCCCCACCCGAAGCACCGAGTGTGCCTCAGGTGTGCTGCGACGCCAGGCTACTGCGGAGTGGGTTTTTGGAACGTGAGTGTGCTGTGCTGATGTGCTGCGTGAGGTTTAAAATGCTGTCCTTGGGGTCCCACAGCAGTAGGACGTTTTGGGGTAGACCTATAGTCTCCCACGTCCAGTGTAGTCAACTAGTTTCAGACAGGCCTTCTATTTAAACTGGCTTTCATCAGGACCTTTTATGTGTGGGTGTAGTTACAGGGATATATATGATTCAGTACCCTGAATGTATGGCACACGCTAAGGTGCACTATGTGTGAAAGGTGCTTCCTCTCAGTTCGTACTCCTATCTATAGGGGACAAACTCCCAGTATCTCCTGGCGGTAGGTCGGGACTCTATGCACTTTGCTATGGTCTCCTGAACCTCTGAAACACCTGTCGTCCGGCAGAGGGATCCGTAGGGCCTACCTTTTACCTACACAGCACCCTGCCCATAGAGATACCTAGGACCTACATCAGGGGTGACCTATATGTACTGAAAGGGGAGCTTCAGGCTTGACAAGTAACTTTAAATGCCAAGTCATTTGTAGCAGTAAACTGTGAACGCAGGCCCTGCAAAGGCCTGAGACAGGTTTAAAAGGCTTCCTCTGTGGGTGGCACAAACAGTGCTGCAGGCCTACTGCTAGCTTTTAAAAAATAATAATGATAATTCCATCTATAGAGCGCCTGGTTACACTCAATGGTGTGTCCCAGCGCTGGAAACTATTCTCCTGTAGGGAGCAGGAAACAAAGAAGCCTAGAAACTAATCAGAGCAAAAATGCAAATGAGAGACTCGAGGATGGAAAAGCCAATTTTTTAATCTATTCCACAAGGTGTTCTCCGATGGCTCAGCTCGCAAGGAGAGAGGTAACCAGTTCAATTTTTTGGCTGCCAAGTAGCCAAAAGAGTGCACTCCTGGTTCAGAAGGGTCACGGTTAAGATCAATTAGATTGGGACGGTTTGGAGTGGCTATTATGGATGTTCGATCTGCAATTGTTTGATTTAAGAGGCTGGGCAGTGTATCACGGTGCCCCCTAATTTCTTTTATAAGGGTCATTCTACATCGGTCTTTTTGCGACATGGGGTGTCTGTCTCTGGCGGGGGGAATAAAGGGGCCGGGAGCACATACGGATATGCCCTCTCCATTCTTTTTCCTACTTTTAGGATTTTAGTTACTTGGGGCGACAGGCACGCTGCTAGTGGGGTTAGGCTGTAGCCATTTGCAGGGGTGCAGGGTGGGGGGTTGGAGTTTTTTTTTATTTTGCCTTTATTATTTTCTATGGCCTTTTTCTTCCTTCCCTTTCTTTCCTTTAGGATCAGTATAATTCGCGAATTATTCTGATTTTTACTGTGTTATGGAGTTTCGTGCTCTTGCTTTTACGTCATCTGGATTTCCGGGTGGGCAGGCCCTGAGAACTGGCGCTGACGAAAACGTATATTGTATTGTTGTTTACTCCGATTCATATGCTTTGGCGCCAGAGTTCCAATTATAGCTGTTCCTAGGTGCATATCCTGTCTCTTGGCCTGTCCCCCGTATTCTTTTGTTTGATTGTATGGCACCAGATCCGTTTATTTAGATAATATAAAATAAAACCTCAATCTCATCCTGTGACTTATTATTTTTTTTTTTTAAACCTTTATTGCAGCATTCATAAGGTACAAGTATGGGCCTACAACCACGGGGGCCGGCCGCTAAACAGAAGTAAAACCTGATTTATCAGAATTTAACACAGCTCCTCAGCCGACAGCCCTGAGGTACGGCAGCGATTCAGAATGGATCTTGTACTAGAACGCATTGATACATTACAGGAGATAATAAAGGTTTCATTTCATATTATTTAAAGGAGCGGATCAGGTGCCATACAATATGAACAATAGGACACGGGGGACAGGCCAAAAAATCAGGATATGCAGATAAAAGAACCATTCATGGGACTCTGGTGTTAAGACGTACGAATCAGAAAACACAATAGTGCAATATACATTTCCGTTGACGCCAGTACTCAGGGCCTGCCCACCCAAGGTTCGACCGAACGTAAATCAAGGGCACTAAATACCAGGTCTCGATAAGTCAAAATAAAGCACAGACCATACTGATCCAAAGGAATAAAGGGAAGGGAGAAAAGAAAGGCCATAGAAAATAAGAAAGGCAAAATAAACCCCCCCCTCCAAACCCCTACCTTGCACCCCTGCCGATGGCTATAGCCTGACCCCACTAGCAGCGTGCCTGTCGCCCACTAACCTAGACCCTAAAAGAAGGGAAAAAAAGAAGAAGAGTGGAGGAGGGCATATTCATACGATGTTTCTCACCCCTTAGTCCCCCCGCCCAACACAGATCCCCCCTGTAGCAAAGGACGGATATCAAGCTACTCCTACAAAGGACCACAGGGGGTACCGTGATATACCGCCCAGCCTCATTAATCAAACAGTTGCAATTCAGGCACCAATAACAGTAGTTCCATAATCATCCCAATGTAATGAACTTAACCCTGACCCCTCTGGACCAGCACAGGGACAATCCCCAGCGAGACCCGTGAGTACACATACATGTCATAAGGGAGACGTAAGCGATCGAAAGTCAAGCCATTGCCACTTGTAGCTGGTAACTCTACGAAAAGTTCAAGCACTGACAGTGTCCTTTCCCGCACTGGACCACCTCGATGTTTCTCGTCCCGGGATCGTAGAATATCCAAAGGTGGAAAAGATCACCATACGATGAGGGGAGTCTATGGCACAGGTCGCCGGGGGGGAAACGCCACACGATACGTCCAAAGTCAATGACGATGTAAGGTACAGTGACACACTCACGGCCTCAGGGACACAATCTTCCAGAGCGCCATCCGTTGGTTCTAATATTCGCTTCTCTACTCGTCCCCTCACGAGGTCCTAACACAAAGGCAAAATGGCCGCTGCTTGAACGGCTGTAGATTGCTGGTTCAACCGTAGGGCAGGGTCCGGGACCTCGAGCAGAATCCCACTTAGGCATGCATCCATTTTAGTCAAGGACACATCCATTTGCGAGTGAAACGCCCACAGTTCCAACAGTATCGATCTTAACGTTAGCCCTGATGTCGTTTGATCCATTTTAGCAGGTTCGGTACCAGTCTCGATCAGCTCCCCGGGTGAAAACTGGCAGTTCCAGGAGGGGCGAACAGGATCACAAGAGGGCAGGCGTAAACGGTGACCCGCCGTTATCCACAGACCGCGGAGCCTCGGCAGAACACTGCGGGCCGGGGTTCCGACCTACCGAGACCCCGCAAAAAACTATGCCGGGTCCGTGGGACGGGGATCCCCACCTTCAGTTAGCAAGCAGGTCACCTCTCTCTCGATGCTGGGATAGGAAAACAATCGCCACCAAATTCGGGCATAGATGAAGTTTCCACTGCGATCGACCGGACCCTGCCAAGGTCCCCAGGCGATGTTGTTGCACTGCAGCCCGGCCTTGCAGATACTCGAGGCCCCGGCTTCACCGTCGGAACAGGCCACAATCTTCAACACGGTGTAAGTTCGTTAAATCAGCAGATAAAAACGTCAGGATTTCGCCATCGGAGTGAGGGACACTTCATACAAGCAGAGGCTGGGCGTAAGGTCAGGATATTATACAGAATCTTGCGGCGGAATACGGAGATCGGCGGAGCCGGGAACCTAAGCAGCCATCTTGTTTGCCGTCGTAGCTCCTCCTCATCCTGTGACTTATTTATGCGTTCTAATGCAAGTTCTATCCTGAATCGCTGCCGAACCTCAGGGTTGTCGGCTGATGAGCTGTGTCGTACCGTGATATAATGGGTCCTAATTTTGTTTAGCGGCCGGCCCCTGCGGTTGTAGGCCCATGCTTATATTTCTGAATGCTGCAATAAAGGTTTTAAAAAAAAAAGAGTGCACTCCCATTCTGGCCCTTTGAACTTTTAATTTACAGACCCTCTGTATATGAGATACCACTGTACAAGGGACTTGCAGATAAATTAACTATGCCAAACAGGTGTAACCCAATTATACAATGTTTAAATGGCAAGAGCACGTGCTCGTTAGCACTGAATAGCAGTGGTAAAGTGCCCAGAGTCCTAACACCAACAAAAATAGGTAAGAATAAATGCAGGAGGAAGGCAAAAAGATTGGGGATAACTCTGCAAAAAGGGTCAGGTCCAACACCTTCACTACAACCCTTTTTCCAAGAGGGGAATCCAAGAAAAGAGGTTGAAAACAAAAACAAGAAAATGGCAGACGCCGGTCTCCAAACCCACATGTTACACCCACATGTCATAGTACAATGGTACTCCCTTACTAAGGGCACACAACTTCATCAGTCTTTCCTCAGTTTTACTTCCGCCACCCTCACTTTGGCTTTGGGATCAGGCGATCACCAAACTCGCTGTACTCCAACCTGGAAAATTATGTGACAATCCTGCTAGGGTACGTGAATTGTGAAAGAAAAGCTGGAGGAAGTCTTTTGTTTCCTAACACACTATGAAATGTTTGTACCTTTAGAAAACTGTAAACACTCAGCAGGTAAGAGAGCAGAATGAAGTACATATTTTGTAATTCTGTGAGATGAAAACAAAGGGGCAGATTTACAAGCCCCTTGCGATACTTTTGCTCTGCCATTCCGTCATGGCCAATTTACAACATGAGGGAGATGTGTCAAGTTGTAAAGCCCTGCGTCATATTATACCTGCGTCAGGTATAATGTATGCAGGGTGGGCGTTCCGAAGCAGGAAAACCTCATAGAAGTGACGCAGTGAAATGTACAAGATTTCACTGTGCCACTTCTAGGATGCAACAGCTTCAAAACCTTATGCCTGCTTCAAGCAGGCATAAGGAGTGACGTATAGGCCTCCCCATGCATTGCTGAAGTTGTGTTGTACTTGCGACAACTCTAGCAATGCGTGACTTTTGGGTCAACAGATGCGCCAGAATTTCTGACGCATCTGTCAATCCCTGCGCCATGGTGCGCCGTATTGTAAATACGTTACATCCATGGTGGTGCAAGGGTATCGCAGGCTAGCGCAGGAAAACGTAACCATCTATTCAGATGCATCAGTTTCTTGTAAATATGCCCCAAAGATTTTGGTAGGTATCTATAAAACTGTATGTAAATTAAAATTTTGTGACCATTTTAATTGAAAATATGCTGTCTGCAAATATCAATACGGTACCACACAATGCTTTAATTACATAAAAAAATTGCCCGCCTCGTTTCCATGAAAGGTAGGTGGGTTGTGAAAGTTTGTGCCGTGGTTCTAAAAACTTAGGGAAGGGGGGCGGGGCCAAGCAGCATGGCCGACAGGACGTGAGCTCGTTCGGCTCCCGGCAGGCCAGCTTAGAAATCCTATAAAATATCCTTTCTGGGGTTCCCTGGACCGAGTAAACAGGGTCCAAGAATTCCGGCACCCTAGGGGCATATCCTGTGTGGGGGATCGCCCACCCGGTGGACGGAGGATGGCGGTGGCAGCCCGGGCTGTGAGGCGGCTGGCCCGGAATCAAGAGAGGTAGGGGGTGAGGCCTACACCATCGTGGCAGAGGCGACCCGCGATTCGGGTGCCCTCTGCGACTGGTCCTGGTGGAGGCGGGGCAGTGGGGAGGCGCCCACTACCATTGGGGGCCTCCCAAACAGTAAGGAGCTTCTGTGACCCACCCGGGCCCTAAGGTGGACAAGTGGCAAGACTGAACCGGTGGCCTGCATCGGAGCGGTTGGAGAGGCCCACGTTCCCGCTGACCTTCGGGACCGGCCCATCTGTGTAAAGTAGCAGTGAGGGGAGCTCCCACTGTCATCGGGGGGGCTCCCGTGGGGTGCGGGGCTCCTGTGGCCTATCCGGGCCCTGCGGTGGACGAGAAGCGAGGCCGGGGCAGAGGCCTACGCCGGGCAGTGGAGGCGGCTCGAGCGCCCGGTGCCCTTTGAAGCGGGCCTAACAGTGCGGAGTAACAGCGAGGGAGGCGCCCACTGCCATCGTGGGGCCTCCCGTGAGGTGTGGAGCTCCTGTGGCCCGCCTGGGCCCTGTGGTGGATGAGCCTGAGACTGAGGCAGAGACCTGCACCGGAGCGGCGGAGGCGGTCCGCGCTACCTCTGTCCTCCGGGTCTGACCAAACAGTGTACCGTGGCGGCGAGGGAGGCCCCTGCTGCCATCGGAGGTGCAGAGCTCCTGCGGCCTATCTGGGCCCTGCGTTGGGCGTGTGGCGAGTCTGCGGTGGTAGTCTGCACTGGGGCGGCGGAGACGCTTCTTGTGCCCGGCCCCCTTCGAGACAGGCCCAGTAGTGAAGAGGAACAGCCAGGGAGGCGCCCGCTGCCATCGGGGGCCTCCCGGGAAGTGCGAAACTCCTGTGGTCCACCCGGGCCCTGTGGTGGGCGGACAGCAACTCTGAGGCAGCGGCCTGCGCCGGAGCGACGGGGGCGGCCCCTGCTTCCGCAGCCCTTTGGGGCAGTGTGAAGTGGTGGTGAGGGAGGCTCCCGCTGCCATCGGGGGCCTCCCATGAGGTGCAGGGCTCCTGTGATCGAGTCTGGTGCGGCGGCCTGCACCGCAGCGGCGGCTTGAGCTCCTGGCTCCCTGCGGGATTTACCCTACAATGCAACATCACAGCGATCTGGGTGCCCTTGCGGCCGGCCCTGGGAGAGGCGGCGGGACGGCTGGGGGAGCGCCCGCTGACATCGGGGGGCTTCCCGAAAAGCAGGGAGCTCCTGTAGGCTGTCTAGACCCTACGGGTGCATGCTTGGTGTGACGAGGTGAGCCAGGACTGAGACACGCTTCGGCATGGCAGGGACCCGGAGACGGGTGGCGGCGTGGGAGGTCTTAGCGGACATTTGCGCCTTCCATTGAGGAGCTGGGGCCTCGCCTTGCCCCTGGTCTATTCACATGGTGAACGAGGGGAGCCGATAGGTGCTAAGTGGCCTGAGGAGCTGTGCAGGCCCTCTCACAGTGTGTCGACGTTGGATTCCGTCTGCCGCGAGGCTACACCTTTGACGTGGCGGGGGGTGAGTGGAGCCACCTGGAGATGGCCCCTGGATCTGCCCTATCTGCTGACCAGGCGAGAAGACCGCTCTTCTTTGGGGTCCGTTGCGGCTGCGACGGGTCCGGCCTCTGTGGAGCCTTGGGGCGTTGTGACCCGGTGCCGAGAGACTCCTTTACATGCGCCAGGGGATTTCGTGGATGAAGCAGTGGTGAGTGGGAACTGGTGACGATCGAGACCGCAGCTACGCGCACCCAGAGAGTCACTCACGGACTCTTTCCACCTTTACAGGCCTTTGAGTGGGGCCGTCGGGGGACACTTCTGCTGCTCGGCTGCCCGGGTGCAGCCCCTCTGGGCTACTGCAATGCGTAAGGACAAGGACCTTTCAGCCAAATACCATAACGCAGTACACCACTCAACGGCTCCCTTTGCAGCGGATCACGCGTCATTCGGGACAGGACAGAGAGGGTGAGGTCCCCGACGAGCCCTCTCGGGCAGAGCTCCTGAAGGCAATACAGGGGTCCTATTCTGCCCTGGAGAGGTAAATAGAAACAGTGTCCTTAGATGTGAACTTGCTGCGGGCGGATCTGCGGAAAGTGGCAGATAAGGTCTCAACTGCGGAGGGGAATATCGTCCAGCTGCAGGTGGAGGTGGCATCCCTGAAGAGGATGGTCTTGCAGCTCACAGCCTCGACGGGGGTGCTGGAGCGCAGGGCAGAAGATGCGGAAGGAAGGACGCGCCTCAGTAACATCAGGGTCCTTGGCATTCCGGAACGCTCGAAGATGGGCAATGCGGAGCGCTTTTGGAACACTGGATCCATACAACACTCTGCCCCACTGGCCTGTCTGAGGTCTTTGTGATTGAGCGTGCCCATAGGGTTCTGGTCTCGCCGCCGAGACCGGGTGCTCCGCCGCGAGCCCTCATCGCTAAGGTCCTGAATTACCGGGATAGGTACTGCATCCTGAGGGTGGGTAGGGAAACGGCAAACCTCACTTTTGAAAATGCCAAAGTGTCCATATACCCGGACTACACCCACCAAGTACAGGTGCAGCGGAAATCCTTCCTAGCAGTCAAGCAGAAACTCCGGGAGTTACATTTACAGTACATGCTGCTCTATCCTGCTAAACTCAAGGTCATATCCCCGGGAAAGGCACATTTCTGTGAAGCCCCGGAGGAGGTATGGGAGTGGCTGGAGATCAGAGGGGATACCCTCCCGCCGGGCGAACGAGGTGGGGCCCGGAGTACCTGGGCGATATGGTCGTCAAGGAAGCGCAATAACAGACGCTGGTAATCATCAGACGCTGCTGCACGTGAGGAGGGGTGGCGAGTCACGGTGGGCGACAATTGGGCCCTCCGCCTAGAGTCGTCAGGGACCGACGACCTTCCGGCGCCTTCCATACCTTCCCCTCGGGATGAGGTACTGATCACGGAGACTCTGCAGCCTACCACGGACACGCTCCTGCTTACTACCGACACGGTACCTCAGACGGCTGAGGCTTCACTGGTTGCCTCTGGGGCCCTGTCCTGCGGGACATGTCTGCTTCTGCTCTGAATTGTTCTGTTTCATGAGCTTTGGCCGGACTATCTGGTTTTACTCTCGACCGGGAGAGTTTTCTGAGGGTATCTGGATTAGGAGGAGGGCATGCTCCCTGGGGGGTGAGGGATCTGGAAGTGGCACATATCAAGCTCCTGTTGGTCCGAGCCCTATGTCAAAGTTGAGACAGCTGGTTGTGTCGGGAGCTGGGTGGGGGGAGGGGAGTCCTCTTTTTTTTATCTGTTGGGTGGTTTAGCCCTTTTGAGCGAATGGGGTGGCTGTGAAAGTCCTGGCACCGGCATGGGAAGGGCGTATCGGCATGTTTTGTTGTTTCAAGTATATTGCTCGTGGGAGGGGGGTGGTTGTTGTTGTGGGGGTGGTTGATGTTGTGGGGGGGTTGTTGAGGGAGACTGTTACAGGCATCGTATGTATCACACTTTGGGCGCGGTATCGGGGGCCACCATGGGTAGAGTACTGTGGCTGGTTCGGATACGTCATCAGACATGGGGTATAAGTTTATGAGTTGGAACGTGAGGGGGCTGGGCACATGCACTAAAAGATATAGGGTCCTATCTTTCCTTCGTAGGCAGAGGATTTCCATTGCGTGTCTCCAGGAGACCCACCTTGCTGATGATGGTGGCCAAAATTAGGGGAAAAGTGGGGGGGTCAGGTGTTCCACTCTCCGTTTTCTACATATGCCAGGGGGGTCCTGATATGGGTGGCACCCGGGGTCCCGTTTGCTATCCAATATGTGGAGGCAGACATTCACGGAAGGTACCTGCTCCTCCTGGCAAAACTGGATGGCAGGGCCATCACCATACTAAACTCAGACGCCCATAACACTGATGACCCTGTTTTTTTCCAGACCCTTCGGGAGGTCCTGATCCCAGACCTGGAGGCACCGGTGCTTTGGTTCGGAGATTTTAACTGTGTCCTTGATCCCGCTCTAGATAGGTTTCCGCCAGACCTGGCACAAAACCACGAATGACAATGAAGCTTAGGGAGGTCATGGAGAATATAAGAGCCCTAGATATCTGGCGCCAGAGAAACCCGACACAGAAGGTGTATACCTGTTTTTCCTCCACTCACAATACACATAGCCACTTAGATAGGGTACTTGTGGCGAATACTGAGTCAAATATGTCACTTGAGGTTACCCATCAGGCAAGTTTCTTGTCTGACCACTCTTCGGTGGCGTGTGTGGTGAATTGGGGGGCTCCGGTATCCCGCCCCCAGACCTGGAGGTTGCCAGCAGATATACTTCAGGATCCGGTGGGGAAAGGTCATATAGAGACCGCACTTACTGAATACGTGGACCTCATTTGGGAGGGGGGGCCTTCGTTTTGTCACTAGATGGGATGCCCTGAAGGCGGTGGTGAGAGGGGCGTGCATGGACCTCATCTATGGGGTTCGGAGACATCTCCACCAGGACCTACAGGACGCAGATGATACTCTTTTGGACTTACAAACCTCGACGGTTCCTGACGCAGTACGGCAGGAGGAGGAACGGACTGCCCGGTCCCACGTTCATGACGTCCTAGACCGGTTTGACAAATATACCCTCGGTAAATATAGACAGCACCTTCACAGAGTGAGGGATAAATCAGGTCGCCTCTTGGCCTGGATACTTCAGCGGAAGCAGGCTCCGGAGCGTATCGTGGCCCTGCAGGAGCCTACAGGAGGCGTGGTCCACTCAGAAGTGGGCATCCTCCGATTTCTCCAGTCTCACCTACAACGGGTATATACCGCAGACCCCGCTATCACTGAGGCCTCTTATCTCCCTTATCTTCAGGGATTGACCCTGCAGTTGCTCCCCAGGGCAGCACAGGAGGAGTTAGGTGAGGTCCTGATACTGCGGGAGGTATGTGCAGCATTGGGTCGCTTGCTGCGAGCTAAGTCCCCGGGGTGTGATGGCTTCCCTCCTGAATTCTATCATGCATTCGAGGGTATACTTTCCCGCCTCCTCCTGCAGGTGTTTCTTGAGGCATTTCACCGCGAGACTCTCCCGCTGAGTATGACACAGGGGGAGATATGTATAATCCTGAAGCCGGGGGGGGGGAGGGGGAACAAGCATGACACTTCATCGTATCGTCCGATTACAATGATCAATACGGACGTGAAGATTTTGACCAAGCTACTAGCCACACGCTTGGCGCCATATATGTCCCACCCGGTCCATACTGACCAGTGTGGGTTTATCCCCGGACGCAGCACAACCATGAATCTGCGGCGGTTGAATCACATTATGCATGAGGTAAGTGGCAGAGAGGGGCAGATGGTTCTGGTGTCGGTCGACCTCGCTAAAGCGTTCAATACGGTTGATTGGGGGTATCTGCTAGAGGTCCTCCGGGCAGTGGGGTTGGGCCTCAACTTTAGTCGCTGGATTTGCATCCTATATATGGCCCCTCGAGCCAGGGTGAGACTTGGAGCCGCGCGATCGGAGGAGTGGCGGCTGGGATGGGGTACACGCTAGGGGTGTCCCCTCTCGCCGCTCCTGTTTTTCCTGGCCATAGAGCCCGTTGCTGTGTGAGTCCGAATGGAGATGGCACAGTGAGGTATAACGGTGGGAGACACATGCAATGTCATCTCCTTGTATGCGGATGACGCCTTGTTTTACTTGACAGCTCCGCGAGAGGCACTGCCGATATTGTTGCACCATTTGGACTGGTTCGGCGAGGCGTCGGGACTGAAACTTAACCGCGGCAAGTCTCTGATCTTCCCACTTGCAGGGTTTGATGCGGTGCCACAGGAAAACTTGCCTGATCTCGGGCTGCGCTGGGAACGGGAGGGATTCCGTTATCTTGGAATTCAGGTGGCCCTGAAGGACTCACAGCTGTTGGTCTGGAATATTGATCGGGTACTCAAGTCCCTACAGCAATCAGTGTCCTTTTAGAATTCCTTGCCGCTTTCCTTAATGGGACGGCTGGCCATCGCTAAGATGGTTATGCTTCCCAGGACGCTATACGACCTCCATAATTCGTTGTGCCCTCTACCCCCACGAGTTTTTCGCACTCTCAACATGCTCCTCACGTCCCTGCTTTGGGCGGGCCGGCACAGTAGGGTAGCATTACACACTATCGTTCGCAGCTACGAGGAGGGAGGCCTGGAGGCTTTCGTCCTAATTTAAGCACGGAGACGGCACTCCTGGAGGTGTCAGAGGTTATTAGGGAGACACTGGATTCAGGAGGCAAGGCCATGCTTGTCATGCTTGATCTCTCGGCGGCCTTTGACACCATTCCCCATGAGGCGCTTCTCGCCAGACTCTATGACATCGGTCTGAGGGGGACGGTGTTCAACTGGTTTACATCTTTTCTTGAGGGCCGCCGACAAATGGTCTAGGCCTCCCCGTGCTCCGCTGAGATGCCGCCTTTGGGAGTCGGAGTTCCGCAGGGTTCTGTGTTGAGCCCGACTCTTTTTAACATCTTTATGACCCCTATGGCGGCACTGGTGGAGTCCTTTGGGGTCCAGATCGTGTCCTACGCTGATGACACTCAATTGCTCTTCACGTGTAGGAAAGATCAGGCTTTTGATGGAGACAGCATTCGGGGCTGCTTAGGGATGGTCTTCGACTGGTTTCAGCGGAACAGCCTCAAAGCTAATTCCAACAAATCGGAGGTACTGTTCTTTGGCTGTACCTCGGATCCTGACTGGCGGGCCTGGTGGCCTATGGATATGTGTCCCCCCTGCTCAGGCATCCCAGGTGGCAAAAAATCTGGGAGTTAAGATTGATAATAATCTGACGCTGAGATCACATATTCTTGGTTTGATGGGCTCTTGCTTTGGCATTCTGAAGATGCTCCGGAAGTTCCTACCTTTGCTCACAGAAGAGCATAGAAAGATTACTGTGCAAGCCTTAATTGGCTCCAGACTGGACTATGCCAACGTCCTTTATTTAGGTCTTCCAGACTATCTTGTTCAGCGGCTGCAGGTTGTGCAGAACTCTGCTGCTCGCGCCATATTTGGCCTCCATAAGCGAGCGAGAGCATCCGGGTTGGTGCAGTCGCTTCACTGGCTGCCCATCCGGAAGCGGATTATGTTTAAAGTGTTGACCCAGGCTCACAAAGCGCTTTTTGGCTCGGGAGCAAGGTACTTACAGCGCAGGCTCGTCTTTTATCGTCCGGTGCGATCTCTGTGGTCGAAATCTCTGTTTTTGACCGTGGTCCCCCGAGTGAGGAAGGTCTGTACCGGGGGTCGCTCCTTTGGTTTAAGGGCCCCTCAGTTGTGGAACATCTTGTCTCTGGCCTTGCGGCGCACACCTAATCTGCTCCTGTTTAGGAAGAGCCTCAAGACCTGGCTTTTTAACCTTTAGGATGTCTTTCTTTTCCTGTCTGTTTCTGTTTTACGGTGTTATGTTTTTTTTACACTGAGCTGCCTAAATAAAGCGCCAGGACACTCTTACTGAGTAGCCGTGCGCTATAGAAATATAATATAACATAACATAACATAACACGCTTCGACTTATATTATTATGCTGCGCAACTACAGCCTGCGGCCCGGTGGTTCGCAGACATGGAGAACTGGGAGATGCGCATCTTGGCGGGCAGAGCGAATGTACAGGAACTACAGCACGCACTGATGCAGAGGGGCAGACGAAACTCTCCCCTATGTTGTGCGTCACACAGCAAGCACCTGTCAGCGTTTTGTGGAGAGGGTCTTACGGCGGGCGCCTTTTCCTAGGGAGCTATTGGTCTGGATACTGGCCCCTTTTGTAGCCCTGGAGGAACACATGTCCTTCCACGCTTGGTGGGAGGGGGGATGCGAGGTTCTCGCTGATCTCTACCCCAATGAGTCCTTCCTGACTTATGAGCAGGCGGAGGAGACCTTTGGCCTTGGAAGAGGGCACTACCTGCACTATCGGAATTGCGGGACGTGGTGAAGGTAACCTGGCCTCAGTGCCTGGACGCACCACCAATGACCCACACCTTAAACATTCTTCTGTCCTGCGGCAGGGGGCGTCGTTTAATCTCCCTGCTATATGCAGCAATGAGACAGGACTCCACCCCACTGGTGCCGCCAACCTGGGTGGCATGGGAGACGGATCTTGGTGCTGTGCTGGAGCAGGGGCAGCGGAAGCGAATTGGATCCCTCACGTGTAAGGTATCATGCAATGCACGGTTCAAATGGATACACTTTAACTTCCTGCACCGCACCTACCCGACTCCAGTATCGTTGAAACGCATTTCTTGGGATAGGGGGGACAGTTGCCCCAGATGTAGTGCAGGGGGAGCGGGCTTCTTGCACTTAGCATGGGACTGCCCTTTGATCAGGAGTTTCTTGTCGGAGGTGGTAGTTCGTATAATCAACACTACAGGCCTTCAGATAGCAATGACTCCCCTACATTGTTTACTGGCGTTTGTCCCCAACCCAAGAACAGGAAACTCTCCTATAAACTCTTGCAATTGATGCTGGTGCTTGCCAGACGCAGGGTAGCGATCAGTTGGATGGGACAAAGGGCTTCAGAGCTGTCCATCTGGCTTAAAGATGTGGGAGAGGTATCCCTGGCTGAGGAAACTCATATGCAACTTACTCGAAGGGACGAGAAACTGCAGGACGATTTACTCGCCTGGTGAATTATGTGTACCTCGGGACTGACGGAGGGAGGGCAGTCTTCCCAGAGCGAGTCTGACGGGCAAGTGCCGAATTGTTCTTGCCAGTGGGGTCGGGATCTGATGGGGAGGGAGGAGGGGATCATTAGAATTTATTTATCACCGGGAGTTGTGTTGTGCTTGACTGCTTCCTCATGATGTTATTTATTTGTCTGCTAATCAGTTATTCCTCATGTGTCCGTGCCTCTATAGGTAATGCCTATGTCCCCGAGTGCCAATATGAGGTTGGCAAACTGTGTCCATGTGTTGTAATGATGCCAATTGGGGGGGGGGGGGTTGCATATGTTACATAAACTGGAAAAGTAAAGTTAAAAAAAAAAACTTAGGGAAGCACTGCTTCTAGTCAAATCTAATTTGGGAACCTGTAACATAAGTGTAGTAGACGGCTGTAGCAAGGTAATGGCAGTCATTGTGTTATGTCGGTCTTTCCCATTCCTAAGTCTGTTCTGGTGCCATCTGAGGGAAGTATGTGCCGCAAAGCCCATTTCGCAATACAACGTTCCAGAGCACTCCAGTGTGAACAGTCGAGTGGAGTGTGTGTTCCAGCTCTACCTCTATAGGTTGTGTGGATGCTGAAGGCAATATTTTGAGAGTTTCTGGGCACAGAGATGTCCTGTAACCGCATCGCTGCTAGAGACTTTCCCCTGCTGTGCTGGACAGCAATAAAAACGGGTGTGGTCATGACGAGCTCAGCTTATCATGAGCACACGAGCACTGTGCTGCATGACGAGCTGAGCTCGTCATGAGCATGGAAGGGGTTAAAGCGTCTGTACAACATATGGGCACTGGCTCTAATTGTATGCATTTCTTGTAAGTGGCTGTCCACACTCCTGCCTCATTTCCAGGGAGAAAAGCTCACTTCTACAAGACTTCAAAGTCTTGGATTGGACAGGCCCAATTCCCAAAGGCATTTAGTAGTACAGGAAGTAGTACTATAGGAGTACATTTTACATTCTCGTAGTTGCCGCCAACTCTATATTTATATATATACCTATATTTAGAGGGCAAAGAGGGCACAGGCCATCCTATTTGTACTAATGATATCTGAATATACCTATTTTAGATATTTTGGGGCTTACTTACAAAAGCATGCAAGAGTACATAAAATTGAACTACAGGAGTTCGACTTTACATACTCAAAAGGCCTTTGTGAATAAGCCCAGACATGTTTTTCTTCTGCTATGGAAAGTCCCCTCACCTGGGCACTTGTCAAGCAAAGTTGATGACAGCTCATTCTCACATGGAAGGTATGTCAGCTCGTGTCCTTTGCAAGAGGAAGGTCTTGACTTATGTGTCATTTAACAGCAACCTTTTGTCAGCCTAAGAAGTCCTAAAACACTGCTACAGTATTAACAGAACCCTTAGGCATGCAGAACGTCGAATCAAAGAAACACTGGGTATCCCTGGTTTGAAATGAAGATAAAAGAGTCATTTTGGTAAACACTGAGTAAGACAGAAAAAACTTGAAGTGCTAGTTTAAAGTACTATACCTTAAATGCCTCAGCAGTGACTTTCAGCAGAGGCTCCACAGAGAGGAGTTGGAACTGTAAGTGTGAATAAAACAGTACCCTTACATGTCCTCTGTAGCTGTACAGATATATTTCAAACCAAATTGCATAAAATGTATTATTAAAAGCTCACAACTTTTACTGGTGGATGGTCTGACCCAGCCTACAGAACCGAACTGTGAGACATGGGCTTCCCCCAAATCCAGGCCATCGTGTATGGTTGTCCCATCCCTAAAACACACCCAGCGGTGACTCGGGCGGTCTTCCTGGCCTGGCCCTTGGACCTACGACACACGCAATGGGGCTCCAAACTGATCCAACAAACGCTGCTTTGGCAGGGTATGTGGTTGGCTGAAGTGGTGGGACCGCATTGGCATTTCCCAGCCGTTAGACGTGTGGGTGTGAGATCACATAAGGGCCTTCCAAGACTTGCAGAAATGCTTTACTCTACATATATCACAATTCTACAGATACCTACAGATACAACACACCCTCAAGTGGAGTGGTGTGGCTCACTGGTTAGTAGCGGCAGACCGGGGAGCAGAATCGGCCCGGGACCAGGGTTCAAATCCTGACTCGGCAGGGTCGTGGACCAGGGTCAGCGGACTCGATAATTCTCGCCTCGGTGTCCCACTCAGCAACTCTGGGCATTAGCTTGCCTAATTCTCGCCTTGGTGTCCCACTCGGCAACTCTGGGCATTAGCTTGCCTAATCTCCACAACGGCCCCATCAACGCCGGGGATGCCTGGCTCCACCTTAGGGATTCCCAGTAGGGACCATCCCACAGGGAAAGCCAGGACGGGTTCCCCAGCGGTATACAGTGCCGGGACGCCCCTTTGCTGGGGCAGCTGTGCACTTTACAAATATACGACATTTAACATTTAACATGGACCAATCCACAGGCACCACACTCTCCGAGTTCAGTCCACTGGAAGCACAAGTCATGATGGAAAATCTGGGGAAGGGTGAAATCTCACGTATTTACTGTTCCCTCATGAACAACAGCCCTACAACACTAGACTTGCTTAAACTCCAGTGAAAGGGTTGGCTGGGTCCCCTAGAGGACGAGGATTGGTGAGACGCACATATGGCCCCTTGGACTTTCACGGTCTCCGTCAGGCTTCAGCTCATCCAAATTAACTACCTCTACACTGCATATATTACCCTGGAGCGAATGCATAGAGCGGGGCTGCGTTCCTTGCCTGATTGCGTTCGCTGCGGACAACAACCGTCAGACTTCTACCACATGGTTTGGTATTGCCCTTGCCCTCGCCTTATAAAATACTGGGACAAGATAGAATCTGAACTCACACACATCCTGGGTTGGCACGTACGTCATGACCCCATGCACCTCTTCTTGGGTGTCATGGATGGTCTAGACTAGTCCCGAGCAGATAAATTATTCTTTGGTACGGCCATTATGGTGGCCAAACGCAATATCGCCATGGCCTGGACACAGTCTGACCCCCCCTACAGTAGCTAAATGGTGAAGAGGCATGGATTGGTGTGCTGCTCAAGAGAAACCCATGTTCGAAGCCAGGGGCTGCCAGGCAAAATACCAAATGGTATGGGGCAAATGGACGAATCGACTGGGATAATGGGGCCCATAAAGTTTAGCTCCTTACTTCTGATGAACTACTAGATTTTCCGTGTGATGTGCTCGATCGCTGTGCATATTGTGTACTGTTATTCTCTGCACGCTAGCAATGTCATAAATACATGGACCTGTGCGCTTTGCTGTTATTGCTCACTTACTTTTTGTTCTCTTAAAATCAATAAAGTTTATGATAAAAACAAGAAAAGCTCACAACCCTGCACTGAGCATAATTGATGCCTCACTTGAGTAAGAAATTGTTCTTGTGGCCTAAAAAAACCTTGATCATTCCACTGTTAAAGAAACCTTCTTTGGAACTTGTCAGCAGCATTCAATATAGCAGACCATCAGATCCTTTTAATGGAGGATCTGAGGAACATGGGCACCTCTCCTGTGGGTTCAACGTTTCCTATCTAACAGGTCAACTCAGATTTTTAAACCCTTTTCTTTTTTTCTGACAATTTTTTTTTTATTGATTCTATGCAGCAAACGACTTCACTCTTGCATTTTTTCAATGGTTTCCTCCTTATATTTGCCCTTCTCCTCGCTAACTTGTCGAGACTTGGATTTGCGTTCCAAGATCTTTTTGCAATCCTTGTCCAACTTCAGTCTGTTGATCACCACCTTGCTGGGGTGAATTCCAACATGGATAGCTGTTCCATTGGCCTTTTCACGCTGTACACGCTCAATGTAGATGACATACTTTTTCCGTAAACCTGAACTACTTTGCCAATATGCTGACCTTTGTAGTGTCCCCGTACGACCTGGACCTCATCATCCTTGCGGATTGGCATTGAATGGACATTATACTTTTGCCTCAGCTCCTTGGACAGAGGAGAGGACATTATCTTCCTGCGCACATGGGACGGCGCATTGAAGTCTCTCTTGCAGATCTTGCTGCGGTCAGAGTTTACAAAAGGACTGAACTTCATGATAGCCAGCTGCACAACCGACAATGGCCTCCGGTAAAGCTTTAATCCTTTTTCTATCTATCAAGAAGGCCTTACTGTGTGGAGTCCCTCAAGGGTCTGTGCTGTCTCTGTTACCTTTTAATCTATATGATTCTCTTCCTTTTCTTTTCCAGGCTTTTGATCTCTCTGTATTAATGTATACAGATAACACACTGATTATTTTTTAAATTGATAAAGATCCCATGCAGAAGGCACGATTATTCTTGAAAATTCAGTGCTTAAATGTAGAGACTTAAATTAAAATTCAAAAGAAGTAAAAAAAATAATTCTGGACCTCATTTAGATATGGGCGGACAGGTTACGCCGTCACAACAGTGACGGATAGCCCGTCTACTGAACTCTAAATCCCATAGGATATTACGGGATTTATATTTTGGCGGAAAGGATATCCATCCCCATTGTGACTGAGTAACCCGTCCGCGATATCTAACCGCTTAACCGTGGCGGCAGTTTCGCTGCGGTGCAGCGGTTTTAGCAGAGTGGGCGGGGGCCGCGTCGGCCAACGGACCTTCGCAGCACTAAGGAGGTAGTGCTCGCAATGGCCGTTGGCCGACGAATGCACACAAGGGGCTAAATCAGGCCATCAGTCTCTGTTTGGGCCTTTTGTTATATGGGATTTGTCGCCACACTTTCTCAGTAATAAACCTACACCAGTGAAGTGCCTGAAAAATATTGGAGTCAAGTTTGATACTAATCTTACACTCCAAAACCAGATTAATTCCTTGGTCAGTTCATGAACATATCAGTTGAGTACAATGAAGCTATTTAAATAAATGTTCACTTTTTCACATAATGTCCAAATCTTGAACACTTTTACTGAAGCCAAATTGGACTTTTGTAACTTAGTCCTATTTAGATTCTGCTCATAAGGTGCTAAAAATATTGAAGCTGGTGCAAAAAGCATCAGCTCGGTTGGTTTTGAACTTGCGGTGAACAGATTATTTCACTCCATCTTCAAAGGCACTGACTCAGATGATGCTGTTCAAATCTCTCCGTCTAGTTCATAAGGTCTTTTCGTGCTGCTACCTAGCCTATCATCATGGAATTTTTTCTCTTATTTTCCCAGACGTAAATTCCGTTTCGAAAATGCTTTTCTTGTATCACTTGACTATTTATCTACCCATTTCCAAGACTCATAGATGCCTTTCAGGAAAGTCCTGAAAACCTGGGGCCTCATTTATGAAAAGTGACGCATCGCTGCGTGAAAACAGCGATGCGTCACTTTTCACTGCGCACTCCTTACGACATTCCTGATGCGTCATATTTAATGTATGACGCATCATGTCGCAAGGAGTTACAGATACGTCAGTATTTCTGAGGTATCTGTAAGCGCAAATGTGACGCATTGCTGGAGTGTGTCACAAAAGTGACGCAACTCCAGCAATGCGTCCTTTCACTTGGGGAAAGCCCCATGTGAAAGGGCCTGCGTCAGTCTTACGCCTGCTGTGAGGCAGGCGCAAGATTTTGACGCAACAGCGGCCTAAAAGTGACGCAGTGAAATCTCATAGATTTCACTGCGTCACTATTACGAGGCTTTTTGCGGGGGAACGCCCCCTCTGCATACATTATACCTGACGCAGGTATAATGTGGCGCAGGGGTTTAAAAAGTGACGCATTTACCTAGATGCGTCACTTTTTAAATATGGCGCAACGAGGCGCATTTTTTACACCGCTGGTGCGTCACAAAAAGTGACGCACAGGTGACGCAAAACTGACGCAAGGCCTTCATAAATAAGGCCCCTGGCTTTTTCCTTTCTCCCTAGCTTCAAACTCTTTGAATAGTGGCCGCTTTCTCTTGGAGGTGTAGTGCCAAGAAACCTTCGAGTGATAGTATGCTCTTTACAAATGGTAAAAATAAAATTAATTACAAAAAATATGAGGTATGGCTTGTAATTAAGACCCAGTGTGTGCTCTATGATGTATTTACTTTTCTGAGTCAGCAACAGTTTAATTGCGGATTTATGGCTTTATTTTTAGAAAGTGTGTGTACTTTGGATACTTAGCCTGTCATAAATAAACAGTGCTTTTCATGTTTATTTGTTTTACTTTGCTCTCTTAATAACAGACTGATGAGTTTACGGACACAAAGTAAAGACGTGCGCCCACATAGGCTGCAACAAATTTAAGTTCTCCACTTACAACCCAAACTTCATCTTCTGACTTCTTTTCATAACATTCTTCTTTGAGAGTACAGCTTAAATCTGTTCATGAAATCTCTTCAGCAAAGGGTCCCATACTTTTTTTTTGCCCAAGATGTTGACATAAATTGTGACATAAATTTTTAGAGCAGCTGGGGGAACACACACAGTTGCCCAACTATTACTAACAAATACTTCCCGTAACAAAAAGTATATCCTATTAGCTTTGCCAATGCTTGCTTAGTTTAAAATTGTCAATATGGTGTTTCTCGTGTTCGCTAATAAGTACTGCAAGTCAGTGCTTAAAATATTAGGTGCCAGGGCCCTGACCAGGAGGCCACTGCAGCTTGCAACACCCATCGCCCCTGTCATAGCAGCTAAAAAAACTACTAGCCATCTCTCTGTCCTGAAAGTGCGACAGTTCAGATTATTCCAGGTCCCCAAAGCTTAAGGAATGGCTCGGGAGGCAGGTATTATTTATTTTTAATGTATATTGTATTCATAAACAACCGTTGTTCTGCTCATCTCTAAATAAGATGAGCAGCGCCACCATGTGGCAGACTGGCAAAAGTGTAATCAATGCGCCACACTGCGCCCTATCTAGGCAGATGCGTCACTTTGTAAAGCCCTGCGCTACATTATACCTGCGTCAAGCATAATGTATGCAGGGGTGGCGTTCCACCATAAAAAAGGCTTGTAGAAGTGGCACAGTGAAATCTATCAGATTTCACTGCACCACTTCTGCGACTTCACTGTGTCAAATCCTTACGCCTGCTTCAAGCAGGTGTAAGGACTGACGCTGGGCCTTTTAGATGGGACTCATCCATGTGTAATGACACATTGCTGAATTTGCGTCTGTTTTCCGACACACTCCAGCAACGCATCATTACTGGGCCAACAGATACCTCAGGTTTCCTGACATATCTGTTCAATCCTTGCGACATGGAGCACTGTAGTTTAAATATGGCGTATCCGTGGTGTCGCAAGGAGGGTGCAATGAAAAGTGTTGCAGAACTGTTTTCAACCAGCAATGCGCCACTTTCCATGAATGAGGCCCACAATTTAAAAGATAGTTTTTATTGCTCATTCACCTTCTGAACTTCAGCATGGTTATTCTAGGGGTGCTCCTGCACCCCCGCCCCAACACACACATATTTCCAGTGCCTATGCACAAGATGGAAATGGCTAGCATTCGATTGAAATATATGGTCCTATAATGGCAGTAATAGACATATTTGGTAACTCTGAATATGATTGATGGTCACGTGCCAATAATGTCCATATTAGCATAATTTAATAAAAATAGATTTTTTTTAAATATAATTATTCTACATGTTTATACAAAGCAATACACAAAGACAGGTACATATCTATAGTAAAAATAAATGATTATATACAGAGGGATATGCTGTCAATTTCTGTTTGCGTATGGTGCTTATTTGGGGAAGAGCCAATTCTTGAGTTTTCTGAAGATAAGGTGGCTGTCTGTGGATCTTATGTTGGGGGGTAAAGAGTTCCATAGTTTCAGTCTCTTGCATAATCAATATGAGAGAAAACATGGCGGCCGGCTAGTTGCGGGCTGCGGGTGTCGGTCAAGCATGGGTGGATGTCTAGTGCTATTTGAAGTACTGCAAGGGGTCTGGTGAGACACGGGAGGGGTTTGAAGGATGCAGTAGTCTTCGTGACGCTTTTTCGGGAGCGAATAGCAATACGCTAGTGGTTAGTAAAACACAGAGTGAAGGTGGTGTATGGCGGGGTCAGCTGCGGGAGCCATACTGAGTCTGGCGAGATGCGAGGCAGTCGGAGAGGTGGAGCCAGCAGGGCAAGCGGAGCTCAGCTGGGAGAGAGCGGTGTCAGAGCTCGGCAAAGGTCGACAAGCTGCAGCCAGAATCCTTTTTCGCGGGGGGCGGGAAGAGGAAACCGAGCGGACAGAAGCGGTGGGAGTAGTATAGAGGAATGGTTTTCTGCAACAAAAAACCCAGACGGTACTGTTGTCTTGTACTGGTGCTCAGCAAAGGTCATACAAGCCCCAGGAGATTCATGATTGCATAAAAATCAACAGTGGTTCCGGCGGCCCGAGGGTGTTGAACTCCTGTAGTGAAGTGTGCGGGGGGTTTCTGTGGAGCCTGGTAACCTAGGGGGGTAGTAGAGGCTGTTGTAGAAGCAGGGGGAGGCTCGGGCAGTATCTTCAGGTACGCATTAGGGAGTGGAGGAAGGGGCGCGGAAGCTGCTGTTCAATCAGGGGGTCTCCTGTTTCTCCTGTCTCTAACAACAAAGAGGTCATACAGGTTAAGGCTAAGGGTAGGCTAATTAAGAATAAGAAAACCTGCAAGAAAGTGGTTAGGGCAGGCTCTTCGGAGCCTAAAGTTAAAGTTAAGTTTACTTCATCACTTAGCTCATTTTTTAAGGTCCTGCCAAAGACTTTGGTATTGAACCGGAAATCTCCAACAAAGTTAATTGGGCATGCAATATCCCTCAAAGTCGGACGTGAGTATTTAAGTGGGCAGAGTAGTTTGGCCAGTGGGGAGTGTTTGGGGGAGGAGTCTGAATTAGATATGGTGGATTGGTCCAAACATTTGAGTCCCAATCGTTTCCAGCTCCTGTCTCTAGATATGAGTGAAGGTGAGGATGTAGTCCCGGTCTAGGATGAGGTTAATTTAAATTTAAATTTAAATGTACCACAACAGGTTTCTGTGGTGCGACCTCACTAGAGACGGAGGGAGAGCAGTTGAACCAGTTGGAGCAGCAGAGGGAGGTAGAGCAGGAGTGCAATGATCTCTCTGTTATTACTTTGCTTAAAAATGTATATCTTGAGATGCATAAGAGATTTGAGGTGTCGGAGTCAAATCAGGAAAGCATTAGGGCACCTTGCCGGCTATTAGAGAGAAAGATGGATGACTTAAGTAGTCGAACATTGTTATTAGAAGTCGAGGTTAAGGACCTAAGAGAGGAGGTTATGGCAAATCGGAAAGAGCTAGAAGTATTCAAGGTTAAGGAAAGGGGGTATGAGGAAAGGGTAGAAAGGTTGGAGAATATGCAAAGAAGAAACAAACTGAAAATTTTAAAACTCCTGGAGGGTAGAGAAGGATCGGATATTAGAACATATGTAGTCCAGTTATTGAAGAGTGAGTTGCAGTTGGAGGAAACAGAGGAGGAGATCTCTAGGGATATCCAGAGAATACATTGTGATCCCTTCAGGCTGAACCCGAACCGCGCTAATCCTAGGAGAATCTTGAATAATTTAATGATGTATACTTTAAAAGAAAAGATGTTAGCGATTGCTCTCAAGAAGAAAACAATTGAATTGGAGGGTGCTAAGATTGAGATAAGATCAGATTTATTACCTATTACTGCTAATAGACAGTGGGAGCTTGGTAAAAGGATTGAGCCATTAAGGAAATTAGGATCATCGGTCCAATTAAAGTTTCCAGCACTTTTGAAGGTGATGTGGAACAACAAAATGCACTCCTTCTGTTTTGTTGATGAGGTTGATACGTTTTTGGGACAGTGTCAGCCTGGTGATATTTTGAGTTAGAAGTTACAGTTTGATTGGTAGATGGTTGTCAGTTTGTTTATGCTATGTTTTGTTTCTTAATGACTCCAGGTATGTACCTCATAGTTCTTATTAAAGATGTAATGTTTGCTATTTTCACCACCCGTCAAAGGGCACCCATAGGGCTTAGAAGCCATGGGTTTTTGGAACGGGTTTTCTGGGGTAAGAGGGTGGGTTCTAGGCTGTTTTTGGGGAGGGGTAAAGGGAGAATACATAAAAATTCTGAGAAGCTTTTATTCTGCCAATGGATGAGTGGATGCGTGAGATGGTTTGTTTATGTTTGGGATGAGTGGGGGTAGTTTAAATGAGTTGAGATTTTTGTCGTGGAATGTGAATGGTATGCATGTGAAAAGAAGAAGAGACCTCATTTTGAAGTATTTGAGGGATTCCTTGGCTAATATAATTATTTTACAGGAGACCCATCTGACCCGAGATGAGAGTGAGAAGTTGTTCTCTTCTCAGCGGTGGTTGGCTCATGCATTTTATACTCCACAGACAGCTGTGACTAAGGGAGTTGCAGTCCTTACTAAGTAAGGTTTAAATATTTTGGTTGAAGGGAAGGCAGCCAGTGTAGGAGGGAGGTGTCAGGCCCAGGGGCGCTTGCGGTCTAGGGCCCGCCCCATTTGGCCTTTGGCCATGTCCCAAACGTTTATGTGGAAAGACTCATGGGTCTTCCCCTGCTGGACATTGGTGGTTGCTTTGTTATAGGGCTAGGGCAGGCTAAACTTTGGAAATGTATTTTGCCCTAAAAATTCCATTGATTCCCTATGGTCCGCGAGATGAGTGAGGTTTGGCAGGGTACGCGAGATGAGTGAGGTTTGGCAGGGTACGCGAGATGCGTGCACTTTGGCAACCGCGTAACGCGAGATGCGTGCAATTTGGCATGCTGTCGCATTTCAACGCCGCAAGCAGGGGAAATTACGCGGGTGTGGTTACGTTGATGTACGTGACCACACCCAAGGATCTGTGTTCACTATTCTGGAGATTTCTGAGAAGGAGGTTGATTCCAGGCAGGCTCTGTGTTTTGGTAAGCTGTTTAACCCTTTGATGCAGATTTGTGTGTGCCGCGCTGGAGCAGACCTTCCCTGAGGAGCTTCTTGAGTTGGTAACTTCTCCGGCAGTCTTTGAGAAGGTGGTTTTGGACCGGATTTCTTCGAGGAATTTCTTCCTTTGGGGTCCAGAGTTTGCAGATGAACCTATAATTAAGAGTAGGTCGTACTCTTTAGGTATGAAGGCGATTTAATGCACAAAAAGGTTTTTATATTTTGTATTTACAGAATCTAAAGAGCAAGAAAGATTTAAACGCTGTTTCAGTTTTTTATATCATGTTATTTAGGGAATTAGAAATCTTCAATGTTTTTGGTATGAAGTAAACCCAACATAATATTTCGAATAGAAAGTTATTGTTTTAGCACAGAAACAAGATAAATCTTTTGCTTATGTTTTTCTACATGTAACTTGATTATGAAGCTATAACAAGACAAAATTAGAGTGTTTTGCAATACACAGTTTCGTGCTATGTGAACCAGTTTAAAGGTTTTGATACTATCTAACAGTGAACAATTTACAGAAGATAATGTAAATCGTGCTATTTTTTCTGAGAGAGTTTTATCAGAAATGTACAGATGTTTTATGTGCAAAGAAATATCAAGCATTTGGAGAATAATTAGTATAAAAGGTCAAATTGCAAGAGGTTTAATTGCGATATTATTCCACAGAAAAGTATTCCCCCCTCCCTGGAGCGGTCTAGGGCCCGGCTTCGAGGGATGAAGGAGGTGGAAACGTCGCACCAAGCGAGAGGCATGAATGTTCTCTGCCGGTTCCCAAGAATCGTTCTCAGCTCCGTAACCTTTCCAGGAGACAAGATACCACAATCTGCTTCTCCTTTGTTTAGAATCCAGTATGTCCTTTACCTCGTATTCCCAGTTACCCTGAACCAAAACTGGCGCTGGCCTAGTTGCAACATTTTGTCTAGCTGGTTTCAAAAGGGATGTATGGAACACTGGATGGATTCTCAAAGTTTTTGGAAGTAACAATTTGTACGTTACTGGATTGACTTGACGAAGTACTGAATATGGTCCAATAAACTTAGGATGAAACATACTTTTTCTTTTGAAGGTTAAGTTCTTGGTAGACAACCAAACTTTATCCCCAGCAACATATCTTGGACCAGGTCTATGATGTTTATCATACTGCTGTTTATACTTTTCCTTACTTTGTAGTAAACGTTGGTGAGTTTGTTGGTGAACAGTTTGCATATGTTGTATAGCATCCTGTACTGCAGGTGTATCACTTACATGTTTGGGCAATACTAAAGGAATTGTGTTTGGTAAATAGCCATAGAGAGCCTCAAATGGATATGACCCAGTTGAAGAATGCGGTGATGTGTTATAAGCCATTTCTGCAATCCAAAGCAAATCATACCAAGATCTCTTGGAGTCTTCTACGTAACATCTTAAGTATTGCTTTAATGTCTGATTTAATCGTTCAGTTTGACCATCAGTTTGGGGATGGTAACTAGTAGACATATTAGATGTGATTTGTAGACTTTGACACCATTGCTGCCAGAATTTAGATGAAAACTGAGACCCTCGATCAGACAGTAACACTGAAGGCAAACCATGTAATCGCACAATGTTTGTTAGTAGTATTTGCGCTAATTGTCCTGCTGTTGGCAATTTTTTACAAGCAATGAAATGGGCATATTTTGTTAAACTGTCCACTACTACCAAAATTACTGAATGAAGATTCACTAGTGGTAAATTCGTGATGAAATCTAAAGAAACATGTTCCCATGGTTTGATTGGTGTTGGTAAGACTTGTAACAAACCTTTTGGTTTGCTATGATCAGTTTTAAATCTAGCGCATGTTTCACAGTTTTGAGCCATCAAAGAAACATCCTTTTTAAGAGTTGGCCACCAAAACAAGTTTTGAATCTTTTCTACAGTCTTTTTTGGACCTGGATGTCCTGCCATAGGATGGGAATGTAGCCAATTAAAGACCGTCTCATGTAATTCCTTGGTTGGAAGGTAGACTTGTTTTCCATGAAATGGTATTCCTTCTTTGATTGTTTGGTTTTTCTTCTTGTTATTCCATTTCTCCCATTGTGATGTGGTGAAAATTCTCATGTATACTGTCTAAGAACTGATCAGCATTCAACAAACAGATCACTTTGTCAGGTTCTATTATTGCTTGTGGAGTTCCTTCACACTTATGTAATGTTGAGTCTTTCCTGGATAAAGCATCCGCCTTTTTGTTGTCTTGTCCAGGTCGATAGGTTACTATGAAATCATATTCTGCAAAGAACATCATCCATCTCATTTGTCGTGGAGTTAACATTCTGGCTGAACTCATGAATTGTAAGTTTCTGTGATCTGTATACACTGTTACTGTGAATTTTGCTCCCATAATATAATGTCTCCATTCTTTGAATGCTTCAAGTATTGCAAGCAACTCTTTCTCTGCAATTATGTAATTCTGTTCAGCTGCATTCAATTTACGAGACATATAAGCGACAGGATGCATTTGACCAGTTTTGTGATGTCTCTGAGATAAAATGGCTGCAATTGCAACATCTGAGGCATCCGCTTCGATTATAAAAGGTTCATTCACATCAGGATGCATCAAAATTGGGGCTTCAGTAAAAGCTTTTTTCAAACTTTGGAATGCTTCATTTGCTTCTGTAGTCCATTCGAACTTCACCTTTTTTCGTAACAGACGAGTTATGGGAGCTACGACTGCTGAAAAGTGATCGATAAATCGTCGATAGAAGTCTGCGAAGCCCAAAAAACATTGCACATCTCGAACAGATTTTGGGATTGGCCATTCTGCTACTGCCTTTATTTTTCTATCAGTCATTTTCATGCCCGTTGGTGTGAGCAGTACTCCAAGAAATTCGACCTCAAAGACATGAAAATCGCATTTGGATAACTTGCAATACAGATTGTGTGATTGTAATGCCTTTAAAACTTGTTTGACATGACCTTCGTGCTTTTCTTCTGAATCGGAATAAAGTAAGATATAATCTATATAGACAATAACAAATAAATCTCGAAATTCCCGTAGAACATCATTGAGGAAAAACTGGAAGGCTGCTGGCGCATTACAAAGACCAAACATCATTACCAAATATTCGGACAGTCCATATCTAGTTTTAAATGCAGTTTTCCATTCGTCTCCTTGTCTGATTCTCACCAGATGGTATGCTCCTCTTAGATCAAGCTTGGTGTAAATTACTGCTGTTTTTACTTGATCTAAAAGAACTGGGATTAATGGTAAGGGATATTTGTTTTTGATGGTGATTTTGTTCAAAGCCCTATAGTCAATGCACGTTCTTAATTCACCATTTGCTTTTGGAATAAAAAACAAAGGGGAGGCGGCTGGTGACTTTGAAGGACGAATGAACCCATTTTCAAGATATTGATCCAAGTATTCTCTCAAGTGTTGATTTTCTGTTTCAGAGAGTGCATAAATCCTACAGTTCGGTACACATGAACCCGGCATTAGATCGATTTGGCAATCATAGCTGCGATGAGGAGGAAGGACTGCTGCTTTCTCTTCACTGAATACCTCCTGAAACATTTTGTAACATTTGGGTAGAATTGTCTCTTTTTCTTCTGCAGTAGCAATTTCACTGATTGTTTTTGTGAGAGTTCCCATACAAGATGATTGACAAAAATCAGATTGGAATACAAGTTCTCTCTTTTGCCAGTCAATAATTAGATTATGTAGACAGAGCCATGGCATTCCTAAAATAAAGCCGTATTGAGGTGCTTGGATTACATCGAATTGAACCTCCTCTCTATGATATCTCTTTTTTGAGTCTTCACAACACATTATTACCTTTGAGGTTTGCATGGTGACTGGACCTCCGGACAAAACTTTTCCATCTACGGCTTGGACTATTTCAGGAGTGTCTTTTTTCTCACAGATGATACTCAATCGCTGGGCGGTTTTTAAATCGACAAAGTTTCCTGTGGCCCCAGAGTCAATTAAAACTTCCATTTGCCAGATTTTGTGAATCAGTTGTATTTGAACTGCTAATCGAAAATGTGCTTTGTAATTACTTACACAAGAGTTTATTGAAGGGTAAGCAATGGTTCCCAAGATATCCCCTTCTACCAATCCTGGGCATGTTAGTTTCCCGACTCAAAGTCTTTTGTTTCCAAAACTGACACTTTACCTGTGGTTGGAGTTTTATTCTTAGGTTTCAACATACAATCTTTCACAAGGTGTCCTTTGCGTCCACAATAGAGACACTGTCCATTTTTGCGTCTATTCTCTTTCTCGTCTTTTGACAATGGTTGTCTAAGGGTTCCAATTTCCATTGGTTCAGAGCTAGATTCAGAATGTGTGAACTGAGTTCTGGGTTTAGTTTCACTTTTCCAATTAGGTTTCTCTCCTCTTTTTTTGTCACCCCTTCGTTCTGATAGTCTGTGATCCAATCTCAAAATTAGATTAATTAAATCTGAACAAGTTGTTGGTTGTGGGTCAATTTGAGCTAGCACATCTTTCAGATCGTCCTTCAACCCTTGATAGAAAAGTGCTGCTCTTTTTTCTTCAGGCCAAGAGGTTTCTGCGACCAATCTATTAAAATGTGACAAGTAGGCAATGAGATCTCGATTTCCTTGTCTTAATTGTAACAGTTCTCGATCTGCAGACAAAGTTATTGTTCGTCTGTCGAATACTTTCTCAAATTCTTCTACAAAGCGCCGCCAGTTATACAATAGAGCGCTATCTTGACGTACTAGCAGAACTGCCCAATTTGCAGCATCTCCAGACAGATAAGAAATTAGAAAAGCTATTCTGGATTGAGGGGTGGGAAATGCTGCAGGTCTACAAGAGAAATGCAATTCTATTTGTGTTAAAAATATTTGAACCTTAGAAGGGTCTCCTGAAAAACGTTCTGGCGCAGACAGAGGAATTTGTAGTGGAACAGTTACTGATATATTTGTGGAAGCTCTAGTGTCTTGCGCCTCCTCAGGAAGGGGAGTGTTCAAAATCTGAATATTATCTACTTTATCAGACAACAATGCTGTAGCAGCCATAGTTTCATTTAAATCTGCCTGCATTTTAACTATTGCCGCAAGTAAATCATCCATGGTGGCCATTATGTCAACACAGTCAGATCGGGAGGAAAATAATTCGTGGGCTCACTATTCTGTCAGACGAAGTCTTCATCGGAATCTGATGCGATGATATAAGGGCCCACCTCTCGATACCTCCAATTCTGATTGTAATTATTACACAGAATATTGAAGTGATCAAGCGGGGGGAAAAAGGGAGTTGGGAAGGGAACATCTGGGAGGGAGATCTGAAAAGGAAAAAGTTAGACACACACTAATACCTATTTACTTATATTTCAGTAAATGTTCCTTAATGCAAGCAGCAATCTAAGCATGGAGTTTTCATGTAAAACTAGATTCACTTCACAAAATTCTGTGGAATAATATCGCAATTAAACCTCTTGCAATTTGACCTTTTATACTAATTATTCTCCAAATGATTGATATTTCTTTGCACATAAAACATCTGTACATTTCTGATAAAACTCTCTCAGAAAAAATAGCACGATTTACATTATCTTCTGTAAATTGTTCACTGTTAGATAGTATCAAAACCTTTAAACTTGTTCACATAGCACGAAACTGTGTACTGCAAAACACTCTAATTTTGTCTTGTTATAGCTTCATAATCAAGTTACATGTAGAAAAACATAAGCAAAAGATTTATCTTGTTTTTGTGCTAAAACAATACCTTTCTATTCGAAATATTATGTTGGGTTTACTTCATACCAAAAACATTGAAGATTTCTAATTCCTTAAATAACATGATATAAAAAACTGAAACAGCGTTTAAATCTTTCTTGCTCTTTAGATTCTGTAAATACAAAAAATAAAAACATTTTTGTGCATTAAATCGCCTTCATACCTAAAGAGTACGACCTACTCTTAATTATAGGTTCATCTGCAAACTCTGGACCCCAAAGGAAGAAATTCCTCGAAGAAATCCGGTCCAAAACCACCTTCTCAAAGACTGCCAGAGAAGTTACCAACTCAAGAAGCTCCTCAGGGAAGGTCTGCTCCAGCGCGGCACACACAAATCTGCATCAAAGGGTTAAACAGCTTACCAAAACACAGAGCCTGCCTGGAATCAACCTCCTTCTCAGAAATCTCCAGAATAGTGAACACAGATCCTTGGGTGTGGTCACGTACATCAACGTAACCACACCCGCGTAATTTCCCCTGCTTGCGGCGTTGAAATGCGACAGCATGCCAAATTGCACGCATCTCGCGGTACGCGGTTGCCAAAGTGCACGCATCTCGCGTACCCTGCCAAACCTCACTCATCTCGCGTACCCTGCCAAACCTCACTCATCTCGCGGACCATAGGGAATCAATGGAATTTTTAGGGCAAAATACATTTCCAAAGTTTAGCCTGCCCTAGCCCTATAACAAAGCAACCACCGATGTCCAGCAGGGGAAGACCCATGAGTCTTTCCACATAAACGTTTGGGACATGGCCGAAGGCCAAATGGGGCGGGCCCTAGACCGCAAGCGCCCCTGGGCCTGACAGGAGGTGGTTGATTGTTAAGTTAAAGGTACATGGACAAGTGCTTATTGTGATGGGCTATTATGGTCCAAACCAGGATGACATAGGACCTTTAGACAATTTGGCTAGTGAGCTATTGAACTTTTTCAGGGCAGGTCATTATGGCAAGTGATTTTAATACAGTATTAGATCATAAATTAGACCGTTCTGAGAGGAGTAGAGCAGTTGTTAATTCTAGAATGTCGAATAGAGTTAGATTGATGCTGTCCCAGCTGGGTTTATGTGATATTTGGAGATCCAGGTTTAGACAACAGTTAGCATTTACGTTTCATAATAAAAAATATAATCATAAATCCCGGATTTATTATTGTTTGGTGGATCAAAGGTTGATGGAATTAGTCACTCAGGTGGGACATGTGGGAGTACATCTCTCGGACCACTCAGCCGTATCTCTACGGTTGGTAATAGGGGACAGTGCTTCGGCTTCAATCTGGAGGTTAGATCGTACGATACTCTCTGATCAGGAAGCGGTAGAGGTTTTGAAGGAGTAGACAAAGGTATGTTTTTTTAAAGAATCTGGGATCTGCAAGGATAGAGATTGTGTGGGATCCATATAAGGCATTTGTGTGAGGGAAACTGGAGACTTTGGCAGCTAGGAAAAGGAGACTCTATTATGGCAGGGTTGCAGATTTGGAGGAAACAATTCGTAAATTAGCTGCGGGCCTGGTAAAACCGAGTATTAGGGGGCCTAATGAAAAGGTTCTTTAAGATCTCACTGACTTGAAAGCTGATCTAGTAGGAGTTTTGAGAGAGAGAGTTAAGGAGAAGTGGGATACTAGCCAGCTTGCTCATTTTGAGTATGACGAGGGATGCAGTAAGTTGTTAGCGTGGAAGACAAAAACCGACCAAGTTCAAAATCTGATTAAAGAAGTAAAGAAGGAGGATTCGAGTCTGAGGATCTCAGATGATAAAGGAATAGCTGCAGCTTTTTATACTTATTTTGGCAAGGAAGATATGACGGTTGAAGATCAGGCTGTTCAGAGATGGGTGGAACTTATGGATCCTTTATCAGATGAGCTGAGGGAGGTTTTGAATCAAGAGATCACAGAGATGAAGGTTGAGGAGGTTGTGAGGGGGGGAAAGAGGTAAGGCACCTGGGTCAGATGGCCTTCCTGCCGAGTGTCTAAAACTTTGCTTGGAATTTTAGTGCCGAATATATGTCAGCTGTTTAATGAGATCTTCTTGGGTGACGCTTCCTTGCCCCCCTCTTGGAATGAGGCAAACATAACGTTATTACTTAAACATGGGAAATCACCAAAGAATGTTGAATCATATAGGCCTATTTCCTTATTAAACACTGATTACAAGTTTTTTACTCAAAATATTGCAGGGAGGCTGAGTGGTGTTATTCAACAGTTAGTTCAGGAGGACCAAAAAGGTTTTATCAGAGGCAGATATTTCTCGCTTATCGGTGCTATAGACATGGCCTCTGTAAATGATCTTCCCTTGGCGTTTATCGCTTTAGATGCCGCCAAGACATTTGATTGAGTTAACTGGGTATATTTGCACACTTTAATTAAGCATTTGAACCTGGGATCGAATTTTTGTAAATTTCTATTAGCTATATATCAGGCCCCAAGAGGAAGAGTGTTAGTGAAAGGGACCCCGACCCAGCCAGTTTCAATCATGCGGGGCACCAGGCAAGGGTGCCCGCTGTCACCACTTCTATTCGATCTATACATAGAACCGTTGGCATGTAGATTAAGGGCTGCTGAGAATATTGCCCCTTTTGAGTTTGTATTTGTATTTGCATTTGTATTTGTATTTTGGTATTTGTAGAGCGCGACTATCGCTCCGGAAGGAGCATCCTGGCGCTAGCTAGATAGAATGCATACAGTAGCAGTTACAGAGGCAGGGTTAGATGGCGGCCAAGACATATTCGTCTGAGAGACTGAAGATCCATGTTTTGAGTTGCTTCCTAAAATGAGTTTCTTTGGTCTGTGACCTTAGGTTGTGGGGCATGGAGTTCCATGCTCTGGAGGATAGATGGGTCAGAGTTTTCCCCCCTTTGGTTTTTAGGTTGAATTTGGCGAGTTTTAGCAGGTTATTGTCGAAGGATCTTAGGGTCCTCTGGGGGTTGTAGTGTGGGTAACGTTTGATTAGGTATTTGGGGCCTGTGTAGTTGTATGCCCGGAAAGCAACAATTAGGATCTTGAAAAGAATCCTTTTGTGCAGAGGCAACCAGTGGAGGGTTCTCAGAGCAGTTGATGCTGAGGACCTCCTGGGGAGTTTAAGCACCAGTCTGGTGGCGGAATGCTGGACGCTCTGCAGTTTTTTGAGTGTGGTTTTTTTCACACTTGCCATTAGACCGTTGCAGTAATCTAGGCGCGAGAGGATTAGCGCGACAGCTACTGCCTTTCTAGCATCAGTTGGTAGGAAATCAAAGAATTTTTAAAGAGATTTTATAATCCCGAAGCAGCTTCCTGCCATACGTGTTGGTCAAAGGATAGGTCAGTATTGAATATGACTCCGAGGTTTCTTGCTGTTGAAACGGTCTGGGGGGGAGCGGTGGAGTCCTCTGGCCACCATAGGTTAGGACAGAAATTGACATTTTTTTCTCCATAGGGAGGATTTCTGTCTTGCTGGTGTTGCATTTAAGGTGGTTTGTTTCCATCCAAAGGAAGACGTCTTTCAGGCAGTTTTTAAGATTTTGTTCGGCATTCGTTGAGTTTTCATCTAACGGGACTATGAGTTGGGTGTCGTCGGCGTATGATGTAACAGTTATGCCGAATGCTTCGATCAGGGAAATGAGGGGGATAAGGTAAACGTTAAAAAGCAGGGGGCTTAAAATGGAGCCTTGTGGGACTCCAGATCAAATCTTTTTCTCTGCAGAGCTGAAAGGTCCTAGTGTGATGGATTGTGATCTAACTGTTAGGAAGGATGTTAACCAGTCCAGTGCCAAGTCGGAGATACCAATATCCTTAAGTCTGTCCAGGAGTATAGAGTGAGAAATAGTGTCGAATGCTGCTGTGAGGTCCAATAAAATCAGCACGGCGTTCTTTCTTTGATCCTGAAGTAATTTGATGGAATCAGTCAGTTCAATCAGAGCTGTTTCCGTCGAGTGTTGGGGGCGAAAACCTGATTGTTGGGGATGGAGGATGTTGTAAGTTTCTAAATGGTTTTTAAGTTCTCTGTAGACTATCTGTTCCGTAATTTTTCCCAGGACTGGGAGAAGTGAGATTGGGCGGAGATTGGTGAGGTCTGAGGGGGATTTATTCGTTTTTTTCATTAGGGGCTTTACGATGCCTTGTTTCCATTCTCTAGGAACAGTGCCTGTGCTGAGGGAGGCGTTTACTATTTTGTTTATGATGGGATTAACAACTTCAATCAGCTGGTGGAGAATTCTCGGAGGACAGGAGTCCGAGGGGGCACCTGATTTGCACGCTAGAATTACTTCCCGGGTTTGGGCTAGACTGACTTGTGAGAACGTTTTTAGATTTCCAGTTATTTTTCCTGCTTGTTCCGAGAGGGTGGGGGACTGGGAGATTTGGTATGGGGGGAAAGTCTTTCTGAATTAGGTTGATTTTCTCTTCAAAGAAGTCTGCTATTTGATCGCAGAAATCTTGGGAGGGAGGTATTTCGGGCTGTAGCGCTTTGGGGTGAGTGAAGGTTTTAACTATTGCGAACAGAGTTTTTTGTTTTTGTTTAGCCTCATTGATGGCTTTGATGTAGAAATCTTTTTTGGCGCTTTTTATACTAGAGTGATAGCTCTTCCTTAGTTGGACATAGGAGTTTCTATCCGTACTGTCGTAGGTTTTACGCCATTTGCGTTCACCTTTTTTGCAGAGTAGATGGGCCTTGGCTAATTCTGGCGTGAACCAGGGGGCGTTTATTTTGCCTTTTTTATCTGTTTTCCTGGTGCGTTTAGGTGGGGCGCGTGCTGTGATTTCGTGTTGCATCGATTTATGGAAGAGTTTGGAGTCCTGTTCTACGTTACCCGTCAGACTAGGGATCTGAGTCTCGATGGTAGGCTTGAGTTTGAAGGTGTCTTCTACCGTTTTCCAGTTGACGTGGTTCTCTGGAAGTGGGCTGGGTTTGGTAGAGTTTTTAGGGCGCGGGGTTCTGATGAAGAACGGGATCAGGTCATGGTCTGTCCAGATTTGTGGGACGGGAGTTTGGGTTTCTAGAAGGGGAAAGTTAGTACAGACCCCATCTAGTGTGTGTCCGGCTAGATGAGTGGGTTGCTTGACCCTTTGTTGAAGGTTAAAAATTTCCAAAGTTTGGTGGAAATTTAGTGCCTGAGCGTCATCTTTGGAGTCGAGGTGCAGATTAAAATCGCCCAGGAGAGTGACGTGTGGGTATCGGGTTAGGAGCTGACCTAGAGCATCACTGAGAGTTTCTAGAAATCTGGTAGCAGTATCTGGGGGGCGATAGATAAGTCCTCCTGAGAAGGAAGCGGACTCATTTAGTTTGATAGAAAAACCAAGGGATTCAGCTCCTTTCAGGGAGTCAAGGGTGAAGGTATGGCATTTGAAGGAGTTGCGTAGCAACAGGGCTACTCCTCCGCCTCTCCCCTTCAGTCTGTCTTGCCTGAAAATAGTATAGCCTTGTGGGAGGGCAGTGGCTAAGTCAGAATTACTGTTGTCCGTGAGCCAGGTTTCAGTTATGAGAAGGCAGTCAAGGTCTAATTCCTGGATGAGGTCTTTTATGTCTTGGTTATGGCTACACATAGAGCGTGCATTGATCAACCCTCCTTTAAAAAGTGGACTGTTGTCCATAGGGTGTGTTTGGGGGACTGTGGTCTTGGCCGGGGAAGAGGTCCATCTGCATAGCCTGCAGCTGAAGGGCCCCTCGATGGTATTCATGTCAACCTTACAAATACAGTTGTTACCGATGCGTAGGTTTAGAAGAAAGTTGGCCTGGTAACTTACTGTGGGGAGTCTGAGTCCAGAGTCTCCTGCGCCTGTCGCGGTCTTGGCGCGGACGGGCGCAGACGGGCTTGCCTTAGGCGCGCCTTCGGCGCGCAAACTGCGTGCCCGCTGCGCTCGTCCGCTGCGCTTGCGTGGAAGGCACATTTAAGGAGAGAGAAGGTGGGCGTGGCCTCGCGTTTCGCTGCGATGGCGGCCCTGAGAACTTGCCCACGGAGCAGCTCTGGATCCGCTGACAGTGGGAAGCCTGGGAAGGTGCTTGAGACAGAGGAGAGCTCTGGGTAAAGTGCAAGTTATTTTAAAATGGTTCCAAACACAAATAATACCAATTTTTAAAACGTGTGAACAAAGCCTCCGGCATCCGCCTCAGAGGTATACAATTCTGATGAAAGCGCTATCAGTCAGCGCTATTCATAGGTTGAGGGGGTGGGCGTGGTCTGACGTGTGGGCGTGGCCTCGCGTTTCGCTGCGATGGCAGCCCTGAGAACTTGCCCACGGAGCAGCGCTGGATCCGCTGACAGTGGGAAGCCTGGGAAGGTGCTTGAGACAGAGGAGAGCTCTGGGTAAAGTGCAAGTTATTTTAAAATGGTTCCAAACACAAATAATACCAATTTTTAAAACGAGTGAACAAAGCCTCCGGCTTCCGCCTCAGAGGTATACAATTCTGTTTGCAGACTGGTCTAGGAAAATCGGATTATATGCAGATGATATAATGATCTATACTCCTAATTTACTGCAATCAATGAGTTGTTTCCTAGACTTAGTTAAAGAATTTGGGGCTGTTTCAGTTTATGACATCAACACAGAAAAAACAGAAGTTATGACCTGGAATATAAATACGGAGGGTATTTCTTGTAAAAATTAGATCAGGTATCTTGGAGTTAGGATAACTCATAATATAGCAGATCTCACCAAAGTTAATTTTACTAAGCTTAAAAAAAGAGACAAGTTTACGAGGATGGTCACACTTACCATTAACTCTGTATGGTCGGTTAAACCTGGTTAAAATGATGATTTTGCTGAGGTTAATTTTTTTATTTGAATCAATACCTTTGATGTTTAAGAAGGACTGGTTTGTAGGTTTACAGAGTGAGACCAGTTCTTTTCTGTGGGCATCAAAAGGGACGTGTCTTTCTTTGAAGAAGCTGAGGAGAAGATTGGCGAAAGGTGGTTTAGCGGTCCCAGACCTGCAACTTTATTCATGGTTTTTTTTGTTGAAGAATTGCAGAATGCTGATGGATAGTCCGACTAATTCTGTTATTGGGAAAATGTTTCAAGCAACGCTGAAGAAGCAACATTATAATCAAAGTGGTTTCATGTACAAATTTGCTGATCCGAAATGTTATAAAAAAGGTTAGATTAAAGCTGTTAAGAGACTTGCAGAGACTTGGTTTAGAATCAGGAGGGCTTTAAAAATTCCATATTATAGTCAGATGGCTTCGATTTAGGATGCGCCGGATTCTCCACTATGGTCTAGGGACCTGTTGGCTCACCCACTAAAGGAGGAGGGTCTTCTGAGATGGAAGCAATTATTTCTGGATGGAAAGCTAATTTCTTGGAGGCATTGTGAGGAGGAGTGGGGTCAAAGTTTCTCCAGATTCAAATATATACAGATTGAAAGTTGGGCAGAGGCATTGGGTGACCAAATTGGATCCAATAATGAGCTGGAGGAGAAGCTTTTTTCTAACACTGTATTTAAGAAAGAAATAGCCTTAGGGTACTGGCTCATGTTAGAAATGGAGGATGGCCCCTTCAAGTTACCGGAGATCCTGTGGGGAGAATGCTTGCTGGAGATCGCTACGGAAGACCAATGGCAAGTAACAATGTCTATGCTTTATAAAATTGTAAAGCCTGCGAATTTAAGGAGAAATAATTTTTTTACAATGCATAGGGCCTATTGGTCACCGCGAAGACTCTCCAAATTTGGCTCTGGTGGCGTGCTGGTGTGTCCCAAGTGCAAAAGCCCAAATGAAGATGACCTGCACATGCTTCTGCATTGCCCAAAGATTCAGGCTTTCTGGGAGGCTGTGAATAGCTGTTTGTCGAGTGCCCTAGGGATGCAGATCAAGGTAAGCCCGGAGTTAGTTATATATGGAAGACTTGACCTGCAAGGTAAGGGCACTGACGATAATGCAAAGCTTATTTTTTATGCTACACTCTTGGCACGAAGAGAGATATGTAAATGATGGGTTTCTCCGGTCTCGCCAACAGAACTTGATTGGTTACGGGCTATGAGATTTATCGCAAAATTGGATATTTCGGATCAGACAAAGAAGAGATATACATTTTGGACTCCTTTTCTGGCATGTTTTGGGTGAGGGTAGGATGATATGGTGTTATAGGTGGTATAAGTCCAATGATTAAGCCTTTGTCTGCCTCGGCTGGTGAGAGTCTTCCAGGCTAAAGGGAAGAATTGGGGGAATGGTTGACTGCGCTGTGGAGAGATGCTCCCTGTCCTTTCCACCGATGAATTTACCCGGAGGGAAGCCTCTTTTCTAGAAAGCGGTTGGTCTGCCCCCTTCTTTACATCCAGAAAATGAGGTTGGAAAAGCTCATGGCTGTTTCGTTGAGCTTTGGGCGGTGAAACAGGAAATGAGGACACAAAAAAAGGAGTTCTATAGTTTGGCTGCTTGAACAGAGAAGGATGTGCCACCCATGTTTTTTTTTTCTTGTATCTTGGGATTTTGAGGCGAGGTGCCATTTTAGAGTGAAGGTTCCTTCGTTGAATGTGTTTGGTGATTTCATTACTGATAAAGAATGCTCCATTTCCATGTATTGCTTTGTGGGTGGTACAAATCAGCTTGAACGTGGTTCTTCTGGCAACCGGTAACCAATGCAGGACTTTCAAGGCAGGTGAGATGTGGTCTCGCGGTTTGATATGCAAGAGTAGTCTGGCAGCCGAGTTCTGAATCCGTTGTAGTCTTTTCATGGTCGTTAAATGTGATTCGTGGTAGAGGCTATTGGCGTAATCGAGTTTGGACAGAACAAGGGAGATGGTAGCTTAGACCTTGTGTGGAAATTCCAAATGAGGAGAAATTTGTCGCAGCGTTTTTATAGAGACAAAGCTTGATCTTGTTAGTTTGTCCACCTAGGCATTCATCGACAGCTTGGAGTCCATGGTCATTCCGAGGTTTCTTACTTCCTTTAATACTTTAGGTGGTGATCACAGTTCATCAGGCCAGGCGACAAGCGAGTCATAATGTTGCCAATCTCCACACATGAGTATTTCCATTTTTGGAAGCATTCAATTTGAGGTGCCTCCAAGTCATCCACTGATCCACGGCTCTGAGACAACTAAAAATTGGGGAGTTTCCAATGTCTTTGGGGCATTCCCTTTGAATGAGTATTTGCGTGTAATCTGCATAGTTATAGCACGTGAGGTGAAATTGATTAATCAGTACCGGTAATGACTTCATGTAGATGTTGAAAAGCATGGGCGAGATGATAGAGCCTTGAGGAACCCCTGCTTTTGTGGAGTATGGTTTGGACGCGAAAGGTGGGGTAGGGATGACATTAGCTCTGTTTACCAAGAGGAACAGGGTCAAGACTGATTTGCATATGGCTGGGTCCAAACTGGGGTGGCTTAGTGAGCGGAAGAATCATAGTGGATTAAACCCAGATCTGTGACTGGGGGTGAGTGTTTGAAAAGTTTCAGCACTCCGTTCGTCATCTTATTGTGTCTGCTATGTTTGCCCTAATGGGCAAGAGTATGCCCAGACGTCCGTCCCTTGCTCACTTTGCAACTGGATTCAAGCTAGCCTGGCTGATGGGGGGTGAACCTCGAAACTGGTCCCAGGATGATTGTTTCTGGTCCAGGGAGGACCTGGCCTGGCAGTTCGGGCTGGATTGTTCCCATAAGGAACAGGATCAAGACTGATTTGCATATGGCTGGGTCCAAACTGGGCTGGCTTAGTGAGCAGAAGAACGATGATGACTTAAACCCAGATCTGTGACTGGGGGTGAGTGTCTGAAAAGTTTCAGGATACATCCATCTTGTTGGGGAAAAAAAACAGGATTAGCTGAAGGCATCACGCATAACATGGGACACCTCTCAGCTATGAACTTTGTTGGTATGTGGAAAGTCTTGTGTCATGGTTTCACCACTATCCCACATACATGGTGATAGCACTCTTGTCACAGGTACTTGCCGTTGCACCACTTGCACTGAAGGATTAAAGCCTTAAGGGTTTAGTTGCCCTTCTATCAATACTGACTTGTTAGAAAAGAGGGCTGATGTTTCAAAAGGGTTTTACCCATTTTGTGTCTGTCTGTAAATGTGCCAGTACATATTGGCGAAGATTCATATGAACCAGCTATTTCCCCAATCAGTGAAAGAATTTAACACTGTCAAAAGATCAAGTATGATTTTAATATTCCCAGTTTTTCTGCAGTGTGTAAAATAACGAAATCTAACCTAAAACATGCTTCTAAGCTATACAACTATAATCCAAGCACATAAAGCTGGAGGAAACAAAAGAAAGGAGAAACAATATTTTAGTGATATCCCTATGCAACAAAATTTAAGCAGAATAATCTTGGACCAGCCTTTCTTGCTTCTACCTTGTATAACACAGTTACATTGCTTAGGCCCCTTCAGGAAGAAAGAAAAAAATATTAATTCGCTCTCACTTTGATTTCTTCGAATAGCATTTTAGTACACTGATGAGAGCAGTTTCCCTTTCACCGGGGTTTTATCAGTTAGTATGGGAAACAACCGTTACAACGCAACTATTACAACGCACACCGTTACAACGCACACCATTACAACGCAGGATCCTTTACAACGCATGCCTTTACAACGCATGATATTACATAGCAGATGCTATTACAACGCATGCCATTACAACGTAAGCATAGGTAAGTATATCATTTTATTTAATATTTTTTTTATTTCAAAAATAAAATTAATTAATTAAAGTAATTTTATATATATAGTTTGGGTTTTGGGGTACAGGGGTATTTTTAGGGTTCAGGGTTGGGTTTGGGTTTTGGGGTACAGGGGTATTTTTAGGGTTCAGGGCTGGGTTTGGGTTTTGGGGTACAGGGGTATTTTTAGGTTTCAGGGCTGGGTTTGGTTTTTGGGGTACAGGGGTATTTTTAGGTTTCAGGGCTGGGTTTGGGTTTTGGGGTACAGGGGTATTTTTAGGTTTCAGGGTTGGGTTTGGGTTATGGGGTACAGGGGTATTTTTAGGTTTCAGGGCTGGGTTTGGGTTATGAGGTACGGGGTACAGGGGTATTTTTAGGTTTCAGGGCTGGGTATGGGTTATGGGGTACAGGGGTATTTTTAGGTTTCAGGGTTGGGTTTGGGTTTTGGGGTACAGGGGTATTTTTAGGTTTCAGGGTTGGGTTTGGGTTTTGGGGTGCAGGGGTGTTTTTAGGTTTCAGGGCTGGGTTTGGGTTTTGGGGTACAGGGGTATTTTTAGGTTTCAGGGCTGGGTTTGGGTTTTGGGGTACAGGGGTATTTTCAGGTTTCAGGGCTGAGTTTGGGTTATGGGGTACAGGGGTATTTTTAGGTTTCAGGGCTGGGTTTGGGTTTTGGGGTACAGGGGTATTTTTAGGTTTCAGGGTTGGGTTTGGGTTTTGGGGTACAGGGGTATTTTTAGGTTTCAGGTTTGGGTTTGGGTTATGGGGTACAGGGGTATTTTTAGGTTTCAGGGTTGGGTTTGGGTTATGGGGAACAGGGGTATTTTTAGGTTTCAGGGCTGGGTTTGGGTTTTGGGGTACAGGGGTATTTTTAGGGTTTAGTTTTAAAATAAATCATTTAAATTAATTAGAAAAATAATTTTAATAATTTTATTATTTATTAATAATAGTTCTTTATTAATAATAGTTCTTTTAAAAATAAACTTAAAGTAATATATGTACAAAATAATTATTTAAAAATAATTTAATTTATTAAATTAATTACATTTTAATTAATTACATTTAAAAAAAAATAATATACTTACCTATACTTACGTTGTAATGGCATGCGTTGTAATAGCATCTGCTATGTAATGTCATGCATTGTAAAGGCATTCGTTGTAAATGCATCTGCGTTGTAAAAAATGCGTTGTAACGGTGTGCGTTGTAAAAGTTTGCGTTGTAACGTCATACATCCGTTAGTATGTGTGTAAACCTAAAACAGGATAGCCTACTTATGCCTTGCTTTATTTCGTCATGAAATACTGTGTCCATTAGAGCTTGTGAAGGAAAGGTCTGAGGCCTCTAAGAAGCTGGGTTATGTTGTGTTTTAAGAGTGAGTAGAATTGCGGGTGGTGAGATGTAGCCCTTGGGAGCATGCAGACATTTGTATATGCCAAACTTATGTTGCCCGTTGTTAACCAATAAGCGATACGAGAATGGGGTTCATGTCGGGTTGAATAATATGAATATTCACATGAGTAATGGTTTCTGAAATGCAAGTTATCAATAAGCGTAAGTTGTTGAATTCGTTCACGGATTGTTTGAGCAGAACTGGAGAGGGATCTAACATTGCAGAATGATCTATCCAGATCTGTATCTAGTATAGTATCTCTCCATAGCATTGTCGCCTGAGGCAGAGTGAGACAAATATGCACAATCTCATCATAAAAGTAGGAAGAGTCAATGTTAGGACCATATTTCTTGAGTAAAGTGTAGCATTTATGACTTATAATATCTTGAAGTAGGAGATAATGTCCTTCAAGATCAGCATGCGCCATCTTGTGCCTATAGTGTAGTGCAGGTCAAAGGAGGATAGCAACTCTTCGAGTGTATATTATGAGATGCATAGTACCTAATAATAGCACCAATTAATACTCCATGATTTAGCAAAGTATGGCTCAGTTTGACAAGTAAGGTGTGTTTCTTTGAGAAACACTATGTCCACTTTGTAGCAGTTGATGTATGCAAGTTCTTGTCTGTTTGAGGCTACGATCATTCCATGCAGTCAGCGTAATGAGTGCTCTTGTAGTCATGTCATGTCAGTATGATGAAGAATGATTCAAGCAGCATGAGACTGGCCAGTGGGTTGGGCAAGTGGATAGACCATATTAGTGTCGTAATACCAAGTGTGTAGATATGCATGACCAGGGATGATAAAAGGAAGCAGACTCCCACACTATACACCCAATACACAATGGAATCTCCATCTACCAGAAACTTCCAAATCAATGTTATGTTATGCAGATTTGTGGAGCACACTGTATCCTGCCACTCAGCAGGTGTGAGTCTTCTAGACACACATAGGGTCTAGTGGGACTACTCAAAAAGACAGGTCTTCAGCTGCTTGCGGAATTCAAGAAGTGAGGAGGAGGCTCCTATGTGTAGAGGCAAGCCGTTCTATGCTTTAGGAGCGATGAAACAAGTTAGAACATAATACACAACTTTCTAAGTGTGAAAGTCGAATAGGGGAGCCAGGGGGCAACCAAAGAGATGTACTTGAGGAATTGGTCACTGACACACTCCCAGTGCCCATCCTAATAATAGTATGGACCAGCCTTATGGGAAATAAGCAAAGTATTGGTTATTCACATAAAAATGAGCATAGCATTAGGTTTGAGAAAAACAATATGTGTAATCCAGAGTTTTTGAAGGATAGAGCATGGAATATTTCAAATTCATTCCTGAAGGAACTTTTTTTTTAGCAGGGATGAATGCACGACACACCTCCTGGACCACCATCTTAAACCAGGAAAAGTTTGAAAGCTTGGAGCCTTCAAAGAATATGTCTTTCAGCTCTCGGGTCAGTTTTAGAATTGTATCACGATCTCTATAGTTTAACAGTAGAGCAATAATAGGCCTTCGGGTGACCCGAGGCGGGGAGAGAGGTGGTTGTGTTCCCAGCGATAAAGGCACCCCATTCAACCAGTAATATAGGTGATTTTTTTTCCATACTCAATATAAACTTCTGGCACAAGCGTGCCTCAAGTTCTTCGTTATTTGCCCGAGCCACTTCCACAGTCTTTCCTAATCCTGCAGTTTTTTAAAATGTCATTGTTTCATCCTTGACTTCTCACAACACTGGCCACACGCTCAGTAAACTTGTCTAGACGATGCTGCATGTAGATGACCCTAGATGTAAATGAGCCAATTTTTTATCAATTGTAGGAAGGCTGCTGTGAATGATAAGGAGCAGAGTATGAATATCTGAGGAGTGTAAAGCAGTTTCCCCCTGCCGTGTAGCATAGTGGGAGGATCTTGATCATACATATTGTTCCTGGGTGCCTTTTTGACATCAAAGATGATCTTGGTTTCCCCATTACTGCCTCTCTTGTCCTTGGCACCAGGTAGTCCAAGCCACATTCACCAGTAAAGTGGATTGCTAGGACCCCAGGATTCCAGCACCCAGACTCTGGGATCCAGTTACCGGCCCATAGCAGAGTCTCTCTAGGTAGCTTTTGAAACCATGATATTGACCACAGAACTTTGTACCAACAAGTGAGTATGATATTAGTAGGGAGGGGAAGGGAATTGGTTGTGCCACTGCTGTAAGGATCGGCCAGAACTCCTTCAATCCCAAGTTTCCTCAACTCGACCTGGAAAATCAGATCGCTCTGGTCTTTGAATTGCTAATCGTTACTTGGAAGTGTGTGAGCAGACCAATACTAAAGTTGTGAGTCTGGGATACCCAGCCCCCTTTCGTATGGTGACTGTATACATTTGTTGTAGGCCACTCTGGGAGAGCCCCCATTCCACAGGTAGAAGTGTGGGCAGGGACTTGGTTTGGGGAGTAGCCAGTTGGGATAGGGTTGTCTTCTATACTGTATGATGGGGAGGGAGATCATTTCGTGTAGGGCACCTCTGCCCATTATAGAAAGCAGTAATTTGCCCTAAGCTTCCATTTGTGCTTTTACATTGGTTAAAAGAGGTGCGATGTTCAGATTCCAGCTTTCCTTGGGGTCTTGAGAGATATGAATTCCAAAGTATTTAAATATCTTTGGTTTCAGCTGTAAAGCAGTTGGAGCCGGTGGTGCAAATTGAGCTTAGTCAGTGAGAGGGACAAATCTTGATTTATCTCAGTTTACCTTCAGTCCAAAGGCTGCACCGTATGTATCGAGGATATGCATTCATCTCGGGATAGAGCCCTGTGGTCACTGTACTTGTGCATCTAATCTTATCCATTGAGGTAGAGGCTCCACCACAAGGCCAAAGAGCAACGAGAAGAATGAGCATCCCTTCCAAATGCCTCTGGAAATAGGGAAAGGAAGAGACAGAGTTACATTAATTCGGACCCTAGCCCGGGATTTGGAGTATAAGAAACGTAAGCATGCCCGAAATATGGGTTCAACGTTTATACACTTGATAACTTGAAGGAGAAAAGACCAGGATACTAAATCAAAAGCTTATTGCAATTCCAAAGGGACCAGGGTCGATAGTTCTGATAATTTGTCAATGTTGATTAGAGTGACATAAAGTCTCCTGATGCAGTGTCTGGTTCCTCTGTGTGGGAGGAAACTGTTCTGGTCCCCATCTGTCAGTACTCGGGCGACCTCTGACACCCTAGAAGCCAATACTCTAGCCGGTATTTTGGCTTTGGTGTTAATTAATGCGATGGGCCTATATGAGGCACAGTCCATTCTGGGTTTCCCTGCATTTGCAATGAATATTACGGTGGTCTCACATAAGTCATCTGGCCTTTCAATGAGCTGAAGTGCCTCTTTGAACATGTCATTCAATGGGCCCTCTAGTTTACTTACGTTTGTTTGAAGAACTCAAAAGGGGAAACTATTAGTGCCTGGGGTCTTCCCCAAGGTTCAAGAATGAATTGCCGTTAGTATCTCAGTTTCATCAATTGGGTTGCCCACAGCAGCTCTGACCTCATCCCTAAGCACGGTTATGGGCAAATCATTTGCAATGGGATGTTCTAACTCTGTTGTATCTGGTACGCATGCATGACTCTGGATCAACTATCTCGGCCACTAGTCTAAGTTCGATGTCCCGGTTTGCCAACCAGAACACCAGTTTCCCTGTTTTGTCACCTTGCTCGTAAATTCTATGCTGCCTCGCAGTCAGTTTGAATCTAGCAGCATGGTAAATGTCTGTGACTGGGTGGTTGTTTAGGTCCTCCGGTGAGGCCTCAAGGTCTGTGATCTCCTATCGGTCCTTGCATCTGCCTGCCATGTAGAACATCATGGTGCCGCTGATGGTGGTCTTCCTAGCCTACAACAAGGTTAGAGCAAAGGCTGTCCAAAAGCTACTAAAGGTTCAATCTCCACTGCCCTCCTGAACCCTCTTGAGCATCTTTAAGTGTGAGTTCAATTGGAAGCGGTCTAATAAACACAGAGGTAGCATTCCGGCTGCAAAAACCTTCTCCTAGTCTGCAGCTGGGACTAGGAGATAGTTCAGCTGTGAATGTGAACTGTGGGCCCCATAGTGGTATGTGAACACTCGGTCTGAGGTTTGCATGATTCTCCAGGAATTGCTCAACCCTTTGCAGCCGTCCATTTTTTTCCCTCATTTATGTGATTTTTATGGTTATGTTGGACAAGGTGCCTTGTCTTGATTCCGATTGGTATGGCTGGAGAGCGTCCTTTATTAACGTGCCATGGATTGGGACTTATCCTAGAACCTTTAGATATATTGAAGTCAGTCACAGAGACCCCATGCCGACTGTTCGAATCTGAAAGGTTGCATTATATGTAATCATTAGACATTCCTCCCTACCCTACCTCATGTTTTTATCCCATAGATTCCGTAACCTTGTTTTGCTACTATTCCTTCTTTGTTTATCCAATAGCCTGACTTTCCTTACTGAGCCAATCCACTCTATTGCCCTGGGAGGGGTGGTAAGAATCCAATTCACACATATCTCCCGCCTGGCTAATATAATTAGAGTAAACTATAAACACTTTTTACTTTTACTTAAACAGTAGTAGAAAGATTACTGTCAACAATACCAAATATAAAAATTAGCAGGCTTACATCGATATTTGTTTCTAGAACTTTATCAATGGCCTTAACCACTTCTTCCTAAAAGATTCCCAGGTGTGGACACTGGTGGAACATGTGAATATCATTTGCATTTGGGATCCCCGCATTTTGGACATTTCCTTACCACCTGGTTGTTCAGTTTGAAGAGTCTTTCCGGCGTCCAGTATAACCTATGTAAAGTAAAGAGATGGTTTCTCCTAAGAGGTAAAGAAACTATAGTTTGCCATAAAAGAGTGCAGGATACTTGCCAAAGATGTTGCAAGTCTTGAGTAGGAAAGGTCTTTCTCCATACTTCATCCGGGACTGTGAATTCATCGGCAGGCATTTATATCAAGTGCCAGTACCATTTCGATATTTCTTTTTTCCGTATGTCGCTTAAAAGTTCATTCTCCAGATTTGATGTAATTTTTAAGCTTTCTTTCTGATTTTTCAACCAATTCAGTAGCTGATAGTATTTAAACCTCGAGATCTTGCCCTGTGGTACTTCCAATAATGAGTCCCAGCTTATTAATGATCCAGAGTCGATCAATTGTCCCCATCTTGTTATTCCTGCTTCCCTAAGTGGGGTTACTAATGCATCCTTTAGGCACTCTGGGTTTTCTGAAGACCTTCAAATGGGTGCTAACTGGCTGTAGTACGGAATCTTCCAAATTCTCTTAATATCGTACCATAACTTGTATGCTGTGGGAAGTACCTTTAGTTTAATCTTTTAAAGTATTTTGGGAGTCCAAACTTGTATTAACAATGATCTTCCTCTGTTACGGCATTCCAGTAAGAAGGATAGTTGGCATGAGGTCTAAGAAGATTTCTTATATGTTTAAAATGGAAGGCTCTATAGTAAGAAAGCAGGTCAGGGCTAGCAATGCCCCTCAATATTTCCTCTGATACAGTTTTCTCCATGATATCCTCACTCCCTTTGAGGCTCAAATAAAGCCATTAATTTCACTCTATCTTTTTTAGCGAAGGGATCTTGAATTCTAACGGTATAGCGATAAATAAGAAAGTAAACTTTGGCAAAATAGACATTTTAATTACATTTGAACACCCCAAAAAAGACAGGGATAGACAACTCCATGATTTTAATAATTTCCTCATTTCCTTAATCTTTGAGTTTAGGTTAGCCTGAGCAGCTTCATCAATGTTTTTCGAGACCTCTATTCCCAGATACTTAATACTATTTTTTGATTCAACTAATGGAGTTACTACGTTTCAGTGGATTATTTCCGTTTTCTGGATATTTACTTGGTAGCCAGAGATTTCACCAAAATCAGCAAGTAGCTTTGTGATGGAGTGGAGAGTTTTATTAAGATCACTCGTATAGACCAATAAATCATCAGCGTACAATGCCACTTTATTTACCCAGCCATTGACTTGAAATGGGATAATTTCCTCGGTTCTCCTTATCATACTGGGCAGCGGTTCTAAATACAAATTAAAAAGATGAGGAGACATGGGACAAACCTGTCTCGTCCTCCTTCCAATCTGAATTGGTTTAGATAAGCTACCATTTATGAGTACTTTTGCAGCTGGCACAGTATATATATTTCTTATTACCTTCAAAAATTGTGTTCCTAAACCAAAGTGTTTTATAACTTCATGCAAGTATATCCAATTTACACGATCAAATGCTTTAGCAGCGTCGAAGGTTAAGACTGCTAATGGTAACTTAGCTTCAGTGGCTTTATTGATGTACCAGATTACTTGAAGAGTAAGATCATGTAGTTGTCTCCATCTTATAAACCCTTTTTGATCAGTATGTATAAGTTTACCGGTGATGTTTCCTATCCGTACAGCTAGTATTTGGGTAAAAATGTTATAATTACAATTTAAAAGTGAAATGGGCCTGTATGACTCACATCTGAGGGGATATTTTCCTGATTTTAAAATTAGGCTGATGGTGGCATCATTCCACGATTTAGGAAGCTCAATACCTTTCAAGTAAATATTGTTAAAGAGATCCATCAATCTTGGGACTAGTATTTCCCTTAAGGCTACATATAATTCCACTGGGAGAGCGTCTGGGCCTGCGGCTTTCACTTTTTTAGATTTTTTAAAAACCTCTAAAACTTCTTTGCAGGTAATTTCCGCATTCAGCACATCACTAAGCCCTTCTCCCAGAGTTGATAACTTTGATTCCCTCAGGTATAAATATACCACATTAACTGAGGGGGTGTGATCCTCCTTGTACAATGTTTGAAAAAAATCTTTGAATGTCTCTTCTATTTCTGTCCTGCTCTCTACCTTTGCATCTATCAAGTCGCTATGTATTGCCATTATTCTATTCCTTCTATTGTCAGTTTTAGGTGTAAATACTAAAAGTTTCCCATTATTTTCTCCATATTTATAATTTGACATCCTCCCATCTTTTCATTATCCTTCCTTCCAAATAGCTAAACAATTCAGTTTTCTTTTTAAGAATTTCCTCTTTTACTTTTTCTTGTTCTATTACAGAGGTTGCTGCTTCGTAACTCCTATGATGATCTAAAATATCTGATTCTAATTGAGTTATAATGTCAGTCAGTCAAAACTCTTTATTTCGATTAATTAAAATCATAAAAGAAGCAGCAAAACATACAATCATTTATACATAAAATCAATCAATGAGGAAAAAAAAGTTAATACAATAAATAAATATATATACACTTATAAACAGTCATATATGTACACTATTTACAAATCATGAGTTGTGCAAAACAGAACATGAGATGTGCAAAACAGTTATAATGTGTCTAGTTTCCTTACTTCTTTCTGCAGCTAGTCCAATCAGAGCTCCTCTGACTACGGCTTGGCAATGAAACTTCACCGTTGGCGTTAATTTGAAAGTATTCCTCCATTATAAGCTTTAACTTCTCTATAATTTGATCATGTAATAAGAGTGTGCGATCTAAGGTCCACCTAACCTCACCCTGTGTATAGCTTTGGTAGAGTTCAATTTGGACAAGAGAATGATCAGATAGGTGGGCTGGTACATGATTTACTTTGATAACATGATTGCTTAATGATATATCTATCAAGAAATAATCAATTCTTGATGAGTGCCCATACTTACTTGTGATTTATATATGTAAATCTGTTATTTTGATCCCTTTTACTCTTCCATATATCTATTAGTCGCAAGTCTTCTTTAAACCTATTAATCCATTCCCTCATTTTAGAGAGATTCAAAGCTCTCCCTGGCAGGTGTATGTCTTTTATTGGATTTAATAACAGATTAAAATCTCCCTGCTTAATTGTTGGGACCAATATATTAATCAGCTGAGCATACAGGGAATGTAGGGGGGCTGGGTTGTCCGTGTTTGGGCCATAGTATCGAACTACAAGGAAAGATTTACCCTTTATGTTGATCTTAGCTGCCACCCATCTTCCATATGAATCAGCAAACTCTTCTACAATGTTTATCTTTGAGGATTTTTTTAACAATTATTGCAAAACTTTTAACACAACAGGACTGATTAGTACAGATTGATTTTTCCACCCATTTTTTGTGTTTCATAATTTCAAACCACTCCGATTTTAACAGGTGGGTTTCCTGTAAATTTATACGGTCACATGTATAAAGCTTCAGGTATTCAAAGATTTGTTGTCGCCTTCTCCTCACCCTCACCCTCAGGCCATTTACGTTCCATGTTATAATTTACATTTTACCCTCTAATGCTACCATCTATATTTTCTGCTCACTTCCTTTCTCGCTCTCTCCCCAGACTCCGATTGTGTTGAAATAAAAGGTTTCCCTTTCATGACCTTGTCTTACCTGTCTCCGGCATATCGGACACTTTTTTTGTTTTTTTCCTAATGCTCCCCACCCAATAAACCAGAAACTTGTGCTCACCAAAATAACATAACCTAACCTAACCCCCATCACACTCCCCTGGAAAACCCTCCCTTCTGTCTTTGGACAAATAATGTTGCCCTATTTGAGTCTTTATGAGGTCATCCGTTTAACATAACTGGCCCCTATTCTTTTACTTTAATTTGCTCAAGTAATGTCTCGACTTCATTTGGGTCTTTAATATTGTAAGTTTTATTATCCCACATGATTCTCAGTAGTGCTTTGACTTTCATCTGAACTGTAGCACCAGCCGCTCTTAGTTCTTGCATATAGGACCCAAGTGCCCATTGGTGATCTAAAACAAAGAGAGGGGCCCTAGCGGTGGTATCTACCAGAGCCATTAAGGTGGTCAAGAGTGAACATTCTAGGAAGGAAGCTAATCCAAAAATAACGCCCTCTCTCCGTACCTTCTTTAAAGTGCAAGAAAAACCGGTGAAGGAGGGATCCTCATTAAACTAAGGGAATTCAATCACTACTATCTTATTGATGCAAGAAGCAACATCTCCTTCAAATATTGGAATAGTGGAGTCTCCAAACCGCTTTCAAATATTGATGACGAAGGGTATGGAAGATGACTGTTTGGTAGATGCGGGTGATGGACCGCAGTCGGATCAAAACTCAATACACAACATGGCTTTAAATTACCAAGAGGAAGATTCGGATTCACTCTCACAGGGGGTGATAGGCAAACTGACAGCTTCCCTCCTGTTGAAAGAAATGATACAAAAGGGGGTGGTGATGGTGGGAGCATCTGAACCAATCAAACACTCACACCCAGTCAAAAGATCTGGGTTTGATCCATCACCGTTCTTTAGCCCACTCTGCCACCCCAGTTCAGACATGGCTATATGCAAATTAGTCTGACCCTGAGCCTCATGGGAACAGTCCAGCCCGAACTGCCACGCCATGCCTTCCCTGGACCGGAAACAAGCTTCTGAGGACCGGTTTCTGGCATTCCAGCCTTCTTCAGCCCACATCACTGGAGTCAAGCTATCCAGGCTGAAGAAGGCTGATAGCCAGAAACCGGTCCTTGGATGCTTGATTCCGGTCTAGGAAAGACATGGCTTGGTAGTTCGGGCTGGACTGTTCTCATGAGGCACAGGGTCAAGGCTGATTTGCATATAGCCATTGTCTGACCTAGGGTGGTGTGGAGTGCAAAAAAACGATGGATTTAGGCCCAGATCGTTGTACTGGTGTGAATGTAAGACATTGTTCTGCATTCTGTCCATCAACTGTGTTTTTTGCAATTTTCACCCTGAGTGGGCTGGGTATGCTCAGACGTGAGTCCCAGGCTCTCCACATCACTGGAGTCAAGCTATCCAGGCTGAAGAAGGCTGATAGCCAGAAACCGGTCCTTGGATGCTTGATTCTGGTCTAGGAAAGACATGGCTTGGTAGTGCGGGCTGGACTGTTCCCATGAGGCACAGGGTCAAGGCTGATTTGCATACAGCCATTGTCTGACCTAGGGTGGTGTGGAGTGCAAAAAAACGATGGATTTAGGCCCAGATCTTTGTACTGGGGTGAATGTAAGACATTGTTCTGCATTCTGTTCATCAACTGTGTTTTTTGCAATTTTCACCCCGAGTGGGCTGGGTATGCTCAGACGTGAGTCCCAGGCTCTCCACATCACTGGAGTCAAGCTATCCAGGCTGAAGAAGGCTGATAGCCAGAAACCGGTCCTTGGTTGCTTGATTCCGGTCTAGGAAAGACATGGCTTGGTAGTTCGGGCTGGACTGTTCCCATGAGGCACAGGGTCAAGGCTGATTTGCATATAGCCATTGTCTGACCTAGGGTGGTGTGGAGTGCAAAAAAACAATGGGTTTAGGCCCAGATCTTTGTACTGGGGCGAATGTAAGACATTGTTCTGCATTCTGTCCATCAACTGTGTTTTTTGCAATTTTCACCCCGAGTGGGCTGGGTATGCTCAGACGTGAGTCCCAGGCTCTCCACATCACTGGAGTCAAGCTATCCAGGCTGAAGAAGGCTGATAGCCAGAAACCGGTCCTTGGTTGTTTGATTCCGGTCTAGGAAAGACATGGCTTGGTAGTTCGGGCTGGACTGTTCCCATGAGGCACAGGGTCAAGGCTGATTTGCATATAGCCATTGTCTGACCTAGGGTGGTGTGGAGTGCAAAAAAACGATGGGTTTAGGCCCAGATCTTTGTACTGGGGTGAATGTAAGACATTGTTCTGAATTCTGTCCATCAACTGTGTTTTTTGCAATTTTCACCCCGAGTGGGCTGGGTATGCTCAGATGTGAGTCCCAGGCTCTCCACATCACTGGAGTCAAGCTATCCAGGCTGAAGAAGGCTGATAGCCAGAAACCGGTCCTTGGATGCTTGATTCCGGTCTAGGAAAGACATGGCTTGGTAGTTCGGGGTGGACTGTTCCCATGAGGCACAGGGTCAAGGCTGATTTGCATATATCCATTGTCTGACCTAGGGTGGTGTGGAGTGCAAAAAAACCGATGGATTTAGGCCCAGATCTTTGTACTGGGGTGAATGTAAGACATTGTCCTGCATTCTGTCCATCAACTGTGTTTGTTGAAAGAAATGAAACTGGGCTTTGCTAAGTCGGAAAGAAACCAGGAAAAAATACAAGCATCTTGTGTAGCATTGGAGTCCAAAGTCAAGAGCTCTGTTTGATAGGGTTTCTGATATGGAAACAGTTGTGAACAGAAAAAGGGAAGATGTGAAAATATGCCAAGCTGATATCATCAAACTTAGAATCAGTGAGAAAGAACTTAGGGATAAGGTTGAAATCTTAGAGAATAACTCTCAAAGAAACAATTCACGATTTTTAAATATGCCTGAGGGCTTAGAGGGACAGAATATCAAAAGTTTCCTGGTATCCCTGTTGAAGGACTGTTTTCCGGAACTAGAGACGAAAGCATTGGATGAAGATATCCAAAGAGTGCACAGAGATCCTTTTAGACAAAGTGCAAAAAGGAAAAATCCCCGGAAAATACTTGTACATTTCAGAACCTACTAACTCAAAGAAAACATACTTACTGTGGCATTGAAAGCAGGTACCATCAATACCAAAGATTAAAATTTTAAAATTCAATCCGATATATCGGCAGCCGTCCATGTTGAGAGGTTTGTATGAAGTGTGGTAGCCATCCTTTCCAAGATGTCTACCTCGGAGTGCAATAGGCTATTGAAGTCTCCCTCAACCACCAGTCTACACATGGGTAGATCAAGCAGTAAGTCTGAGATGGCCTGAGAGTGCTTGCCACCAGAGTCATGGGTGGGGCATACAAGCTTACCAGATACCAAAAAAATCCCTCCCACACTCTCAGGACAGCAATATATCGAACCAAAGGGTTGTGTTGAACCTCGGTGACAGTCTTAGGGAAAGATTTATGCAGGAGAGCAGCCACTCTCCTGGAGCCCCTAGTGAAGAGCAAGTGGTAATGTTTGACTTTCCCATAGCAGCCCAGGAAGTGACACTGTGTACCCAGTAGATGGAACTCTTGCAGCTGTCGCCCTAAACTTTAATGATTTAAACTTTCAGTGGGGCAGCAGCCTTCTGATCATGAACTGACACCACAACCACATTTGTGTATGTCCCAGTTGTGTGTGAGTGTGTTGTTGGGGTTTCCTTCCCAAGATCTGGCTAATAAATGCATTAATACTGGTAGCAAGTACTTTAGCCTATAGAAGTGTCAGTCGCCTGGCACCAGCACGGATTGGCCATCAAGGCCAGGGCCGCGCCTCATCGTTGCTCAATACCTTGGAGGCTTGAGTGTCCCCCAACCGCTCTCTCTGTCCGCATGAGTTTTTCTGAGTGCATATTTTGCTTTGGGGGGGGTCAGCTGTTCTGTAGTCATGTGTCTTGTCTTCGACTCAATGGAGGTATTTCTACGATGAGTTGCAGGGCCTGAGGTCCACCCATTCCCCACTCATTCTCAGGCTTGTTCCAGGGACCCGAATAAGAATGATTTCTCTTGTTGCAGTACTTTAGGTCTAGCAGGGTATAACAACATATATTGTAGTTGCACAGCTCTGAGCATTTGCTTAATGCTCAGAGTCATGCAAATGGAATGTTGAAATTCCGTAGTAAAGCCTGGCAAGATTGATTCTTTGAAGTATTCATCTCTTGGTGCTCCCTTTACCTTGCTGTAGGAAGAATCAAGTCCTGAATGGCATATTTCAGTATTTGTATTATCAGTGGTCAGGAAGGGGGCACATAGGAGGCCTGGGGGGGGAGGGATCTGAGATCTCATTCTAGAAAAATAACAGGATGACAACTGTCCTTCTGGCACCCACTCTTTAAACCATGCCTCTAGAATGAGTGCCAGGCTGGGCCCTTTTGTCCTTTCAGGGTGTCCCCACCAGGCAAAGATTGTTGCGGTCAGCTCTCCCCTCAATGTCCTCAATCTTTGTCTTCAGTTGTATTGATGTCTCCATGAGGATGTCTGGATTCCCCTTTGCTGGACCCAGATTGGGCGAGGCTGAGCTCAGGCCCCGCACTAGCTTCCTTTGTGAATGTAAGAGACTTGTGTCAGATGGGGACAACCCACTGGCCTGGATAAGGATCAAGGGATCTGGTTTGAAATGGGGCCTCCCGCTCAGGTCTTCCTCTACACCAGTAGCATCCTCCAGTGGGCCTCACTGGTCCCAGCGCGAAATGGGCTGAACCCCTTCCCCCAATGGTGATGGTGTGGTGAGTCTTCGTTGCAATCTCCGACAGAGCCCCTCTTACCCGGTATCTTCCTCGGAGAGTGGGTTCGGGGATTCCCCTGCTTGTCCATCAGTGCAGGGGCCTGTAACTGAATCAGGACCTTCATCTCAGCTCTGTGCTGCCTCCTGTACTTACGCTACAGTTCTGGCCCTTATTCGCCCAGCACTCCAGTCAGCGCAGATTTCCTAGCTGTGCCATTTCACTTCCAATCCTTTGCCTAGGCAGTGGACCCTGCCGTGCAGTCCTACACTAGATTTTAAGGGGGGAATGCCTGGTGTTCACCATGGCTATTTCCAAGCCATTGTTTCAGCTGCACAGATTCAGGGAACCCACTTAGCAAACCTGGACCCACCGCGCTGAGGTCTTGATACGCAGAGCACCAGGCTGCCCCCCAATATAATACATGGCTGGACCATGAAAGATAAATTAGAAACCATTTTAGTACCAAACTCTCAGATTCGAATCCCAATGAGTATCTCTATCTATCCCTTCAAGTAGGTGGAGTTAATGGTATAGATGGAACTCTGACAGAACTCTCACAGTATTTGCAAATAGGGTGCAATACAGCTACTAATTAAATATCAGTTTTAGGTGCATGGCCTAGCAACAGCACTGAAAAAAACACAGAAACACAGGAGTGTGGGATCCTGATTCCAGTACTTACTTTTCATACTGGAGACACAAAGGGTCCGGTGCAGTTTGGAGTATGTAAAGTAGTACTTCAGTAGTACTATTTGAGTATTGCAAAATAAAATTCACAAATTTGTAACCAGACATCGCATTCTCCACTTAAATATGGTGTATAGCAGGGAGGACCCGGCCTGTGCTGGGTGCTCACAATTGGATGCAGACTTTGACCATATGATTTGGTCCTGTGGGCAACTAGTAGACTAATGGTGCAAAATGGTGGGCATGCTTAATAGTGTCTTCTCTAGATCTCTAGCGTGTTCCCCGGAGATTTGTCTGCTGAGATTATTTCTGAGACCCAAGCCACCAAGAATAGGACATAGGTTTATTGATCTGGCTCTCATCCTGGCCAGGAGACAGATAGCTCTTGGTTGGAAATGAAAACATGACCAGCTGGTGGTGGCTTGGGAGGAGGACGTTACTCCCTGGGCTAGAGCAGAGGAACAAGATTTGCTTCAAGAGGATAGGATTACAAAACAGCGTAAACCGCTGGCAGAACCCTGGGCAGATATGGTGAGGATGTGGGAAGCACGACACGCACCGGATCAGACCCAGATCTCATCCTTGACCGACTCTGAAAGATAGCTGGAGATATTCATCTAGACATCAAGACTCCTCACTTTCCCCTGTCTATGTTGGGACCTCCTTCCCCCGCCCCTCCCCTGTCGAACACTGATGGAGATTCTTTAAATTACAATCGCACTCTAAGTGCGCAGACCTCTGGTGGTTTAGATTTAGTTGTAGTCGAAAGTTTGTTTTGTATGGTTTATCTTTTTGAGTGGCATATTTTATGAGCTTGGCACTGATTGAGTATATACTGCAGAGATGGTAATGTAGACAGCAAGGATATGTATATTGACAACCAGCTACAAAAAATAGATGCTCACTAACTCCCCACCGAATTGGAGTTAATAACAATTGACTATTACAAAGATGCTTGTATCCACCAGAAATAACTGCTTCACGTACTACTTACTGTATTTGTGTGCGATACTGAGCTTAAGACTTATCATTGCCTTGCAGGAAGCACCTGAAATATTATACCAGATGTAATCAAAAATGTGCTGTAATGAAGGTGCTCTTGCTATACTTCAGCAACTGTGCTGATTATCTTCTAACTATATATATCAATGCCAATAAAAAAGATATTTTTAAAAAAAGACATCTCATTCTCCACATCCTCGTATTTTTCTGTGCAGAGGTCTCTGGGCTGTAGTAAATGTGGGAGGGCCACGAGACTGTGACTAGAAAATGGGGAATAATTACTTTACAAGCTGGGTGAAGCTGAGGGAAATTGAAGGAGAGGTTCAAGGAGGGATATGCAAATAAAATGACACACCTATAACATTGTAATCCATTGCTATTCATTACATGTGCTTATAATTCTACTACAGGTCTAATGAGTCACAACAGGCTCGAAAATACTCCAGCTAAGACTTAAAGTATGACAAGCAGCACTGATACAGCAATACCCTATCATAGAAACCAATGGAGGTATCAAAGAACACGAGGGAAAGTAGGAGAAATAAATAGACATTTGTTTAACATTTTACCATTTAAAAAAATATATATCATATGTAAATTGTATTACTGTAAAGGTTTTTTACATGGTTTTAACTTACATATTTCTTTAAAAACATAGTACAACAAGGCTCCCAACTCATGGAACATACCTGTTAATGTAAGGGGGTTGCAGTCATAACTCAGCACTCCAGCAACTATCTACCAGTGAAACTCATTACAACACCAATCAATCACATGTAGGCTGACCAAAAAAAACATGAAGTCATGTCCTCTGTAGCTAGAGTGTACGGGTGGGGAGACAAGAATGGGAAGATTCTCCACCGACTGGCCACGTGTCCACTGACCAATCGCATAATTCCAGAAGTTGTAGCCCCAGGCGGCGCGTCTCAGCGCTTCGCCGTGGCAATTGCCCAACGCTTCCCCACCTATTACTCTATACTTTACTCCACACAGCTCCCCAGCCTTTCACTCCCGGAGCTGCTTCTTCAGTAACAGATCTCTCTCCCATGGCTTAATGCGGCTGAAACAGCGGCCTTGGACCTCCCCATTACTCTGGAAGAGATCAATTATGCCATATCCCGCCTTGCATATGGCAAGACCCCGGGTCCGGATGGGCTCCTACCAGGATACATTAGTTTCCCACCTCCTGGAGGTGTATTCCGAAGCGGTTGACAAGGGCTCGTTCCTGTCAGAAACTGATAGAGCTACTAATGTAATGATCCCCAAGTCCCAACCCTCCCCTACGCACTGCTCCGAATACCGCCCTATCTCTCTCATTAACTCAGAGGTCAAAATGTTTGTGTCGGTCTTAGCCAACTGCTTACGACCGCATCTGGCCAAACTGGTCCACCCCGACCAGTGCGGCTTCATGCCGTCCAGGGGTACCACATACTGCCTCAGATGTCTCAACCTAGGCCTAGCAAACCGCCAATCGCTGACCCCGTACCTGGCGCTTCTTCTCATCGATTTTGAGAAAGCCTTTGACTCCATAGACTGGCGGTACATGTGGGAGGTGCTGATGGAATTGGAGCTGGGGCAACACTTCTGGAAATTAGTGAAGGTTTCATACAACAGACCGCAGGCTCGGGTGCTTGTCAACGAGGCACTGTCAGGGCCCTTCCCTATCAGGAGGGGCACAAGGCAGGGATGCCCCCTCTCACTGATCCTATTCGCCTTAGCGATGCAGCCCTTGGCTTGCCTCATACGGTCTGACAAGTGGATCATGGGATGGAAATGGCCCGGACTGCCCGAGGACGAAATCTCTCTCTATGAGGAAGACGTTCTGCTGTTTCTTTCCGAGCCAGCCAAATCCGGACCCTGATGCCTCCAAGCGTTATATCTCTTTGGGCAGGCCTCCGGCCTGCGCCTGAACTCCTACAAGTCTGTCCAATTCCCCCTCCACCTTTGAGAGCCTGCTTTGACTGGCAAACTATGATACCCATCCGGAGACAGTCTTTTAAATACCTTGCGATTAGATTGTCCAACCACCTTACTTCACCTGGTCACTCAACGTGACCCCACTCGTGAAGAGAGCCCATGCTGACCTCCACAGGTGGCAGGCGCTGCCGCTGAACCCCCTGGGCAGAATAGCCCTATTCAAAATGATGATACTACCCAGGTTCTTATATGTACTTCAGAACACACCTTTCCTCTTTCTGTGAACCTGGTTCAGGAAGATGGACAGTCCGGCTACCAACTTCCTTGGGGGGGTGGGGGGGGGGGGGGGGAGGGGGTTGAGGCCTCGTCTGGCTCTTGCCCAATGTTGGATCCCACCCTTCGATGGAGGACTCGGCATGACTAACCTGTACCTGTACTACCTAGCAACCCAACTGCTCACCATACACGACAGGTTCAACAGCGGCTGGTCGGACCCAGTGTACAGAGTGGAACTACATGCCCTGGGCCTATCTAGAATCCAAGGGATGATGACGGAGCAGCTAATCCCAGATCCCTGCCCACATTGACATGGGGGGTCATCCTGGCCTGACGTGCCTCCCTGTGACACACCCACTGGTCAAACACGCTGATTCATACACCAAACGCTTTTTATGATTACCATGTAAGTGAATGCCTTTCTAACTTTGCCCTTCATTTTGAAGAACAATTATGTGAGGAGGAGAAGTGGGTTTACAAGCATAGGATCAGCACATTTGGCATGTTCATTGAAGCAATCATTGCCAGAAACCACCTCTCCCCTTTAATGATCCTTGAGATGGTTACAGACTGGACGCGGGAGCTTGATTCACCAACAGCCCACTCTCATGCTAGCCCAGCCCGTGTCAAATACTGGCTGCACTTCATTTCATGGCCACTAGGGGGGGGCTTATGTACAAGCCCCTTTCACTGTTGGTGCAGCACTTTTTATGTGGGAAAATGATGCTCTTAAGTCTTTCCAGAGAGTCACTTTTGATGATGTAGGCATCTCACAAGCAAGCCAGTGTTGATGTTTGCAGCAGGCACTGAAATGCATCACCAGCTGAGTGCACCATTTTACCACTTCACCAAAGTCGCTGGTGGAATGGAAGAGAGTGGCAAGGAAATGCCATGGCGTTCCAACTTCCCTCATGTATTAGATATCATGTATTGACCCCACATGGCACTTCAGCTGCCTCCCTACAGGGAACACCTTTTCCGAGAGAGACCGATGGCACTCCAGCAGTGTCGAAGCGGTCTGTGAAGCGAGGAGCTGCCTCACTGATATGCATGCTGCCTTTCCTGGAAGCTCACATAACAACTATATATGTAATTAGTCAGGTCATGCACGTCACTTGTTTGCTGGGATTTAAGTGACATCTGGCTCCTAGCTAAGTTATACTATATCACATTGGAGCTGCTTGTGCATCTGGTGGATGGCACCTCACATGTACTCATTGCAGCACAATAGACATACATTATACTACCAGTGACTACAATCATGTATACATGATGTTGTACATTTAAAATAGAACCACATCATAAAAAGTATCATGCTGTTATGCTTGCTCTCCCCGTCCCTTTCTACTCTTGTAACCACATAGCCTCAACAGAGGTACAATATGGCACACAAATGTACACAAGGCATAATTAAATACGCTTTTGGTATCCTTAAGTTGTCCTTCATGTCTTGACCACACTGGGATTTCTGCTATACTCCTGGGAACTTGTGCAAAGGATAGTATTAGGCTGTATAAGAAGTTTCAAGATGCCCCACAAGCAGAAAGTTTCTGAGAAGATGATCGAGGCATTCGGGTTAAAAGTTATTTCAGCTGGTGTGCCAGGAATGGGGGTGAAAAGCAGAGCTGTGTAATTTTTAAAGACTAGGGGCCAGATGTAGGTCAACAAATACCGGTCGGTAACGGCCGATTTCGGCCGTTACCGACCGGTATTTGGTGATTGAGATGTAGGGGGCCTAAATTTTACAGAATCAGTAAATTTACTGATTCGGTAAATTTACAGATTCTGTAAAATACCGATTCGGTAAATTTACCGAATCGGTAAATCTATATGTAGGTGGCACTGCAAACAGTGCCACAGGCCCCTAAGAATTCGTTATTTACCATGTAATACTATTGCATGGTAAATAACGAATTCCTGTGTACATGCACATCTGTGCATGTACACCTGCGCAATGTGGCACACAGACATGCCCTAAGGGCATGTATGTGTGTCACATGGCACACAAGCCTGAATCAGGAGTGCAACAGGGTGTCAAAGTGACACCCTGTCCCCCTTGTCAATTCGGTAATTTTACCGAATCGGTATTTACCGATTCGGTAATTGCCATTGGTTCCTATGGGCCTCAAGGCCCATAGGAATCAATGGAAATTACCGAATCGGTAAATACCGATTCGGTAATTACCAAATTCTAAAGATTCGGTAAATTAATCGGTAAAAATACCTACATAGCATTTACCGATTTGTAAATACTGAATCTGTAAAATTCGGTATTTACGAATCGGTAAATGCCATTTACCTATATCTGACCCTAAGATCCTTGAGTCCTGCAGTAGATCCTCGAATCTGGGGATCCTCAAATCCTGTGGCAGATCCTCAAATCATGTTGTAGCCTGCCACTCAGATGAGGCGTACTGCAATGGCTTTTGGTGTACCCGCATGATGCAGGATTGGCTTTGTTGGTAATGGGGAAGTCAACAACATATGACAACCCCAATTCTGGACAGTATGACTCCTGTCATGCCAGTGTAGACAACATCCTGAGTGGTAATGCCCTGAGCAAGGGGTAGAAGAAACACCTAATAAAGCCCAGAGCCAAAGGAGGATGGGAGTGAGGGTGACCACCTGAGGCAAGCCATAATATCACCCCTGAACTACTGCTCTATCTCGTTTACGAGGGTGGGACACAGGACAGAGATGATGGCTTGCAGGTGCCTGATTGACTAGTTACCTAATTTCTCACCTGAGCTACTACTTTGGCTGGTGCATAATTGTGGTTGAACAGAGACCTATAGATGATGAATGGTGGAGTTTTGCATTGCCCATATATACCACTGTAAGAAATTGGATTATTTGAGGTGGGTGAATATCCACCTCAAGGAATAATCACAACCTTTATCAGGGTGAAGTATCAAACTCACTAAATTAGCCTGAGCTCAACCCCATGTAACTATGGCACAAAGTAGACAGGCTCACATTAGGGCAATGTGTAATGTATATATGCAGCACCAAAACAGTAACAAAGTCAAAATCCCACACTGAAAAAGAGACAAAGTAACCTTTAATTAGCAAAATGACACCAAAATGAAAAACAATTCAATCAGGAGAAACTTAGATATGAATTTTTAAAGATTCAAGAAGGAATAGCGGCAAAAGATCTAGGTATCAATGATAGTCTATGTTTCTGATAGACGGGAACATTGGCGCAATTTCAGACTGCCAAAAAATCCTTCCTGCAAAAAAGACTCTCCCAAAAAACACTAAGCCCAGGGAGGGTGGGCGGGGCCTGAAAAAAACACCTGACTACAGCGCTCCCAGCCACCAGGTCACCAGTACCTAAAATGGTGGCTGGGAAACGCTGACCCCACATATATAACCCATGGGCTATCTATTCGAACTTGGGCTGCCTTTGGGCTATTCCCCAGGCAGCCCACAGCAGCAAAATGGCTGCTCTCCTGCTCCCCCCTGCCCCCTCCCAAATCTGCCAGGGGGCCAGACCTCGCGGGCTCGGCTGCCCCCCAAACCCCACTTGGGAGGGAGGAAAGGGGGGCAAGCAGCACCGACAACCATTTGTGTGTGTAAAAGGCCGCTTTATTGAAACAGGTGCACATCACACTTATTAAAACTGGCAATTTGCCTACAAAACTAAAACCTCTCTAAACATCGAATTACCTGAACCCCTTTACATTTCCTCCCCCCACCCCTACGATCCCCACATGATAAACATACAATATATAACTTCAAATACATTACATAATGCACAATCTTATCACATACATTATGACTCCAACCCTCCCTAGACCTACAATCCTATTTGCCTTCCTGCAACTGTAACCAACTGCCCTCTAATGTAACTCCCAAACTGCTTAACATTTCTCCACTCCTGTTCACCAACTCCCCAAACTTAACGATAAACTACCAAACTTCAGCCAAACTTGGCCAACTTCAAAAACAACTCCGCCACCCAGGAAAAGGTGGAAGGGTAGGTATTTACACCGCCTCCCCCTTTTCCTGCCCACCCTCCCGGTAACCAGAACCCTGGTCCTCCGCCCCCACTGGCCCTCACTCCCGACGCACCCCCAACAACCTGGACAAAACCTCTCTCAACTCTAACAAAAAAAAGGTCCATGCCCATGCGAGAAAGGTGAACCCCATCACCCCGAAACAATTCCGGTGCATCGTACCCGATGTCCCGATGCCAAATGCGTGAAAACCCCAAGTGCCTACAAAAATGCACTATCTCGACATTTATCTTCCGTCTGACCTTATCCACCACCTGAGGCTTCACCGCACCTCTCCAGACCCTCCGCGGGACCAACTTGGTCCAAATCACAGTACACCCTGACCACCTCCTTCGAAGCTCCTCCAAATCCCTTTTCATAGCCCTTATAAAGACCAAACCTGTGTCTTGCACCATGTCGTTCTCCCCCAGGAGGAGAACCAACACATCAGGACACTGACCCATCGTCACCAATCTATTTACTGTACCGATCAGTTCCTTCCACCGCATACCCCCTCTCCCAGACCAATGAACCTTAAACAGGGAAGGGTTAAACCCCAAATTTTCCCCAAAATAACTATCCTGTGCTTGCACCTGGGCCCGCTTCACAAAGGAGTGGCCCACTATCCACACCAACATGTCACGGGCAAGGGGACCAGCCACAGAACCTGAAACAAGGGTAAATATATAGGTCACAAAAACAACCGTGCGTTCACTGAGCCTCCTCGCTGCGCACATACCGCTGGTAAGAATTGGATGACCACCTCCCCAAACGCATAATGTGCCCTTGCCCCCACACCCGCCTGTGCGCTTCCAACGCTGTGCCAATGTGAAATGAGTGCGTGCCATATTTCTCCCCTCCAACCCCAGCATGTCCAACGCTTTCCGCAACATGGCCAAGAGCTGGGACCCCGTCGTACCCCTCCCATCCGCGTTCCGAAATACCAACCCTTCTGCCAACGCACTCGCCTGCCATTGCAAGCCCCACCGCACCAGGCAAACGTCCCCCACCGCCTCCTTCCGCAACGCTACCCACCTGCCAACACTCCTCTGGTCTGTCTTAGACTTTCGCAACCAAAGGCACACCTCCTCCCTCCACAACTGCACCTCCGACCACCGTAGCCCCGTATTGGCTCTCGTTCCCAGCAACTCAGACACACAAAAAGCCCCGGCAAAGATCCACGACATCAAGGTAGTGAACAGGAGTTTCTGTCCCATCCCTGCAAATCAAAGGCAAGGCCCCTACTACCCTCTCCAACAGTGCCCACGACAAGGGTAGCTGAACCTTATCCGACCTCCCACACTCCTGGGCACAACCTTCCAGCATCCTCGACCGAGCGTGCCCGTAGACGGTGCGTAACCTCACAAAAGTTTGCCCATGAAAGCAATCCCCGCCAGCTTACCCGCTATTGTAACCCGCAACAGTCCTTTGTCGATCAGGTACAATATAAACTGTACCACATCTTCCTGTCTCTCCCGCCCCAGGGCCCGCCAACGCTTCCCGTACGCCACAAACTCCCCCCATGCAGACACATACGTTGTCTTTGTCGACTCCGACAATGATCCTAGAACCAGCTGCAACATCCTGTGTTGCCTACGTACCACAGCTGCGGAGGCATGCATGTCAGGTCCCGATCCGCATCCTTGGCTAACCCACGGAATCTCCCCCACTGCGAATGAGACAAAGCATCCGCTATGTCATTATTGATCCCAGGAACATGCAACGCGAGAAAAGCAATGTCATGGCGCAGGCAACCCAGCACAAACACTCGGAGCAATTTCAGCACCTGCTCATCCCTGGCGGACTGGCGATTCACCACCTGCACCACCACCATGTTGTGCACATGAAAGGTCACACATCTGTGGGCCAAAACCTTCCTCCACAGCGAGACCGCCACCACCAGAGGGAAAAGCTCCAGGTACGCAATGCTCCTTCCACCCCCCCGCCCACTCCAGGGGCCACTTCTCTGCACACCACTTCCCCTGCCAGTAGAGCCCGAAACCATCGCTCCCCCCCGCATCCGAATAAATCTGGACATCCCAGAGCATGTCCTCCCCTCTCTACATGGGGACCCCGTTAAAGTGCTGCAGGAAAAACGGCCACATCCGCAAACCCTCACGAACATCCGCGGACAAACGCATGTGGTGATGCGGGGGCCTCTACCCGGCCAGGGCCGTTCTCAACCTCCTACAGAACGTCCGCTCGACACGCACCACTCTGCAAGCAACATTGAGGTGCCCCAACGGCACCTAAATCTCCAAAACAGTTACTTTGTGCTTTGCCACCATAACCTCCAGCAGCCCCAACATCGGCTGCTTCTTCTCCGCTGGTAACCGGGCCTCCATAGACACAGAGTCCAGCTCTATGCCCAAGAATGACAGCGCTGTGCCTGGCCCCACTGTCTTCTCCGGTGCCAATGGTACCCCGAGGTCCTCCCATGATCTCCTGAAACCTGTCCAGCGCAACCTGGCAGTCCGTGGAGTCTGGGGCCCCGACCAAGAAAAAGTCATCCAGGTAGTGCGTAAATCCTTGGTGACCCGTCTGTTCCGTGAATAACCATTGCAGGAACGTACTAAAACACTCAAAAAGCAAGCAAGACATCGAGCAGCCATCTGCAGTGCCTTGTCCACGTACCAACGGATGTTAAACTGGATCCCCAGTAGGCCCCAATCGTCTGGGTGAACCAGAAGCAGCCGAAAAGCCGACTTGACATCGCACTTTGCCATTTTCGCTGTTGCACCCGCAGCCACCACCAGGGCCCTGGCAGTGTCAACCGATGAATAAGACACCGTGATCTCCCGCTCTTCAATGTAATCGTTAACCGAGCCACCTTCAGGCCATGACAAATGTTGAATTAGGCAAAACTGCCTCGCCTCTTTCTTGGGCACCACCCCAATGGGGGACACAAACAAATCCTCTAATGGCCAGTCCTCAAAGGGTCCCGCCATGCGACCCTCACTGACTTCCTTATCCACTTTGCTCCGCACCACCTCCGGGTGCTCCCTGGCAGACCGCAAGTTGTCAGCCCATCGCCTCAGCCGAGGCCCTTCATAGCCCAGCACAATCCGTCCAAAAACCCGGTCTGTAACCGATCCGCGGTCCCCCTGTCCGGGTATTCCTGCAGGGCCGCTAGTAAACGATCCACCTTAACCAGAGTACGAGCCCTTGGGCCCAGACCCCTTACCTCCTCTACTACCTCCAGTCTGCTGTATGTTCCGCGACCGCACACCCCCAGCCTGCCCTTGCTGACCACCTTGGTGCTGCCCCGAGGCCCCCCAACAGCAAACCACCGGGTGCCCGTATTAACCGGAAGACTCATGTTTAAATCTGCAATGTTCCCTAGCGCACGCCCCCTTATTGTAGTCCCAACAGGACCCCACCGACCCGGACTGGTTTTTGGACCCTGCCCCCACCCCTCCATGGGTGGGGTGGCCCTGAAAGGGCTGATATATAATGGGCAACCCACTGGCCGTAAATATGGTCTTGCCAGATCCCACCAGCCCCATAGTATGCTGCCATAAATCGGAATGTAAACTCGCCCCATTTCGCCTCGGGGTCCCACGCCATCCGTGCCCTGAACTCCTCGTCGTACTGAGCCCACGCATACCCACCCCCGTGATCTGCGCCTTCCTAATGACGTCCATGTACTTAAACAGGGACACCGAACGCTGGGGAAATTTTTCACAATAAAAGCTGGCGAAAATTAAAAACACTGCCGTCCAACTTTCTATTGTGAGAGGAACTTTTGGCCTCTTCTGGAGTTCGTATTCCTCCTCCGTGGAACCTTCCTTCGCCCTCACCTTCCGGTGCAAAAGCTTCAGCAACTCAACATACTCCCCCTTCCATATCCGCTCTTTAGTGGACAGCATCAAATGTGCGCCCAGCGGCTTTGTTACCCCCATGTACGGGAGCCTTTTAATCTTTAACTCCTTGCTCTCCGGTTTCGCTGCGCCTTCTGCAGTCTCCCGCGCACCTGCCGTGTCTAACCCGCTTGCGGCTTCCCCCGTACCAGCGCCGCTAGTGCCCTCTAGCCCTGGCACCGAGAGCCCCACACCTCCCTTCTTGTGGTCCCCCTCCAACACCTTCCCCTCAGGACCCACCACTGCATCATCTGGCCCCACACCTTTGTCCACCACATATTTCCCTTTACGCAGCCGATCCCCCCAAAGCCCCACCTCCCCTCCCACCCCCACCGATACCATGCGCGCTGCACCCATTCGATTACCTGCGGCTAAGGAGTCCACTTCACCCCTCCGAGCCAGGGAAGCTGTCCTCTCCCAAGAATGTGTCCGGGTCGTCCTCTCCCACGGGCCCTTTGACACCTGCAAAAGACTACCAACACCGTTACTGGACCCCCTACCGCCCTCGCCATCCCTCAACTCCCCTTCTTTCAAACTGTCCCCATTGTCAATCAACTGCACCCCACCAAACACATAACTCCGGCCGGCCGTCGGTGCCGACTGCACCCTGCTGGAGGCCGTAACCACCTCCTGCACCCTTCTCAAATCATTAAAAACATCTGCGGCGGTGCTCCTCTTCAGTCGGTGCTCCCCAAGCCGTAGCGGCCCTGTGGGTGGAGGGGTCGGCGAGCCCACTACGGGCCTTCTTGGGCCGGCTGCAATAGGATCCCCCGCCGGTGCCGGGCACGCCGCGGGAGACTCAGCCCTCCCTTCACCTTTGCATCGCAGAGCCGTCCCTAGCCCTGCCAAGTCAGCAACCCCTCAATGGCCTTCCTCCTGCAAAAGAAAAGGTAGGTCCGGTGTGCTGGGCCCCTCCAACTGAACCTCACCCCTACCTCTAAAACGCCCCCCATCCCCCCAGCCCCTTACCACCCCCGAACCTCCACACTCCACTCGGTCCCCCGCCCCACCCCCGATATCCTCCTCGTTGCTCCAAACCAGCCCCCCTACCCCTGCACCCCCTTCATCGGACGAGGCCCCCCACCTCCCAGTCCCGCCCCCCTTTTGCCTCACCTGCCCCTGTTTCCCCAAACCCGGACTCCCCTCCTCTCCATGAAGGGCCCGCCACATACTCGTCACTCACCACCTCTCCCCAGAGGAAAACCGCACCTCCCGCACACCTTCCCCCAGGCGTCAAAAACGTCCAGACCCTCCCACTCCCTCTCACTGTCCTCAGAATCTAACAACAAAGGGGACACCCCTCTGCCTCCACCCGCTCCCCCCAGTACCCCAGACACCCCACTGACACCCTCCCCCTGCCGTCCCCCTTGCAGCCCACCCCAGTCTCCTGTGACCATTCCCACCCCGACCCTCTGCCACCCAGGCATGCCTCAACCTGTGCTCCCCCACTCTTCCTTCCCCTGGCCCCGTGCCTCCCCCTGCCCCTGTCCTGCTTAGCGCTGGTTCGTGGAGGGGACGGGCTTTCCCACCGCTAAGCCTGCCCCTTAACCCCTGTGCCCCCCTCCCAGCAGCCTCCTCCCCTCCCCGCCCCTCAGAGGCCTTCCTGCCACTCTCTCCCCAGCCCCGCCCCTCCTGCTCCATCACGGCCGATCCTTCATTACCGGGGCGGCCACAAACCTCCTGCGCGTGCTGCGGGGAAGCTCCCCTCCCCTGCCCCCCCTCGTGCCTCGCCAAGGTTTGAGCCTCTCTGCCAGCCGGCCACACAATCTTTAGCGAGGCCCCTGCCCCGCCCCTCCCATTCCGACTGCCCCAGAGGTACCGGGGCGGTTACCATCACTACGGCTCCGCAGCGAGGAGCCGCTCCCCACCCACAGTCTCCTTCCGTTCGCTGCCCCGCCCCCCTGCCACCTCACACCACCGACCCGAGGTAGCGGCGAGGGAGCCGCCGGCAGCGCTCCTCGCCCACGCCATCGCCCGCCACCAACCACCTCAGGCAGCAGAACCAGGGCAGCGCCCCTGGCATCCGTGCGCCCCTGGGCACCCACCTGCCCCTGCGCCGTCTTGCTTGGCGGCGAGCATGCCAACACAGCCGCTGCCACGCCTGCAGACGCACGCCTCGCCGGGCGCGCCGGACCCTGAGAGCCCACAAGCAAATCCATCCGCCCTGCCCCACTGAGCAGGCGGATGGCTTTAAGGACGCAGCTATCTTCACTGCAAGCCATAATTCCTCCTCGACACGCAAAACCGTAAGTACACTTTGAAAAGCCTAAAACGCCTGCCTGATAAAACTACCTGACTACAGCACTCCCAGCCACCAGGTCACCAGTACCTAAAATGGTGGCTGGGAAACGCTGACCCTCCCCATATATAACCCTTGGGCTATCTATTCGAACTTGGGCTGCTTTTGGTCTATTCCCCAGGCAGCCCAAAGCAGCAAAATGGCCGCTATCGCGCTCGCCCCCCTCCCCTCCCAAATCTGCCCGGGGGGCAGACCTCACGGGCTCGGCTACCCCCCTTGTACACACTGGCGAGGCTTCCATATTCCTGGACCAGAGGTCTTTTCTCGAATGGGCCGTGGCTGAGCTCCTGGATTGCAGGGCTTTTTCCGGATGGGCCGTGGGCTCCCTCTCTCCCCGTGGCCCCCTATGGAGATTCAGCGGCTGGATCGGGCTGCGTGCAGGGAGGGTGTGTTGGTGCTCCTGACACATCCTGTGTGGCACTCCTTGGGTTGCGTGTGGCCCGGTAGGGGGGACACGGGCTGACCGATTTGGGAGTTATCCTGGGCTGCGGTGACGTGCCCTTCGACCATTGGGAGCTACCTGGTAGGAGATCTCCTCCTGTGTTCTATCTCTTCAGGAGCTGCCATACCGAACTCAGCCCACACTGAGTGAACTTGGGCGGATGCGGCTATCTGTTCTGCTTGGGAGTTTTGTGTGGCTAAACTAGCTGCTGAACTCATTGTACTGGAGCCTTATTGCCAACATGACAAAAGCCAAGCACACAGGGGGCTCAGCGAAACAAAACACCTTAGACCGCTATACTGGGCCTGGGGCCTCAGCAGCTGACCACTAGAGGCTGGACTCCCCGCTGGGGCTACCATGAAGCACGGGCTTCATTGATTACATGTAATAACACTACAAAGGATTAGGTGATATGACCAAATTATACACCTGTGCATGAATGTGTGAATGCTACACGTTTTTCAATTTTCTGTTGAGTTGTGTTTAGCAATACAACTTAAGGAACGGAACTAGTCCTGGAGACAAAATTACTTTCATTAACTAGGTCCTGAAGAATAGCTTAGGGTTAGGCTAGAAACATGTCGACCCATAGGGTGTGTGAACATTAATTTCCCAGAACACCCTATTTCTTTTCCCTGTTTTTTAACCTAGCCAACTAGGGTTCAGAATAAAGCACTTTTCCCACTAGCCAGGTAATTTTAAGTACACTCTCCCTGTAAATTCACTCTTCAACAACACTACATCTGCCACTCATAGTCTGTGTAATCAGTGCTCCCGCGTAGTTGTTTGGTCGCAGCACCCCCCGTTCCGCAGCGGAACGGGAAGGACCCTATGATGAAGCTAATTTCCAATTCAGCATGGATTTCATCTGCTCGGCTTGTTGATTTGTATCACTTTCCTTCTGATTTATATACAAGTTACAGAGAAAGGCTGCTACATAAAAATTGTGTTACGTTATATTAAACATATTAAAACTCCCATTAAATTTGACCTAATTGCAATTTTTGGCAGTTACTCACCATGTGGTTGAAAAAGATTTTTAAATATTCTATTCTAATTACTTAAACTACAATCTGTTTTATAACACAAATGGCCTAGTGCAGGTTATATATTGATTTCTCGTAAAGATTGGATGTTTATTTGGACATTTAATCTTAGAGGATTTTTTCAGTATCTATTTTACAAATTAATTAATTTTTAGTTCGTGATTTGTTATTGCTCCCAATAATCATATTTGTTAATTGCTAAATTGTTAAAACTATCTAATTATTGGAAAAATAATGATGAAGGTACATTAGTTTGTGTGATTTTTCAATTTAAAGCTGTTACACCTTTTTGGAAAATTGTACATAATGCTAATCGTATAATTCTCCATTTGAAAGAAGATTTATTGTACTCACATATTACTTATAAATTTATGAGTGTGGAATTTGTAAACTAAGAGGAACGCAAAATGTGTGCTACCTCTATAGATCTGGAATAGTTCTGAGCAGAGGAGAGCTGGCTCGTGGGACGTGGGATTCAAATAACAGGCATGCAGTCCTGTGAAAGAGTGCTGGCAAGTGTATGACGTGGAGGAGCTGAGTGAGGTAGCCGGCTGTGGTGTAGGGGTAAGCCGCACCGGACTAACTCCGGGCGCTTCTGCTCCTGTACCCACAGACACCAACCACCTAGGGTCTCTCATTGCCCTCTATGTTACTCAAATCTTGCTGATTATATTACTTGGACTTTTTAAGATCTTAGAGACTTGGCATTGTTTTCCCGTATTGGCCCTGTGTATGATGCTGTAGTACGCCTCTCTCAGAAGAAATCTCTACAGTGGCCTCTGAGGTCGTTACTCAGGGCTCTTGGGGCATAACTGGTTTACTTGTGCTGTAATCACTGTTGCAGTTGCCGTCGTTGGTGGGTACTGGTGGTGTACAATAATTAACAATAAATGAAAAAAAGTTGGTTGGGGTGGTGGCTGGAATAATATGTTTGTCCCTCGGACTCGGCCAGGGTCTTGATGGCAGCAGATTGGAGCCTCTGGCCCTCCCGAAGCACTCCTGGGATCCTCCCTAACTGCTTCTGCAGCTCACACAACTTGGTAGCCCACTTGTTAGCTGCTCCCCCACCCACCACCCCCTAAGCAGAGGGCTACAGAGACCCGCAGCCAGTCGCCTGCCCAGCTCAGAAGCTCTCCAACTCGCTCACCTCCTCTCTGTGGGTAGGGGTCGGGGCACCAGTGCTGCAGGCTTCTTAGCAGGTCCTGACCAGCTCCAGCAGGTCGGTGCTCCCCTGGTGCTCCTTGGAGTCTCCTCTTGCCGCTTCTCACCCCGCTGTGTTGCTCTAGTGGAAAGCGATTCAGAAAAGGGGGTGGTGATGGACAGAGCATCTGAATTAAGCAGAATACTACTACCCAGTCAGCAGATCAGGGCTTAATCCATCACCGTTTTTTAGCTCACTGCACCATCCCAGCTCAGAACCTGGCTACATGCAAATTAGTCTGTCCCTGGCCCTAATTTGCATGTAGCCAGGTTCTGAGCTGGGATGGTGCAGTGAGCTAAAAACGGTGATGGATTAAACCCTGATCTGCTGACTGGGTAGTAGTATTCTGCTTAATTCAGATTCTCTGTTGACTGGGTACAAGTGTTCTGCTTAATTCAGATACTCTGTCCATCACCACCCCCTTTTCTGAATCGTTTTGTCCACCATAAGCGTGGAAGGGTATGCTCAGACATGAGTCCCTTGCTCACTGCACCATCAGGATTCAAGCAAGCCGGGCCGAAGATGGCTGTAATGCCAGAAACCGGTCCCCGGAAGCTTGTTTCCTTTCCAGTAAAAGAATTGGCTTGGTAGTTTGGTCTGCCCTGTTCCCATGATGCACTGGGCCAGGGACAGACTAATTTGCATGTAGCCAGTTTCTGAGCTGGGATGGTGCAGTGAGCTAAAAAACGGTGATGGATCAAGCCCTGATCTGTTGACTGGGTATGAGTGTTCTGCTTAATTCAGATACCCTGTCCATCACCACCCCCTTTTCTGAATCGTTTTGTCCACCATAAGCGTGGAAGGGTATGCTCAGACATGAGTCCCTTGCTCACTGCACCATCAGGATTCAAGCAAGCTGGGCCGAAGACGGCTGTAATGCCAGAAACCGGTCCCCGGAAGCTTGTTTCCTTTCCTCTCCAGTAAAAGAATTGGCTTGGTAGTTTGGTCTGCCCTGTTCCCATGATGCACTGGGCCAGGGACAGAGTAATTTGCATGTAGCCAGGTTCTGAGCTGGGATGGTGCAGTGAGCTAAAAAACGGTGATGGATCAAGCCCTGATCTGCTGACTGGGTAGTAGTATTCTGCTTAATTCAGATGCTCTGTTGACTGGGTACGAGTGTTCTGCTTAATTCAGATGCTCTGTCCATCACCACCCCCTTTTCTGAATCGTTTTGTCCACCATAAGCGTGGAAGGGTATGCTCGTACATGAGTCCCTTGCTCACTTTACCATCAGGATTCAAGCAAGCCGGGCCGAAGACGGCTGTAATGCCAGAAACCAGTCCCCGGAAGCTTGTTTCCTTTCCAGTAAAAGAATTGGCTTGGTAGTTTGGTCTGCCCTGTTCCCATGATGCACTGGGCCAGGGACAGACTAATTTGCATGTAGCCAGGTTTGTGAAAGTTGAAGAAATTGATGTACATAGACAGCATTCATTCCCCTTCTTCTCCCACTCCTCTCCCTGTGAGCACCATGAATACTGTAAACTATTGACCGTATCACCCTGCCAGTAAGAGCCCATACCCCTATGCATATGTACCGCCATTCTAGGCACCATGGCCTTTTACCCATTGGAATCCCCGGCTTCCCTCCTGCGCGTATCTTAAAACCCCCTCTCTCATGCATAGACCATGAAACCCTCTCCCTCTGCGCGACCCTGCCGTGAAAGGCAACTCTCCTGCTTGACCCGCACAAACCCCCCCCCCCCCCATTCCCTCTTGAAGAGGCATCCTTCGCCTTAGCTGACATAGCCCTCCCCAGCTGCACCTGGCTGCCCCCCCGCTCTCTCTTGTACTGGTCATAAGATCTCTCTCTCTCTCTATGTGACTCTGTCCCTGTGTTCACCCTGGCTACCCCTCCCTCCTCCTCACATGGGCAAAGTCATAAACCTTCTTCTGCAAGACCCCGTCCTTGAGAGTCATGGCCGCGCCTGACCAACACCTCCTTTCTTTCCATGAATGCCCCTCTGTTGACAAGCCTTCCCTCCGCGCTCGATTGCCCACGCGGCATGAATACCACTCCTTTGATGACCCCCTTCCCCCGAGTCCGGCTGACCACACATGTCCGAGGCCATCGCCTAAGCCAGGAGATACCATTTACTGCCCTTATTGTATGAAGTCACTCCTCTTCAAAGGACCCACTATTGATCCTAGCCACCCCACCCCCTGGGCTATGATCAGGCGTACACATCCTAAACAGTTGACGGAACACTCAGCTGCGTGATTGCCCTCCCCTCTTATCAGCAGGTCAAGGGTTCCCATTGTGAACATATGTGGGGTAGGATTGACACGAGGATTATAGGGATGTCTTTCTTTTGCGTCACACTGTCCTGATTGTACTATCAAGTGTTTTGTAAGGTATAAAAGCAAGAGTCTCAGCTCACTTGTTAGAGCACCTCCCGAAAGACACTGTGTTTCGTGTCCGAAATGACTGGCTCTCCTCATGAGAATTAAACTCTGTTCTTGATTCCTGCTTCCAGCGCCCGTCTCTTTATTTGGTAATTATTCAACATGGGAACTAAGAGGCGGTTTGCGCCAGCGGCCTGGGCATCGATAGAATTATGGGCTCATGTTCCACAATTGGCGCCCAACGTGGGGCCCATCAGTGACATAAGGTTCGGTAAGAGAGATCCAGACGAAGAAGTGAACATCTAAATGATCGGGGTATGCCTGCCTTGAGAGGGCCCTCGCCCGGCTGCCGATCGAAAGAACTTCACCAATTCTGAACGGACCTCTCTTGAGTGACCTATTGTCCTGACTGGAATCCCACAGGAATGCTACATGGAGTAAGAGAACGATCGGGCACTGGAGGAGGGAGTCGAAGAACTGTCCGTATGGTCCGGTCCGGGTAAGATTAAGTAGGGTGTTTTTACGCCTGATTGGTAGGGTGGTTCTATCCACCTGATTGATTGATTGTTTGTATTGAAATCGGTATTTGTATACTGATATTGTTGGTATTGGTTCATTTAGCTTTGAATGCTACTTGACATATTGGTTCTCTTTTGAGAACGAGACATTCTCTGTTTGCAAACAGCGGCGAATAGGAACGTCGTCCCTCTTTGCAAATAGAGAAGGGTAGGTAATGCAGACTTTTGTCCCCGTTGTAATCCGTCATGCCTACTTTTCTCCCCACTGGATTGTTTGAAATCGATTAATAATCGATTGTTGCTCTTTGAGATCTTCCCTGTCTACAAACTGAGACGAGTAGAAATATTCTGTCTTCCTTTCTGGATAGCGAAGGGCAGGTAATGCAGACGTTTGTCCCTGTTGTAATCCGTCATGCCTGTTTTTCTCCCCACTGATTGGTTGGTTGCCTGGACATTGTTGTTCCAGGAATTGTTTCGTTTGAGGTATTTTCTGCCTGCAAACAACGTGGAGTAGAAATATTCTATCTAGTCTTTGCAAGTAGTAAAGGGTAGGTTATGCCCCTTTGTGAATTCGTCAGTCCTACCCACTCCCCACTGTTTGGTTATTTGGTGGGTAGCTCGCATGGTCCGCCCAGGAGACTACCCTTATGGAGGACATATGCTCCCCGCTCATGGGCCATTTAGTGGAAGTAGACCATCTGGTCCGTCCAGGAGGCTACCCTAGTAAATGGAAGTACATCGCTCGGTCTGTCCAGGATGATACCCTAATGAAGGAATATATGTTCCCCTTTTTGATCGATAATCTCGTTCCACCCCGGACCATTTATTGGAGGGAACTCGTCTGGTCCGTCCAGAAGTACCCCCTAGTGAAAAGGACACATAAAAATATGAAGTGATCACCGTTCCCTACTAACAGAAAACTTTAGCTCGAAACACGCCAAGGAAGAGAAAGAAAAATAAAAAGAAATCAGGCTAAGTCAGTAACCCCCTGATGAGCTTTTGACTTCACTAAAAATAAGAAACATTAGAAATAGTTCGTAATAAGAAATATAAAATGGCGAAAAGTTTGGCAGCAAAAATAGCCACGAGGTAGCTAGGCTCTACTGCCTATTCCTGCTCCCAACATGTCTGCCTCATTGCCCGCCACGCCCAAAATAACGGTCACATGAAATAGAAACAATTCAATAGGTACCTACCCCCATTCCGGAAGCTCCCAAAATGCAACAGGTCCGCGGTTACGCCCATCCGGAAGGCGAGGCCTCGAGGCACGAGGGGCTCGCCTGGCCACGGTCAGTAGGAGATGATGTTGGGCAGGCGGTCCAAAGAATGACAAGGACCTCTCCATCTCTTCTCTTCTGCCGCCCTGCAGGCCGCGGGGAGAGAGGGGGCTGTCTTGCCTCGGCCACCGACCACCCCTCTCTCTCACCCGATCCGGCTTTCGTTGATGGACGAAGCCAAGGCAAGGATGGCGGCATTTCTTTGTGCTATAATGGCCGCAACTACACCCAACGCCTGACAGTTGCAAGTAGTCCCGTCACATGCCATCGCCTGCATAGTTACAGGTAGTCCCGCCACATGTCGACGCCTGGACAGTTCCAGGTAGTCCCGCCACATGTCAAGAGAAAAGGGGGGGCTGTCTTGCCTCAGCCGCCGACCACCCCCCCCCCCATCTTCAATAGCCAGCACGGCCAATGTCGAAGCGACGGAGCCGAGGAACGGCGCGGGGTCGCTGGAAGGGGGAGGCGGCGCGAACGAGCCTCCCCCACCTCCCTCCAGGTGGAGGCTTCCAGCGACACCCCAATGCTCTTACTTAAAGAGGGTCAACATCAAAAAGCGGTCTTCTGCCCAGGACGGGCACACGCTCCATGCCTTCTCTCCTCAACCTTGAAGATTCTATAAGAGCCGGGGGGCACCCCGATCCCTCCGCATGGGCGCCCCCGCCCCCTTCACTGGGAACCACGACATCGGTGCAACTCCTGCCGACGCCAGCCTCGGATTGGAAATGGCTAAAATGCAGCCACGGCATAGACTTGTTCAGTTCCGGTGGAACACCAGAATGACCCGGTAGGAAAATTGTTGCCGCCCTCCCCACTCTTTGACTAATGGTCCATATTGTTAGAACTGTTAACCACATGATTCAAAACTTTTTGAACTTCCAACGGAAGGCTCCGGTCCAACCACGAGTCATTGGAGACGTTCTGACTGTGCTGGAATTCGCCTGACCCCACCCAAAATGGCGCCGACACAAAATGAGACGTTTTGAATAAACTTTGTTGCACCCTGATTGCGCAGCTTTTTGTCCCGAGATATATATGCAGTTTTTGGATAATGAAAGTAGATATGAAGAATGTTGAGTATGAGCTTGGACAATGAACTGACCTAGGGTGGGTACTGATTATGATTTGGAAAATGAATTGGTGTAATTTAGGTAATGAATGAACATTGGATAAGGAATTTATGAATTTATTAAAGATGAATTACTGACATGCATCATGCTTGCTCTGTAGGGAAGTTTAATACGATTTTATTGCACTGCTACACTTTATGCAATGAACTGCCACCAGCTTCGTTCTTCTTATGTACAGTTTCAATCTGCTTCGTAGCCGGCCCACTGAGTTGTAGGCCTGTATTTGTACCTCAACACTTTTTATTAAAGGTATTTTAAAAAAAAAAGAAAGCATGGTTGTAGCGGTTGCATTAATGAGTTTTGGATGTTTTTCTACTATGAGCGAAGAATAAGTATGATGAAAACTGAAGGTTAAAAAGGATCAGATATTTAGCAGCTACATTATGTGTCACAGGCAGCCAGAAAAGTGTTTTAGACACCCTTAAAACGACACCACGGAAATGCCACCTGACCGTCACCCTTGCACCCGACGAAGAGGGTTGCGACCAAGTAACTCATGTAGATACGCAGATCGTCAATGGTTATCTATCTGACATTACTGGTCCCTCTGGGCTTGAACGCCGAGATGGTAAAAGAAATACAGTACGTGGAGATAGGTCGAGTATGTGGTAGGTAAAAACATTTTCGGACTACTGCATGCTGATGTACTTTGAATACTGCCCCCCACCCCTTCTTTCTCCTCCCTTCTGCAGGTCACGTCAGAACGTCGACTGAAGTATGGAAGAGCGATGGTCGGACCACCGACGAAAAGGGAAAGAGGGGATAAGTGTGTAGTCCTCATAACGATAAGTTTTTTAAAGACGTAGACTTAAACATGACTGTTCCTCCTTAGAACATAGCGACTGAGAGGATGGACTGACATAGAAACTGGACAGGTACTGAATGACGAAAAATTGACTAGAAAGGACGCGTTAAATAATGTAACTGGACGTTTGACTAGGTAGGGAAAGAAAAATGTACGGGTAAGGGTTGCCACGGCACCACCCGTCTGGGAAGTTAGAAATGTTGCTGATGTTCAAAATGCACTGCCCCCCTTTCTCACACTCTTATAGATATAGCCAAGCTGCCCGACTGTTCTCCCGATCAATACTTGCCGTTGCCTCAGCCTGGAGAACTTCCCACCAAAGGAAGGAACTGAAAATGGTTTAAGATCCAACCATGGGTAACTAGCACGACCAGGTTAATTTCTGATCGACCAACCGAGGTGTGAGTATTGGCAATTGGGAACGCTCGCAGACGTGACAAGCGAGAAGAAAAAGGAGGGAAGGGTAAAAAGAGCTAAGCACGTAGATAAATAGGATAGTAAAGATACGTAGGATATAAAACAAATCTTGTTGGCTAACAATTGTTTCCTGTCTTGTCGTGAATGTCTTATACATGTGTAATGCAGGTGCTGTCTTCCTTGTCTGAGTTTGTGTGTGTGTGTAATGTACGGATTTATGTCTTCCCTCTGTCTGTATCTGCGTGTTACCTGACCTTTGCTGTTCTGTGTTGTGAGCGCACTAAATGACCTATTTTCGTACACGTCTCTCTCTCTCTCTCTCTCTCTCTCTCTCTCACCACCCCCTTATCTCTCTCTCTCTCTCTCTCTCTCTCTCTCTCTCTCTCTCTCTCCATGTCATACGTGTACCGAATGGCTCGTTTAGATTGCGGACGACTCTCACTCTCTATGAGAGTCTCCCTATTTTCTCTCCCTCTTTTTGGTAAAATTGTGCCCCACCGGCACCAGTCTGATTTGATACATATTGAACGCGAAGGTGTTCAGCGAAATTGACCGAAACTAAAATGATTGTATCTCGCCATATTACTGCCTCTCCTTTCTGCAAAATGAATGAACTTGAATTGGCTGAAAAAGAAAGGACAGGTAAGACGACTAAAGTCCCCCAAATCTGGCCATTTATAGGGGAACTGTATGTCCATGGCACCTTATGTCTGTTCTTCAGAGACGAACGCCAACGTCTAGATTGACCCCCAATGCCCAGATTGCCCCACCCACCCCCCTTTTTGCACCCAAGCGCGAGCGCCCGAAGCATCCCCGCCCCATTTTGATAGACCCCAGTTGCTGTCCCGGATATAAACATGATGACCATGAGTAACTGTTGACCCTCGAGAAAACCTTGTTCTGCCTGACTCTCGATGATGGCACCCCCGCCCTGTTTGAAAGAATTAGCCAGTCCTGAAGTGAAATGCTCCGTAATGTTGAATACGATGAAATGCACAGTTGATGGGAATATCATTTACCCTCACTTGAGTTATAAATAGGACGATGAATAAACCTGCCATGAACTCAGTAGGAATGCTGACACATGCACTGCTTGGTAATGGACCTCTGACTGTGACCAATGAGCGTATCTCCCAAATGCGTAGAATTGAGGGAGGAATTCACATGCGTAGATATCTTCTTTTGCCATTTCTCTAAAACCTTGTCTTGTACCTATTCAAAGATTCACGATCACCGAAGGAGATGGGTCAGATGTGACGTACAGCCCGACTGCGGATCTTGGGACACGTGTGACCTCGACCAAAGGTGGAGCCGCAGAGCAACAGGATACGGGACGAGACCGCAATTTCAACGTGGAAAATGAAAAATGATGGGCCGCCTTGAAGCCCTCCGTCTGCTAACCCACGTGTGCCTGGAGTCTCCGTCCCCCTTCTTTGGGCTCGATTGATGGGCCTGCCTGCTTGTTATCCTTTGCTCCCTTGGTCCCTTTTGTGTGTCCCAGGAACTCTGACCCAACTCCGCTCGCTCTCTCCTATCGACTATTTGAACCATGCTCACCCTCTTTTCCACGTGACTTTTTGCCAAAAGGAAGAACTGCCTTCATATGGGAATAGGGTGTTGCCACAGAAATATAGGTGCCGAGCATAAGGCGCCGCCAAACGGATTGTTTAGGGAACAGGACTGTGGTCTAACAGCAGAGGACTGACCGCACCCTGCAACGCGTAAGGATAGAACCGAGCTGGACCTATAGCTCCACTGCCGGTGCTCAACAGCGCCAACGAAAGTACTCGGACTAGAGCCTACCAGTGATGGCTCAATGATAAAAAGACACTGTGAGGAAGAAATCTTGTGTATTGAACTGAATTCCGCTCTCAACTACCTGGTCAAAACTGTTCATTGGTCACATTTTTAAGTTAGAAAGATTTATGCTATGTAGTGCGTTTTATTGTCAGGAACACAACGAAAATGCAATTTCCTATGTGCTGCATTCTGCCCATCACCCCGACTGTCTATGATTGTACGCCAAATGTTAGTATCGACCAAATGCTAATTCATCAACGATGCCTGTCTACCTGTAAACCCATCAATTGCAAAAATGACTGCTGTTATGTAAAAAGGGGCGACTGTGAAAGTTGAAGAAATTGATGTACATAGACAGCATTCATTCCCCTTCTTCTCCCACTCCTCTCCCTGTGAGCACCATAAATACTGTAAACTATTGACCGTATCACCCTGCCAGTAAGAGCCCATACCCCTATGCATATGTACCGCCATTCTAGGCACCATGGCCTTTTACCCATTGGAATCCCCGGCTTCCCTCCTGCGCGTATCTTAAAACCCCCTCTCTCATGCATAGACCATGAAACCCTCTCCCTCTGCGCGACCCTGCCGTGAAAGGCAACTCTCCTGCTTGACCCGCACAAACCCCCCCCCCCATTCCCTCTTGAAGAGGCATCCTTCGCCTTAGCTGACATAGCCCTCCCCAGCTGCACCTGACTGCCCCCCCGCTCTCTCTTGTACTGGTCATAAGATCTCTCTCTCTCTCTATGTGACTCTGTCCCTGTGTTCACCCTGGCTACCCCTCCCTCCTCCTCACATGGGCAAAGTCATAAACCTTCTTCTGCAAGACCCCGTCCTTGAGAGTCATGGCCGCGCCTGACCAACACCTCCTTTCTTTCCATGAATGCCCCTCTGTTGACAAGCCTTCCCTCCGCGCTCGATTGCCCACGCGGCATGAATACCACTCCTTTGATGACCCCCTTCCCCCGAGTCCGGCTGACCACACATGTCCGAGGCCATCGCCTAAGCCAGGAGATACCATTTACTGCCCTTATTGTATGAAGTCACTCCTCTTCAAAGGACCCACTATTGATCCTAGCCACCCCACCCCCTGGGCTATGATCAGGCGTACACATCCTAAACAGTTGACGGAACACTCAGCTGCGTGATTGCCCTCCCCTCTTATCAGCAGGTCAAGGGTTCCCATTGTGAACATATGTGGGGTAGGATTGACACGAGGATTATAGGGATGTCTTTCTTTTGCGTCACACTGTCCTGATTGTACTATCAAGTGTTTTGTAAGGTATAAAAGCAAGAGTCTCAGCTCACTTGTTAGAGCACCTCCCGAAAGACACTGTGTTTCGTGTCCGAAATGACTGGCTCTCCTCATGAGAATTAAACTCTGTTCTTGATTCCTGCTTCCAGCGCCCGTCTCTTTATTTGGTAATTATTCAACATGGGAACTAAGAGGCGGTTTGCGCCAGCGGCCTGGGCATCGATAGAATTATGGGCTCATGTTCCACAGGTTCTGAGCTGGGATGGTGCAGTGAACTAAAAAACAGTGATGGATCAAGCCCTGATCTGTTGACTGGGTACGAGTGTTCTGCTTAATTCAGATACTCTGTCCATCACCACCCTCTTTTCTGAATCGTTTTGTTCACCATAAGCGTGGAAGGGTATGCTCAGACATGAGTTCCTTGCTCACTGCATCATCAGGATTCAAGCAAGCTGGGCCGAAGACGGCTGTAATGCCAGAAACCGGTCCCCGGAAGCTTGTTTCCTTTCCAGTAAAAGAATTGGCTTGGTAGTTTGGTCTGCCCTGTTCCCATGATGCACTGGGCCAGGGACAGACTAATTTGCATGTAGCCAGGTTCTGAGCTGGGATGGTGCAGTGAGCTAAAAAACGGTGATGGATCAAGCCCTGATCTGTTGACTGGGTACGAGTGTTCTGCTTAATTCAGATAATCTGTCTATCACCACCCCCTTTTCTGAATCGTTTTGTCCACCATAAGCGTGGAAGGGTATGCTCAGACATGAGTCCCTTGCTCACTGCACCATCAGGATTCAAGCAAGCCGGGCCGAAGACGGCTTTAATGCCAGAAACTGGTCCCCGGAACCTAGTTTCCTTTCCAGTAAAAGAATTGGCTTGGTAGTTTGGTCTGCCCTGTTCCCATGATGCACTGGGCCAGGGACAGACTAATTTGCATGTAGCCAGGTTCTGAGCTGGGATGGTGCAGTGAGCTAAATAACGGTGATGGATCAAGCCCTGATCTGTTGACTGGGTACGAGTGTTCTGCTTAATTCAGATACTCCGTCCATCACCACCTCCTTTTCTGAATCGTTTTGTCCACCATAAGCGTGGAAGGGTATGCTCAGACATGAGTCCCTTGCTCACTGCACCATCAGGATTCAAGCAAGCCGGGCCGAAGATGGCTGTAATGCCAGAAACCGGTCCCCGGAAGCTTGTTTCCTTTCCAGTAAAAGAATTGGCTTGGTAGTTTGGTCTGCCCTGTTCCCATGATGCACTGGGCCAGGGACAGAGTAATTTGCATGTAGCCAGGTTCTGAGCTGGGATGGTGCAGTGAGCTAAAAAACGGTGATGGATCAAGCCCTGATCTGTTGACTGGGTACGAGTGTTCTGCTTAATTCAGATACTCTGTCCATCACCACCCCCTTTTCTGAATCGTTTTGTCCACCATAAGCGTGGAATGGTATGCTCGTACATGAGTCCCTTGCTCACTTTACCATCAGGATTCAAGCAAGCCGGGCCGAAGATGGCTGTATTGCCAGAAACCGGTCCCCGGAAGCTTGTTTCCTTTCCAGTAAAAGAATTGGCTTGGTAGTTTGGTCTGCCCTGTTCCCATGATGCACTGGGCCAGGGACAGACTAATTTGCATGTAGCCAGGTTCTGAGCTGGGATGGTGCAGTGAGCTAAAAAACGGTGATGGATCAAGCCCTGATCTGTTGACTGGGTATGAGTGTTCTGCTTACTTCAGATACCCTGTCCATCACCACCCCCTTTTCTGGATCATCTAGTGGAAGGCAGGCGGCAGGCGGGTTGGAGTGGTAGAGGTGAAAAAAAATGAAGTGAAGCAGCGGTGCGCCGGCTGCGGGTGAACTGCTTACCAGTGCGAACTGCCGACAGCCGAGAGCCTCCTAGCCTGTGCTCACGTTAGCATCTCTCTCATCACCTGGAGCAGAACGCAGGAATTTTTTATTTTATTTTATTTAGTGCATTTTTATAAAGCGCGGACATTACCCGAAGGTGTCAGAGCGCTGTACTATAGAGCCAGTTACGTTACAAGAGAACAGTGGAAACACAATACAACATTACAAACTAAAAAGGAAGGTTAAATAAACACAAAATCCAACAAAGCACGCAGGAGAGAGGAATATACAGGAAAAAAAAATACAAATTTACAATGAGTGAACTTCCAAGAGGGGCCTGAGCATGACAGTATTAGTTCTGTAAGTGTCTTTGAAAGAGCATCGATTTGAGATCAGCTTTGAAGATCCAGGTAGAGGAGGTGGCATGGAGCAATGGGGGAAGTGAGTTCCAGGTTCTCACCGCATTGCCTGAGAAGGATTGGTTACACCTTAACACATATATACTTTAGCAGGTTGAAATGTCTTTTTAGTGTGGCCAGGTTGACGTTGTCGATTACAACAATGCAATTTGTGTAACTTCCTGGTGTGATCCCGCCAATACTGGCGTGAGCCGTATCAGAATACCTTACCACATGTAAACACTAAGGCCAAGATCTCAAAAGCATTTATAAATATAGGAAGTAGTACTGCAGACGTACTCCTTAGCATACTCGTATATGCTTTTTATATACCTTTGAAAATAGGCCACAATATGTCCAACTCTATTAGTAACATTTTAAAAAATGGATACCTGTGGAAAGTGTTTGGGGTTTATAATTTATGCATCAATAATGATGATTAATATGCCTTTTTATGCATGATTTTACATATATAGATTGAATTAACATAATTGCAATTGAAACTGCTTTCATAATATGTGTTTAAGTGTGTTATTAAATGTGTTTTAGTTATGCCACATTTATGTTTAAAACACCATTTTAGACAAGATGGGTGCCATTTCAGTCACCAACTCCGGTTTCCCAGTGCACATCCTCACCTCACAAACTCCGCAGCATGCAGTCAATCTGAGGTCACATTAGTTAATTTTAATTGCTGTATTGTTTTGCTCACGATGAACTTGTAAGATTGAAACAAGCATTTATCTCATTTGTTCCGTCACTGGATTTATTCATTGGGAGAAAGGTTTCCTGTTAAAAATGTTTCATATTTGTTCGAATATCTCTGGATGACTTGAACGTAGAGGTTGTTGAATATAAATTTTCTTTATAGAATTGGGATGTGATTCGGTGTTAAGGTAATGGTGTATTATTATTTTTTTGATTTGCTGAAGAAATTAGACTTTTTCTCACATCACAATGAGTTTGCAGAATTACTAATGTAATTGTGAAGTGCCTTAACACATTGCCTTATGAAATTGAGGTTAAATACCGTCTCTGATCCAGTAATCTGTAGGGTATATTGGATTAGGTAAATTCTGGTGTGTCCAAATTTTGAGGTATAGTTTGGCTCCCACACCTGAATCTGTGCATGAACCTTCCCTGAATATTCCCATTACATTCTAATTTGAGATGTTTTTGCAGAAAAGTCACAAATGTACACAAAGGAATACAAAAAAGTACTGCAGGAGTACTAAAATATATACCCAAAAAAGTCATTGTAAATAGACTCCAGTAACACGTTCCATTTGAGTAAAAAAGTACAATGAGAGTTACGTATATAATACTGAGCGTGTATGTATTTCTGACAGTGCTCAAATTGCAACTCAGTCAATTATATTTTGTATAATAATGAATTCATTGTTAAGTACATAACTAAGGATATGTCAAACTGTGCAACTTTGCATAGTGTACAGAGGCTTTTACTTTCGGACCTCCTGGTGACATTTATGATTTTTATAACAGTTTCTATCACATACTTCCTTGTTTTTTTGTTTGTTTAAGAATTCTATTGCGGAGGAGGAGCTTCGCGGGCAACCAAGATGGCCGCGTAAGCTCGAAGCTCCGCGGACCCTCCGACCCTCCCCAATAATCCTGTTCGAAATCCTGTTCCACGTCGGTGGATTCTACTAGCTGACGGGTCACTGACGCGGGGGCTGCTTTCCGCCTTTGAATTGGTGGTTCCTACGCTGAGCTACGTCGAGTGGGACTCCGTGCCAAGGGTGCGCCATTGTCTCTTTGGTCTCCGCCACTCCGCACGACTGGAATGCGTAGTGCTCGGTGGTGATCCCTAAGGGCGAAGTGCCTGTGACTGCGGTGTTTACTACCATCGGCCTGACCTGAACATCTGGCTCCAACCACTGCTCTTGGTATATTTGGCTTGGACGTGTGTGGTGTGCCCCTTTGTTCTCATCGGACCCAACATGGCGGGCAAAGGCGACCCCGACAAGACGTCGAGCAAAGGCGTTCGTGGCAAATCCCAAACGCAACTGAACAGAATTGAGAGATATGTTCAGCCGCGCACTTCACCTGCAGCGGGGGCCTCCACTAAAGACCTTCCTTCGTCGGGCTCGCCCGACGGATCCGAGCCCACCCTCAGTGACATTATGGGGACCATCGCGGGCATACGGTCCGAACTGCAGAAACAGCATGAGGTCTTAACCCACAAGGTGGACACTTTGGCAGTGGATCTCACCCTTATCAGAGCCGACCTGGGTAAAACTAATGACCGGGTGAAGTCGTTGGACATCAAAACCTCTTGCCTCACCACCGACGTCTCGGACCTGCAGACTGAGGTCCGGACTTTGCGACTAACTTCTGAACATTTCTCCAGGAGGCTGGAGGATTTTGAGGGACATGCCAGGCGGCAAAATGTCCGCATCATTGGAGTTCCGGAAGGTTCGGAAGGGGCGGCAGTGGACCTATTTGTGGAGGACCTGATACAGAATCATCTAGCTCCTTCCGGGTTGAGTAATTTCTTCTCGGTGAAGCGCGCTCACCGGGTGCCGGGCGGCCCGCCGAAGTCGGGCGTGGCGCCTAGACCCATCGTAGCCAGGCTCCTCAACTTCCGAGACCGGGACGCTATCTTGCAAGCGTCTAGAAGGCAGGGACCGCTCCAGTTTCAGAATTCTGAAGTGCATTTCTATCCTGATTTTACCAGGGCGGTTCAGAGGCAGCGCCAGAGCTATGCGGGAGTGAAACGGCGATTGAGGGACATGGGCCTAAAGTACTCGATGATGTTCCCTGCCAAGCTTCGGATTGAACATGATGGTCATGCCCTGTTTTTTGACTTCCCGGAAAACGTTAGCGAATGGCTGGACACTCTGCCGCAACGCAGAGAAGACCACGACGAACACAATGGGGGCACGACTGGTGGATCTGATCAGTGAGACTTGGCTCTACTACAAGAACTTTGGCGGTTGGTGGTCCTGCAATATGTGACTATCGTTATTTTATTGAGCTAACTTTGCAGATCTCCTGTTGCTTCAAGGAGGGTGGCGGGAGGTGTCCGTGTGGATTCCTCACTCCTTTGGGGGCTTCTTGTAGACTAGTTAATGGGGCGACAAGCACACTGCTGGTTGGGGGGGCTCTTTAGTCTGATGCAGGGGTGCAGGGTGGGGGGTGGGTTTGGGCAAGTTCATTTGTTTGTTTATTCTTTCTTTCTTTCTTCTCTTAGGCAATGGGTTGTGTATATTGTTGATTCTTTCTGGCTGCTGAGGACGGTTGGGGCTGGATGGGGCGGGCGGCACGATGATGGGGGGTAAGAAATTAAAAGTAATCAGTTGGAATGTTAATGGGCTGGGTGACCGTATCAAGAGAGGGGTTGTGCTTCAACTGCTTAAGCGCCACATGCCTGATGTTGTCCTTCTACAGGAAACGCACTTGTTTGGTAACTCATGCAAAGCGCTCAATCGGAAAGGTTACAAGATGGTGGCCCACTCGGGGTTCTCGTCAGGCTCTCGGGGGGCGGGCGTCCTTGTACGTACGTCCCTTCCGTTTGAGATTGACGTCACTACGATTGATGATAGAGGGCGCTACGCCGCGGTGGCAGGGAGATGGGAAGGGCGTGCCCTCACTCTACTCTCGGTTTACGTCCCCCCAGGCCTACAGGCCAGTACTTTTCGAGACCTTGGTGGCGCCATTTTAACTCTGCCTGCTGGCTTGTTGATTGTGGGGGGTGACTTCAACTCAGTCTGCTCTGGCTCCTTGGACCGACATCCGCCTCGAGACCTCCGTAGTTCCCAACGGTGGTTGCCCTCGTTTCTAGAGTCCATGGGCTTAGTGGACAGTTGGCGGCTCTTGCACCCCACGCTTTGCCATTTCTCCTTCCTTTCCGGTGCACATGGCAGTCTCTCTCGTATAGACTACGTTCTCACCTTGGCAGCACACGCGTCTGCCGTGTCTGAGGCCCGATTTCTGGCGCGGGGCATTTCCGACCATTCTCCGCTATGGGTCTCCTTCGACTTTGACGTCATCCTGTCGGACCGGTCGGCGGCGGTTAATCCGTGATATTTCCGCAACCCTAAAACTCGCGCTCTCCTAGCCAAAGCCATCGACCTTTATTTCTCTGAAAATGAAGGCTCGGTTAGGTTGGCCGGGACCCTGTGGGAGGCATTTAAGACTGTTTTGAGGGGCGAGGCTTTCGCTCTGATAGCGGAGGCCCATAGAGTCAGAGATGCTGACCTACTACGCATCGAGGAAGAGGTTATGAACCTTGATTCCCAGTTGGGGCCAGAACCTGACCCCGCTCTCCTGCATGCTCTTTCCCTCAAACAGTCGGAATACCGCGATCTTGCCACGAATGCCGCCCTGACCTTGGCTAGGGAACAACAAGGTCGTATTTATGACGTTGGAGACAAGGCTGGGAAGCTGCTGGCCTGGTTGGACAGGAGGGAGATGGCTAGCCGCGTCGTACCCGAGATTCTGGGGGGCGACGGGATTGCTGTCACCAACCCCAGTGCCATTGCCGAGTCTTTTGCCGATTATTTACGGGGTGTCTACACCTCTACTTCAGACTACTCCGAGGCTGACTCGACAGCGCTTCTCTCGACGGTTGACCTTCCCTGTCTCTCTGAGGAGGACCGTGACGATTTGGATAGAGACATATCTACCGACGAGATCGCTCTCGCGATCTGTTCGGTGCGGTCTGGCAAGGCATCCGGTCCCAACGGCATCCCGGTCGAGCTATACGACCTGACGTAGTTTCCCCGTTTCTGCGTACTATGTTTCTGGAAGCGCGAGACACCGGCCTTCTTCCCCTTGACCAGAGGCTGGCCACCATTGTGGTCATCCACAAGGAAGGGAAGCCGAGAGACATGTGTCGATCCTATCGCCCCATCTCTCTCCTGAATGTCGAGCCTAAGGTTCTTGCCAAACTGCTTGCCAATCGACTGATTGGAGTTATTGGCGACTTAGTGCACCCGGACCAGTCGGGCTTTATTCCTCACCGCAACACTGCCCTCAACCTACGTAGACTCCACGGTGCCCTGGCTAGGGCCCATACCCTTGAGGAACCGGCAGTCCTAGCCTCTCTTGATGCCACAATGGCCTTCGATTCTCTTGAGTGGAACTACCTCTGGGCAGTGTTGGCTAAGCTCGGTTTTGGTCCGGTTTTTGTGGGTTGGGTGAAACTTCTCTACGCTAGCCCACTGGCTAATGTTTTAGTAAACGGCCGTCTGTCGACGTCCTTTGTCTTACACAGAGGTACCAGACAGTGTTGTCCAATGTCGCCTCTCCTTTTTGCCCTGGCTCTTGAGCCGCTCGCAGCCATGTTGCGCGCGCACCCTGACCTGCATGGCATTACCTGGGCCCCCGGCTTTGAGGACAGGGTCTCCCTGTACGCCGATGATATCCTGCTCTACCTGACTTCCCCCTGCAAGTCCCTCATCGTGGCTTGCGACGTACTCAGACTTTTTGGGAGATACTCTGGCCTAGTCATCAACTGGGCCAAGTCCTCCCTTTACGTCCTGAAAGGGGACACGCAGCGCCTCCCCAGAGGCTGCAATATCCAGGTGGTTGTACAGGGTTTCAAGTACTTAGGGATCTACATCTCTGGGAGTTCGAAGGCGCGGTATGACCACAACTTGCTCCCTCCACTCCAGCGTCTCCGACGTGATGTGGATAGCTGGCGGAAGCTCCCGCTCTCCCTACTCGGCCGTGCGGCCCTGTTCAAGATGATGTCCTTGCCCAGGTTTCTCTATGCTTTGCAGAACACCCAAGATCCGGTTCCGGCCCGCTACTTCAGGGAGATTGAAGGTCTCCAACGAGCCTTGCTCTGGGATGGTCGCCCCCGCGTCGCTGTCACGAAGCTCACGCTTCCGTGGTACGACGGGGGCATAGCTCTGCCGGATGTACGTAGGTATTACTGGGCCTCCCAGCTTGCGGCTCTCAATCACGGGTTTTACGGCCCGGCGAACAGCCCCGGCTACGCCATGGATAGATGGCTCTTGAGTGGTGGTAACTATTACCGGGCCCTGTACTCGAGATCCCTGGATCGGCGGATGTCGGGTCCAACGAAGACGGTGGTCTGCATCTGGCGGGCGATTACCAAGGCGCAGGGATGGCAGGGCAGACTGACCAGATTCACCCCTCTGTACGATTCCGACATTTTGGGCAGGTTATGGCACACCAAGGGTTTCGACAAATGGGACCTCATAGGCATCTCTAGGGTGGACGACATGATCTCTAAGGGTGAAATCAAGACCTTTCCTCAGTTGCAGACTGAACACCAGTTGGGCGGCTCGGAGTTCTTCCGCTATGCCCAGCTGAAGCACGCGCTGCTCTCTGCCATGCCACCGGAGGGAGCGATTCCAGAGAGCTCTCCGCTGGAGGACAGAGTGTTGGACGGCCATATGCCTGATAGTGCTATCTCACTGTCATACAAAAAACTAATCAATGTCCGCACCGACCTTCTCCTTGGAGTGCGTGATCAGTGGGTGAGAGATGGCCTGGAGATCGACGATGAAGATTGGCAGAGCGCAGTGTCCTCCCCTAAGGAGGTTGCCATCTCTTCTCGTCTTAGGCTGGTGCAATTTAAGATCTTGCACAGGGTGTATGTGACTGGCCCCCGGCTAGTACGTATGGGATACTCGCCCGACAGTCTTTGTCGTCGAGGCTGTGGTGCCCTCGCTACCTTCCTGCACATTCTATGGGAATGCCCCATCATAGCCTCCTATTGGAGAAGGATACACAGTGTTATGAGTGACGTGACTGGAGTGGCGACTACGGCGGAGGCTCGGAGGTGTCTCCTTAACATTTGGGAACCGTCTGATCATGACACGGCACAGACCCAATGGGTGACCCTAGGCAATATGGTGGCCAAGCGGGACATTGCTCAGAAGTGGGGTGCCGCCACGGCTCCCCTTGTGGTACAATGGAAAGCCAACATGGATTGGTGTATGTTCTGGGAGAAGACGGTCTATGTTGCCAGGGGTAGGCCCCGGAAATGGAGTAAAGTGTGGGGAGCCTGGAATGCTTACCGGGGGGATGTATGCCTGCCGCCCGAGCCTGTTTCTCTGGATGAACATATGTCGCCGTAGCCTGTGACACCAACTGTGACACGTTACCTGATTGATCCTGTCTTTCCTCCTCCCTTTTACTATCCTCCACTCTCCTGTATCATTGATTCGTTGTTTTCTCTCCCCTGCCTGCTACCAACACCTTGCTGCATTCTCTATCCCATTGCCACTCTCTAGCGCCGTTTGGCGTTTTCTTTCTTTTGTTCTCTTCTCTTCATTATAAAATACTAAAAACAACCTGCATTGTTCTGTTGTACCTGTTTTGCACTACGGCGCTCCTGTCATACTATGCTGCCTTGCCTCCGGGATGTTAGGCTGAATAGCTGTGTGCTCTTTCAAAATAAAGGTTTTAAAAATGTTAAAAAAAAAAAAAGAATTCTATTGCGGTTTCAGAATAACAAGAGAAACAGGAAAAAGAAAGAAGAAACACATCATTATCATAAGAAAGCAAAGTACAAATACTCTATGGGCAAATACTGTAGAAATGTAATAGTAATAAATGCAACTAGAAAGGGAGGAGAGAAATAAAATAGAAAAAGAGAGAACAGAAAAAATAAGTAAAAGAGGTTAAAAAAAAGTATAGGATAAAAAATGGTGGCAATAAAAACAAAAAAGAAAAGATAAGAAGTATTTAAGATCAAGGTGCATGTGAAGCAAGATAAGTTGTGAAAGGAATCCAAAGAATATCAGACTTAATTTTCTGGTGTAAAGTGGAAGAGGAGACAGTAGCAATTCTATGTTCATCACAAATGAAATTCCACCTAATCACTGAGGATAATTTGGAATTGTCTTTCCAGCATGACATAATAACTTTACAAGCTAAGGCTATAAATAAGTCGAACAATAGAGATATAGGTGTACAATCATCAAAATCAGGTGAGGATGTACCAAGAAAAACATTTTGTAATGATAGCGTTATATTACATTTGAAAATTTTCATACAAGTAGACCAAATTGAAAGCCAAAAACTCAAAACATTAGCACAATCATAGAATAGATCCCTTAAAGTCCCGGTAAAATTAGAACAAGACCAAAATAAGGGAGATGAGGTAGGGGAAAACTTGGATATACAAACAGGAGTTCTCACTGCTCTATTATAAATAAAGTAGAGCGATTGAGTATTACATTCAGCAGCTGAAATTTTAAATAACTTAGAACATCATTTATCCCAATCAGAGACAGGTATTGAAAAAGCGAAGTCAATTTCCCAAGCTAATTCTGTAAGGGATTTAGGTTGTTCAGTGATATGCAATGATAGTAGTTTATAAATATGAGCTGCTTTAGGTTTATGTTCTTGAGAGATATTATACAGTGGTGTAGTTGGAGTTAGTGAGGTAGAGACATTGGAGAGATCAAAGGTAGTTAAGTGAGATTGCAGGGCTGTTGATATTAAAATATACTCATTAAGGAAAGTGTCCAGTAAATGATATTGCATTTGCAAGACATAAAAGGGAATGACAGAGTTCTGATGAATGAGTTGATGTACAAAGATAATTCCTTTCTCCTTCCAATGATTGTAGTAGAATGATTTACTTTTGTATTTAATGTATTTGTTGTACCAAATAGTAGAGGACAAAAAACATGGAAGAGGTTCAAGGCCATCAACAAATATGTTGTATAGTAGGTTTTTTGAGTATTTTAAAATAGTATTATTAGCTGTGAATGTACAGTTAGACATATAAATTATGTTTCGAAAAGAAAAATCTTTTAATAAGGAATGTTCAAAAGAAATCCATCTTGGTATAGCGTGTCACCAAATTCATAGGAAAGGGCAAAAAATTGTCTGATTAAAAATGCAGAGTGGTAAGCTTTGAAATCAGGGTAGCGCACACCTCCTTCCGATTTGGGGCATTTAAGTTTTGTAAGAGAAATGCGTGGATGCTTTTTATTCCAAAGGAACTTATTACAAATGGAATTGATTTGTGAAAAATATGATAGAGGGATTCAAAAAGATAACATAGATAATGTATATAGGATATGAGGGACAATCATCATTCTAATGGTGTCAAGTCTACCTCACCAAGACAAATAAAGAGGTGACCAGGAAAGTAAAGGAGATTGAATCTTATTGATTAATGCATTAAATGTTTGCCTAATTGTGACAGGTAAAGTAGCGGAAAACCAAATGCCAAGGTACTTTATTTTAGTAGGACACCAAGTGAAATTAGTATCTTTAAACATATATTGGTAACATAGGGAATTCAGCGGTAATATTTTTGTTTTTGAGAAGTTCAATTTATATCCCGAAATACTGGAATATAATGTAACCTCTTCTAGAAAGGAAGGGAGGGAAGTGAGAGGATTAGACATATATACTAATATATCATCAGCGTAAGCCGACATTTTCGTTTCTAAAGAGTTATGGGTGAGGCCTGAAATATGTGAGTGAACACGGATGCGTTCAAGAAATGGTTCAAGGCATAGAACAAATAATAAGGGAGAAAGAGGACAACCTTGACGTGTACCTCTAGATAGGGAAAAAAAGTTGAGAAACGGTTATTTACAAAAATACTAGCACTGGGATGAGAATATAACAGTTTAATATAAGAGATAAAAGTCGGACCGAATCCAAACCACTCAAGTGTTTTAAACATGAATTGCCAATTAATTCAGTCAAAAGTCTTCTCGGCATCTAGGGACAACGCAGCTAGCGGGGACTTAATTTTCTTGCTTAAGGAAATGACATTGGCAAACATTCTAGCATTATCCGCAGCCAATCTGCCTTTAATAAAACCCGATTGATCAGTTTTAACCAGAAATGGGATAATATTCTCCAGATGAGTTGCAAGAATTTTTGCGAATATCTGACTGTCATATTTGATTAATGACATAGGACGGTAATTTTTAGAAAGAGAGTGGCCTTTATCTGGTTTGGGGATAAGGACAATCAAGGCTTCCATAAAGTAACCAGAGGCCTTGGATTCAGCAATAAAGGAATTAAAAAGTGCCTGAAGTTTGAAAATAAAAATAGAGGAAAAGGCGGAATAAAATTCAACAGAAAGGCCATCAGGCCCTGGTGCTTTTGACTTCTTCAAAGATTTAATAGCATCAGTTTCCTCTTGTAAAGTAACATCTCTCTCCAATAAGTCAAATTCATCAGTTATGGAAGGGGGAGAAGGGAGGCCAGAAAAAAAGGTATCCAAATTTTGAGAGGAGGGATTTGTATTATCAGAATAAAGTGATTGGTAGTACTCATGAAATACACAAGCAATGTCCTCATCCCATGAGGCAAGGGTATTAGTAGATTCATTTAGAATGGGTCCAATACTTTTACATTCAGATTTTATTTTTAAGTAGTTGGTCAACATCTTACCGGCTTTATTTTAACTCCCACGATATTTAGATTTAATTTTAAGAAGGACATTACAAGCATCAACGGTAGCCAGTTTATTAGGTTCAGATTTGGCCTTAATCAATTCATGAAGTGTTGAGGGGGATTTAGAGGTAAAATATGTATGTTCCAAGAATTTCAGTCGTTGTAATAACGTTGTATATTTATTTCGAATAATTTTCTTTTTCTTTGCAACATATAAAATAGTGAAAGCACCAAAAGAGGCCTAAAAGCATCCCAAGTGTTAGAAGTAGAGGTGTGAGAAGGGTCGTTTAGTGTGAAAAATTCATTGATAACTTTAGTAGCTTCTGAAATGAAAGAGATATCAGACAATACAAAATTATTTAACTTCCATCTGCTAAATTTGGGTGAATTAGGGAAAGGTCCAAAGCAGAGATAACAGGTGCATGGTCAGAAATGAAAATAGATCCAATCTCTGAGGACAAAAGCAATGGGAGTAGGGACTTACCAATCAAAATATAATCAATCCTAGAACGAGTTTGATGAACATTTGAAAAAAGGTGAATTCAAGGGAATCAGCATTACAGGTTTTCCAAGCATCAAATAATGAATGAGAGCAATGGCAGATTGAAAAGCTTTGTGGTATTTATCCGGGTTAAATTTACATTTGGATTGTCTATTAGAGTAAGGGTCTAACCATTGATTAAAATCACCAGCAACTACAATATTCGGATAATCAATAGAAGCAAGTAAAATCTTGATGGAATTCCAAAATTCAGGATCAGGTCTGACTGGGCCATAAATGTTCAAAAGAACGAATTCTTTATTTTGTATAACAAGTTTAGCCATTACCCATCGTCCATCAGGATCATTGTGTGTGGATACAATTTGCACATGTAATGATTTATTAAATAATATTGCAATACCACCCTTAGTACCAACTGAAGGAGAAAACACAACTTGACCCACCCAATGTTGTTTTAATTTAAGTGATTCACTGTCATTACAATGTGTTTCCTGAATAAAGGACACCTGAGCATTTAATTTTGATAAATGAGAAAGTACCTTTTGCCTTTTGACGAGGTGTCCAAGACCACGAACATTCTATGTGACAAAATTACACATAATGGAGGGTTGGGAAGGTATTACATGGAAGGAGATGACACATTGTAAGGAAATAACTGAAAGGAAAAAGACTCCATAAATAAGCTAGGGGTAAACAACACATCATACTACATTCAACAATACTAGTGAACACATGCACCATAGAAAATATAATTAAAAGGAAGAAACAACAACAAAACGAAGGAAAAAAGAAGGAAGAATAGAATAAAGAGGAGGTAGATCAAGGAAAACGATCCAGATCTAAGAGAAAACATCAAAAATTGACGCATGGGGCACAACTGCACAGACGGAAGATGAAACGATGGAGAAGGAGATAAAAAGAATAGGATTATGAATAGCCATCATAGAAAGGATAGGGAACAGATACAAGAAATTTAGTGTTGAAGGGAAGAGCCAGTAGCAGAATTCAGGGACAGATTATGCAGAGAAGATCTCAGTTTAGTCGGATCATCAAAAGTATGTGAAGAACTCTCATAAGTAATTTTACAAAGGCATGGATGTAAAATGTCATCACGAATATTTAAATGTCTCATTTGAGGACTGAGAGACAAGAATTCCTTTCTTTGTGCATCAGTCGCGTTTGAGAGATCCTGTGACAGATAGATGGTATGACCGAACCAGATGAGACAACACTTTTTTTAGCTGCTGAGAGGACATGTATGAGGTCTGTAAATTCCAAAAATAGCATAATAATTCCTCTAGGCCTGTAAGCATTTGGTTGGAGACGACCTAGCCTATGGGCACGTTGAATATTTAATGAGGGCACTGAAGGAAGTTCTAATAGTTCTGTTCAATGTTATCTGGTAGGCCTTACAGGCATAAGTTATTGCATCTATTTCTATTTTCAAGGTCCTCAGTGTGAAGTTTGAGACAATGGATTTCTTGTTCCAAGATTGGAATCTTAGTAGAGACATCATGAAGATCACTAATGCGTTGTTCTATAGCCAGAGCCTTTGTTTCCATACTAATCCATCTGTCCTCTATCTGTTGAAGTTTCTCATTTGTTGTAGACATAAAAGATTTCAACCCCCTTACCTCATCTAAACTGGTGTCCAGAACGGGATTTTTAGAAGATAAGATGGGTGAAGGAGGGTCATTCTTAGCTCGCTTGGGTTTAGTACCTGTAGACCTGGCTTTTGCCGAAAGTGGGGCCTCAGTAGCCATTCCAAAATATCATAAAGAGTGAGATGTGTTTCTTAATAAAGATTTTAGTCTGCCCATAAGCTCAAAGGAAACACATCTTAATTGAAGAAGAGGCAGGAAAAAAGTAAAAGCAGAGAGCAATAGCAGTTCAGCGCAGGCTTGGTAAGCATTTAGCAAATCAAATGCCTAAAGACTGTCATGTGCTGGAGGGTGTAACAGGAAGAAGATCGAAGGCATAACCTTTTATGTAAAAATGAATATATCTGCAGACAAAAACATCATATTAATGTGTAGACTCCATAGAAAATAATGCAGAGCTTGTGATATTTATTCAAAAAATGGAAAGCATGCTTGAGAAAACAGCTTCTGCATGTGTGAAAACAATATGCTTAGAAGAGCCTCACATGATATCAAAAGTGTGAATTATCCATAAAACGAGGTCACATATTCTATAGATGCAGGGAGTGATGTTAACATCATGAGCCTAGCAGTAAAAAAAGAAAGTCACATTGCCGAGCTATTGCACAGAACAGCAGAGCTCCAGATACCTGAGGCAAACACTGAGTAGTTTGTAGTGAGCGGCATCCGATACAAAATGGCAGCCGCTCGCGTCCGAATGAGAAGAAATTGCTGCGACTATCACCAGCTTGTCCGCTGTTCGAAACGTGGTCAAAGCAGCTCCGTAAGCCGCCACGACCATTCAGTTAACGAGTTCTTGCATCTGCCTGCAACAAGGGGCAGGAAACAGGGCTTGAGAAAGTTTAGGAGCTCCGCGTCCGAGCGGAGCTCAAATCGAAGCCGCCATCTTGCCGCGGCGCTGGACCACGCCCCCCATACATCCTTGTTTAAAACTACAAATAATGCAGTGGAACAGATACTTCACAGAAAAAAAAGTTACATGCCCCCCTACTAGCCACAAGGAGATATCAGGTGCAAAAAGCGCTCAAGGAAAATACAGTTACCCCAGGTGCTGAGTTTCCCTTGTGTGTTCTTACAATGGATTCAGAGTTTTCCCTTTAACGGGCAGTAAAGGTCTTTGCGACTGGTACCACCCAAGATCCTCTTTGGGCACTGTTTTGACGCAAAATTTTCACCCAGACGTCAACCAGAGAAAACCAGAAAAATTGTGCAATCAAAACTCCTGAGTCAAGGCGCAATGTGTGCGGACCCCAGGATTTAAAGTTGGTTGCCAAGATTGGTCATATGTTTTGCAACAAATTGAGGCATGTAAATAAGCCCCTAAATTTTCTATTCTTTTGTTTACACAAAGTTTTTTCTTTTTTTCTTGGAATACAAGCCTCGCATGTCGCTTCGAATGTGCTACTTTATGCAGCATGTTTATCTCTAAGTTTACATCTTGTGGAGTATTTCTATGCCGAATGGAATGTTAGTTATGGCAAAAACTGGGAAATTCGTGGATCATTTTATAAATTTACACAGCCCTAAACAGCACGAACTGACAAAGGAAGTCCAAAAAATTGTCAGCATTTCAGAGACGATAAAATCTGCAAGAACTTTTCATAGTCCCTCTATTTAGCAATGTAATTTGCTGGAGTGGTCTCATTAAGCCTGGTTGCTAGTTATTCAGTTGACATACAGACAAAAGCCCCTTCTGCCAGGTTGTCCCAGGTCAGACAGAAGCAAAACAGTAGCAGATGCTGTTGCTTTTAAGAATGCAGTGGAAAAATACACCTTTGTCCTGTTTACTTGCGCAGCTCTGACAGAATTCATCTAAAAGGCTTTTTCATCATGCTGAAGAAACTATTAAATATTTAACTACCTAAACAGACAGTTTCTAAGAGCAGGCACAGACAATTGTCAAAACGTGCTGGTGCGTGTACAAGGAGTAAAGGGAGCATTTTTGGGATATTGCATATGGGGAAATTTAAAAAAACGGTATGTTCAGCTCTGCTCTTACACGTGTTCCTTTGATCCTCAAAAGGATTAATCCCACACGCCTCACAGCAGTATTTAGGAAATGACCATGGAGATTTCTGGCACATACTTTCCAAAGGTGACCCGGCCGGAAGCCTTCGCTAATTGCTCTGGAAGATGTGTAGGTCAGATTCAGATTTCGCTGAAGGGGAAGGAAGGGAGCCGGAGATGAGGCTGGAGAGGGGGTGAGTCACAGTTCGGGGGAAAGGTAAGTCCAAAACACATCAAAACCACTGGCAAATACATCTCAGAGGGTTAATGTTTCTCTTGCACGGATCGTATGTAAACCGCAGCTGTCCTAGTTAAAGTACTTTAAAGCAGCCGAGCTAGGCTAAGACCAATGTGTCTAGATCCGTTTAGCATTCACATCTTGGAGTTCAGTCCCAGGAAGATTGTTGGCTTGGAATCTGCAGGTCACAATTTGTTTTCTTTTTTAACTTTTATTTTTTATTGAAACAGATATTGCCGCAATCATACAAATGCAGGTATTAAAGGCTCATGTGAAATCAGGGGTATGCATTCCTTCTGTCCATCATGCTTGGCTACTCTCGTTCCTCTCCGGGTAACACTTTAGAAGTGAAGCCGTTTACCCTTTATAGTGTAAGTCCTGAGCCCTACTGAAGTGATGACTATTAATGCCTAGAGATACTTTATTTATGTATTTATTTATTTATGCAATTTTATATAGCGCGGACTTTACCCGAAGGTGTCAGAGCGCTTCACAATAGGAACAGAAAAGATACAAACTGAGAACGTTACACGAGCAACAGATTGCAGAGGCATTTGTTACGTTACATACGGTAAAGTGATAATTGTGAGCAACCAAGAATACATGAGGTAGTAAAAATTGTGAGAAACCAAAAATACATGAGGTAGACAAGGTAATTGTGACACTTGTGAGCAAACAAAATACATGAGGTAGTAAAAATGTGGGCTACCAAAAGACATGAGGTAGTAAAAAGTGCTCAGGAGGGAAAAGTGACAAGTGTGCAGGCTACAAGAGAAAATAGAGTATAATTTGTGGTATAATACTGCAATATATGTTACACACTCAAGCACAAGAACATCAGTTTTCCAACACAAATTTTATTACAAGACAGAAAGATCATATTATGCAGTCTCTTTTCTCACTGTTTATTAGTTACAGCTTTTCTTTTCCAAACTGTTTTAATTTAGATTTTTGTAAAGAGTGACAAAAGGGGACTGAGAAGTACTCCCAAGAAACAGGTAATTGTGGCAGTAGGACAACAATACATGAACATTTTAATTTCAGCGAACAACACGATCAGGAGAGAAGACCGTGGCATGATCAGAGTCATTACAACATAAAGGATACACATGCATTGCACTACAGGATTACAAAGAAGGCGTTGCGCCATCATCCTCGTCATAAGTCCATAGTGGTCTATCCTTCCCCCCCCCCCATATTTTACAAACATCTTTTGTGGGCACCCTCTACTTTCATAAGTTACTCTTTCTGCAGCCATAAATAGATCCACACCTTTCCTCCACAGGCTCCACTCAGGAAGATTAGGTACCCCAGAAGCTCCCCAGCATTATTTACAGCTTTTTAAACGCACTACAATACCCACAATCTTGCAAACTCAGGCCTCGAAACCCAAGCTGGTATGGCCGGTCGCCATGGACTGAGGTATGTGGTTGTAGGATTCCCCATGGGACATCCATTACAGCTGGGGCAAAAAGAGAACAGTCTTGTGTGATAGGTGGCAGCAGGTAGTCTCTGTTGACATGTTTCAGGGTCCCTAAGTGCTACTGGCACATTATGCAGTGCGTAAATTGGTGCTTTGTAGATTCCCAGCATGGGGGTGGAGGGGAGGACAAGGGTGCACAGAGAAATACCCTGTCCTAAGAAGCTTGTCACCTGGCAAATGGTGGCATCTTGACATACCCTGTAGACAGAGCAGCAACATCTTACCTTCAAGTCTCCTCTCAAGGAGCTCCAGTTGAAGAAGAGAACACAACCTTAAGGGCAGAGTGTTCATATTCTTAGAACTTACCAGGAATGAATCCTAGCAGAAGCAGCCATTCCTAGTCAAAGGCAGGTTTCCTAATTTGATGGGATCTGCACAGCTCTCCAGTGCTCTCCCCTTATCTCCAGAAGGTTATAACAATGCCATGACTCCAGGGTGAGGTGATCCTTCTATTCAGGAAGAATTTCATGAGTTTGTTAAAGCAGCTCACTTCAGATGACAATTCAGATCACACAGCCAGCCCCTCTTTTCTGTCCTTGCACAGCTCAATGTGAGGCCTGGCACCTCCTGTGTGCTGCAGGGCATTCCTTGGAACTGTAGTTGATCTTATCAGCTCTTTTGCAGATGTGTGCACTCTTGTCTCCAGGAGGTGGGACTGGAGCAGCAGTGCAATGTAAAGGTCCTTCAACAGTAGAGTTGGCTGACTCCCTGGCTGCTGCTTCTCTATCTTGCTGGGATAGGGAACCAGGGTTCATTGTACAGGTAGTCCAAAGTATGAAGATCGTCCAGTTCCTGGAGAAGGTTGTAGTCTATAGAAGTTGAAGAGAGGCGTTCACTTTCTGAGTCCCTGCGGTCTTCACATAATAGTCACTCGTACAAAGTGACAATTATTCCAAAAAACTAACGGTAGCATAGATGGTCTGAGGCTTAGGTTATCACCAACATGCTGTTACCTATATTTACACAATTCTTCATTGCATTGCAACCTCAGAATCATATTAGTTCCCCTTAGATCCTGTGACATCAGATAGCAAGGAAGAGATGTCTTAGGAATGCCAATTCTTAGGGTACTGGAGCAATCAGTGGTTACTGCAAAGTGTCTGTGGTGGGTACTGCCCCTTACCACTAGTACTGCTGTACTTCATCAGAATAACATTAGACAGTCAGGGTTAGTCAAGCTGATCACAGATGTGACATAACACATTAAATCCCACACAAGAAATAGTGTCATTACATCTCTTTATCTCGTGGTTTGTACAGTAAGGAAGGTAAAATTAAGATGTGGACAGAAAAACAACCTCAAATATCGTAGTGTCTTCCATGAAGAAACATGAAGGCTTGCGTCTAAATCTTTTGTGATGCACAAGTATAGGGCCCTAGATTTTTTTACAAGTTGTAACACTATGGCAGATGTTATGATATGGGAAAATAATGTAGGTGTTCTCTGAGGCCACTGTGGAAATTAAAAATTATTATCGTTTATGACAGTCAAACAGAGTTGCCAGGTGGGGAAATGGAGGACGGGGAATTTATTGGTTTTAAGTTTGTGTGAGTAAAATCCCCCAAAACAGTCCCAAACATAGAAAAACCCAACATCAAACTGAAGCAGGACTTTAAGTTTAAAAAAATAATTTAGGATGCAAAGTCAAATTCACTAAAGTTTTGGTGTCTTAAAATACAGAGCTATTAAAGATCTGGCAGTCAGGGGGTTTCAGTCTCAGTTACTGAAAGCAACTGAAACAAAAGACCAGTTAGAGCTCCAGCTGGCCCGAAATGCAGAGGCATTGAGTGCTAGCTGAAGTGGACCCAAATCAAAGTCCCTCTGGCAATCCCAAATTTCAATATCTCAAAACAGACCAACTGCAGTCAAGATCGGTGTTGGAAGATGCACCTATGGAATTGAGTTTCCATCCACCGAAACTGCGATTTAGAGCTGGAGAGACTATTTAAAAGATTTCATAAATCAGGCTGCAGGCCACAGCCAACATAATGCAATCCTACGACCAGGGATGAAGAAGAAAAAGCTCTGCACACTTTTTGGGCTAGATCAGGTCACACAGAAATTCCATGGTTCAGGACTAGACCAGAAAGGTCATAAATGGTGGTGGCTTCTCAAACTTTGAAGTTCTAGAAGGCCTTTCTGCAGTTGCTCTTGTATATGCCTGTTCCAGCTATTCCACAAGATCCGTGTGACTCTTGGGAAGATTACTCTTGAGATGCTCTCCAGACAGAACTTAAGGCAACCAAGCCTTATGACAGACTTCCTCTTGGCCAGATATCTCTAACATCAGTCCAGTGTCCTTACCTTCAGTAAGGACCCAGCTACCATCAAGGTCATGTCCCTGGCAATTTACCTCTTTGGGTTGGTGCACAAAATCTTCTTGAAGTTCTGATGAATTTGGGCTATTGACATGAGACAACCATTATTAACACTGCTTTGAGGACACTGGCGGAATGCCAGAGCATTCAAACTACAAGCTTCTGTCAAACATTATGCTAATTTACCGAAAACTTTCAAATATGCACAAATAGCATTTTTGAAAGTTTTAATTTACACACACACACATGCCCTTTGCATTTAAAGTTACATTATAACATTCCTTTCTTAAGTAGGCAATGCATTTCGGTTTCATATTCTTGCCTGGACTTTCCAGGAAAGCAAGTAGAGGACTGACTGGTCCAACCTGGTCCAGGTGATTAGCATCTTGGCCTTAGGTATCCTCATCCAAGCCCTCTGGTGGTTTTGCTACACATGGCAGAACACAAGGAAGGAAGAAACATGGGTTTCCGTGATGTGGAAGAAAACTGTCTTAGCAAGGAAGGGGTGAACAATTTCTTCAGCCCACCACACAGGTTACAGCTTCGAGGCAGAGACCCACGAACAAAGAACAAAGAGGTAGTCACAGTCACATTAACAGAAGAATATAGTAACTTTTGTGGAAATCAGCGTCTTCCACAGACTTTTTCAATGTGTGCTCTGTGGACATATTCACAGTGTACACAGTCCCCTGGCCCCGCTTACATCAAACATGTGGGGCCTGAAAAGTGTGGGGCCTGAGCATTAACTCCCCCTCACTTCTCCCCTTTTGATGGCCCAGATCAGCTGCCACCAGCCGCAAGTCACCCCTTTTGCTAGGATTGGAAGCAGTAGCCAGTCTCATCTGTGGTTATAGAACATATGAAGTTCACTCCCAAACCAATTGTTAGGAAAGTCTAAGCAAAGGCCAGCACAGATGGTGGCGAGACAGTGGGTCTGCTTGGCTATGAATATCTAGTAAAATCAGTTGCTAGGTTGGACAACCATTTGTGTTGAGTTAATTCTTATTTTATCAAGTTTTTTTTAAACGTTTTTTTTTACATCAAAACACATCACGATATTTACACAAATACATAAATACATTCAATCCACTGAAATAAACATGTCAAACAGAATAATTAAACAAAAGAATTGTCACATAAATAGTCACATAGACAACTGTACTATGCCTCAGATAGATCAATTGTTGAGACACCAGTCCTGAATGATAATGAACAAGTGGACTAACAGATTGTTATATTGACCTACTTGTCAGCACTGACACAAGATACATAGTAAATTTCATAATAGAGTGCTATGACTAGGAATGACACAAACTGCTGGGTGATTGCAAGTGTGTTAATTAATTCCTATCAAGCCTCATCTATTTTGTATCTTGGAGGGAAGGACGTCGACGCGTTTCGAACCCAATATGATTCTGCGGGTTCTCCTCAGGACATGGACTTGGGGGTCGCTGTCACTTATTGATGCAAGGTTCAGGTTGCTCCCTCATTAATGCGCATGATATGCGGGAGGCGGGTGCCGGTACACGTTAATTTTTCAATGTTCAGATCTTGATTACTTTGTGTTTCAGCAGAGTTTGTTCTGACTGCACGCGTGAGGAAGCGACAGCCGCCGCACGGGCTTGTCAGTTGTCAGCGAGATTGCTAACGCTTCTGTCCGGCACCCATCTACTTCTGTGAGACAGACACGTGAAAACGATCCTTTTTATTTGTATAAACTGAGTATGAATTTTCAATGAATATTCTCATTTAAGATGCCCTGAAGCCAATTCGGAAAGTAGTACAGGACTGGAGAGCGACTTTACATACTCCAAAATGCCTTTGTAAACAAGTCCCTAACTGTACTGTGAATCAGAAAGTATTTCACCAGTAAATGTTACTCTGTACGTTGTGAGATGGGCGTCAAACTTCAGACTTTCTTTCCTGCTCGAGCCTGCCCATCTCTTACAGGAATCCGAAGTGCAAAATAATCCAGGAAACTTTAAATACCCTCAAATGGTTTCATTTTGTTCAGCTGTGATCAGCTTTGTGGCGCCTGGGTTTGATGATGCATTTTCAGCTCTTCCAGTATCAGCCTTTTCAGCCACAAAAACACTTCACAGAACAGTAAGCAGAATATCGCTGCGGGAGGGTCCCCTCCTCCCACACACTTCTGTGCAGCTCGTGACGGTGCATGTGGGGTAAGCATATGATCGGCTTTGTGGTTCCTGCTCTCGTGAGGAAACTGTTGTTCGCAGACAGACTCTGTTGGGTAATGGGGCAGCTTTTCTCTTACTGCACGAGTTTAAAAAAATCATGTTATGTGTTCTATTTATAGGCGAGCACGCGAGCCACCTTTGTAAATAGCTTATGGTTTTATTGTTGAAGCAAGAATACAGGCAAAAAAAATGAAATGCGCTAGCAGAAAAAAATGGATTGTCAGGTTGGTCAGGTGGCTCAGTGAAATAAGCTCTCTTGCTGACATATGAGGGAAAACTTAAGACCACAAACTCGATCCACAACATGGCCGAGTCAGCCCTTCATCCTGCTGGGGTCAGGATGAAAATCAGTAATGCCATTTTTAAAAGAGGCCTGTACAAATGGGGGATTAATGCTATCTAGGGCTTATGGTACCAGGATAATAAACGACAAGGCAGAGTAGACAGTGGGGTCAGTATTCCCAGAGTACAACTAAGGCGTTTGGAGAACTGTTTAATTTTGTATTACATGTAAAAACATGTTTTCGTCTTCACATTGGTTGAAATTATTAATTTCCGAACTTCTGAAAGATCTATGAATTATGGAGAAAAATTGCTGGTATGACAATTTCTGTGACATAGTTTATCGAATTCTTCCTGTAACGACAGGGAAGCGTGTGATATAAAAACATCAGAAATGGGCAGATTTTGGGGCGCGTTCGTGGGGTGGGGAGCAGGGTGTTTTCTTTGGTCTGATGTTCCGCAGACCTTAGGCGTGGATAATCTACAGTACCTAGAGATTTTACAGTATGCATTTCAAATGTACTTTGCTTGCTGGGCTCGGCCTATCTGGTACTATGGAAAATCAATAAAATCAGTTGTTAAAAAAAAAAAAATGGGCAGATTTTTTTTGAGTATCCTATTCTTGTTTCTCTGAATACTTCTGACTAAAGTAAGTCATTTTATTGGAGCTCATGCGAGTGCACGTAGCGTACAGGGGATTCCACCGTACACAACTCCTCATCAAGAACACGCCCTCCTTGCCCCCAGTGCAAAAGGGTTAGATCCAGGCCAGGCATGAGCCCCATAAACAGCTTCAAATATTTCCAACAGGCTGTTAACAAGTGCCCATTACCTAAACCTTGCGCAAACCCGTGTAATGAGGACATGTCCAAGGGCCAGGTGTATCAAAAAGTCAGTTTGCAATTTCCTAATTGTGAATTTCTGTAATTCCCAAGTAGGAAATCGCGAACACTCATGTCCAAATCTGTCGTAGACACATTGTACGATTCCCAGTAGGTCGTGAATAGGCCTACCTCATTATTATTCATGAGGTAGGTCTCGCTTTGCGACCCATTGGAAATCACGGAAATCACAGGGATGGTCGCCTGCTGAGGACAGCAGACCACAACGTTTGTGGCTGTTTTTTAAATAAAGCAAATTGTTTTTGTAATGCAGCCGTTTTTTTGTGTTTTTTTTTAAATCTTTTTTTATTAACAGTGCTCATCAGACCATACAGTACACAGTAATTCCAGGCGACCATAGTTGGAGATATCATAGAAATCAGAAGTAAATCAGTCATGAGGGATCAACACGGACAATCAGAAACCCCCGCACCTCTCCCCCCAACATCTACAAGCCAGCCACAGATTCTCTGTACTTCCGCAAGGGCGCCCACACTTTCTTCCATTTTTTAGCACACCCTCTACTTTTGTACACAGTTTTTTCAGCCCTTTGGCGCCAGTCGAGGTCTCGATTCCAATCCTCCAGCTGTGGTGGTGCCGGCGACAGCCCGTTTTTCTAAAAAGAAAATAGGATACATTTCAAAAATAAAAAAGCTATCTTTTCATTTTTTAAGAGTAGACAGTGGTCCGTGGGACAACTGCCTGCACTTAAAAAATGTTGGCACACATTTGCAAATGGGTTTCCACCAACTTGAAGTTGGTGGTAACTGCAAATGTTTTACAACCACATTTGCGGTCACAAAACATTCCTACACACCAGTGCGACACAGTAGAAGGAAGGGAAGCCCTTGGCATGCCCCTTCCTAATAGCAACTCGCAAACCCTATTTTGCAAGTCGGTAATAGGTTACCGACTTGCAAAATAGGGTTGGTACATGCCAAAAAGCATTTTACCGCTCAGCTTTAAAATGCTTCGTATCCCTGGCCCCTAGTGAATGCACGAGTGAGTGATCTAGTTTATTACAGAAGTACAATCCATTCGTTCTTTTTAAAAAAAAAAAGGTTTTATTGGGTTTTACATCTGAAGAAATAGTTGCACCAAGTAGTGCCTCAGAAATGCGTCACCATCTATCTATCAATTAATAGCAACATTTTTAAAACGCTGAATTGAATGGTGATCATCCACAGCTTCATTCTTTTCCTATTTCCAATGAAAATATTTGCAACTGGTGATGGCAAACCACATAGTGACAAAATAATGCTGATCTAAAACAGCTGTACAAAAGGGGGTGGTGATGGACAGAGCATCTGAATCAATCAAACACTCACACCCAGTCAAAAGATCTGGGTTTAATCCATCACCGTTCTTAACCCAACTCTGCCACCCCAGTTCAGACATGGCTATATGCAAATCAGTCTGACCCTGAGCCTCATGGGAACAGTCTAGCCCGAACTGCCAAGCCATGTCTTCCCTGGACCGGAAACAAGCTTCCGAGGACCGGTTTCTGGCATTCCAGCCGTCTTCAGCCTGGTTTGCTTGAATCCAGTGGCAAAGTGAGCAAGGGACTCACGTCTGAGCTTACCCTGCCACACTTATGGCGGCCAAAAGCGGTACAAAAGGGGGTGGTGATGGACGGAGCATCTGAATCAATCAAACACTCACACCTAGTCGAAAGATCTGAGTTTAATCCATCACCGTTCTTTGTACCGATCTAAAACAGCTAGCACATTAACAAATGTGTCTTCTTCTCAGACAGCAAGTACTTTTATCTATCTGTGATCATGCACAGGTAGATATTTGGGTCCAAGAAAGTTTTTTCATTTTTTTTTTATTTGGAATTAAATGTGCATCTGCATTTGCCGATATGTAATTAGGTAAGTACTCTTTCTGGCAATTCATAATAGGTTCTCCTGGTGCTGAATGGAAACACTGCAGAGGTCTCAAATGAAATGTTATGCTGCAAACATTTCTATTGCAGAGATATCTATTTATAAGACCATATGCTTCATGTTTTTTTTAACAGAGTTTTATATAGCGCGAACTTGACCCAGTATCTGGTATCAGAGTGCTTTACATAGCACCAGTACCGTTACATGAGGGGACACATTCATTTTTGTTAGGCACGGGGAGATTAAGTGATTTGCCTAGAATCACAGGATGTTTAGCGTCATTGCCGAAACTCAAACACAGTTCCCCATGATGAATTAAAATCTCTGCAAAATAACACATTTAAATTAGGTAACATACACCAATACATGGGGAGGGCTAGCGACACACAGTGCCTCAGATGTGGTCAGGAGAGGGGGGATTTTTACCACATTATTTGGCTCTGCCCTGACATACAGAAGTATTGGACGGAGGTCTTGAGGAAGTTGGGGGAGGTTCTAGAGGTCCCCTACCGCTAGATCCCAAATTAGTCCGCTAGGCATAACGAGTGATATTGACCTGAGCCGCCCTCTCCTGATCTTTGTAGTTCTGGCTATGGTGGTAGCTAAGAGGGATGTGGCGAAGGGGTGGGGGGCCTCTACCCCGCCAAGGCTGGAGGAGGGGTATGGACCAATACATGGCTGCAGAGAGGATCATGTACAAGGCAAGAGGGTGCCCTAAGAAGTTCAAAAGATTTTGGGGGAAATGGCTCTGATACCATGGCTCGGATGGAGGACTGTGAACCAAGGAGGGAGGGGTGCTCGGCTGCTTTGGTTGGGAGGTGGATTTAATTGGGTATGTGCTTTAGTATTCTGGGGTCTTTGAAGAAGCAATGTAAAGCCCAATGGAGAGGAAGATGGAAGTATGATTTTGTGGGAGGGGGGAGGAAGGTGGGGATGAAGGGTGGTGGTTGATGGTCTTTATTGACATGCCAGTTGTGATTATGCACTGTAAAAAGCAAATAAAAATATATTTATTTTTAAAAACATATACCAATACATTTGTTAAAAGAACCTCAATATACATTATAGTAAGAGAAGTTAATTATAAATCACAAACTTTATCGAGATGTATGACTGGGCTAAAAACGGATAAAAAAAACTCCTTATTTAACTATTATGATCATTGTCTATGTCCGAAGTGTAGTGCCCTGCATTGTACTCCGTTGGTGTCTGGTTATATTATCCAGTTAGAACAGTAAATAGCAGTTTGAGAGTTGCAACTTCTGCCTTTTAAAAACGGATCTCTGTGTTTGATCTGTTATGTTACTGTTAAATTTGACATCGCTTCTACAATATTAACAAATTTCACCAATCTGCACGCTAACTGGATGTTTCTTCCATCGAATCAGGCTTTTAATGCTTGCCAACGAGTTCGGATCCCTCTCACGTTCCAGACTGGTTTTAATAACAGTTTGTGCTCTTTGTCTAGGCCTCTGCAGCTGCACAACAAGTGGAGGATATCATCTTTGGATTCGTCGCAGATTTTGCAGTTTGTAATTGTGTCTACCCTTTGCCAAGGGGAAAGATGCTGATTGAACGGTAAAACACCCATCCTCAGTTTCAGATATGATTCCTTCGCAATCTTTGAGAATCCTGTTCCCAAGTAGGTTTGTGGCGTGGCCCTTGTGTAACTCTGAATGAGAAACCACCTGTGTGCTCTTTTGGATAGGGTAGATTTATCTTCTTCCAAAGATAATAACTTTACTGATTTGTTTACTAATTGTTTAAAGGTTTTCTGTGGGCCATTGACCTCCCAGAGTTCTTGTAGGACTAGGTAGTTTATTGCCGTTTGTAGATAGACCGCAGCTGGATTGTCTTTGTTTTTGTTCAGCTCTTTCCAGAAGTATGAGTTCATAGAACAGCTCTCTGCTCCCTTTATTTTGTACCAGCACTTTATGTAAGCCCCCTTCCATGCTACTAGCTGTTTTTGGAGGCCAAATTCTAGCCTTAGCTGGGCTGGAGAAATGTATTGAGGGAGGTTAAAAATTATTCAAATTGATTTCGACACCGCTTTATCCAGAACTGTCTCGTCTCTTCCTCTCATGCATTCACTTCCGTGGGTGATGGTAGGTAGCAATTTCGATCGAAAGGCTTCTAGAAGAGGCAATAGATCAGGGCCTGTTATTCTTTGCTGTATTCTTTTTAGTGCTACTGCCAGTGCTGTCCCTCTTGTTCTAATAGTTGCTTTGTGTTGTCCAAAGGAACCCTTTCTGTCAAAGATGATACCCAGCTATTTATACTCATCGACCACCTCCAACAATTTGCCCTGAAGTACCCAACAAGATTGCCCTGGTTTCCTTTGGTTCAAGATCATCACTTTGACTTCTCCAAATTTATCGTTAGCCGGTTTCTGTCTGAGAAGCTACTTGTAGTGTTTATAAGGTGTTGAAGGCCAACTGGAGTTAGACTGATCAATATTAAATCGTCCCGATACAATAAGTTTGATATTCTTAAGCCTCCTAGATTTGGGGAATGGTGGATACAGTTGTCGAGCTCTGATGAAAGATCAGACAGGAAGAGGTTAAACAGGGTCGGGGTAAGGACACATCCCTGCTTCAGCCCCTTAGTGGTCGTTATTTTCCTCGACAGGATGTTACCAGTTCCTAGTTTTATTTGGATCCTTGTGTCAGAATGAAGTGCAATTAGTTGGTACAAAAGTTGTGGGTCAATGTTCCAGCCTGATTGCTTGTCCCAGAGTTTACCCCTGTCGATGCTATCAAAGGCAGACATATAGTCAATAAAACAGATAAATAGTGGCTTCTTGATTTTTTCTGAGGCGTCTATTAATAAACAGAGAGCAAGAATGTTTGTTGTTGTCCCTGTGCTTCTTTGAAAGCCTGTTTGGTTAATAGGAATTAATCCTTTCGCTGATGCCCATTCGTTGAGGTCCTCCAGTAATAGACCAGCAAAGTATTTAGCATCTATGTCAATAAGGGCGTTTAGCCTGTAATTCTTTTTTTGATTTTTACTACCTTTTTTTTAAATATAAGGGTAATAATAGATCCTTTCCAGGAGTTTGGGATTCTTCCCACATCCAGGATGTTTTTAAATAGGGGACGTAGGTGTTCAGCCCAGTAGGCTGGGTCTTGTTTGTATAGACTTGGAGGAATTCCCTTGGGCCCCGGAGCTCCCTCTTTCTTGCCCTTAGAAATTCGGTTCTTGATCTGTTTGATTGTGAGTAACATGTGATTCTCTTCAGCTAAGCTCTTTCGTGACTGTAGATAGGAATTGAAGGCTGTGGTGTCTTGGGTAATTTCGTCTGTTTTTTGTTAAAATGGTGCTGGAGGTAATTAACCCAATCTTTTTCTCTGTTATCTGTGAATTATTTCATCTATTACTTGCTACGATAATTATGTTCTGTACAATGTAAGATCATCAGTGCAGATATATACCTGCACAAGTGGACACTTTTTTATATGCTATGCAATTGTACATATGATTCTGCGAATTGTTTAGTGAGATTATACTGTGAACATTCGTAATGTGTAACTGGAAAAAACCCAATAAAATATGTTTCAAAAGAAAAATCTGTGAATTTATTTCATAAGTCCTAGGATTGTCTAGGTTATTCACTGTGCGCCAGAATTTTGCGCTTTTATTAGTTTTGACGTTGTATAGCAGTTTGGCCCATATCTTCTCTGTAGAATTATGCTTTATTTGCCAGGGAATTTTGTTCTTTCTACACTTTAGCTTCCTTAGTTCTAACTGTAAGCTGATGTCGGGGCCTTTCTGATACAATTTGCAAATTACTCTGTTGATTTCCCTTTTTATTTTCCTCAGGTCATGGGCTTGATTTGATGCAGGGTTCATTCTTTGTTCACTCTTGTCTCCAGTGGGTAGTCTTTGATGATTCTTAATTCTGCTTATAGCTATTCCTGTGTTTGATTTCGCGTTAGCTGAGCTGGGGCTTTCTGAGAAGTTCTCCCAGGCCTTGATGATATCTCCGTCGTTCATTCTGTTTTCTTCACCAGCAAGTTTTTGCCAACTCCAGAAATGTTTCCTGATCCATAGAAAAGGAGAGCTTAAAGACTTTTCCTAAACTTTGTAGCACAAAAAGCTGGATACAGCGATGAACTGTTCAGCTGCAATGGAAGCTTGCCTGGTGTATTTTGAAAGTAAGAGGATTAGAAAGGAGTCCTCGCTAAAAGAGGCTGGGTCGAGGGTGCCAATGCTGGAAACTAAGATAAATCAAAGGGAGGAACATTTTAAAGATTCTTGAGGTTAATCGTGGGAGGGTGAGTGGTGCTTTTCTGGCACTAGACAGTAAAGTGGAGATGCTGGAGAACCTGAGAGGTGGTGCCCATCTCAGAGTGTTGGAGCATATAACTATCTCGTGAGACAAGTCAGTTGGTGTAGGCAATGAAATGTTTCTGTGTGGAGCACCATGGTGGAGATTTGCTAAGGATTTCAGCAGTGTTTGTGTTACAAAAGTGATGCAAATCACCACAAAATCTTTTTTCTGTAATTTACTTTCCAGCTCTAAAATTGTTTAGCACTGGAAATAATGTATAAGTAATGCAAAGCAGCGCATAGCACTGTTTGCATTACTTTGCGCCATGGTGGCGTACCAAGGGTGGTGCATGGGCATTCTATTCACATGCAATCACCCAAGGTTTCTCACGCCAAACCCAATCTATACTACTATAATAAAGGAAGAACTTTCAGCCTTTGAAGCAGGTAAGCTCGGGAACCACAGCGCCAATCCACACACCCGATACACCGTTGGAATCGTCAGGGTGTGTAGATGGTTATAGGCTATAGAAATTTAAAAAATAAACGTTATTTAAAAAATTTACAGTAAAAAAAAAAAGTAGTTCCTCCGAAGTAGCACCGGCTGCGACGTGCGTGCTCACGTCAGGAGCGCGGGGAGAAGCGGCGTCCAGGAGCGCGATGAGGAGCGGCGGACATGGCGCGGGGGAGGAGCGGTGACGTGAGGAGCAGCTGACAGGCCAGCGGCGGTGTGAGCAGCGGACAGGCGGGAGGAGCGGCGGCTCAGGTAAGGAGACCCATGTCGGGGCAGGCGGGGGTCGGAGCAGGCGGGGGTCGAGGCAGGCGGGGGTCGGGGCAGGCGGGGGACAGGCCGGGCGGGGGCCCAGGCTGCTGGACAATGTCGGGGCGGGCAGGGGTCGGGGAAGCCTGTTGCTCCCGGACAAGGTCGGGACTGGCTGCTAGTTTACTAAATAAAGTAGATTGGATTTAGTGTGAGAAAACTGCGCCCTTTTCAAGTAGGCGCAAGGAAGGAGAAATGCTTTCATTTCTCCTTCCTTTTCAGACTTTGCATGTGTGCTGCACTTTACAGCACACATACAAAGTGGGAAAATGGTTAAAGTGAGTCTGTGCATAGTATTTTGTAATGGAAGGCTTCCTTCCAGTACAAAACGTACACTAGACTCACGGCTTCACCCATGCACCATGGCACAAAGTTGTCACTGCGGCGCACGGCAGCTGATTTGAGAGTGGAGAATGGAGCCTTATTTTAGTAAAGAGGGCGTTCTCCTCCTCTCCCCTTTTCACGTAGCTCAGCACAGCATTTGCAGCTGTTGCTGTGCGCTATGTGAAAAAATAATAAATCTACCCCAAAATATCTTCCTGACCAGAACAATACATGGCTATTCAGGAAGGCAGACAGGTTCTCTTGCAGGAGGATCAGCCTTCTGATGGGAATGGTGAAGCAACAATATTTGTGGTCTTGAAGGATCCAGACTTGAAAGGTACAACATTACCTAAGGCATCAGTGATGAAACATGCACTGGAGGCTAGATGAAAATGTATTATTTTGTTTCTAAATTCTAAATAAAGCAGACAAGTTCATGTTGTTTACTGAAATGCAGAAGTAGTTTCGGTGGCTGGCAAGAAGGCAAGAACTTCAAGTAGTGAGCCAAGAGTGAGTGACACTAGAGGCAAAGGCCGCACTTTGGTACCCTACAAGTTTGAGAGTGTAATCAAACAACCACTAAAGGTGGCAGGGATAGGACACCCACGTATAATTGCCCCAGGTACACCAGGTAGGAAAGTGCAGGAACATTTTGAGAACAGTAATAAAACATTTAATCTCTTCTTCAAAATAATAGCAATAAAAACAATAATAACAAAAAATGAAGGCACAGCGACTCACCTCTGCAAATCAAAGAAGCGGTGTCAACAATTGAACTGAAAACAGACCAAAAGAGGAGGCATGACACCGAATTTGAAGAGGCTTAGTTATGCAAGACAGAGAAAGTGAAAGAAAATGCTAATTCTCTAAATGACAATGAGACAGACCGACGTATTAAGTGTGACTCTCCTCTGTCTATCCACCGGTTCTGCCCACAGTGGAAGAAGAGCTGGATTATCACCTGAGCTTAATTTCCCATCACAACTGTTTGACCAACAGAACAAGGAAGGGATGGGTCTGCCCAGACCTGAACTGGATCACAACCCCCATCGAAAGCTGTCAGGGAAAAGACAGAATGTACTGAGCCTATAACTGAGACACCTTCGAAAATCAGCCCCAGGAATTGAGCTCTCATTCCAAATTGTCGAAGAGAAGAAGAAACCTTCCTCTAATGAGCTACACTATGACCCTGAAGGGAAATGAGGAGTGAAGTACATAAAAGAAACCAAATTAATTTTCTACACAATGGTCAGTAGTGGACAACCTAGAAAATAAAGAGCTGCAGGAATATATGTCACAGCAGAGCTCTTGAAATGAGAATGAGAGCATTTTTGAAATGAGAATGAGAGCACCTTAGCTCCACTGAAAAAACGTCAAAGCAAACCTGGCAGCAAGAAAGCCTCATGGTTCAACGATGATCTCAAGAAGTCCAAGAAAATCTGCCGCTCCCTTGAAAAGGCCTGGAAAAAAGACCCACCCACCAGCACCAAGGACGCCTTCAAAAGCGCCACCCGCATTCACCACCAACTGATCCGAAAAGCCAAGAAAACAGCATTCAAGGATCGACTTGACAACAACGCCCATAACAGCAAGGAACTTTTCAACATCGTCAAGGAATTCTCCAATCCCTCGGCCAACTCCAACGACATCCCCCCCTCTCAAACCCTCTGCGACTCCCTAGCCTCTTTTTTCCACAACAAGATTGCAGACATCCACAACAGCTTTGACAACCAACCCGGAAACCAACCCACCCTACCATCTGCTGACCATCTTCCCCCCGTGAACACCCTTAACGCCTGGAACCCAATCTCCACTGAGGACACCATCCGCCTGATGAATTCCATCCACTCAGGATCCCCCACAGACCCATGCCCTCACCACATCTTCAACAAAGCAGATTCCATCATAGCACCACACCTCCGAGATGTCATCAACTGCTCCCTCAACTCCGCTACCTTCCCAGAAGACTGGAAACACGCTGAACTCACCGCCCTTCTGAAAAAACCAACAGCGGACCCCACCGAACTCAAAAATTACCGCCCCATCTCGCTTCTTCCATTCCCGGCCAAAGTCATCGAAAAAGCTGTCAACAACCAGCTCGCCGCCTTCCTCGAAGCCAACAAATCCCTCGACCCCTCACAATCTGGCTTCCGAGCAAAACACAGCACTGAGACCGCCCTCATCGCAGCAACAGACGACATTCGAACTCTACTGGACAATGGAGACACAGTCGCCCTCATCCTCCTCGATCTCTCTGCAGCATTCGATACAGTCTGCCACAGCACCCTTCTACAACGCCTCAATAACATCGGAATCCAAGGAAAAGCACTTGAATGGATCACCTCGTTCCTCACCGGAAGAACCCAGAGAGTCCGCCTTCCTCCATTCAAGTCCGAGGCCTCTGAAGTCATCTGCGGCGTACCTCAAGGATCCTCACTCAGTCCCACCCTCTTCAACGTATACATGAGCCCCCTCGCGGCCATCGCACGCCAACACAACCTCAACATCATCTCGTACGCGGACGACACTCAACTGATCCTTTCCCTCACCAATGACCCCAGCACCGCCAAAACTAACCTACACGAAGGAATGAAAGAAGTTGCCGAATGGATGAAACAAAGCCGCCTGAAACTGAACTCAGACAAAACAGAAGTCCTCATCTTAGGAACATCCCCCTCTGCATGGGACGACTCCTGGTGGCCGGAAGCCCTCGGAAAAGCACCCATCCCGACAGACCACGCACGGAACCTAGGCGTCATCCTGGATTCTTCACTCTCAATGAACAGACAAGTCAGCGCCGTATCCTCTTCCTGCTTCAACATTCTTCGCATGCTCAGAAAAACATTTCGCTGGATCCCCTCCGAAACAAGGAAAACAGTCACCCACGCTCTGGTCACGAGCCGACTGGACTACGGAAACACCCTCTACGCAGGTACCACCGCTAAACTCCAGAAAAAACTCCAACGAATCCAAAACGCCTCAGCCAGGCTCATACTAGACATCCCACGCAATGAACACATCTCTGATCACCTTAAAGACCTCCACTGGCTACCCGTCAATAAGAGAATCACTTTCCGACTGTTTACCCACGCACACAAATCACTCTACGACATCGGACCAGATTGCCTCAACGCTCGACTGTCCTTCTACACCCCCTCCCACCAACTACGTTCTTCCAGCCAAGCCCTCGCCACTGTACCTCGCATCAACAAGACCACCATGGGAGGCAGATCCTTTTCATACCTGGCTGCTAAAACATGGAACTCACTCCCCGCTTACCTTCGCCTCACCCAGAACCACCTAACGTTCAGAAAGCAGCTTAAAACGTGGATATTTGACAAATAATCCTCCTCCCCTTCCTAAGCGCCTTGAAACCCTCTGGGTATGTAGTGCGCTATACAAATTTTATGACTTGACTTGACTTGAGATCAACATTGTTTCAAATTTTCTCAGCTACTCTGCTCACTAACCATTTCCATTCTCCCACAAAAAGGAAATGTCTCTGTCAGTCCATAGATAGGAACCAAGTGTTAAATTGGAAAAGAACTATGAAAGTAAACACTGCCAGAGATCAAAAAGGTGAAATTATGCCAGATGTATTCTCTTAAGAGCTCAAATACACATCTGAACTAGAGTCTGAATCTAGCCTGAATCCATAAAGATATCTGAGATACAGACACAAAGAAAGACTTTGAATAGAGGAAAAGGAGTATCTACTGAGAGAAAGAAATCATACATCACAAACAATAAAAGGATCTTGAGATCTTTACAAAACACAAACATTATCCAATCTGAACCGAGAGAGGAAGTCAGATTAATAATGTTAACTGGAAAACGTAAATACAAAACTTGAAATTTTGTTGGGACAACTCAAATAAAACAAACCAAGACTTGACTTGGTTGAGAAAACGTGCACTGAGTGGCAATCAACAAACAAGAAGGACATCAAAAAATTATAGTGAAAAAGGAGAATTTTGAAAATAGATTCCACAAGCAGAATCTAAGATTTATTGTAGCTCTGAAGAGATGGAAGGAAACAAATCAGTACAAAGGCTTATGGAAACCTTAATCAAAGCATTTGTCTTGTTGACTCCAGGAGAAATATACAGAAAAACAGACATTTGCAAGGGCACATCGTGCCCCATTCCAAAAATAGGGGCCCCTCCCATTCAGTACTATTATTTTCTCCAAGGTTTTCGAATCAAAGAATAGAGAAAGAGTCAGGGTGCAAAAACTATTCATATTTTTAAGGCCCTGTCTTTAGAAAGTGCACATAATAATAAGGGAATGAGATCACTGATCAACAAACTTAAGGGCTTAGTAACCCTGAAGCACATCGTGCAACAATCTAAATTGAAAGTGTTCTCTTCAGGAAATTATTTGATCTTGAGTGAATTTGAAGTAGCTAAGGCATTTGAAGATCAACTGAAAGTAGAAAATGTTGAATCTAGAGTGGGAATAAAAATCTCATCTAAACAAGTACCACAATATACTCTATGTCAGACATTGATAAAACGGAAAAAACAAAGCAGTACTGATGGCATCTAAAAACTGGCATGTGGGGGGGGGGGGGGGGGGGAAGCACCAAAATATCTTTAATAGAAATAGAGTCTAGGGGAATCAAGGCATAATGATTACACCTCTACTGGAATTAAGTAAATAACAGTTTTCATTTGTCACCCCGAGTGGGACGGGTATGCCCAGACGTGGGTCCCGTGCTCTCCATGCCGTTCAGGCTGGATTGTTCCCATTGGACGCAGGGTCAAGACTGATTTGCATATGGCTGGGTTCAAACTGGAATGGCATGGGGAGCAAACAAATGATGGATTTAGGCCCTTGTCTCTGTACTGGGGTGAATGTATGACGTTGTTCTGCATCTGTCCATCAATTGTTCTTTTTGCAAATAATGGACTCATGCCAAACTCTCTGGTCCAGATGTGGCCCACCTCTGGTTAGAAGGAATAATAGCACAATCCAACTAACTTCATGGGACACCTAGGCAAGATGAGGATTGCACTTGAAACTTTATTAACAAGTTTCCAACTGGTGGATTGCTGGAGGGTACTTAATCCCACTGAAACAAGTCAGACAAACAACTTTATTTTTTTATCCTCATCTTTTAAGTGTAAACCCACTGATATCAAGTTTCCAGTTTTTTTTGGCTCACACTATGATTTCAAGTGTGGAAGCCCCAGATACTTATTCTATCATGCTCATTCTATGTAAATCCGCACCAAAACGTATGAAATCAGAACCTTAGAGAAAGTGCCCAAGTATCGAGCCCATGTGTTCATGGAGTGGGCTATCAAGGAGCGGAACTAGCCAAATGTGGGTGCACAGGTCAATATTCAGGTGCTTTCCAAAGAAGCAAGACAATAACCTCTCAAGCTGCATATTGATAGTGATAAGGAAAGAATTCAAAATGTAAAACTCCTAGTTTGATGGCCTAAGCCACAACTCACATACCTGTTGCTATTTCACCATTGCTACCTCTGCATCCTCTTGCTGAGCTGAGCACCTTAACCTGACATCCGATATCCATTCTTGAGCACACTGGAAACAAGAGGGAACAGAGAGGTAAACCCAGGAGTATATCCTCCAAAGCAAACTTTGCAAAAGATGCTCTGAGTGTGAAAATGGTTGCCTCATTTTTTAGGTCTACAAAGAAAGGAAAATCCTTTTTATAGGATGAAAGCTCTCACCCACCAAAGGGTGACATGTTTCATTATAGGGATTCTCCTCACATTGATACCCCTGAGAGTATGAGTGTCAGCTACAACCCTCAAGAAGAAGGGAGCTCTCGGAGATGGATGTCACTAGGGCCGGACTGGCCGTTGCGGGCACTGGGCAATCCCCCGGTGCGCCGCAAGGGTGGGGGATGGTTTTGGGCCCCTGGGGGCCGTTTTTGTTACAGGGCCGTTAATGCAGCATAGCTGCAAAATCGGCCCTGTAACAAAATCTTCCGAAAACCGGCCCCCGGCAAAGAGCTCGGTCGCAATCCGAACCTCCCCCCCCCCCCAGAGGCCGGCCAAGCACTTTGCCGGGGCCGGTTTTGGTTCCCATGTCACTGAAGTGTACAAAGAGCAGAGGGGTACAGGTGTTTAGGAAAGGGTTAGAACTGCTGCCCAGGGCTTTAAGTGGGCCAGGTCTCACCAGGTCAGAGCACCTGCACTTTTTTAAAGGGGGCATGGTAACGGGTCTCTATCGGGCTCTGTTTTGTGCCTGCTGTCAATGCAGTCATTTTTTCCGGACTGCAGTGACAGCAGGCACATCAGTGCGCGTACTCACACTGCTCTTTTCTCAATAGAGGAGAAGTTACTGCAGGACGTCATGCCAGGCGAGCGTTGTAGGGGGAGGTAAATCCTTTAAATCAAGTCATTTTCTCTCTGGATTTCCCTTCTCTTTTTGAAACTCGGAAGCAGCAACACTGCCCTAGTGTCCTCAGGGCTGTAAGTGGAAGCTTTTTCAATATTATATACAACAAGCCGTGGTTGCTGCTTATTTATCTAATGCAACTAACAACCATTGACAAACCAACAGTCCTGACTTGTAGGTATGATGTTACTTGTTGTATTATATGTAGATGCAATGACAGAAACCGCAAAATACAAGTCACGCGGCACACTATGCTAAGCACGGATTTTTCAGTTTAAGTGTTTTAAGCCACGCCCTTAATTACATCGGCCACGCCCCTTTGAGAGACCCCGCCCCCCAGTTTTTTAATTCCACTTCAAGCCCTGCTGCTGCCTGATAGACCACACGTTTTTTTCTTGCTTCCAGGGGCAGGGTTTGTCAAACAAAGCATTTCTTAATTCAACCCACAGACAGCGGTCGACATTTTTCTGCCTTGAGAGTTACCTTAAATATAAGGTGTGTTGACAATCGTCAACATCTACTCCTCTCTACCAAAGAAAGTAATGAAGCAGAAGAAAAGATATGACGTGGAAAAAGAACATATTAAGGTACCCAACGAGTGGTAGATTAGATTCCGCTTCCACAGGGTTGTTGCCGTAAAACAGAATATAAAAAATGAACAAACAAGTGTGTGAGTGTAAGACTAATGAACGCAAACACACATAGGTCACTCGGTGAGTAAAGTAAACACTGCATACAGCCTAAAGGCAAATGTCAACATATGCTTACCCGAGCGGGTGTCAAAGCTGGTGTCAAATCACCTCCAGACAGAAGTCTGACAGGTTATTCGAAGATCTCTTTGTTTTTAGAAAAAACGGATGACCTAATATTGACAGTGATAGAAAACCCTGTCCTTCATGCCATCTGACAGAGAAAACCAATGCTTTTTCAGATGGGACAACGCCCCATCCCAATACAGGCTATTCTGGATTAAATGAGGACATTCTATGGACTATCAGGTAGATTCATCAAGCCGAAATCGGCTCGCAAAGGGCCAGATTCTGAGAATCTGGCCCTTTGCGAGCGCTATTTTTGCATTTGGGATTCATCATCCCAAATGCAAAAATCGCACTTCTAGAAATCGCTAAATTGCGATTAATTTCATTTAAGGAATCTCAATTTGAGATTCCTTAAATGCAATTCATGAACCATTTTAAATTTGCGAATTCGCAATATGGGGCCGATATTTACCGCGAAGTCTAACTACGTGGTAAATAGCAAAAACTTAGAAAAATGCACTTTCGTGCATTTTTCTAAGTTGTATGTTACACACACACATGTCCTTTGGACATGTGTGTGTGCGCAACACCAGTGTACATTACCATATCAGGGGTGCTACAGGGTGTCCTTTGGACACCCTGGCACTCTTGAAATTGCTTCCTTATTTGCGATTCACTAATTGCTAATCGCAAATAAGGAATGACTCCCCATTCATTCCTATGGGCCTTTAGCCCCTTAGGAATGAATGGGAAAGCCATTCCTTATTTGCGATTAGTAATTAGCGAATCGCAAATAAGGAAGCAGTAGAAATCGCATAAAATATTGCGATTTCTACATGCATCCCGTTTTGCGAGTCTTTAATAGCGAATCCTTAAAATTCGCTAACAAGGACTCGCAAAACGTTACTTTGATGAATCTGGGGGTATGTTACATGAACTCGGATCTTCTCTTCTGTATTTATCAACTTTATTAGTCCACACACAAGGGCTATGTCAATTAAACCTTCTATAAAAAGAGGAAGGTTATGTAAATCTCAGTGCAATCTCAATAGTTACTATTGTGGAAGAAGTCCCCTTAAACACTCAGACTACACTTGAGACTGTACAACTTTTTCCACAGGTCCAACAGATCGAGATAGAGAAATTGTTTTGCAATTGAGTGTGACAGAAGAATAATTTCACCTGAGTGCATATGCTCATTCACACCTGTATTGCTTTTTCTCCAGCATTCTCTGCTCGAAAATCCCATATATTGCTGTAATCGAGCATGACCGCTGCCTGAAAATAGGATGGCAAAACTGCATCACCTCCCTTAAAAAGTGATGCATTTAAGAGCGTGGCCAAGATGGTAGCTGAGTAATGGCTTTTCTCATTGACTCCTCCACTTCAGACTCAACTGCACCTTGGCCCCAACCACCAATCTGGCCAAAATAGAGCCCCAACTAGGGGGCAGCCCTCTGGGACCTGCGAAACACCCCAGTCTGAAGAGCGCTGTGGGAGTGCGGCCATGCAGAATACCCAAGATGGCGGCCTCGCAGAACAGAGCGTCATCTGGCGAGCTGTCAAGGAGACACTGGGCTGATCATCAGCACTAAAGCGAAGGTTGTCCCCTACCTGTTAACGTGCAGTCTTATCAGCACTGCGGAGTGACCCTTTGGACACTAACAAGCATTACAGCGGCAGACTATTGTTAGAGTTACTGGTGCCGGTGGAGACCTAGAACTTGGTCTTGCCTGGGGGCGACTTCAGGGAAAGTCTCAAGGCATATTTTGTAGAGGCTCTCTAGAAAACAAGATTCCTCTCTACGAATAATGAACACAGGCCTGTGTCCAGGGGAACTGTTGAGTGCCGAAGTTGGAACAGCTTTGCCACTGAATTTATCAGACAGCATGACCAATCCCCGCAGAAATATTAATCTGATAAACTTGAAGAGAGAATTGTCCCCTCTGTATTAATGTGCATCGCTGGAACAAGCAGGACCATTCCTGATGAAATAACTCGCATTTTTGGCTCCAATTCTTGGGACATTGACTCACCTTCTGTGGGACTCCTTGATCAGAAAATAAAGCGAGTGACCACGGGGGCTTGATTGCTGTGGGGATCCGCAGCCGGTGCGGGCAGATCCTGAACTCATTTTTTTTCTTCCCTCTTGGGACAATAAACATACAACCTGATATTAGTAAGGCACACTCATAAGCCCTACCCATATGAATTGGCCACAAGTTGCGAAAGGGGCAGTGAATTGCCACCCCTAGAAGTTCCAGCAATCCTGTCTCCAGAAGAGAAGCGGGACCCGTCAAAGATCATGAGGCAGAAGAGGACGAGAAATGTGATGCCCTCCTACTGAGCACTGATCAAGGAGTAACAGAAGCACCTATAAAATGCTCCTTCAAGGAAATGACAAGATATATCAAAAGACTTAGAGGAGATGGATGAAGCAAGATGTAGGGACCTAGGAGAGTGTGGCCACTCTGTAGTATGCAAGGGACGATTGAGAAGAAGAACTTGACACCTTCCACCAGGAGGCATTGGACTTGAAGGGAGCAAAATATTGACCTGCAATACCACCATGAAGATCTTAAGAACAGATTCAGACAGTCCAAAATTAGAATCAGAGGCATTCCTGAGATGTAAAGATAAGCGACATAGAAAGCTACGTTAAAAAACTGTTAAGACACATCTTAACGGAGTTTACAGGTGCCGATATTCACCTCTACAAAAAACATCCAACAGACTGTCCATCAAAATCTCTAGACAAACACTAAGACATCCTGACAGTATAAACCATTATAAACAGAAGGAAGACATCATGACAGTGGGGTGCTCCTCTGTTCTAATTGTATTCAAAGGAGCTAAACTGTGCCTCCCCTAAGACCTGTCCCCATCACTTTTCAAAAGTGATGGCTACTTAGACAAGCTACTAACTTTCTGAAGATACCGAGTAATAATGCAGAAGGGGTTATCCATTCTGCTTAATTTTCACTTGGAACAATGAGCCACACTCAGATTGTAACCCCCCAAAGTACAGGGGGAAGAGGCAGCGATTGGTGACTGATCCTCCCAATGGAAGCCAGTGAAGAGCCACACAAGGAACTGGCTCCATTGATTAACATGGGGTGGACAGACCGATCTCCTGTACGAGTTGACAGTGCTACCCCTGAGGAATGAGAGGGGATGTGCCACCACTATATCAACATACTGGGTCTGGATGGGTTACAGAACTGTGCGAAATTAAAGGTGTGTGCTCCTATCACTACGTTCAAATTTCAATTGTTACTTTGGTCTCCAGTTAGGGGGGAGGAGTTACACAAGTTGTTATGACCTGAGGTACGAAATTTGAAACTACTACAGTGCTCAAATCTTTGACTGAGACATCAAACATGCCCAGCTCAGATCCAAACACAAAGCTTTCATCTCACTAACATAGCCGGATGCAACAAGAAAGCAAATTCACACCTGGATGGCACAAATGATTAAAATACTGATCTTAAACGTAAGGGGCCCTATTGCCCCGACCAAGTGCCTGGCACTCCTTACAATGCTTAATTTAATCATCTTTATTCGAATGTATGAAAACATCCATAAAAGCATAGCAAACAACAAAGCAGCATTATACAGTACTTATCCAATAGTAAAAATGATCTGACATAATCGGTTAAAATACACAAAGGTAAAACTTAAAAAAAAAAACATTTATGTTGGGATTTTGTATTTATGTGTGAAATCTAATCAACTACGGGTGGCACTCTAGTAACCAGCATGTATGGCCCTAATTTATAAAGTGCCCATGTGCTAGAATTAAAATGGTTAAATGTATGGCTACAGAATTATTATGTTGCACAATTCTTAAATCTCCTATGTGTTAATTTTGATATTTCTAAAACAATTGAGCATTTAATAATATGCAATTTAGCCCAATCATGATATTGAAGCCATATTCTTTCTGATGTAAAAAAAACGACCATAAAAATGACCCAAGTCTGCAGCATATTTCTAAAGTAGGTAGTGTTTGCAGGTATACGTATGCAAGGCGATATTGGGCAAAGCTGTGCTGTTTTAATATTGGTAGAATGTATCTTTTCGGTATGCGAGTATAAAACTTGCAAAAGAAGACCACGTGCATCGTGCCCTGGGGCAGCAGTTTGTCACACGGACAATAAGACAGATTTTCTGCCCCGTCATTTATTTTTGGAAAACTGACTAGTCGATGGAAAATGTCAAGTATTAGCAGGGTTAAAACAAATCTGTGTCTAACGTGCAAAACTGATTTGAGATAAGGTTGCATATTGAAAGTGATTAGGATTAGTTGGTTCTTCAATACACTCAGTTTAGTTGCTTCGAGTGTCTATCTAAAGTCCTTTAAGTGCATCAAGCCTTTCTCTTTCAGTTTTTTTTGCTAATGGTGTGAAGAGTGTCTGGTCTTTCAAAATGCTCGCAACAGCCCATATCGTAAAGAAAACGTTGAATATACGCCAACCATGAAATTCTTGTGTGCAAACTGAGTTTTAGACAGTCAAAGATTCCACGTGTGACATCTTTCTGCTTTAGGAGACGTACTCTGTTAAAGGGGAATAGAGCAGATTAAAATCAAGATGCTGCTCCAGAACTAACCAGAGAGGTGGTATACCCATACTGATAGCTACAAGGTTCAAGAAGAAAGTTCTAAACACAGTGGCCAAAATCACTGTAAGGCTGTTAGCCGTACGGCTCTCCCTGAATTGGCATGCATTCACTATAGCAACGATCTATGGGCCCGATTCACAGAACTAACTTAAGACAAAATCCTAAACTTACCACTTTTGGTATTCACAGAATGCACTTACCACTTTTGGTATTCACAGAATGCACTTACCACTTTTGGTATTCACAGAATGGATTTACGACTACTAACTTTACGTCTGCATTCGGGCAAGAAATTCCGGCCCGGGGGTGGAGCGTCAGTCTTGGGGCGGAGCTTGCGGCCCAGGGGCGGAGCTTCCAGCTTGGGGGTGGAGCTGGTTTTTTTAAGCAGTGGCTTGATTACTGTATTTTTCCATATGGTAGGGTTAGTGCAAGATGTAATCATGGCATTAAAGTTGTCTGCAAGAACAATTGAGATCATCTCTGGGACCATTTTAAAAACTGAAGGTGGGCAGGGGTCATCGGGTGAGCCAGAGTTGGTGGGCATCATACATTTGTGAACTAGCTCAGGCGAAGTGGGATTGAAAGAAAAATTGGGAGGATTGGGGGGGGGTGGATTTCGGTATGGTATGAGTATGGGTCTGATGTGTATCATTAGTGAGTTTGTTAAAGTTGGAGTAGATATCACAGACCTTTTCTTGGAAATAAGTAGAAAGTGCATTGCACATAGGTTGAGAGGCTTCTGTAGTGGAGGATTTGTCATGGCCGGAAAGATGGGAAACAACCTGAAAAAGTTGTTTAATTGAATCTTGGGCTGATTCGATTTGATTGTTAAAGAAAATGCTTTTCTGAGTGATGATCGATAATTTGTAGTTTTTTAGCTTCTCTTTGTAGCAACTTTTTTCATGAGGGTCATAATTATTGCGCCACTTACGTTCCTGGCATCTGCAGCTTTGTGTTTCTAACCTGAGTGCTTCAGTAAACCATGGGGCAGAGTTTGAAAGTCTGTTGGCAAAACGTTTTTTTATGGGAAAGGAGGTGTCAGTTGCAGTTTTAAATAAACAAAGTGGAATCCACTCAAGGTGGTAGTGATCCCTAAAGTGATGGGGAAACACACAGTGTTGTTTAAATGCCCCTCACACACCAACAGGCCCCTTGGTGTCATGCTTCATCATCGGGGCCTTCGCACCCCTCTACGGGATGCGGCGTGCTACGACTCGCGGATACGCAGGAGCACTTTGAAGTGAACTATGTGTGGGGGTGTGTGTATAGAACCAAGGTGTGAGTGAGGTGAGGTGAAAAAAGTGAAAGGTTAAAAAATACCTGGCACGTGGGAGGAAAAAAATTTTTTTTTAATTTAATCCCCGGCTGGTATTATTAAAAAGGTGCAGGGCGTGGTTAGGTAGATACGAGTTAAGGTATCGAAAACCACTATTAAAGTGTCAACATGTTTCGGAGGTCACAGCCTCCTTCTTCAGGACAAGGGTTATGCACTTACCCTCCCCTTACTCACATGCAGAATGTTAAAGTGTATTTAAAAATTTACAAAATTACCACAATGTGTAATATTCCTAACAGTGTTTTTTAGTGTTAGCGAATGCAGTTGCGCCCAGTTGGCGAAAAAACCTGCAAAAAGAAATGCATAGATAAATACATGCAAATGTCACAGACAAATCAATGGAGAAGAAGAAACCTTCTCTGAGTATCACCAGGTCATACCAAAAATAATGGGACCCTGTGAGGAAAAGAAAAAACACAAGTGGACATAACAATACTGACACACACATATACAAAACACAGAATTACTCTCTGCTCTGATGGAAAGAGAGCACATAATAAAAAGGAGAAAGACTTCAGGGCATACATGGTCACTATCCATGTGGTAACTGTAACAACTGCCACCTCACTAAAAAAAGCCTGACCCTGACCTTCTCAAATGGGACACAATGGGAGCAACGTGTGTTCACGAATTGCAACAGCAAGAATGTTGTATATCTGATCACGTGCCCCTGTGGAAAAGAATACGTTGGTATGACAACAAGACCTGTTAAAGTGAGATTAAATGAACACAAAAGTAACATCAGATGTAAGAAACTCACTACCAAAATGTCAACCCATTTCATCGAACACCAACACTGTGTGAATGAGCTGCAGTGGACGGTTATTGAACAATTACCCTCAGAGGTGGGTCTCTTGGAAAAAGAACAACGGTGGGTGTTCAGGTTGGGAACTGACACAACGGGGCTTAATGACTCCATCCCTTGGAGCCTCTTGAGATAATGACTGTCTCTGATACACTATGTTGTCCATATCCTAAATCATGATGCATTTGGTCTATTAGGTCATACTGCCATCACCTCACCACGTGCACATGGCTTCTATGCCCTGCAACTGAGACTCATCTGTGCGTTAATTCTATCAGTTTTTTTCCCCTTGAAATCTTTTAGATAAAGTGAGCCCCGTTTAGATATTTATTGGGGTATAGGCACTATTGTATAGTACACGCTTCTAATTTATAGTATTGTGCTATTCCATAGCATATCTTGCTGTCCCTCCGTATTGTAATAGTTAATATTTGCCCGTTTGTGAACCCAGTTCAGCCCTGGAGTACACGCTCTTGTAAGCAAGGCGGAGGCACTGTACATTGCTCCTCCTCGGCTTTCACGGTATCATTTGTAGCGCCTCTGCTCCACGCATGCGCGGTCGCTTTCTTTGGCCGCGCATGCGTATTAGACAGGCTGTTGTGCGCATGCGCACCTTTAGTGTTCAACTGGAGCGCAACACCGGACCTTAGGTGATTGCGATCTCCGTATTTGGGCATATACCGATCCATATCAACTATCACCAATTACCGTGAGGGATAGTGTATATAAGGGCCCTGACGCTACACAGGCTCACTTCATCGGAGCCGCGTTGAGAGAAGGCAGGCGAATTGCCAGTGCAGTAACCGTGAGTTTATGGGTGACAAGGACGAGTTTTTTCCATCAGTCTGGTAGATTCAATATCATGCTTTTTTCCAACTGAACCTCGTTCATTAATGTTGTTTTAGGTCTTTTCTGAGCAGGAAGGAAGGATCCCCAATATACGCTTAGGCTCATGAGGTCTTATATTTTAGAACTCTAAGTAAGACTTTCTCCTTTTTATTATGTGCTCTCTTTCCATCAGAGCAGAGAGTAATTCTGTGTTTTGTATATGTGTGTGTCAGTATTATTATGTCCACTTGTGTTTTTTCTTTTCCTCACAGGGTCCCATTATTTTTGGTATGACCTGGTGATACTCAGAGAAGGTTTCTTCTTCTCCATTGATTTGTCTGTGACATTTGCATGTATTTATCTATGCATTTCTTTTTGCAGGTTTTTTCGCCAACTGGGCGCAACTGCATTCGCTAACACTAAAAAACACTGTTAGGAATATTACACATTGTGGTAATTTTGTAAATTTTTAAATACACTTTAACATTCTGCATGTGAGTAAGGGGAGGGTAAGTGCATAACCCTTGTCCTGAAGAAGGAGGCTGTGACCTCCGAAACATGTTGACACTTTAATAGTGGTTTTCGATACCTTAACTCGTATCTACCTAACCACGCCCTGCACCTTTTTATTAATACCAGCCGGGGATTAAATTAAAAAAAAAAATTTTTCCTCCCACGTGCCAGGTATTTTTTAACCTTTCACTTTTTTCACCTCACCTCACTCACACCTTGGTTCTATACACACACCCCCACACATAGTTCACTTCAAAGTGCTCCTGCGTATCCGCGAGTCGTAGCACGCCGCATCCCGTAGAGGGGTGCGAAGGCCCCGATGATGAAGCATGACACCAAGGGGCCTGTTGGTGTGTGAGGGGCATTTAAACAACACTGTATGTTTCCCCATCACTTTAGGGATCACTACCACCTTGAGTGGATTCCACTTTGTTTATTTATACATTTAGGGAGACTGAATCCACTGGCTCTCTCTCTCCCCCCTTCTGTTACAGTTGCAGTTTTAATACATGTAGTGTAATAGATGGCATCGGCTTCTGGATCAGAAGTGTCAATTTCTTTCAAGGGACCTAATTTATTACTAAATTCGGGAACATTAATATTTTTGCCAGGATTTAAAAGTGTTAGGTTTACAAGATTTCATGAGGATTGGAGCCAGAGGAAGAATATTGAAGCAAACAGCGGAGTGATCTGTCCATGTGAGTGGTATTATATGCTCCATGGTTAAGGAGTTAAGATTAGAAAAAAATCCATCTAATGTGTGTCCAGCTAGGTGCGTAGAGGAGTGGACAAGTTGGATGAGACCTGCTGCATTAATTTCAGTGAGGAGGGAGTGAGTGTCAGGATCCTCCTTCCTCTCTAGGTGAAAATTAAAATCACCCAAGATGGTAAAGTTATTTTCTCCAGGAATTGGCTCTAAGAGGTGACTGAAAGAGGATGGAAAAGTGGAGCGGGGACCTGGGGGGCGATAAAGCAAAATGCCTCTAAAAGAGGTGGAATAAGGAGTAACAAAGGTGAAATTCAGAGCCTCGCACGTGTTAATTCTTAAAGGTTCTGTGCGTAAGCGAAAAGTATTGTGATATATAATTGCTACTCCCTCCCCTCTTTTAAGCGATCTATCAAGTCTGATGTTAGAGAAACCCTCCGAAGTGGCTGAGGTAAAATCAGGATCGGACGCCTGGTCTCCCCAGGTTTCGGTGAGTAACAGGATGTCGAGGTGCCAACTTTCAATAAGGTGTGCAATTTCATACCTATGTTTCGGGAGTGATCGCACATTTAGAAGGGCTAGTTTGATGGTATTGAGGGGTTTATTATAAGCTGTAACAACTGGATTTGATAAGTGGGGGTGGTCCATAATATGAAATGAACAATGGGGGCAGGTATATGGAGCATAGTTTAGAGTATGTAGGTTGATCGAGGTGCAATGGGCATTATTGATGTTGAGAGATTTTAAGTAGCCAGCATCATAGCAGATACCGGAGTGTGATGGATGAGGGGTCTGTGATCCAGGGGGGGTGGCCCTAGGCTCGGAACAGGCTCGGACGGGCGCAGACGGGCTTGCCTTTGGCGAGCCTTTGGCGCGCCGCCAGCGCGCCCGCTGCGCCCGTCCGCTGCGCTTCCGGGGAGGAGGTACCATTTTATAGCGGTCAGGGTGGGAGGGCCGAGCAAGTAATCTGCTCGCCCTCTGACTCACCCAAGATGGCGGTGCTGGTTATCTGTTTGCAGCGTTAAATCGGCTGCTGTGGCCCCAGCTTCAGCGCGGTGAGCGCGAGCGTGCACAGAAGGTGAGAAGTGCTCAGGGAATGATTTAACAAATTATAACACGCAAAGTACAAATTTAAAAAAGTTTCATTAAAAAAGATTCACTGTTCCCGGCTCACGCCTCAGGAACGAATGCTTATATACCACAAATGTACCCTCAGGGATTCTACCTAGATGTGTAATGGTACTGTGGGCCTGACGTCCAAGGATGACGATTGCGGTGACTTTTGTACAGAGTTATTATATAGAAGATGGCAATCCTGTTGTGTGATACTAAGAATCCTCATGCATAATAAATTAGGCTAGTTTTTTAAGAAAACCACACAGCATTTATTCGGCACATAAGCAGGCAAAAGGCCAACGCTAGAGCCGTTATGTAGAACAAGGTAGGACAAATGTAGGTAAAAGGTTGTGCCGCTACCTAGGCCTATATTGGAGTACCTTGGGGCTCATAACAGTCCTGGCGATTTTGAGGCCTGTCATGGGTAGGTAGGATAGTGGTGATTAAAAGTACCCTCTTGCCCAATGTCTGGAAGGTGATGCACATCTTACCCTTCTAACCCCATCTGAGAGCATTAGAAGCTGCTTGAAAACTTCTTCTTGGTGGGCAAGTAGACCTACATAGTGAAAAAGCATGTGTATCTCCCTCAGAAGGAGGGGGGTTTTGGTATCCCTATACTTACTATTATCTAGTAGTCCACATCAGATATATAATGGAATTGAAGAAGAACGTCTCCAAGAAATACTTGTGCTTCATAGACCAACATAGTGCAGGGGTTCACATTTGAAAAGTGCTCTGGTTGCCCAGGATGCACAGGCCTTGGAGAGAGCATTCCTGTTTAGTTACTAGAGCCACCTTGGCTCCCTGAGATAGGGGTCCTATCTCAAAGGGCCTCACCTCTATGCCTTCCTCACTGACCTCCGTAATTGGAAATACCGATTTCTCACCTGCTCTGGCAGGAGAAATTTTCCTAGCCTGGCAAGAAGCAAATTGTAAAAGGGTGGGAGTTTTCTATGACTCCAAATTAATAAAAAAATGACTTTGGGATTACTGATAGGGGGAAAATGAGGTACACCTATGTAGGAAAGTGAGGTTCTGGTTCAGTAACCTCCCGCACTTTTTGCCTGACACTTGATGTGCCCTGGGTCTCTGCCAATCAGGTACCTAGAGCATGTGTTCTTCCCCAAAACTGTACCTTTGTACCCATAATTGGCACATCTGTGGCCACAGGTAAGCCCCTTGTAAAAGGTACCATTGGCACCAAGGGCACTGCGACCAGGAAAGGCCTCTAAGGGCTGCAGCGCCTAATGTGCCACCCTTAGAGACTGTGCGCCTTAACACCCACACACTGCCATTGCAGGTTGTGTGTTTTGGTGCAGAGAAAACTGAAGAGTCAACATGGCAAACGCCTTGGTGTGTAATGCCTGCAACCAACTGCCTGTGGCCTAGGTAAGTCACCCCTCCAGCAGGGTGCAGTAGCCCACAGGTGAGGGTGTAGTTGCATGATCCTTGTACCCCTACAGTGTCTATGTCCATTCTTAGACATTATAAGGGCAGTGAAGCCATAAAGAGTACATGGTTTGGGAGTTGCTCATCACAAACTCCACAGCTCTGTAATGGCTTTACTGAACCTGGAAAGTCTGGTAGCAAACTTCTCAGCACATTAACCTCACACTGATGCCAGTGTGGGATTTATTGTAAAATGCACTCAGACGGCATTTCAGAGATTGACCTGAAAAATGACCAGCCCTGGTGTGGTTCCTGAATGGCTACCTACCATTTGCCACCACCAACAAGTTTCTGGACCCCTTGGTAGAGGCCCTCAGCTCTCTGGGTCCAGACACAAAGCCCATCCTGGGCAGAGGTGTCATGCCTCCCCCCCAGGATTGGCTGGGTCCACGAAGGGGAAGCCTGAAAGGCCTGCTGACTTTGTTAGCAGACCCTGCCTTTTGCTGCCCCCAGCAACTGTCTCTCACCGGTTCTGACCCCCACTTTGGGTGGGAGAATCAGCAGGAAAACCAAGTTAGAAGGAGAGGTGTGCCCACATATGCCAACCCCACCCCTCAGGTGGGGTAGGCGAGGTGAAGCACACATCTCAGTCCCCTCCATCTTGAAGATGAGGGGACAAGGCCAATCAGAGAGAGGTCATGCCCCCATCCCATTAGTAGGTGGTATACTAGGGGATAGATTGGTCCCAACCTGCACACCTTGTAACGCCACCCTGAACCTTGTCACCTCAGATTAAAGAAGAAGAAAGAAGAAGGACCGAAGAGCTGTGTTAACGCAGGAAGAAGAGAACACCAACTGTTTTCGCCCCAGCCCTACCGGTCTGTCCCGACTTCGACCTGCATCTAGCGAAAGCCCGGCATGTCCAGCAGCCAGCAGCCATCCAGGACCCGGAGGACCGGCCCTCCCTTCACCAGAACTACTCTGTCTCCCTTGAGCACAGGATTTTCGCAAGCAAAGACACTAACACAGAAACCAAATACAGGCAGCTCCGTGGCTCCACGGTTCTGCACCTAACGCCCATGACCTCGATCGAGAGGCCAAACACCCATGGAGGTCTCCCCAGCGACCCCAACCGGAGCTGGTAAGAAGATCCGATGCCTTTAGACACCCCTGCACCCAACGCCCCACAGCCTTGGGTGGCATAACCAACGGTGTCCAGGCATTCCCCAAGGACCCAACTTACTACTCATGCTGGTGGTCACCTTCAGGAAACCTCCTTGCCAGAGTCTGCAGCTTTCTTTCCAACCGAAGATTTCTATTGAAAACCACAGGGCTCCTGATGTCTTCTTTGCACTCTGGTGGTGCAGCTCCTGTGCTGATTGTTGGCCCCTGCAGAGCAGAGCTGATCTTAGCCGTTGGAACTTTGCTCCCACAACCGAGTGGCCTGCTCACAAGTAGCCCCTGACCGAAGGCCCCCTAGCCCTATTAGGTAACATTGTGCGCCTGCACTCTGCACCCAGCCGCCCAAGTGCCAGTGGAGGTGCGATTTGAGTGGCTAACTGAACCTTGGGGAACCTTGGTTCTAACCCCCAAAAGCTATTCTTACAGGTCATTTACTTAAATGCAAAACGAAAACCTTCTTTTTTGCTCCCATAGGAACCAATGTTGTGATTTTTGTCCCAAAAATGTTGTTGAACTGACTTTTGTATGGAAAACAACGTAACTTTGCTCTACACCCAAAACGAATGTACTTACCGGTATTTTGTAAGACCCGTTGTGTGATATCTCGGCATATCACCTCAAGTAGTCAAAGTAACTGAAAAGTAATCTAAAAGTATCCTACATCAATTTCTATGTATTCTAAACTGTTTTGAAAGCAAATACAAATCTGTAACAATTCCTATTTCCACTACAATTGCATTCCTGTTTACACCTTGCATTTGAAAGCATATTTTACCTACCTGTGCCAAGTTATGCTTGGTGCTAGAAATAAAAAAATGAGTATACCTTTTTTATACCTACTTATTGGCCTGGATTCTGTCTGAGTGTGTACCATCAGCCTTGATTGAGTGAATACAATAAATGCTTAACATACCTGAATGCTAAGCCTTACTGCTCCACCACACTCCCACAAATAGAGCTGTTAGTGATTATCTAATTTAGCCTCTGCTATAACTCTGGGGATCTACTGGACTCTGTGCACACTATACCTTACTATCCCTTACTTTAGTATAGTATAGACAGAGCCATCTCCCTACAACCTAGACATAGGACATTAGACGATCTATGCCGCCATTAGGTCGCACACCAGCAGACACCATAATCCCATGGGTGGTCACTAAAAAAGATAAGCGCATTCTATCTGAAATCCATCCAATTCTCATGCACGCGACTACAGTAGGCAAAACATCTGCAAAGGCGATGGGAGGCTAAACTAGAACGCACTCTCTTAGATAAAGAATGGCTGGACAAATTTCACAGAACATGCACATCCATGACCAGTGCAGCACGCAGGGAACTAATGCATAAACTACACTATATTGGTTTTGTACCTCAGCAAAGATTAAAACGAAGAACCCCTCAAAATCAGCAGACTGCTGTGTGAACTACTCATTAGGGCGCTGCTCCGAATTGAAGAGATACTGGCAAGAAGTAATTTCGGACCCAGAATACACCACATGGCTGCACAAACTTCTGAGCTTAGGAAAAAAATTCTGCTGCTCTAGATTAAAAAATAGTCATTAAAAAAAAAAAGAATTGTGGTTCATGCATTACTTTCTTGTCCCAAGAATTTAAAGAACTTACTCGCCCAAGATACCTACCAGTACTTCAGCCTGCCTGTGAACACACAACATCCAGAGTAAAGCAGGTTAGGATGCAAAATATGATATGAATATGGGCACACTGGACATGATAGCCAACAATAACACCTGTCGCTCTGGGGGAGAGAGGCATGGGGGTTCTCTTTCTCTTCTCTGTTTGTCTCCTACCTGTGTCTTTTCTTCCCTTGTTATACCTACATCTCACTAAAAGGAACAGAGACGATATTTCAGGGTAAGTAGGGAGTTTATTTTTTTTTGTAAAAGATGTTTTTATTGACATTTTGATAATATAGAACCGCAAAAAGCGACATTCCCGCTTCACTTCCCTCGCAGGGGGCATGGTATCGGGCATACAGACTCATTGAACTCGGTCGATCAGTAAACTCTGGCCTAAGGATCACAGTTCGCATCTAGCAGGAGAGCATTGTTCAGAACCGACTTAAAGGCCCAAGGTCCGCAGCGGGCATCATTTCAGAGCGAGGTATCGCTAGTTCACCGAGTAGCTGGCCTGGAGCCCTAATCTGCATCCCGTACCCTTCCGCCATTTCACTGTGCTGGCGTCGCCAAAACACCACCCCCCAACACCCCTGCCCACCCCCCACCCTTTCCCACCCTGCTCCCCAGTGGTGGTAACACCCATTCATTCACAGAATCAACCATCCAAGGTAACTCAGGTCTGGAATAGATGAAGGCCTCGCAAGGAGGGAGGGCACACCGCAGATGGCTAACCGCTGGATAGAAAGCGGACCAGAAGACCCCAGCGGAAGGAAAAATTATTGAAATCGTTCCGGAAAATGTCTGACATCCTTTCCATACTTAGCAGTTTCCACAGCCTCGCATGTCATAGAGCGAGCGCCGGAGCCTCCTTTTTTTTCCAGGCTGCAGCCAGGGTCAGCTTGGCCGCCCCCGTACATAACCATAGAATCTTTTTATCCGCTCGCGTCTGGTGTTCGAGTTCTGGGTCTCGAAGGCCTAGCAGAATGTGATCAAGCGTGTCCTTGATAGGGTAACCCAAGATCTCTTTAATGTGGGAGAGGATTTCCTCCCAGTAGGGACGGATGATCGGGCAGTCCCACCATATATGGCGAAAGTCGCCCAGAGCTCCACAGCCCCGCCAGCATCTATCTGAAGAGCCCGGGAAGATCCTTTTCAATTTGGCTGGGTACATATACCAGTCCATCGTGGTTTTAAGATGGGCCTCTCGAAGATCCAGCAAGTGGTTGTGCTTCGCGATGTCACGCCACAGATGGGACCACTCGCCATCCGCAATGGGGCGGCCCAGAAGGTCCTCCCAAAGGCTCATATACCGTGGCCTAGGAGATATCGAAGTGGAGAGCAGGAGGTCGTACAGGAAGGAAATAGTCCCCCGCATGCTGGAAGTCTTTGCAAGAAATGCCTCAAAGATAGTGGGTGGCCTGGTAGCCGCGTCTCTAACGGAGGGTGATAGTGCCCAGTGCAGCATCTGGGCGTGGTGGAATTGTTCCAGCGAAGGGACCGAATAGTCCCGCATGCAATTAGCGAACGTGAGTGGCGCATCCCCATGGAAGCGGTGTGTAAGGGCGTAGCAGCCCCCGGCCCTCCAGGCGTCGAAGGGACCCTCGCGCTCCGCAGGAGGAAAGGCGGGGTTAAAATGAATCGGGGTATATGGGGACGGGAATGACGTCCATCGTTCGTCATGGGAGACAGAGTCCCATGCCCTCAGGGTGGTACTCGTGGGAGTGCTGACGTACGCATTTCTAGGTCTATCCTTCTTTGGCTTCCACGCTAGGTCCCAAATCGTCCTCCCCGCCACCGATCGGTCCATGTGCAGCCAATGCTTCTCAGACTCGGGCTGCGACCACTCTACAAGTATCCGGAGCTGAGCCGCCTTGTAATACAGGTGCATATCTGGAAGGCCCACTCCGCCCTTCTTCTGAGGGCATCGGAGAGTGGTGAAGGAGAATCGGGCACGACCACCCTGCCAGATGTAGCGGAGCATTATGGACCGGAGGCGGCCAAAGAAGTCGCCTTCGGGGACTATGGGGAGGCCCTGGAAGAGATTCAGCAGTTTAGGTAAGAGGGACATTTTAATCGCGTGAACTCGCCCCAACCACGAGATGAACATGGGTTTCCAACGGCCCAGGTCACTTTGAATCTTCGTCAGAAGCGGTGGAAAGTTAGCGGCATACAGCCTCCCAATAGTGGGGGTCAGGTGGATCCCTAAATACACTAAGGAAGTGAGGGACCATGGAAGCGGCGATAAGAGTCGAAGGCGGTTGGCCTCCGCTACGGGAAGTGTGAGGTTGAGAATGTAGGATTTATTCAGATTGACTTTAAATCCTGCAACTTTCTCGAAACACTCCAGGGCTTCCTGGACATTAGGAAGGGAGCGGGCGGGGTCCGCCAGGGACAGCAGGACATCATCCGCAAAGAGAGAGATCTTATGCTGTTCCCCCGTGAAGGGTATTCCCCGGATGTCCGGGTTCTCTCTAATCGCCACCGCGAAGGGTTCGATGCTCAGGGCAAAAAGCAGGGGCGTAAGGGGGCAACCCTGCCGCGTGCCGCGAGAATGTGGGAAGAAGGCGGAGCAGTGGCCGTTCACCACGACCCTCGAGCGGGGGTTGCTGTGGTTTGCCCTGAGCATTGTGAGAAACACGGGGGGAAATCCAAACGCCTCCAGGGTCCGGAACAGAAGGTTCCAATCCACTCGATCAAAGGCCTTCTCGGCGTCAAGGCCTACCAGGACCGCCGGAATCTTAAAGCGGGTGGCCTTCTCAATGAGGTGGACCAATTTCCTGGTGTTGTCGTGTGTCTGGCGGCCTTTGATAAAGCCGGACTGGTCCGGGTGGATCAGGGCAGGCATTAAGTCCTGCAGTCTACGCGACAGGATGGAAGAGTACAACTTGGCATCTATGTTAAGTAGGGCGATGGGCCTGTACGATGAACAAGATGCAGGGTCCTTCCCAGGTTTCGGGATGATTGATATCGCCGCCTCCGCCATGGAACCCGAAGTCATTCCCGTTTCACCCATGGTATTGAATAATCGTGTCAAGAAGCCACTAATGTCCGAGGTGAAAGTCTGGTAGAACAGCGCGGTGAAACCGTCCGGGCCCGGTGCCTTATGTGGTTTCAGCGCTTTTATTGCATCTCTAATCTCTTCCTCCGTAATGGGGCCCGCAAGGAGATCGTTCCATTCCGCGGAAACCTGGGGGAACGGATGCGCCCGTAGGTATTCCTCCTGAGCGGTCGAAGATGAAGCCTCCCCCGAGTAGAGTGCGGCATAATAGTCCCCAAAGAGGTTCGCCTTATCTCCATCACGGTGCACCAGGGCGCCCAACGGATCCCGGATACCTCCTATGTACTCCTTCTCCTTTTTGTCCCTGAGTTGGCAAGCCAGATGTTTCCCCACCTTGTTCCCCTGGGAATAGGATAGGCGCTGCAGCCTAAGTAGGGTAAGTTCTGCCCGGTTATTGTAATGGGCTCTAAGTTTACTCCGGACAGCCGTCAGAGGTCAGAGCGTCACCCTAGAGGGGTCCTGTTTGTGCGCCTGTTCGAGTGTTGCTAATTCCCGTTGCAGATCTTCCCGTTCAATACGTCTCCTTTTGTTGAGTGCGGAATTAAGTGCAATACACTTACCCCGTATGGTAGCTTTGAAGGCGTCCCATATCGTGAGGATGGAAGTGTCTTCCACTCGGTTGAGGTCAAAGAAATCGCGGATACTCTTCCGCAGCTCCTTGCAGTACATGTCATCCCGGGTTAAGGACGGTGGGAAGTACCACTTGCGATAGGCTGACGTCCTGGGGGACCATGTCAGACAGAGCGCTAGTAGGCTGTGGTCCGAAACAGATAGAGGAAATATACTGCCCTCTTGGAGATCGCCTCGTAGGAATTGACTCACAAAGATATGATCCAGTCGAGAGTAAGAGTGATGGACTCGGGAGAAGAAAGTGTAGTCCCTCACCTGAGGGTGGAGTTTATTTTTTTAACGTCTAACCGGAAGGGAGACTTCCTGGAACTGCCTCTGCCTCTGCCTCACCTTCCATTCTGGAACTCAATTACCCCAACCTTCTACATTATAAAAGATGAAACACTCACCCTCTCCTTTCTTCCTTTACTTTTCACCTTGCATCATATACACCCCTACCACCCGGCTGATGGTTGTGGGTGTGCGCGCATGTGTGTGTGTGTACGAAAATACCAATGAAGAGATTTGAACCACAAAAGTGATGCGCTGAAACTGTCTCCCATTCTCATATCATTCTTTCACAGATGGCACTTTCAGCATACGCACTTGGAGACTAAGGTGAGCAACATTCTCTGGGTTCTCAAAGGGATCACAATCTTTCAGTTAGATATATGGTGTTGCGAACACCAAGCTAGCATCAGCAAGGTAGCGAGGTGTAATTTGAATAAAGCGGAAGTGACCAAGACCATGCCATTCCCTATAACCATGACATACATAACTTTTTAATTCATGCAACTTGGTACTATTCTTCATGTATGCAAAACATATTGTTAGACGGAGAACCTGAGGGTCAGCCGAGCAAGGGGGAGAGGCCTCCTGGCGAGGGCCCTCTCCTCAGATCGTACGGCGGAGCAACCACCCCCCACAGACGGACGCCACACAAAGATAGGTTCTTAGCACTTTTATCGGTATTCTTAGGCAGGTTATTCTTAACGATACAGTAAGGACAGGATACTGGGATCCCTTCAATTCTAGTCTCTGTGGGAAGGGGGTAGCGGGACAGTCTCGGTACCGTTCTGGTACAGGGCTATCTGGCGTACAGTTCTTAATCCTCGAGCTGGCGGGTTTCTCTGGTAGGGGCCGGGGCAGCGCCAGCAGGCCTCCAAGGATAGTTCACGAAGATGAGCCGCGGCAGCGCCAGCAGGCCTTCAAGGATGGTTCACGAAGATGAGCCGCAGCAGCGCCAGCAGGCCTTCAAGGATGGTTTACGAAGATGAGCCGCGGCAGCGCCAGCAGGCCTTCAAGGATGGGTCATGAAGATGAGCCGCGGCAGCGCCAGCAGGCCTTCAAGGATGGTTCACGAAGATGAGCCGCGGCAGCGCCAGCAGGCCTTCAAGGATGGTTTACGAAGATGAGCCGCGGCAGCGCCAGCAGGCCTCGAAAGATAGTTCACGAAGATGAGCCGAGGCAGCGCCAGCAGGTCTCCAAGGATGAGTTCGTCTCGGGGTCTCTCGACTCCAGGATACCACTCCTTCCTCCTCTGGAGCTGCCCCAGTTATAGGTCTGGTGCCCTTTGAAGTCCGGACCTTCGCACTTGGAGGTCGGGGGGTCCGGGATGAGGGAGTCCAGACACCCAGCAGGGGGGGTGGAGCCAGCACCCAGGGAGGCTGGGGGCGATCGAAACCAGGCGGAGGGGAGCCATCGACACTCCTTCTCCCATTGACTCGCCAAGTGGTCTCTTTACCCCCTGGGTGAATGGTGGTGTCTCGATGTCGGGGCTTGGCTGGGCCGGAGGCTGAGGTCGACACGAGGCCACAGGGCCTGGTCGTGGAGGGTCCAAGATGGCGGCTGGGCCGGAGACGAGGATCCGGGAAAGTGTCCGGACCAGCCGAGAGGGTTGAGGAGATGAGGTCGAGTTCCGTCGGGGGAGAGCTGGGGGCGGCCCGGAGGGGCGGCAGGTGCGGCTCTTGTCCGGGGAACAGGGGTAGCGGTAGTCCGGGACCCGCCATGCGGGAGGGGTCGGACGAGGCCGGGTCCAACACATATGATGTTTTCTTTAGCTGGTAATAATGAGTCCACACAAATCTGTAGATTTTATCCCCTTTACGCCATGACAAAGACCAAAGACCATCCATCTCAAAAGCTCACCGTCCAGGAATGACTTTACTGGACGAATACATTCTAAAGTAAACCTTCTTATCATAACTATGCCACATATTCCAATCCCCAGTAAGAGCTCCACCAGAGAATATGACAGATCTTTCCCCCACAGAACATAACACTAGGAGACAAGTACAAACAAAATACGTGACATCAAACACAAGATGCAAATCTATTACAAAACAGATCAACTTGTACGTAACATTTTGCTTATAGGCTACAGAGAATAAGAAATGATCTCTGTACAACAATCTTCCGGGCGCCATTACCATGTGGTGCTATTCGTGATACTACCGGCTCTACATCGCTTCGAGGCCAGAATACAGAAATTTCGTTATTAGACGTGTGCTGTGTCTATTTGTGTCATTACCTTGATTCAGGAACTCCATGATCCACTATATATTATCGCTCGAACATTCTCCTATGGGAGCCCCAATTGCTTGTTCTTACTGAAAATACCTCACACGGTTTTGGATCTCTATTTATTATTTGCTGAGTTCGAGCGGATATATTTTTCTGTGCCACAGTTTACATTCACACTTTGGATCACCCTAGTGGACGATATGGACCTCTGTTCTTTACTATGATTCCTGAGTCCATCAACCTCTGTCATACCTATATGACATTAGGTAACACACGCCGTGATACTTCCATCTCATAGCCTTGAAAAAGTCTTAGTACTGATTGTTAGTACTGACGAAACACGTTTCGGCTGTTTTTATCAACTTTGAACTCTTTGGATCTTCAAATAAAGAAAAATGAAAATATGAACATTAACTTCATCTGCTCCTTTGTTCTGTCCTGAAAGTGAAAGTATAAGATATACACAGGTTGGATATTGTGGATATTATATGACTTATTAGTCTCTGTTTACACATGCTCTAGGATTGTGCTTCCCTGGATCCTTTCTCTTTGGTTGTACATTCTAAAGTAAACCTTCTTATCATAACTATGCCACATATTCCAATCTGTACAACAATCATCCAACCCAAAAAATGCCATCTTTAGGTTTGACCACTCCTTTAAATATTTTGATGATTTTGAGACGTTTTCTAAATGTAGACCAACTATTTCTCCTTACTTCTGGAAGTTTCAAACACACCTCATCCCCAATGCACACCTCAGTATTAGCAACTGCCTTACTGGTATCATAAAGAGTTTTCTGTAAACTTTGCTTAGACCGATCTCTCATTCGGACCACATTTAAGTTTCTAGAGATTCCTTCCTGATCTCTCACTGTGTTTACAACCCAAGGTGTAAGCATCATGGTGCATGTGGTGTGTTTCTAAAGCCCCAACACAACATTTTAATTTCTCCTCTTCAATCTCTGACCACACTTCTAGCACGTTGTATACTCTTTCCACACTTGAATCGCTTGAGCATGCCATTCAGTTGCGGGTGGAATAGACAACATTTTTTATTGTACTGTAGTTCCTATATTCCCAATAGGCTCTGCGCATTGGAATAACATAAACAATAGCTTAGACGTAGGACTGAGGTCGACTGGGTCTCTATTGAATATGTTAGACTTAATTGTGTGTGCCAGCTAGCTCAGAGGTCACTAGAAACTTTCTCGAGTAAACCAGAAGGTGTTTAGCTTTCCTGAATAGACAAGAAGGGATTAGCTTCTGACAACCATATCACATGACAACTTTGTTCCCCCTGCAATAAGGAATATATCTCTAGAGTCGCAGAAACAACAGAATAGCTATTCTACTCAGTCAATCGTGCATGCTTCGTCTCACCAGAAATGCAGAGAAATAGAGAGACGGGCGTTTTCAATAAAAGGGTTATTTATTGAGCAGTCTTCTTTCTCATGCAAAAGAAATGAATTGCCACAATTGCAATACTTGTTATAAAGTAAAGTGCGTACAGTAAAAGGAGTATTATGAAATAAAACTGTAAAAGCATTTATATGGTTTCTAAGTCATATGATACTTAAAATGGATAAAATACATACAATGATAAAATAATGACTAAACGTACTCAACTGGTGTTTCTAAGAAAACGCCTACCCCAGTGTACCTAACCTAAGCCTAGTGCAGGGAAGGAGTAGATGAGTTATTGTTTTTGCCAAGAATCTGAATCAAGAATTCTCTATGGGTCTAATCAGCTCCGTACCTTAGGTATAGAATGAAGGAGGTCTTGTATCTCTCTCTCAGGACTCGATCTCCCAGAAACCCGCAAGGGTGACTGGAAAACACTGGAGCTGGATTTCTCGGCAAGAGAAAAGACAGTGTCTCTCTCAGTGCGTCAGCAGGGAGGGTCGGCTTCCTTCGGCACTCGCATCAGCAGGGCGTCGGGCAAGTAGATAGCCGATTCTGCTCCAAACCACTGTGTAAGCATGAGCGAATTTTGCGGATCTCGCGTTCGCGAATTTTGCGGATTTGCGGATTCGCAATCCGCAAAATCCGCAAATTCCCGCGAATTTGCGGATTTTTTTTTTTTTTTGTGTTCGCCCGTGTTTCTGCCAGTTCGCGAGGGTTTTTACAATTTCGCAATTTGCGAACTTACCTGTCGGGTCGCAAGTTTTGCGAACTTGTTGTTTCTACGTGTCCAACCTGTTTGGGACACTCTTCTTCATCACTGCCACTCTCTGTCACCACTGCCACTCTCTGACTACTCATGCCACCCTCTGGCCCACCCATGCCACCCTCTGTTTCATCACCACACCCTCTGGTTGTCCAGTGTACATTATTTTCGGCAAAGCAAAGCACACCTTCCCTGCCTCAAGTGACCTGAATTAATTTGGGGCTGATTAATGTGTCACAGAATATTTTTTTAGCTGGCACCTGCTTCCTTAGTGCGCCCTGATTAGTGATCTTTTGCACTTGCTAAGTGCTTTCATTGTTGCAAAATTAGTTACAACACCTGCCCTGCCCCAACTGACAATAATGAATTAGGGGCTGATTAATGGATTTTAACTTCCAGCCTGGCTCCTGCTTGTCTCCCTTAGCTGTAATTCATGACCTTTGTGGCATATGTGTAACTATTCTGAGGTTCAGAGCAGGGTCACATAATAGTTTCAACTGGCAACTGAACTCTGGAGGGGCCCCTCAGGAAGCACTACAAGAAATGGCTACTAATGATGTGCCTGAACTTTTGAACCTGGTAAGTAGTTACTTTCAGTTTTGCTTAGATCGTATTTCTGCAATTTCGCACTTATTCGCGGGGCGCGAACTCACGCGAACAGTGCGAGCAGTGCGAGCAAAATCCGCTGCTCGCGGATTTGCGGATTTTGCAGGAAATTCGCAAATCTTGCGGATTGCGGATTTCCCGAAAATCCGCAAAATCCGCGAGCGGAACGGATTTTCCGCCCATGCCTACCACTGTGTCCTGCTTAAGGCAGATGCTGGTATATTTATACCTGGAAGGTGCAGAGTTTGACGTAAGGTTGGACATAAGACGTCACTAAGAACTGGCAGTTCTTTCAGGACTCTCAGGAGTTCTAGGACAAATACAAACAGAAGCAGGGGAAATTCCCGGGCTGCTGGAGGCTTGGTTTGTTTAAGAACGCGTTGTACTTTCTAGGAGTCTATGGGAGTAGCGTTGCCTGTATTTGGACTGCATTGGCTATGACTTAATATGGATATGATTATTATGCCTTTATATGGATATGATTTATTATAACCACACAAGGGCATAAATCGAGAATATCTAATTAGGGTCCTAGTTACATTCACAACACCCACTCCACGTATAATGTCCATCATTACTAAATACTAAGCAATATGCATATAACGATGCATGTGTTTTTCAGCCCACCCCAAAATACATAGTTTGCATTTGAAATGGTGTATACACGAAAAAATGAGTATAATAATGTACGTTTTCAAGCAGTGGTATCATTCAGAAAATGCATATTTTGTTCATTTAGAATGTTGACTGAATAAATCACGAAAATTACATTTATGAAATGGCTCTTAATACAGAAGAGAAGGTCGAGACCATTTCATCACATATTTATACAAGACTGTACATGTGCTAAAGGGCTAAGTCAGAATATTGTCTCTAGGGATTTTAAAAATAGAAATCTTGTTCTCTAAGAATAGTTCAACTTCAAGTAGAATATCATGTGCCAAAAAAAAGGTAAATATTTTGGGAACTGGAGAAAAATAATTTCGCTTTCGGGGAAAAAATAGTTCCAATGTTTTTAGAAGTTCTGTTTATCAAAACTGAAGGCCGAATTCAAAGTTCAGGGGATGCTGTGTGCTCGCTTTTCAAATATTATTCCCGTTGTTAGGAGAGAACATTAACTCAGATAGGCTGGCAAAAAATGTGTCTACAACAGTAGGTGAAAGTTGGGCCAACTCCGAAAAAGTGGAAATAGTGCTTACGTGCGATGCATTGCCATCATCGGTGTTTAGATCAGCAATGGTCACGGAAGGTTGTACCTGTGTGCCGCTTTCATCTCGTACCTCACCGCCACCTAATCGTAATGGTGAGGTCTCAACGAATGCCGTCATCAGAATGGGTAGCCGCTGGGGACAACACGTTGCATGAGCCGTTACCGAACCAAGCAAAGTATCGACATCCATAGGTACTGCTGATGGAAGTGTGAGACAGACGTCTAACAAGCATTCTTCTCCGCAAAGCAAGCATCTTAGCACAGGTAGTATGCAATCTTGCCAGATTGGTCTGAATGAAAGAAACCAGGTAGTATTCAGATCTCTTAGCCGGGCCAAGCCGAGGACTTTAGTGATCCGCTCTCGGTATTGTACTGCTAGGATCGTGTCTTCCATTGTAGCATGAGTTTTGTCTGTGACTTGACTTGCCATATCGGAGCAGAAGGAACAAAAATAAGATTCCTGCTACGAGTCCCAAGATGAGAGCCAGGCCGTTGAACACAGAATGCACGAAATTCGGGAAGATGCCAAGAACTGCTTCGAAGGATGCTAGGAGTCCTGAAAAAATTGTCTTAAATACATGTGCGATGCCGCTGGTATCAGAATAGTTTAAGATTTGACTTAACATTTCTACGAAATGTACGGGGCAATTTGTTGATAATAATGCATGTATCTCTGCTGCTATATTTGCAACTTACAGATCATACATTTCTCTAGACGAGATTAAAGGCACAGTTGTTTGTAAAAGAATAGCCTTCATTCTGCTTAAAGTATCAATTCGAATAGAAGAGATATTCAAAGAAGGCCATATTACCGCCTCCATGTCTGGTTTGCTGTTTGGATACAATACTTGCATACAACAAGTGACCATGGAAGTAACGCTCACGAGATAGGCTTTTCCTGGCACCATGCCACAACAGCTGTGGTCACTTATTAGAATGTAGCTGCTGTTGGAAAGCTGTCTGAAAAAAGGCTCTATCTGTGTAGCAGGGGTGCCTTGCTGGTGACATGAAAGGTTATTTCAAGAACCTTCGCAGGCTCGATGCAGGTTAATTCCTTGACACAGAAGTGTACCGCTTAGTGACTTTTTACAGTTGTAACCACTAAGAAATACTTCTTTCTTGCCCCCACTCCAACATCTATGTGTATAAGGTAAATTCCAGGTTGTCTTGATGTATCCTTTACCCAACCTTTCATACAGGCCTGCTGGTATATCCTTTTGGCAGTATTGAAACTGAAAAGTTGTTATCGGGATTGTAATGGTGCCATGTATTATCCATTCAATGACCGGTCGTTCTGGCATTGTCAATGGCAATTTTTCTAGTTTTTCAATGCTCAGCACCGTATAGTCTGCCCCTCTCTTTGCCAAAGAGATTTGTCTATCAGTAAGGTTATAGATAGAAAATAATGACGTTGAGTTGATTAGACGCCATGGCACGTTGCCTGAACGCAAATTTTGTAACGTCCAGCCTAACTGTACAATAGAACGTAATTGGGACTGGCCATGTTGTAACATTAGCATATCCTGTTCTATTATATCAATAACAGATGATACAATGCTGTCCAGTGAATAAATTCTGGAGGACAGAGTCGTTAACCCATTGTCCACTACAGAAAGTGATTTTTCCAAATTAATATGATCAATTTCTTGTATTTTTTCTGCAGTTTCAATTTGTGTTATTTTCCAAGCTTCATTGTAAGCTGCGTATATACCGGCGTATATGAAACGTTTTTGATGCTGTTTGCGAGGTCCCAGTAAGAAATCTCGCAAGTCAGCACCTTCTTTAAATAAAGTCAAGTGTTGTTTAATTTCGGGTAGTGTGGAGCTCTGTAGCCATTCGAGGCATAGTTTTCCTACACTGTATGTTGCAACTATCCCTGGATGTTGTCTCTGGGAATATCTTGGGTCTGGCCTATTCTGTTTGAACCCTTGTATTTTGTTCAGGAATCTATCTTGACAGTTATTAGTGTCTGTGGGCCAGATCAACCATTTGTTCCAATTAGGATTTGTTTTGTTTTGTTTTAAAATATGGGACACGTCTAACCCCTCATCTGTAGTGTTATTTCTATCAGGCATAGGCTTTGGTATAGACGGGTTGTTTAAATCTTTTATCTTGGCTAAGCCAAGAAAGGTTGTTCGTTGAATGGTGTCATTCAGGAACATTATTTGTTCTGGGATCATGCAGGCTCTGAATAATGATTCTAAACCTTGCACCTGCCATTCTTTTGTACCCCAGACAGTTTTTGTCTCAATGTTGTTTTTCCAAAATTCAAAAACAAATGTAGACATTTTTTCATAACATTTTTCAGAATAAATCAGTTTAGTATTTGGCAACATGTTTTTCATTCCTGTCTTACTCATAATTTTAAAATAAAAAGTTTCTGGATCAGTGACATTGAACCCTGAGAAGTATGGGAATTTCTCATAAAATATTTTCGAACTACCTTTTGGCGGAGTTGGACAATGTTCCCATTGTTTATAACTGAACACATTTCTAGGATTGGCAGATTTATGCAAATAATGATGCCCAAAATGATTGAAGCAATACATTTCTTCATAATTCGATGAACCCTGTAAATAATCATGTTCTGTAAATTTTGCTGACATTTCTAAATCTGACATCATATTATTAATATTTTCAAAGTCCCAATCATCAGAGAAAGTACTAGGTGATACAAAGTTACTTAAAGAAATCTTGAACTGATGTGGATATTTCAAGAGTTCAACCGGGCCATAGATTTTGTAATCAGTATTGTCCCATGCTACACCGCCAGGTATAGGAATGGCTGTGATGTTCACTGATGATAGTTCTCTTTTTTCAACGTGAAAGGATCTGTGAGGTTTTAAAACCAAGTTGATGTTCTCACTTGCTGTGTCCATTGTACTGTATTTTCCATCAATCATTCTTCCCAAGCTTAAAACTAAGATGAGCCAGAGCAGGAGGAAAAGTACACCTAACACAATCCACAATTCAATCCATGGTGAAATCAGATATGTTTCCCCAAGTTGATGAAAGAGCTCTGTGATGTTGTCTTTGAAAGTTTTGTTTGATGGCTTGTCTCCATGTTCACTTGGATCATCGGAAAAGTCATCGAAATTGATAAAGTAGCCAGATGCAGTTCTGTCAATTGTTTGGATGGCATCAGGATGGTTATTAATCTTTGCAGTTGCTTCTTCCTTTTTCATATTAGAATAGTCTGAGGCTACATCATTGTAGACAGGTGTTTCTTGACGAACTGTTGCAATTTGGGTTTCAAGAGGCACAAGTTCCATGGCTTTGTTGCATAGTCCTTTTTTTTTTTAAACATTTTTATTATTTTTCAGCAAAGAAAAAGTACATTAAAGGCATGTCACTGTCAAGCGAAGGCCCGGCGCCCCCCACCCCACCTCCCCCCATCAAAATTCAAGTCCCCCATGTTATTAGTCAGATACTAGTACAGTGATAGCAGTTCACCGGTTCTGTGAGGCACAATCCCTTGATCCCGAACAACCCTTTCCTGAGTATCCATCATAGGTATGTACACACGGCACCCCTCATAGTCCTCCATCCAGTCCATGGTAATGTCTCCATTTGCCCCACACTTTACGGAATTTCTTCGGACACCCCCTCGCCTTATACGTGACCCTTTCGGCCGCCATATATAAGTCCATGCCTCTCCTCCATTCTCCTAACTGGGTTGTCTCCAGCGCCCCCCACTTCCTGGCTATGTCCCTTTTGGCTACCACCAGTGCTAAAACTAAAAAGATCAGTAGAGGACGGGCCAGGTCAACATCGTTGGACATCCCCAGGAGAATGAGCTTCGGGTCTAGTGGGATATCTACCTCTAGCACCTCACCCAGTTCAGCGGTGATCTCCCCCCAGTAGGCTTGTATATGTGTGCACGACCATACTGTATGCAAGAAATCTCCACTTTCAATTCCACAGCGCAAGCAGCTAGTGTCAGAGACTCTCCCCATCTTAAAGAGCCGTACTCTGTCAAAGTACACCCTGTGTAGGATCTTAAATTGTATCAAGCGGAGCCGCGACTTAATCGCTACCTCCCTAGGGTGCATCAATACTACCCCCCAGTCTACATCATCCATCTCCCCTACCTCTCTCTCCCAAACGGCCCGAAGGCCCGCCAGCCTATCCGGTTTATTATTCATAATCGACTTATATGTCAGGGAGACAGCCTTTTCGGGGATCTTTTCCTGCAGCAAGCAGCCTTTCAGAGGAGCATATTCAGTCTCCTGTAGTGCCCTTTCCACCCGCCATGCATGTCTGAATTGTATATATTTGAAAAACTGGGAGCGGTGTAGCCCAAATTCCGCCTGTAGTGATTGAAATGACTTTAAGGACCCGCTCTTGACCACATCTCCTAAGGAGGAAATACCTATGTCGTCCCAACCCCGGAAGCCTCTCAACTAACTGAGCTCTTTCCGGCAAGAGCAGTTCCATATCGGTGTCTGTCTCGAAGGTCTATGTGTCCATCCTGTAGCTTTCGAGGCCCTCTTCCACGCTTCCAAAGTAAGTTTAGTGGCCGGCAACAGTTTGGCCTGTCCCTTCCCTTCGTATATGTAGTGTAGACAGTTGTGCGTGCCCATAGCGTGTCTTTCTAATGCATAAGTGGGGTGTGTGGCCGGTGCATGCACCCATTCATTAATGGGAGCCAGGTTTTCCGCCCAATAGTAAGCCTCCAGGTCAGGAAGCGAAATCCCCCCATCGTACTGGTGTCTCTGTAGGGTCGCCAGCGCAACTCTGGGATGCCTCCCTAACCACAAGTAGGACCTCAATTCCTCATGAACTTCTCGGAAGGTCTTGGGTTGCACCGGGAAATATTCATTTTGGAATGCGTATAGAAATCTCTGTAGCGAGATCATTTTGAACATGGCCGCCCTTCCAAGAATTGTCAGGGGGAGCGATTGCCACCTGCCCGCGTCCACTTTAAAATTACTAATAATACGGCTAATATTGAACTCGTAGGAGACGTCCCTGTCTGTTGTTATAAATACCCCTAGATATAGAAATCCCTCACTGGTCGTCTGCAATCTTTTTGGCAACTGAGGCCACTCTTTCCGCCCTCTGGGATCGTAGAGTGTCGACTTGTGCCAGTTGATCTGATACCCAGATCTGGCACCGTACTGGTCCAGTTCTCTAAAGAGCGCCGGTATGGTAGTCTCCGGCTGGGTCACATATAGCAAAACATCATCTGCGTAGAGGGACAGTTTCTCCTCCTGTAGCCCTGCCTGCCCCACCTGGAATCCCGTCACCCTCGTATTCCGCCTAATCGCGCACGCCACGACCTCAATAAACAAGGCAAACAGAAGGGCCTCCAGGTCCGGGCCTATCTCTCTCCTGCCCTACTTGGGCAAGGTTGCTGAGAGGCACGTGAACACCCATCTCTCCCAGCATCTTGAAGCGACGGAAGGCCTGGACTATTCACAATCTGGGTTCAGGCCAAACCACAGCACAGAATCAGCCCTTCAAACAGTGACCAATAACATCAAAATGGCACTGGATGACGGCAGTTCTATGATTCTGGTGCTGCTGGATCTTTCCGCCGCTTTTGATACGGTGTCTCACACGGTGCTTCTCAACCGCCTAAGGGAGGTAGGCGTGGAGGGAGTGGCTCTGGCATGGATGGAGAGCTTTTTGTCTGGTCGATCTCAAGAAGTTAGGCTGGGCTCCCAATCCATCCACAGGGAGCTCAATAAGGGAGTGCCACAAGGCTCTTGTCTAAGCCCCACACTTTTCAACGTGTATGTGGCCCCCCTAGCCAACTTAGCAAGATCTTTCGGGTTCACCCCGGTGTCGTACGCTGACGACACCCAACTCCTTTTTCCCTACAAAAATCTTACACCTGCAATAAAAAGATCTTGTGCAGATGGCATGAGAGCCATTGCAGAATGGATGTCATCAAACTGTCTGCAGTGTAACGTAGGGAAAACTGAGGTCATGCTGTTCGGGCAAGCGGCAACACACTGGTCATCTGATTGGTGGCCCCTAGAGCTAGGTCCCGTCCCCACTCCGAAGAGCACGGTTAGGAATTTGGGAGTGCTACTTGATCAGCAACTTACATTTAAAGATCATGTAAATCAAGTTGCCGGTACCTGCTTTCGAGCTATTGGGATGTTAAGACGAGTCTTCCCCTACTTACCGGACCATCATAGGAAAACGCTTGTACAGGCTCTTGTCATCAGCAGGGAGGATTACTGCAACGGTTTGCTCCTCGGAGCAAACGAGGAACAACTCAACAAACTGCAGGTAATCCAAAACACAGCAGCAAGGATTGTCCTGAACGCTCCACCAAGGACTCCCTCCTGTCCCCTACTGACTAGACTCCACTGGCTTCCGGTGAGGAAACAAGTCCAGTTTAAAACTCTATGCACCATCCACAAGAGTATGATAGGGGAGGGCCCTAAATATCTGACTGAAATCTTCCAGCCCTATATCCCCGGGCGTTTTATGCGCTCCAGTAACCAGCAGTTACTACAGGTACCTAGAGTAAAGAAGACCAGACAAGGTGGCCGTGCGCTGGCCCATGCTGGACCAGTACTCTGGAACTCTTTGCCCTCAGAATTTAGATCACTTACCAGTCACCTGATTTTTAGGAAAACCTTAAAAACATACCTGTATCCCAGTAATTAATGCCTTTCTTGCCTATATACCACCACTGGACCATCCATTATAGAACACTCCCTTTGCAGCAACAGCGCGGAGATACCCCTTCGGGGGTCTATTCTGGCGCTTTATAAGAATATAAAATAAAATAAAATAAATAAAGGGGCGACAAGGGACTACCCTGCCTAGTTCCCCTCTGTATGGGAAAGGCCCTGGACATCGTTCCATTTACCCTGACTCGAGCACTAGGGCCTGAGTAGAGTAAGCTAACTTTGCGCCTGAACTTGGGCCCAAAGCCCACATGCTCCAGGACTCCATCCAAGAAGGGCCAATGAACTGCGTCAAACGCCTTTTCAGCGTCCAGAGACAGGATCCAATGGGGCTCCGTCCTACCTTCCACTTCACGGAGCCAGTTATGTGTCCTACGGAGATTATATCTAGTCGCCCCTTCCGAGATGAACCCTGTCTGGTCCATATGTACCAGTCTCGATATGACTCGTCTCAAGCGAACAGCCAGAACAGTTACATAAAGCTTTGCTTCTACATTCAGCAGGGAGATGGGGCGGTAGGACACACAGTCCTCTGCAGGCTTTCCTGTCTTATATATTGGAACAATCGTGGCCTGCCTGAGGTCCAATGGGAACTGACCCTCCTTTTCGGCATCTCGGAACAGGCCTAAAAGGGGTCAGGTCAAAAGGTCTGCCATCTTTTTGAAGAACTCCGTGGGGAATCCATTGGGGCCTGGGGCCTTACCCGCGCGAAGTTTAGTCAGTGCTACCCTAACCTCTTCCTCCGTAACTTCAACCTCTAAGTCCTCACAGTCTGCCTCCTCGAGCTTTGGGATGTCAATGGTTGCTATATATTTCAATGCTTCCTCCTTGGACCCCAGATCACGGGCCTCATAGAAGGTTCCATAGTAGTCAGCAAACGCATCTGCTATCTGAACGTCAGTACATGCCCACTTATCAGGACCAACCCTTACTCTTTCCACCCATCTCTCATCCCTCTCCTTCCTACTTAACCACGCCAGAAGCTTTCCGGACTTATCACCTACATCATAGATGCGGTGTAGGGTCGCTAGCGCCTGTGTCTTGGCCTCCCCCGTCACCTATTGTCTATACTGGGCTTGTACATCAGCCAGTTGTCGTAGGCTCCCTGGGTCTTTAGTTCGGGGTTGTTCTGCCTCCAACCACAATATGTATTAGTTACTTACCTGTAATCCTAGTTCTCTTCCAGGGGTATCCTCATCAAAGTCATAAGCATTAGAATATTCCCGCCCATGCGCGGGACCCCGGAAACACTATATTATAGGTGCCCCACATATATATACTCATATATATATAAATACATATATATATAAAAACATGCAATAGCAGCGAAATAACATCAGAGCTGAAATATGCTGTGAAGAATTTCCACCATACATGAATAATAAGCATTAGAAACATGAGAAACAACACCAAAGATTGTTTAGAAACTGTTTTAATGCTCAGAAAGCAGTAGAAATTCTCATAACTCACTGGAAGCATAGGAAGCTCCCAGGCTGCATTGCAAACACACAGTCTAAAAAGACTGAAAAGCTAACCTGTAGCTGAATAGCAATAAACTGACACCATGCCTTTAAGGCACCCATGACCCCCTGTATCCCATCATGCCCCAGGGGTGGCAGTTAGGTCAGTTGTTCTTTTCGGAGACTGAAAACAAACCCAGTAACAAATAGGTTAACTATATCTCCTTATTAAAGAGTATCCTTTGCCCGGGGAGGCTGGAGGGTTGCTTATGACTTTGATGAGGATACCCCTGGAAGAGAACTAGGATTACAGGTAAGTAACTAATCCTTCTCTTCCAGGGGATCCTCATCAATAGTCATAAGCATTAGAATAGAATAGCGAGCCTCTCCTCTTCCCTGCGGGCAAAGGAATGATAAGACAGTAATCTCATCAACAAGTCTGAGTAGGCTATAGGCTACCCAAACAGATTCCTCAAGGAGGCCTGCCCTACTTGAGTATCGGCCCTGGAATCATTGTCGAGACAGTAATGCCTCGTAAAGGTATGAACTGATTTCCGGGTTGCAGCTTTGCATATTTCTTTTTTTTTTTTTTAATTTTGGAAGACCTTTATTTATAACGGTTGTACACAGAGCCCAACAAAAAGCCTGAATGCTTGGCAATACAGTACATAGCAATACGTCAGTGTACAGAGGATTAGTTACAGCTTTACTAAGGTCAAATTTCGAATTTTAGTTCGTAAGGATAAGTGGTATCAGGACAATTTAAATCAGAACATTGATTCCAGCATCTAAGGATCAGGAGAAATAAGTACACGTTTCTTTTGTTACACCAATACCACGACTATCCTCATAGAAGGAAGCATATGAATAAACAGTAGTACACACCATTTAAACTTCAATAAACGGGGAGTCAGTTCACTATATAACTCACAAGAAAAAAGAAGAAAGAACAGAAGGCCCATAGAACAAAAATAAATAAACAAAAAACCCCTCCAACCCCCCTCCCTGCACCCCTGCAGCTGGCTACGGCCTACCCCCCCCTAGCAGTGTGCCTGTCGCCCCAAAAAAAGGAGTCCCGAAGTATAGAAGATAAGAAAAAGGTCCTAATCTATAACTACAATGAAAGTAGTGGGAAGCGGGGAGGAGCCCTCCACCAGTCCCCCGGCATCTCCCTCCCGTAGTTTCAATAAAAGCACAGGGTGTAAAGTCCGGTAACAAAAACCATTACTAGCAAACAATTTTCATAACACAAATTCGGCACATTGCGCAATCAGGGAAATCAGCACGTCGCACATCTATCTCGGTCAGCAACGAAGAAACTGTCAGTCTGTAGTAGGCAGCGTTCATCCCTGTCCCGTCTTATCTTTTCTGCCACTGCTTACCAAAGTGTCCCAAGCGGGCGTGAACAGCAGCCCAAAAGCGTCAATTTGATTCAACCAGACCTCGGCCATACCCTTTTCACGCCGATCCAGTGATCCCAGCCAGGACCAAAAGTACACCCTCCACATGATATACAGCGGAGCTGGGCCAGGGAGGAAAGTCTCAATGTCCAACAACAGCTGGAGCGGCCCCCGGTTAACGGGGAGCATGACTTGGGGCGAGCACTCCCGTCGCGATTCCAATCCGAAGACTACACGTCGTCCCGGGCATGCAATATCTTCAGCAAGGGACGTTTCGGGGCTAGGGGTCTCAAATCCGTCAGTGTCGCATAGGGCCGCCATCTTGTTGTAGACGGGCATAGAGTGAGGCATGCCGCTATGTATCTGCTGACCAGCCATTCTCGATCGCCCCAGTGCACACACAATATCATCCACCTTGCTGGCCAGGGTTCGAACGGATTGCTCCATGTTGTGTCGAAGGGCGACAAAAGCTGCCATAAGACCGCCATAGTACCGGTCTCTTCCGTGTTCCCCCTCGATCATGCCTCCCTGCTCCATACGTCCACCATCCCTTTGTGGCTCAGTCTCCTCGAGGCTGCACTCCGTCGTGCCCGTTGTGTTCATTGGCAGGGACACACTGATTCGGGCCAGGTTACACACAGAGGGGCATCAGATACCTGTGTACCGCATTAGTGGCCGACAAAACCAATATGGTGCAATAAGCAACTGTCAATGAAGAAGCAGCCCTGCTCGATGTTAAATAAGCAGAAATTCGGGAGCCGCCCGCTGATAGCGGGACAATGCGCAAGCAGTTTCTCAGCAGCAAACAATCAAAGCTCCTGCGATCGTGCAATTCACCCCAAGCAAATCGTCAGGCACGCCTTGGATTCGTACCTTCAGTCCAGCAGGATATGCGTTTCGAAAGTCGGCCGTTTCGCGCCAGAAATGATCCGACCAGCCCCACTCTGTCGCAGGCGCCCGTTGTTATTCACTTGGTGGCCAGCCTCGATATCTACTCGCGGCCCCAGTCACAGGGCTGCTGCGGGCCGTAAACTGTAGCTGGATATTTCTCCCGCTTGCCAGTAGACGCGAGTCTCAGGATTTCTCCGTGGGTCGTCGGAAGTTGTCATGTTCCGCAATGTGCCGTTTCAGTGAAGGATCGCCGGCAGGATATGAGCGCAGGAGGAGATGATCTTCGGAGCCGAGGGACTAGGCGTCCGTCCCGGATGCCATCTTGGCTCCTCCAGCTTTGCATATTTCTGACATTGGAATGTCATGCAAGAAAGCTACTGTAGCGGCTTTCCCTCTAGTAGAATGCGCTTTAGGTGAACTCAACAAAGGCTTGCCTGCAAGCTGATAGGCCAAATTAATGCAAGAGACAATCCATCTAGAGATGGACCTCTTGGCCGCTGGAAAACCTGTCCGCATTGAACCATAGTTCACAAACAGTTGATCCGTTTTCCTAATCCCTTTAGTCATTTCCAAATAGATCTTAAGAGAGTGCTCAAGTTCTAAGGAGTGGAGTGACCGCTCGGCTGGGCTCGTAGGATTTGGAAAAAACGAAGGGAGGGAAATGGACTGATTTATATGAAAATCAGAAATGACTTTAGGCAAGAAAGATGGATGAGCCCTTAGGACTACTCTATTGTGATGGAAAACAGTATATGGTTCTTTCGCACAGAGCGCTTGTATCTCGCTTACTCTGCGCGCAGAGGTAATCGCCACCAAAAAAGCCGCCTTCCAAGAGAGATGTTGCAAGGAGGCCTTGTGGATGGGCTCGAAAGGAGGTGACATTAACCTGGATAGAACCAGGTTCAATTCCCATGGAGGAGAAGGGTTTTGCACAGGGGGATACACTTTTTTCAACCCCTGGAGGAAGTCCTTAACCACTGGAACCTGAAAGAAAGAAATCTGATCAGGAGATTTTCTGTATGCTACAATGGCTGACAAATGCACACTAATAGAAGTGTATTTTAAACCAGAAGTTGCCAGGGAAAGGAGGTATGGCTAGATGACGTCCTCCTGCCCTTTAGTCGGATCTAAGTGATGATCCCTACACCATAAGTAAAACCTTTTCCACTTGAACGCATAGAACGCTCTCGTGGAAGTCCTCTTAGCCTCCTTTAAAATGTTCATGCATTCGGGAGGCAAGTTCAAATGTCCATATTGCAGGACCTCAGGAGCCATGCTGTTAGGTTCAGTGATGGGAGGTTGGGATGCATTATCCTCCCGTTCATCTTGCTCAACAGGTCCGGCCTGCAAGGAAGTCGTCTGTGTGGACACACAGACAGCTGTAGAAGGTCCGGGTACCACCACTGCCGTGGCCAATCCGGAGCTATCAGGATCATTTCCATGCTCGACCTGAGGAGCTTGGAAACTACTCTCGGAATCAGAGCCAGGGGAGGAAACGCGTAAGCGAAAGTCCCTGACCAATCCATCAGTAGAGCATTCCCCTGCGTTCCTGGCCGGTGGAACCTGGATGCGAAGGCGTGGCATTTGGAGTTTTCGTCGTCTGCAAACAAGTCTATGGTTGGACGACCCCAGCAACGAAAAAGCTCTTCTACTACTTCGTTGTTTAGCACCCAGTCTGGCTGATCTTCGAAGTGCCAGCTGAGTGTTTCTGCTTTTACGTTCAACTCGCCTGGAAGATGCACTGCCACTACTGTGAGGCCTCGAGAGAGAAGCCAATGCCAGATTGACTGAGCCTCTCGAGAGAGTGGGCGAGATCTCGTGCCTCCTTGTTTGTTCAGATAGAACATGGTGGTCGTATTGTCCGTCTGAACTAGGACTGAGTTGGACTCTATCGCTGGGAAGAAAGCTTTGAGAGCCAGGAATACTGCTCTGAGTTCCAGCATATTGATGTGGTATGTCTGCTCCTGCGCAGACCACTGGCCTTGAATTTGAAGCGGACCCATGTGCGCTCCCCAGCCTTGCAGAGAGACATCCGTCACTATAGACTGGGATGGAAGAGGTTGGTGAAACAGTACCCCCACCAGTACATTCTTTCTTTGAGTCCACCATTTGATGGCAGCTTTCGTCGCTTGGGAAAGAGAGATGCGATCTTCCCAACGTCCTGTCGCTTGGTCCCACTGGTCCTCTAGAGCCTGCTGCAGAGGACGCATTCTCAGCCTGGCGTTTGGGATGAGAAAAATGCAGGACGCCATGGAGCCCAGCAGGGATGCTACTTGTCGGGCTGTTGGAAACCGAGACTCTAGCAGAATCCCAAATTTCTGACTCATTGAAAAAAGTCTCTCCTCCGAAGGAAACGCTTTTCCCACTCTTGTGTCCAGAACGGAGCCTAGGTAGTGGATGGACTGTGTAGGCAGCTGGACTGACTTCTCCAAGTTCACATGGAGGCCGAGCCTGCGCAACTGGTGCAGGCACAGTTGTAGATCATGCGTTACCTGTACCGGAGATGGGCCTTTGAGGAGCCAGTCGTCCAGGTATGGGTAGATGAAGAGTCCCTTTTTGTGAAGAAAAGCCGCCACCACTGCCATGCATTTGGGGAAGACTCATGGTGCGGACTTGAGACCGAAGGGTAACACCTTGTACTGGTAGTGTTTGTTCCCTACGACAAACCTCAAGTACTTGCGATGTTGTTGAGCTATTGGGATGTGAAAATACGTATCTTGCAGATCCACCGAACACATCCAATCTCCGGCTTGAAGATGTGGGCATATTTGGTGAAGCGCTAACATGCGGAACTTCTCTCTGACGATGACTTTGTTTAAAAGTCGCAGATCGAGTATTGGTCTGAACTTGTCCTCCTGATCTTTTTTGGGGACAAGAAAGTATCTGGAGTAAACTCCCTTTCCTCTTTGAGCGGAAGGAATTTCTTCTATCGCTCTTTTTTGCAGTAGGACTTTCACCTCTCTTCGGAGCAAGCTTAGCTGGTGTGGACAAGAGCTCTTTCGAGGATTGCTCTTCGGAGGCGCTCGGAAACATAGTCTGTATCCATTGCGCAGTATATTCAGCACCCACTGATCTTTTGTGATGCTACCCACTCTGCCAGGTGTTGTGAAGCACTTCCTCCCACTGGAGTGGGTAACGGCGCCAGAGGAAGCCACTGTTCAGGCCTTTCCTCCTCTTGTGGTGTTAGAGGATTGTTGGTGACCTCCTCTACCTCTGCCGGGTTTGCCTCGGAACTGGGGTTTTCCCTGGTTCTTATTTTGGGACCACTGAGGGGTTTGAACCCTCTGTTGAGCCACTCTCCCCCTGTTGGTCTTGAAGCGGCGTTTGAATTCTTTTTTCTTCTCCAAACCCACCGCTTTCACTGTGTCTAGTTCCGTCTTCATTCGGGTCATTTCTTCGTCGGCATGTTCCCCTAAGAGAGCGGAACCCGAGAAGGGGAGATTAAGGATGCGATCCTGAGCATCCGGCTTCAGACCTGTGAGGCGCAACCAGGCCGACCTCCTGGCGCAAACCCCATGTGAATAGGAATGTGCCACAAGTTCAGCACCATCTGCAGCCGTGCTTATCATCTGATTTGCCACCAGACATCCTTCTGTAACAGTCTCTTCAAAATCCTGCTGGTCTTCTTTTGGCAGTTTGGATTTGAAACTTTCCACGGAGTCCCATAAGGCTCTGTCGTATCGACCCAGAAGTGCAGCCGCACTAGAAACCTTAAGAGTGGATGCAGCTGAGTTGCAAACCTTGCGACCCCAGGAGTCTTGAGATTTACTGTCCTTGTCTGGTGGGACTGAAGAGGAACCTGCAACTGCGTGCGTCTTCCTCGCCGCTGCCACAATTACAGAGTCTGCTGGAGGGTCAGATCTTACAAACACCGGGTCAGAAGAGGCCGGTTTGTATTTCTTCTGAATGCGGGCTGGTACCGCTCTGATTGTCGCTGGAGTTAGGAAAACCTCTTTGACAGGATCCATAATCCCCGGGACTAAAGGCAGCAGTGGACGGGAGATGGCTTTCTTGTGTAGAGTCTCAAAAATGACTGTCGTTGTAACCTGAGGGACAGACATTTCAATATTCAGTTTCAGTGCTCCTCTTTGCAGGACATCCAGATACGTGCCAATGTCATCCACTGGGTAGGATCTGGACATAGGACTGTCTGTCAACGTCCCTCTTGGAAGATCTGGTAGAAGAGGTAGATGAAGTAGACGGAGTTTGTCGACGTCTACGGTGAGCACTGTGTCTCCTCTCCCGCGATCTTTTTGAACGCTCCTCCCGTCTAGGAGAGCGAGATCTTATCCGATCTTCTGAACGAGGTCTTCTTCTGGGGGATCGAGACCTTCTGGGAGATCTGGTTGGTGTTCTCACAGGTGATTTGCGCCTGGGAGGACTACGCTTGTCCATCTCCTCTACCAGATTTTGAAGAGGAGACCTGTGCTGTGAGCTGGCATATTGTTACATCCGTTCGGTAGCCCCAGAATCTCTCCAATGGTCCAAAGACTTGTACCATCTAGGCGATAGTCTGATTTGCTGGGCCGAAGGATCTGGCCGACGCTCAGGAGATCTGCGCACAGGACTTCTGGACTTAGAAGATGCAGTTGAGGAGCCAGAGGACCGTGAAGTGGAATGACGGGATGCTGACTCCGTTACCATGATCACATCTGAATGCCTCGACATCGAGCGTTCCCTCATCGCCGAACACCTTCGGGGAGTCGGTGGGTCAAACAATCTCGACTTTGAATGTCCATGCGATGATCTATGGTCTCTCGACATCGAGCCGTGATGACTAGCCGTCGACGGAGCTCTCTGCCTCGACGTCGAACGGCGATGACCGGCCGTCGACGGAGCACTCTGCCTCGACGTTGAACGGCGATGACCGGCCGTCGACGGAGGCTTCTCTCTCGACGTCGAACGACGATCTCCAGTCGTCGACGGAGCCCTCTGCCTCGACGTCGAACGGCGATGACCAGCCGTCGACGGAGCCTTCTGTCTAGACGTTGAGTGCCTGTGCGACGACGGCGGAGGGGTATTGGACACCCTCGACGCCGAGCGCCGACGAGACACTGGCGGAGACTGCGTCCTCGACGCCGATCGACGAGTTACTGTCGACGGCGGAGGGGTCTTGGTCCTCGACGCCGAACGCCGCTTCTTGGACGACGGCGGAGAGGTCACACTTCTCGACGCCGGTCGTCGCCTGGATGACGACGGCAGAGGAGTGACCTCCCTCGACGCCGATCGTCGCCTGGTTGAGGACGGCGGAGGGACCCTTGATCTCGACGCCGACCGTCGCCCGGTTGACGGCGGCGGAGTCACATCTCTCGACGCCGATCGTCGCCCGGTTGACGACGGCAGAGGGGATCTCGACAACGGAATTGGATCCTTCAACGTCGTCGACGTACCTGTTCTTCTTTTCGACGACGAGCCCGCCGTCGACGGTCTTTTTGATGCCAAATGATCCACCAGTGGTTCTTTCCTCAACGCCAAGCCTGACGCTGAGACTTGCGTGTGGAGGATGTTTTAGTCTTCTTGGAACCCTTCTTCCCCGGAGATCTTCCTCTGGATGACCTATGAGCCAGGCCATAGATGCGAATTCTCTCCCTGTCTTTGAGAGTTCTTCCTGACAGGTGCCCGCAGTGAGGACAGGTGCCTGGATCATGTTCTTCAGGCAGACACAGGATACAAACATCGTGGTTGTCTGATTTTGCTTTCTTGTTACCACAAGGACACTTATCAAAAAGTGAAGGCATTTTCACTGAAAAAGCCCAGTAAACTGACTTAAAAAGGCAGTTCCTTACTTGACAAGATGAAAAATGTCAAAGTAAGCGAAAAAAGTTGTTCAAAGAGAGTAAATTTCTGTCAGAAAACAGAAAATTAGTGGAGCTGTGTAACCAGGATCCTTCCTGAAGGAGCCGGAAAGAACAACTGACCTAACTGTCACCCCTGGGGCATGATGGTATACAGGGGGTCATGGGTGCCTTAAAGGCACGGTGTCAGTTTATTGCTATTCAGCTACAGGTTAGCTTTTCAGTCTTTTTAGACTGTGTGTTTGCAATGCAGCCTGGGAGCTTCCTATGATTCCAGTGGGTTATGAGAATTTCTACTGCTTTCTGAGCATTAAAACAGTTTCTAAACAATCTTTGGTGTTGTTTCTCATGTTTCTAATGCTTATTATTCATGTATGGTGGAAATTTTTCACAGCATATTTCAGCTCTGATGTTATTTGGCTGCTATTGCATGTTTTTATATATATATGTATTTATATATATATGAGTATATATATGTGGGGCACAAATAATATAGTGTTTCTGGGGTCCCGCGCATGGGCGGGAATATTCTAATGCTCATAACTATTGATGAGGATCCCCTGGAAGAGAACTGTGTCTCCAAGGCTTGGATCTCCGCCTGTCCCTTTTTCCTGGCATCTGCCAACCTACAGTGTGCCCTGTCTCTAAGCACTACTTTAAGCGCTTCCCATAGGACAAGCTTGGAGTCCACAGACTCCACGTTTTCTGCAAGGTATATCTTAACATCAGCTCTCAGTCCCTTCAGGATCTCCGGGTTCTGTAGGTCCCAGGCCGAAAGCCTAAGAATTCTAGGTCCGTCTCGTCTCCTCCTGCCCACTTCTACTATCAGCGGCGAGGGTTCGGACACCCCCCGAGCACAGTACTCCGCTGAATCCGATAACTGTAGCGTCTGTCTTGCCATAAAAATATAATCCAGGCGGGAATAAACTTTATGCGCTCCAGAGAAGAAGGAGAACATCTGAGCAGTTGGGTGCAACCACCTCCACACGTCTAAGGGTAGTCATGGTTTTGGCCATGGAGTCAGGGCCGAGGGTCTATCTCGGTCTCCCGTCCTATCGACCGTTGGGCTCATCACATCATTGAAGTCCCCCCAAGGATCTGAACCGTGTCTGATGTGTCAAGGATGATGTTGGACACTCCCCTTAGCGTATCCGCCTGCAATTTGGGCGGAGCGTATGCGGAGATAAATGTGTATTCCTTCCTTCCCCACATCCCGCGTACTCCACCATAGGTACCTCGTGGGTCAGTCCAGACTCGCGCTACTCTCATGGGTGGATATTTTTTTATCAGTATTGCAACCCCTCTGGATCCAGAGGTTAACCCCGCGTTGGCCAGATTTTTATATTGCCCCCTCGCTAGGAAGGCACACTTCATACCCCTCAGATGTGTTACCTGGAGGAGCACCACATCTGCTCCAGATCGTTTAATATAGTTGTTAACCAGACCTCTTTTGATCCTACAGCCCAGGCCATTGACGTTCCAAGTCATCACTTTAACACCTTCCCCGTGTGCCGTTCCTCTATCTGGATTCCCCATAGACATAGTGCAGGAGTCTCGTTAGACGATCTCTGACGCCTTCGCCGTGTGGTGTACATGTGCTGCCAACCCTGTATGGCGGAGAACTTCCGGTGACATCGTACGAATCGTGGTGGAGTATGGTGTATAGTGCGCGTGCCTGCCCGACAAGTGAATGCATTGCCTTTGCTGTCCATCCCCTTCCCCCCTCTCCCCAACTTCCTCCTCCCCCCAACCCCTCTCCCCCACTTGCCCAACTTGCCCATCCAGTCAAACTCAACAAAGTGCCCCAACAGAACCCCGCTCCCCCCACCCCACCTTCCTCCCCCATCAGACCCATCGACTACCTCCACTCCCGACAGGACTTACGTGTAGGAAAAGGTCTGTCGCCCTCCCTGAGTCTCTCCCCCTCTTCGAACTACCCCAACTCGCTAGTCAACCAGTAACCAAACGGCTGGGTTCCACAAAGTCTACAGAGACGAGTAGAAGTCTGTTAGAAAGAAAGAGAAGTTTGAAAGAACCCCCCCCCTCTCACTTCAATAGAAAATTACTACAACACACAAAACCCAAAATCAAGGGGCGTGTGAGTCACTTGCGTGCTTCCATGTGGACAGCCGATATCCTGTCCATCCACCATTGCCATTGTTCAAGTGATGCGGGAGCCACTCGCTCCCTGAGCCGATGCCCCATCGGTACCGGGATCGCCCTCCAGTTCATGTATGGCCATCACCAGCGGGTGTAGTGATTGTTCCTGTCCCTCATCCACCTCTGATGTTTCTCCTTCTGCTGCGCTCTCCCTTTCAATGGTGTCCTCCAGTGCAAGGGCGGAAAACCTAGACCCCGATACAGTGTCAGGCTGCGATGAGCCGGGGTCCTGTGGCCTCCCGGGCGACCTGTTCTGTGGGGGGTACGGCGTCACTTGAGTCTCCCTCAGTGTCCTTGCTCTGCGTCTCCTTTGCGGCAGTACCTTCTCCCAGAAAGTCCCGGATGGTGGGCCTGTCATCACCAGCTCGCCTCCACTCCCCTCCAGTCTCCGAAGGGGCGGGCGTTCCTCCAACCATTGCCAAGCGTCGTCCGGGTGCATGAAGAAGTATGTTTTGTCCTTGTAAATGACCTTAAGTTTGGCTGGAAAGAGAAGCATATATTGGAACTTCTGGTCCCTGAGTTTAGCTTTGACCGAGTCAAATGAGCGTCTTGCCTTCTGCACCTCCTGGCTATAGTCTGGAAAGATCATGATTTGTGAGTTCTCCAACCTGATCTCACCCAGCTTCCTAGCTTCTCTTAGGATCAGGTCTCTATCGGCAAAGTTCAGAAACCTCGCAATTATCGGTCGAGGCCGACCTCCCACCAAAGGTTTGGCCATGAGTGCTCTGTGCGCCCGTTCAAATATAAAGCAGTTGGAGAATGCCACTTGGGGCAGCGTTTCGATGAGCCAGGAGTGCAGGAACTCCTCCATATTTGTCCCTTCAATTCCTTCTCTAAAGGCCACAAAACGTAAGTTGTTCCGTCTCGCTCTATTTTCTGCGTCGTCCACCTTCCACATCAGCTGTTTGTGGGCATCCTTCAGATCTTTTACGTCTTTCCGTAGGTCTTGTATGACACCCTCCGCTTCGCCCAATCTCGTCTCCGCCGTGGTAACCCTCTCAGTGAGGTTTCAGAAGTCCTGCCGCAGTAAATTGACCTCCACTCCCACTTCGCCAATCTTCACCTCAAGAGCCATTCTAGACGCCTGGATGTCCGCCCTGGAGGCCTGTATCGCGCCCATCAGGAGGGCCGTGTCTGTGGTCGCTCCCGTCCCCTCCATGCCTCCCGTCTGTGGCGCCACCGCAAATTTATCAATGAGCCCTTGTTTTTGTGCCTTCGGGGCCGTATCCTTCTTCCCCATTGTGGTCTGGCCTCTTCGCCGCAGGGGCGGGGGGGGGGGGGAATCTCGGCAGTCCTTGCGGCAATCTGACGGCCACTGCGACACTCCACTGTGTCGTCTCCCTACTCGCCTGACCCGCGGCGCAGGGCCACACGTCGTCTCGTGTGCAGAGGTATTCTACCAGGCGAGGGCTATCCGTTGCGATGGTATTCCTCCCTGCGGCGCGACCAGTCATGGCACCTCAGTGGTGGTCAGCTCCCTCGCAGCTAGGTCGCAGTCCCTCTCTGGACTCTCCGCCAGGCCCCCGGGTCCAGCACCAGCGCAGCCCGTTCCCCAGGCCGGGCCCGGTCCAATGCTGCGTGCGTCCGATGATGTAGGCTTACCCCCCGTGCCGACGTCAGAGGGCTCCTTGTGGTCAGGCCTAATCGGGCGACGCTGCGGTAGTCTGGGGCTATCGTCCTAACCCCTTTGCCTCACAGCAGCCGAGGTGACGTGCCCAAGAACAGCTCGCCCAATCGGCGCACTTCGAGCCGGATATAGTTCCTCCGATTCGGCCCCAAATCCTCTCAGGCCAATGGTGGTATGCGGCCCTCTCTCCAAGATTCCCCCTCGGGATCGCTCACCCTAAATATCACCCCGGGTGCTCTTTCCTCCGCAATCTCGGCCTCTAGGCCCGGGCGCTCCACGGAGCAGGCAGAGGGGGGGGCCGGCAGCTCTCCACTGCCCCGACCCCACCGATCCGTAACAGCTTCGGGTCCGGGGAGATCACACCGAGGCAGGTCTCAGCCCCCCAGTGCAAACGGGGGCACCAGGCTACGTCTCCGTAGCTCCAGGGACGGAAAGCAGGCGCAGGTCCCGGGGTCACAATACTCCGTCGCCGCCATCTTGCCTCCGGCCCCGGCTCCAAGCGCGAGTGTTTCGTCCCTCCACCAGTCTCCAGGGATCTCCCGGTGCCGCAGCTTGTGTCAGTAGGTGTTCCGCTTTCACATGCTGTGCATTTAAAGTCAGATAGATGGGTATTTGAATGTCGGATTTATACGGCTGGCCGGAGCTGGCGCAGAGTGCGACTCACTCTGCCATGTTGCTAGCCACGCCCCCCGCATAGTCCTTTTTTATTCACTGCAGGTTTATCAAATGTGATTAGTCTCTCAGTTTGAACCTCTTGGTTTGTAGCAAGGTTTGGTCTTCTGCTACTTCTTGGGAGTCCACTGGGCCTACTACTTATTACTTGCCACATGGTTGTGGTTTTACCAGGTCGATTGATACAACTCGGTTCTCCTTTTACCAGCAAGGGGAGGTAGTACTAATGATCTTGTTCCGCTGATAGCTAAGACAGGTACTGCTTTTCTGTAAGAAGGCCCAAATTCCTTCTTCACCACGATTTTTTCTCTGACCAGATCCCCAATCTTTGGAATCCAGACAGGTCTTGCTGGGACAGGTGGTTTCTCTTCAATGGTTGTTGGCTTTAGCTTTGTGTTACTTAGACGACTTCTTGTTTCATTCAAGTTCTGTAAAACAGCCAAACGATCTTTGATATCAAAAGCTTTTTGTTCCACCACTGAAGTCTGACTATCGAGGTCTTCGATAATCATTCTTGTACCAAACAAAAGTTCATACGAAGTGATTCCACCCAGAGAACTTCTTGGCAGATTGTTAAGACTACGTTGGACACTCATTAGATGTTTGACCCACCCATCACCCGAACCTAATACCCTCGCTGTTATAGATTGCTTTATGTCACGTTTTTTTCTCTCCACTACTGCATTTCCCTCAGGATGGAATGGACTAGAGTACCGCAATACAATGCCCATGCTGGCCATGGCCTCCTTGTAAGCTCTAGAGCTAAACGCAGGACCCTGGTCAGAATGTAGCATGCCAATTGCGTATGTGCCGATAAAGACTCGCAAATCTTTTATAACAGTTCTGGCGTCAGCCGAGCACTGGTGCCACATCCAAATGAATCTCGTGCAGGAATCCACTGCGACCAGGATATATTTATAGTTTCCATCCCTTTGTAAGGGACCACAGTGGTCCAGGTAAACACATGCTAATAGTTTGTCTGAGATTAGAAGGGGCGTCTGCGCAGGTCGTTTCACTGTTGATACCTTTATTTTTTGGCATATTTCACATTCTAAAACATAGTTTCTAGTCTGTTTTCTCATGCGTGGCCACCAATATCTCGGTTTTAATAATGATACTGTGGCGGAAACACCTGCATGTGCAGAGACGAGCCCTTCGTGTGCTGCTAAAATTAGTCCTAACCTGTGTTCCATGTTTGGAATTGCCCTATCCCCCACTCCAGGGATTACAGCAAAAGGAACATTGTTTGCATCAGTTTTGTATGAGTACTTTACTGGAAAGCCTTTCGGAAGTGTCTTACAACTGTCTTTTACTGAAGCACTGACAGCTAGCAATATATCGCTGTCTATTTTTGTTTTTGACCGGGTGATCGCAGATACGGAAGCCGTTTGCACAGCTGCCTTCGCGGCTTCATCAGCCAATGAATTCCCTGCAAAGTGAACGCCATCACGCTGATGACTCAGTGTATGTATCACGTGAGTCTTTTGTAGTTCTTTCTGCAAAAGTACTACTTGTTCCCAAAGCATTTTATGTTTGATTGTGCCACCTTTTGCATCTTTGAAATCATTTTTAACCCAGTTCTGCAAGTAATCATTGTAGGACTGGACGCAGTAATATGAATCGCACACTATAAGTGTGGGGAATTCACGATCAGTATTTTCAAGCGCCATTTTAAAAGCCTGTAGTTCAGCTCGCTGAGCTGTACAATCTCCGAGTGATTGAGTTTTAGTGACCAATAGTCTAAATTTTCCTTCGTGCCATCGACCTTTAACAATCGCGCACGCAGCACTATATGCTTGTTTACCCCCAACTGCAAATTCGTATACTACGTCTGGTGCAGCAAGAGAATTAACCCATTGTATCCATCTCGATGTAATGCTTTAGCATTTGGAATGCTTGCTCTTGTTACGGCTTCTAAAGCAGGTACAGGTGTAACGATTATTATACGTTTACCTTGTGCGAGGGCTCTTTCTTTTGCTACAGCAGATTGTACCGCAGTTAGAATTTTTTCAGTAGAACTGAATTTCATTTCAGCTCGTGTGTACAAGTGTGATTTGTAAGCTATTGGTATTGTTTCTCCCTCATTGGAGGTCAGGTATGTAAATCTGCATCTTCCTGGGATGACTCGGATTACAAGGTTGCGTTCGTTTGCGCGTGTTTGCAGTTTTGTTTTAGTTCACATATCTGTTTGTAATGATCGTAAAATTTCTGTGTGTTTCTGAGTCCAATTAGTTGGTTTGAAATCAGGTTTTATTAAGTCGTAGAGTGGTTTAACCCTCTCTGCATAATTCAGAATGTATGTTCTTCCAAAGTTCAGGAAACCTAGAATTGATTGTAAGTTTTTCAGCGTTTTTGGAGCTTGGAGTACTGCACACTTCTCTAAGAAGTTGTCTGCTAGGCTTTTGCCTTTACTTGATAATTCATATCCTAAAAATAGGACTGTCTAGTGGGCAATTCGTGACTTTTTAAAGTTAAATGTATACCCTTCAGATGCGAACCCAAGTATGATGGTGTTCACTCTTTTCAAGTGTGTCTCCAGGTCATTGTCTGTAAGATAGATGTCATCGACATAAGATAATGCCTCATCATCATATATTTGTAGTAACTCTGTTACCCTAGCTGAAAATAATCCTGGGCTGTTCTTGAATCCCTGTGGGAGACGACAAAATTGCTTTTGAGCCCCAATGCTGGAGAAAGCAGTCAAATACCTGCTTTCTGGTGCAATGTTTTGACAGGAAAACCCATTTGAAATATCTAATGTTGTTTTATATTTTTTGCGCACAATATTATTCATTAGTGCTGCACTGTGTGAGTTTTGCACTGCAAACGTTTTACAACAAGAGTTTAGGTGTCTGTAGTCCAAAACTAGACGATATGAATCGTCTGGCTTGGAGACAGGAAACAAAGGATTGTTCATTTGTGAGGTGCATGTTTCAATTACCCCCTGATATTCAAGTTGATCTAAGATCTGACTTGTTTTTTAGCTTCTTGCTTAACAGGATACTGCCTTTGTGCAGTTGGTAGATTTTTTAACTGGATTTTATGGTGAGGAGAATCCTCATCCCAACCTACATGATTTTTATATAATGCAGGAGCTTGGGCCACTGCCCATTTTCTTGCATATGTGTATTTTTTATGAATTGGAATGTGATTTGAGAAGGCAGGCATAATCATTTCTTCGCCATGTGGGCACTCCCTTACAAACTCTGGTGGCCAGTCTTTCTCTGCTAGAAGGATATCATAGCCTTTAGATAGGTTTTCCCAGAAGAGACCTTTTATTTTCCTAGTTTTAACTCCCTCTATACGTAATGTTATTTCATATAGTTTATGGGCCACGCTAACTCGGGTGTCTGCAGTTTCCACTTGAATGTATTCATTTATGTCCACTGTCTCCAGAAGATTCATCAGGATCTTGCGAGCTATTGTCACTTCTGCTGCGCTGTCTAGCATTGTTTGGGCCCACTCTCTGTTCTTGAGTTGTGTCCTCAGGATCCTCGGCATGTTTTATTTTAATACTGGCTACCTTCTTTTTGGGAAATTGTAATTTTTTACTTTGATGAGCAGCTTCTTTGTCTTTGGACTTGACGTGCTCTTCTTTATGTTCCGACCGTCCTCTTCTTTTCGATTTCTGTGTGGAAGTCTGAAAAGATTGAGAGGGACACGTATCAACATCTTGATATCTGTCAGGTTTTCTCAAATTATCCCTACTTCTAAGGTTATATCTTTTTTCACAGGGCTCCCGTTGTGGAGTCTTGTCCCCCCCTTCTGGAGATCTATCTCTCCGTTGGGGCGACTTTCCTCTGGACTGGAAATGTTTTTTTCTGGGAGAGGTTTGCTTATTACCCTCCCACTTCTTCTTTTGAGAATTGAGATTATTTTTAATGAAAATGTTTACAGGATTTTCAGTTAGTTGTGGTTTTAGTGGTTTACCACCTAAACTGTCTCTACCTAATTCTTCATAGGATCTTTCAATTATTCTGGCAAGTTCAAATGGTTGGTCTGCTATATCCGTTTCTTTTAGTTTTAGGTGGTAGATTGTACCGTCAATTGTCAATTGAACTAATTGCCTATATGTATTTTGATCAAATAGTAAAGTCCAAAGCAACTTCATGCGAGAAAGTTGCAGGCAGCATGGGACCCTGATAAGTCTGGTAGCTAGATGCGGCCTCCCAAAATCTGTGACAAGTCTGGCTACCAGACTTTGGGAGGCCGCGTCTGGCTACCAGACTTATCAGGGTCCTTTGCTGCCTACAACTTTCCTGCATGACATTTATGGGTAGATGCATCATTGTTTCCATTTACGATTTCTAAATTGCGAAAATTAAGGAATCGCAATTTAGAAATCGCAAATGGCAATGGATGAAAATGACGCAATTTTTTTGCGATTCGGTATTTTTCCTTAATTGCGATTCACAATTTGCGAATCGCAATTAAGGAAACCCTTTCCATTGATTCCTATGGGCCAAAAGGCCCATAGGAATGAATGGGAAGGCAATCACATTTTGCGAATTCCATTTTGCGAATCGCAAAATGTGAATGCAATTTCAAGGGTGCAGGGGGGGGGGTCCAGAGAACCCCTTCCCTGCACCCCTGAAACTTAACTTTAAGATCCATTTACACACACACATGCCCTTTGGGCATGTGTGTGTGTAAATTTGAACTTTCAAAAATGCAATTTGTGTATATTTGAAAGTTTTCAGTAATTTAGCATGAAGTTCAACTTCATGCTATTTTACCCATTCCAAATTGCGAATTTGCAATTTTAAAATAATCATGCATAGCATTTAAGAAATCTCAAATTGCGATTTCTTAAATGCAATCGCAATTTTAGAAATCGCAACATGGTTGCGATTCCTAAAATTGCGAAATGCATGATGCATTCCAAATTAGTGAATTGCATTCGCAAATGGCCGAAAAATGCGATTCGCACCGTTTGCGAATGCAATTTAGTTTGATGCATAGGAACTGCAAAACACAGGCTTTTTCGGCAGTAATAATGCACAGTTAGAGAGGGCTGGCCAGGGAGCAGTCCTACAGTTTTTATTCTACCCTGCAGCAATGGCCATGCATGAAGCCAGGACATGGCAAAACCCTAACAGAACAGGCATGCACACATGCCTACAAACCAGTAAAATTGTTAACCTCTATTAAATATGTGAGGATTTGGGTGTATTATATGGCATGGCTGTGTGGCCTTACAGTATAATACACTTGTAAACACCATCTTTGGTCCAGTCAGGCTAGTTTGTAAAGCCTTTAGCTCAACCCTGGGTAGCTGTGGATTTGAGCATCAAGGCTTAAACAAAGGAATTAGTGTAAAGCATTTAACAGCACCAAAGAAATAGAATAAGAAAGTCGCACAACATGAAAGAAATCTGACACCAATTTATAAATCTAGATTATAATTTTATGAATTTTTAGAGTCCAAGATTAACAAAATCCATCAGAGGGTTCCAGAGATATAATTTTTCAAAGGAAATATAAAGCTCAGTATCAATCAAATAGTTTATTTCAGGATCTAGCCCATAAAACATACAATAAAGCAATCTTATAAATACTGACTAGCAGCCCGCCCCACCTTGTCCGGGAACAATCAGGCTTCCCCGACCTCCGCCCGCCCCGACATTGTGCAGCAGCCTGTCCCCCCGCCCGCCCCGACATTGTCAAGCAGCCCGGGTCCCTGCCCGCCCCGTCCCCCGCCTGTCCCGACCCCCGCCTGCCCGGAGCCTTACCTCAGCCGCCGCTCCTCCCCCACGCTCCTCATTTCACCGCACATTGTGCAGCAGCCCGGCCCCCCGCCCGCACCGACATTGTCAAGCAGCCCGGGCCCCCGCCCGCCCCGTCCCCCACCTGCCCCGACCCCTGCCTGCCCAGAGCCTTACCTCAGCCGCCGCTCCTCCCCCGCGCTCATTTCACCGCTCCGCAGCTCCTCGCCGCTTACCGCTCCTCCCGCCTGTCCGCTGGTCCTCACCGCCATTCCGCCGTTAGTCACCGCTCCTCCCCCGCGCCATGTCCGCCGCTCCTCCTCGCGTTCCTGTACGCCGCTCCTCCCCGCGCTCCTGACGTCTGAATGCAGGCCGCGGCCGGCGCTACTTCGAAGGGACTACTTTTTTTTATGTAAATTTTTTAAATAACGCATATTTTTATACTTTATATAGCCTATGTCCATCTGCACACCCTGACGATTACAATGATGTATCGGGTGTGTGGATTGGCGCTGTGGTTCACGAGTTTACCCGCCTCAAAGGTGCAAAGTTCTTCCTTTATAATAGTAGTATAGATAAAAAAATCATAGCTCATGCAAAAAATGTAAAAACAGGCTCATAGCAGCAAATCGAGTCATTATAATTTATTCAAGGCACTACTAAAAAGAGAGCCTCTGAACAATCATGTTATAAAACGTGCACTAGTTCAGAATGTGTTTAAAAGACAGCTCATGTATAATATTTAAAGAATATGCAAGCACTAAATGTGATTCTTTCATTTGCCCCGGTTGTGTGTGTTATGACAATCAAACATTTAATTTAGCATATGCACGTACTATGCCCTGCATACACAGATCAGTAGGGGGCGTATTGCATGGCTACAGTAAGATTCCTTCGGATTTTCTTTTTTCGCTTGACCGCTAAGAAGTAGAAATCGAGACATAATGTTATAGAAGTGTTGTAGCCACATCTTAATGTAAGATAGACTTCACTATACTGTCTTATGCCCAGAGTAATGCAAATCGGCCTAATCTAGGACCTCCTAGGCTTGGCATTTCTCAGGCAAAAGAACAATAGCTGTTGTACGTCATCAACACTGTTGGTGCAGAACAAATAATTATGTGATTTCAAACTATTAAGATCCCATTTGTATGTAAATTTATACACCAATAAAGTGCCAATCCTAAATTTAATGACCAGAGTACGAGGCAGTGGAGGTACAAAAGCATCATGTATGGCTCGGTTGTATGTTCTTACAACGAACTCAGTTGTAACGCATGCCTTTACCACACATGCGTTACTTCGGAATGCTATTTTCACGCTTATCCTTCTTCACGTTTTTCTTCGTGGTGACGTCATACTTAGGAAAAAAGAAATGGCCGTTTCCTTCCTCTGCAACGCCGATTGCCTGCACATCTCGTCTAAAGGTTAGTGTTTTATTTGGGGAGGAAGCCCCCCCCAACCCCCCTTTTTTTATTTGTACCCTTTACCACACATGCCTTTACTACGTACCTCGTAGTAAACGTATGCGTGGTAAAGGCTGTCGTTGTAACCACGCATGCGTTGTAATGCATGCGTGGTTAAGGTTTTCGTTGAAACGGCCTCGTTGTAGTGGCCGTTTCCCGTATGGCTCTAGTGTTGGTACAGATTTAAAGGCCAAGAACTCATCCGTCAGCCCACCTGTCTTTGCATTATGATGAATTAATCAGTCGTGTAGGACCAGATTTCCTTCTTAACAGTTAGCTTGGAGGTCAATTTAATTTGGAATGGATTAGACCAGTACAAGTCCAGACCCTGGAGGTTGAAAAGGGGTTTGATGTAGCCAAGCCAAGGGATGGTAGTGCTGTTCCCCATGCTAGCTACCTCCTCAAGTGCTGATCTGTATATGGCCAATTCTGGGTTGGACCACAAACTTAACCAAAAGAGAAGTGCCTCAGTTTTGCTAGATCCCCTATCCTTTGGAGACCAGTATAAAGCTCAGTACTTCTAAGCACAACTGCAAACAAGCTTTGGTAATCGTACAGTCTGGAAACTTTCGAAAAGTTTTTACGAGTTGTGTTCGTCTACTCTGGCTCAATTAGGATGACCAGATCTGATAGGGAGAATGTTGGGGGGTACTAAGGAGTATTTGGACAGTTACCTGGTCACAAGGATCAGTCTCTTGGGGTGCCCAGCGATGGTCAATGGCTACTGAATTGCTGAGTGGGGCTACTTCAGCTTGGTGCTGTTTCCAGGGGGTCAGCTGACTAACCCTTGGAGTCACTTCTTTGGTCTGGGGCTTGGGAGTGACTTTTCCTCAAGCCAGGAGCCTGGTCCTCTCTTTGCTATGCCAAGGGGAGGCAAATGCAGTCCAGAAGACGTTGCACCCTTTATTTGCTATGTCCAGCAGCCAGCATGGCAGTCATTCTTTGGTCCTTTCTCCAGTTCCATAGTGATCTGAGATTCAGGGTTTCAGAGGTGCCATATTTACACCCAGGAAGTGCCCTGGGGGGAAGATGTGGTCACTAGCCAAGTGGCTACCAGGATCCCTCCAACATTTTTTCGACTTCCGTTTACGTGTGGCATCAAGCAATCTCAGAGTGCACTATTCTGCCCACTGCCAAGATGTCTGAACCCTTCCTTGGTATTTAGGAGCTTGGTAGCCCACTAGAGGTAAGGCTACCTGTAGGCTACATGCCCACAGAAAAAACGGTTTGGGAACTAGTCTGCCCTCTCTGTTCCCACTGCCAGCCTGTCTACCTTAAGAAAGGGGAAACACTTTCAGGAGTGTGATCGCCATATGCCCATCATAGGTGGCTGCACCTTTGAAGCTCGCCTTTTGGGCCAACACCCCAAGTGGCTTCCTGCAAGGGGCAGGTAACACCTCTCCCTGTAGCAGGCTGCTATTGTTCCTGAGCCTAGGAGTCATGCACACTACTTCCTAGGAGGGCAGCAGGCTGTCAGGTGGTAAGTGACCATGTGAGGCCACTGGACAAACTGGCCACGGAGTGTCGACTTTCAGAAAATTGCCTCTCCCTAAAACTGACATTAAATTTGACTTAGGCATCAAGTCGGGTCTAATGCCACAATTCATTTGATACCTTGAAGTACCCATTTTAGGAGTCCCACTCAGAAGTTAGACGAGCTGAGGGGTTAGCCAGTAATTCTGTATTAGCCAATGGGGCTACTAACTTTTCCGCAGCAAAATGACAATTTGGAAGAGTGGCTCTTAGGACAGACTAAAAGCATATGTCCTACTTAATAATATAAAGCTCCCTGGCTCAGGGCTTCATAGGCCTTCCTTAGGGGAGACTTACGTATATTGTTAAAGAAAGTGGGGACTTTGCCTTGGTTTAAATGTCAAAGCCGAACTAGCAGTATAAAACTACTCTTGCAGTCTGCTGGGAGCCATTTGGTACTTTGTCACACACAGGGTGACACAATCAGTGCTGCCACCAGGGTGGACACTCTGCATTACATGCCCTGGGTACCATATTCCAGGGACTTATAAATAAGTCAGTCTCTGCCAATTGGGGATAGCCAACTCAACATATACTTTGTAATGGGTTAGAGCACCGTTACTGAGTTCTGGTTAGCAGACCTCAGCGCACTCGGAGTCGAAAAACCAGCAGCATCAGTTCTATATTCTGTGGGTGAACATGCAAAAAAAGGCATTTCCTTACAAAATAATTGAAGCTGAAATCAATCTTTCCTTGGCGATATCACCCACCTATCTCAGTTTTAAAGGTAAAGTTATTTTAACCTCCAAACCCTCACATTTGTCCTTGATTTGGTGAAATATTGTTTCTAAATTAAACTTTTATAAGAAGTTGTACTATTGTATTTCAATTCCGGTACTCTAGAAACTAAGAGATAGCCTTGTCGGACTCTGAATGCTTAGAACAGGCTATATATGTTGATCAATAAGCCGGATGAGGTCTAAGTGAAATTTCACAATGTTGGCTTTCCTAGATGACTCCCTACCTTGGGATAAGCCCAAGTGCTAAACCACTGTCTTACTGGAGACTGAGCACACCGATTGCTCTTAGACCAGCAAGTGAATGACTGCCTTATGCCCTGACGTATCAGATGAATTGCCTATGAACTACAAGGAAAGGGAAAACACAGACAGCTTTTCCCACAAGCTAGATACCTTTGCCATCTTAGAATTAAGAGGAAGAAGGAGAACTGATTTAGGATGCCAAAATCAAACTCTTGGAAACTTTTGTAGAAAATGAGAGCAGATTCAGGATGTCTTAATTCAAGTCTAGTAGACTTTGATAATGTTATTTTGAAGTGGGAAAGTTTGCTGATTTACAATCAGTGCTTAACAGATGCAATAGTATATCAGTTTAGTACCTTGCTGGGTTGAATGGTTGCTTACCAGGGTAGGATAAGCTAACTCTTTCAACATGCTGCTGGGAACAATTTTTTAATTTGTCTGTTCCCTGACTGCCAGCTACCAAAGTCCCCAGTGCTAAGAGGCGTGTATGCTTTGGTAACTCTGGTATCCAAAGACTGTTCTAACCATTGTCTGTAGTTGAAAACTTACCTGGTTGGAGCTCTATGCCTGTCGGTGTATCGATGGAGTAAGAGAGAGTGGTGGCCTGAGCTAGATCTTTGGAGTGCTGGGGTTTGGTCATCTGTCGATACACTGGTAATTCGGTGCAAGTGCTTTAGGCTGCCAGGCCTCTACTATCTACCATCACTCACTCCGGAAAACTGCTGTCTTCACTTATTATGACAACTTTACAATTGCACAGATGAACAATTAACACCAGGTGGAAGACCTCTTTTTGGGATTTAAAAAGTTCAACTCTAGTGGACTGAAGTGCCAGCATATGGATTTCAAATCTGAATATGCTCAAAATGCTAAGGATCTTACCTATCTTTTCCTACCTTTAACTGTCCAATGTTCTTCTAGCCAGTGGAAGCCATGACCAAAGGAAGGGATAATGAACATCACCAGAGAGAAAAATATCCAGCCGCTGTGCACTATCTTGGCTCATTGAAGCCTTTTAGTAGCCCCTTCTGTTGAAAGCTAAAAACAAATTCTGGCAGGTGAGTAGAAAGTGTGACTATCTGGGAGAAGGTGGATACTACTAGGTAGAGAGAGGAGTGCAGAATGGGATGGAAAATAAAGGACTAAAGGAGACCTGAGGTCCATCCAGTGTTGAATAGCAGTTAGGCAGTCAGTTATACATGGCCAGAGGATAAAGTAGGAAAAGAGATGTGGGTCATCAGCATAAATGTGACAGGAGAATCTAAAATAGGTGATAGTCTCCAGGGGAGTTGAGGTAGAAAGAGATCAAAAGTGGACCTAGATTTGACCCATGAGGGACTGTGGAGAGGTCAGATATGAGGAATATCATCTTAGAGCACAGCACTTAGTATGCAGGAAGAATATTAATATTGGGTAATCAATACCGTTTTGAGTCCCAGTTGATCAACTCAGCCTTTCATCAGCCAAGGCCATTAAAATGAGTACCATTGAGTTGAGTGTCAAATCACATCTGTGCCATAAGATCCTTTGAGTTTGTGCTTTACAAATATATTTCTTTATGTTTTACAGCAACAAGTTCATTTCATTGACGATATAAAACTGATGGGATTTGTTCACCTCTTGACATTTAATCATATTAAAGACACATAGGGGCCTATTTACCAGGAAATGGCGGAGCGCGGCGCTGCAGCACTGTGCACCGTATTTACAACAATACGGCGCACCCCAGTGTTTTCCTTAGCGCTAAAAATAGCTGCCTGGCGCCAACACAAAGACCCTTGCGCCATAGTGCAGGGGTTACCTGCGTTGCAGGGAGAGATTGTTTATGTGCAGGAAGGTGTTGGACATACAGTTACCGACTTCTTGCCAGAAAACCTGGATCAGAGGGCACTTCCGAAACATATGTACATCATCTGCTTTATTTTGTGGGACACTTTAGACAGGCTTTGATTTCTCTGCCTTCCATCTTTGATAGACTTTTCGAGGCCCAACACACCCTTTGAACTGTGAATAGATGGTTTCTCCTGAGAGGTGCAGCTTACCGCAATAAGAAAAAGTTTAGCTAGGTACTGATTAAAAAATTGGACCTAATTTGTGTTTACACCAAAGTAAAGTGAAAGAAGAAGGAAGAAGAACCACCTTATTTAAGTAAATTAGCTATACAGAGATATAGATATCAAAACATATATATTTTATTCTTTTTTATATTATACATATTCAACTTTGTTGTTCATCTATATCATTCAAAAACAGTCATGATTATAAATCCATAAAATACGATAGACGTGAGGATGATGGAGGCAGTGCGGCAGATGTCAACTACGCGCGTTTCGGCATACATGCCTTCACCAGGTAGGCGTCTATTGCACATGTATCGACAGATGCTTATATTCAGTAGAGTACTGACGCTTCATAGGTTATCTTGTGGAGCGTCTGGTTGATAAAATGTAATATATATTGCACGTAGGCTAAGATCCTCGTGATTTAGTTGTAGGTATATTAACTAGAACCATATGATGATAGCGAGGACAGTACAAGAAAACTGCAAAACGGCAGGGTCAGAACTGATTTGCATATAGCCAGTGTCTAACCCAGGGTGGTGTGGAGTGCAAAAAAACGATGGATTTAGGCCCAGATCCTTGTACTGGGGTGAATGTATGACATTGTTCTACATTCTGTCCATCAACTGTGTTTTTTGCAATTTTCACCCCGAGTGTGCTGCGTATACTCAGACGTGAGTCCCAGGCTCTCCACACCACTGGAGTCAAGCTATCCAGGCTGATAGCCAGAAACCGGTCCTTGGATGCTTGATTCCGGTCTGGGAAAGACATGCCTTGGTAGTTCGGACTGGACTGTTCCCATGAGGCACAGGGTCAGAGCTGATGTGCATATAGCCAGTGTCTAACCCAGGGTGGTGTGGAGTGCAAAAAAACGATGGATTTAGGCCCAGATCCTTGTACTGGGGTGAATGTATGACATTGTTCTACATTCTGTCCATCAACTGTGTTTTTTGCAATTTTCACCCCGAGTGTGCTGGGTATACTCAGACGTGAGTCCCAGGCTCTCCACACCACTGGAGTCAAGCTATCCAGGCTGATGAAGGCCGATAGCCAGAAACCGGTCCTTGGATGCTTGATTCCGGTCTGGGAAAGACATGTCTTGGTAGTTCGGACTGGACTGTTCCCATGAGGTACAGGGTCAGAGCTGATTTGCATATAGCCAGTGTCTAACCCAGGGTGGTGTGGAGTGCAGAAAAACGATGGACTTAGGCCCAGATCCTTGTACTGGGGTGAATGTATGACATTGTTCTACATTCTGTCCATCAACTGTGTTTTTTCTCAAGATAAATAAGGACAGTGAGAAGCAGCCGGGTTTTGCAAAAATACTAGATACCTTACTGCATAAATGTGAAATAATTATGCAATATCTGAGCTAAATATAGCAAAGATTCAAGAGGCCTGCAAGACTCTTGAAGCACAAATGTCCTCCATAACTGATAGAATTTGTAAGGAGGTGGAGGCCAATCAGGGTGAAATCCGAGCTCTAAAAAATGGGGACAAAGGTATGCTTGACAAAATTGAGTCATTGGAGAACAACGCTAGACGCAATAATGTTAGGGTACTCAATCTCCCAGAGGGCCTTGAAGTAGAGAACATCAAGGGTTTCATCATAAGCCTACTCAAAGAATTTATCTCTTCTACAGACTGCAGAACTCAATGCAGATATGCAGAGAATTCATCGAGACCCCTTTTAAAGAACTTAAACAGGAAAAATCCAAGGATAATTTAGATTAATTTTAAAACCTATCGTAGGCCCTAAAAGCGGGAATTTTCACTGAAAGGGATTGGTCTTTCCTAGTCAGATCTGGTATCTCAGAGTACACAAGATCCAAAGTGGGAGTTGGGGAAATGCATACCAGAGCTAGGATTATTATTTTGATCACTGATCAAATTAGATTTCCAGCTCTACTGAGAATTATGTGGAATAATAAGATGCATAATATCAGAGACCCCAAAGAGGCTGGAATCTTCGCACTAATTAGCATTTTGAGCACATTGTAAAGCAAAGTAAGGAGTGGTCTCAGGGAGTGAGATTCATGGTGATGAGGAAAGCCAGAGGGAAGGGTGCCAGAAATATATAAACGGAGCTCAGAATGGAAAGCAGGGTCATTAAACCTGGGCAACTTTCTACTTCTACTTTCCCATATTTAACCTTACCGACTGAAGGATTGAATAAAACACGGTTTCCTACCAGGTAGGCATTTTTAAAACTCAAAGAACCCCTCCAACTTCTATTCTCCATTGTTCTGTGATTTGATACTATACTTTTCTATACTGTGCTCCAGTGTAGAAATCACACAAAGACTGAGGGCAGAGGCTTTTGAAATCCGCACCCAACACGTGAAATAGTGTCCTAGAGTATCAACAGGTGCACAATCCAGGGAGTACTCCCCCCTATACTCCCCACAAAGTAGGAACGACTCCCACAACAAATATCAATGCAAGAAGGTTTCAGCACTCTGTACAGTGTTATTAATACTTCATATCACAGTCCATGAATGAGTAGCACATAAAGAACAAATGTCCAAATCCGAAGTGTGTTTTTCTTGATGCAATGTTCACTTTATTTTTCATAGGTAAATTCTTTTTTCAACATTCCATTGATCCTAGCCATTGCCAACGCAGGGCTATTAAAAAAATACACAAAATACATTTATTTTGAAATGTGGAGCCTAGTCCCTTTGAACACAATAACAATGTCTATACCAAATATACTTACAGACTAACATTTTCCCAATTATGTACATTGAGTTATACATGGTCACAAGTTTGAGAAAAGTAACTCAACAGTGGTTTCACAGTATACGATGTCAGTAAAAGACCGAACTGGTCTTGGTCGGAGGTGCCTCCAATCCCTGGAACTCTAATTTTTGGCCTTCCGGCTTTGGCTCCCCTCCCCGCCCTGTCAACTCAGCAAAAAGCTTAGGAATCTTTATTAGCAAGGACCTTTCCATGAAGCCCCAGATTAGTGCCGTGGTATCCTCTTGTTTTTTCCATCTTCGGAAAATCTGTAAGATCTCTCGATTTCTAACCACGGAGGCCCTGACCCTGGCTCTGCTGGCCCTAGTAGTCTCTAGGATTGACTATGCCAATTCACTTTATGTTGGCATTCCTGCGTACCAGCTAAATCGTCTACAGCTGGTACAGAATCAGGCCGCAAGACTAATCTTCCATCAGCCCAGACACCTTCATGTTCGCCCCTTGCTTAAAGCCCTTCATTGGCTTCCAGTGGCTAAAGGCAGCAAATTTAAACTCGGCTGCATCATCTTTAAAGCCCTGGCTGGCCTTGGCTCTGCTTTAATTTCTTCCCTTCTTCACCGCTATCTTCCTTCGCGCAACCTTCGCTCTACTTACTTGGCCCTACTCACAATTCCTACCTTCAACCGCAAAAGACATGGTGGCCTTAGATTTTCTTTTCTTGTCCCTTCCCGCTGGAATGCACTTCCCTTGGAGCTGAGACTTACTACTTCTTACCCTTGCTTTAGATCCCTCCTGAAAACTTTACTGTTCCGCCAAGCCCATGGATAATCACTCTCTTTCTTAATTACCTACACTGCTGAATGTTTGTTTACCCTGTGCTCACAGCGCCATGAAACCATTGGGTGTAAGTGCGCTATAAAAAAGTACTTTTAACATAACAGTATCGGCAAAAGACCAAGTATTCATTTATAGACTTGTTGCCAAACTCAATATCACTGACCACAACAATAAATCTCATCAATGCACATAGAAAGACAAATGTATAAGATATACAGAGAAAAATGTCTACAAACACGATCTCATACAAAAATACATAGAGTAATAGAAACCCATACCTTCAACGTAGTATGTGTGTACATCTGATCTCTTTGAATTAGGGATACAGGATTTCATTTCCAAAATGTTTGTTATATCAGAGATTTTGAATTTTACGAGTATCTTAACGCTTTTTTGGACTAGAAATACCGTGAATATTAGAGGGACACATTTTTTGCCATACGTTGAAGGTATGGGTTTCTATTACTGTGTGTATTATTGTATGAGATCGTGTTTGTAGACATCTTTCTCTGTATATCTTATACATTTGTCTTTTTATGTGCATTGATGAGAATTTATTGTTGAAGTCGGTGATATTGAGTTTGACAACAAGTCTATAAATGAATACTTGGCCTTTTGCTGATACTGACATCGTATACTGTGAAACCACTGTTGAGTTACTTTTCTCAAACATGTGACCATGTATAACTCAATGTACATAATTGTGAAAACGTGTTAGTCTGTAAGTATATTTGGTATAGACATTTTTCTTGTGTTGAAAGGGAGTAGGCTCCACATTTTGAAATAAATGTATTTTATGCTCCAGTGTAGCACAGAGGGAGCAGCTGCCCCGTTCTGCAGTGGAATGGGAAGAACCCAGTGATGAAGCATGGCACCAAGGGGTAACCCTGCTGGGTGAGGGTTATACTACAAAAAGCTTTTTTCCAAGGAAGGATTAGCCCATACATTTGAGTGGAGCTCCCAATTTGGTATTGAGTACATGTTCCTTCACTCCTTACCAGCGTACTGACAAACCGAATTGGCCACTTGAGTAGTTCTACATGTTGCTACCTTAAGTGGCTCAGAATCGCCTCTTGCCTTATGTATAAACCTATGAACCTCCGAACTACAAAATATGTCATCCAGGAGCTATCCTTATCTGGAGTCTCTTGCTCCCCTTGCTGAAAGCACAGATGATCCATCTCCACTCTAGGTTTCAATAAAAAGATCATGATTTACAGATACGACTACACCTATGCTCCCACAATCTGAAATCCCTTCATTCTTTTCCTATCTATTCAAACCCCTTCTTAGGAACAAGCGCCTTAGGAAACACCTATGTACGTATGTATGCTATGCAATCTTTCTGTTTCTTCCTTATATCTCTAGCATCCTGCTCTGTGCACAAATTTTAGATGTTTGTTGATGCTTTCCTAGTTTATTATATCTCCTTCTTCTACTATGCAGTCCTCAAATCCCTGCCTCCTCACACCAGTAACTGATGCATTTATTTAACTCGTCTAAATAAATAATTTTTGTTGCTACTTTTCTAAGACCACTGTGCGGATGTTAAACTCGGCATCCATGTATTCTGTTTTATGTATTCAAACATTGAGGTTTTTCTTGTTTTTTTTATTTAGAGGTAAAAAATAAATGAACTAAGGGCACACTGCATCTGATGAAGATGCCCTTTGCCACTTCTGGATATAGATGAGACTCGTAATCTGTAAGATGATGACGTCTGAGATGATCTACCTTGATGTCAAGACATACCACCAGGTGATTGGCTGGGAGATTCTCTGAATGTCCAGCCACCAGCACAGTCTAGGAGCCCACAAACAGAGGACATCTGACCCAACTCCACACTGCTAGATACAATACCACATAGGTGTCATGCCCGTCAGCACATGTATCGACCTGCCTTAAATTAAAGTTAGAAACGCCCTGATGGCCAGGTGGATGGTGTGCAGCTACAGAGGTCTCTGATCTTCATGTTGTCCAAATGACCTACCCAACCTAGAGTGGATGGTTCCATCGTCTTAGAGTCCTCCCGAAGAAAAGGCGATAATGATCTGGCACACTGAAGGCCCTGGGCTTCCTCATCAGAGAGCTGAATACTATCTGTGAGGCTTTCACAATGTAGAGCTCACTTGGTGCGAAGGTTGCATTGAAGGGCCAGCATGTGTAAATGAGTAGAAACCACCAGAAAGATGTAAAGCGCTAGAAGACTGAGCAGTAGTAAAACTTTCAAGAATGGGACAGGAACTCTTGCTTGAAACATTAGGGTCGTAGTTCACATTTACATGAATCTCTGCATCAGAGAAAAAAACCTTCAGGGTTACAGTGTCCATATTGGCTCCAATGAAGGGAATTGTGATTGTGGAACATGGAATTTGGGCTTGTTGGAGGGTTGACAGCAATGACGCCATTGTCTGAAGGTGCTCTGAAAGTAGTTGGGTCTAGCCCACCTTCAACATGTAGTCATCAAGGTGCAGGAATACTAGATTGATCCCGACCCTAACAGATGGGGCACTTCCACCGACATGACCTTCGTAAAGATCTGAGGGTCTGAAGTCAGGCCAAAGAGTACGATGAAGAATTGAAAGAGGGTCGACCCCACTACATTGCAGAGATACTTCCTATAAGAGGAGTACCTGAAAGTAATCATCCTGCAATTTCAAGGATAGCATCCTTGAGGTACTCTGGGAACCAAAATAGGTCTCATGCCCTCATCAGTCTTGGAGATCAAGAAGTACATGGAATAGCAACCTAAACTTCTCTGTCTCCGGAGCAGGATCTGGATTGCTCCTTTGGCGAGCAACGTCATCACTTCATTGGAAAGAATAATGGCATGACCTGCGGACGTTCGAGCAAAAACTGGAATTTAAGAGAAGAAACCGGGAAAGGAAGGGCAATTTGCAGGATTAATTCTTCCCACATCACAGTACCAGTGGGGTACAGGGTCTTGGCTCGCCACTGGCCCCCAAATGGATGATGAAAGGTTAACTAAAGAGGCTTGGTGGAGGCAGGACCTGGCGAGGAGAAGTAGGATTCCTATTTCTGACCTCTTCCCCTACCACTACCCCCGGAGTCACAAAAGTGGCTGTTGAATTAGCTGTGAGGGCTGCCTCTTCGTACAGGAAAGGCTTCTCAAATATTTGCGAAACCTCTGATAAAGTTGATGGAATTTGGTGTTCAGGGGAAAACAACTCTAAAGAAAAAGTCCTAGCATTCTAAAGCTGAATCTGCCAGTTTGCCGAATAACCGCTCCATCACAGGGCATGTCCATGAATGAGGCTTGGACATCCCCAGAACATCAGGTCTGTAACAACGTTGGACTATCAAGGCCAAACCTCAAAATATTTAGCTATGTTCTGGCAATCCTGATTCTCTTGCCCATAAAATCTATTTTTTTTCTGCGTGATGGGGCAGTGGGAAAAGAGTTTGAATTCATTTTGCTCATATAGAGCCCTCAGGAGTAGGCTGCTGTATCAGGAAAGTTGGATCACCTTGTGTAGGTCTACGCCATCTAGGAATAGACAGATACTAATGGTGGTTGAGCGAAGCTTAGACTAGGCCACCATGAGGGACTCAGTCAGGCTTTTGTTAAAATGCAGTAAGATCTCTAAAGTCAAAGGCTCATGTTGCAAACCTTCAAGCATGAGGTTAGCCTTTGTCTCCAAAATAGGGAGCAGTAAAACTAGGACATCCATATCTCGGCACACCAACACTGCAAAAGAAGCACTCTCTTCAGTGAAGGGTCTTAAGGACAAGTTCATTTCCATCTCTGGGGAAATATCCCATCCACTGGGATTTTGGGACTGAAGATATAAGCGAGCATCAATGTAATTAGGAGGGAGCAAGTGGTCAATCTTGTAATTGTTTTCATTATGGGGAACCTGATCAAGGTCTTGAAGAGCATCAGAGACAGCGAGGGCCTGTATCCTCCTGAAATACTGCCTCCGAGACAAGGGAAGAAGAGGAAAGAGTCTTCCTCAATATGAGGTTGGCCTCCAAAACCAGAGTTGGAGTGGGATCCAGTGCAGTCGCCTCTAGTGTCAGAATTGGCGCAAACAAATGAAAGAACCAACAGAGCCTGTGGCAAAGGAGTCCACACCTCCAACGCCGGAACAGGCAAAGGTCATAGAAGGTCAGTTAACGCCAGAGGAGGACCCACCAGCAGAAGCCAGGATGGAAGCCTCCACAGATCCTTGGGACCCAAAGGTCCACCAGAGGGATCCTGAACCTTATTAAAGAGCTGCAGCCGGGCCTCTTTAAAGGCTGCTATTTACAGCAGGGTTGACAATTGCCTGGGGAACTTGGATGCATCAACTCCAGAACCAGATCGGATCAGAGTCTGACATCGAAGACAGCCAGAATCAGGACTTTCAAGCTCTGACAGAAGCACTGAGAAGTCAAAGTGCCTCCCAAGGACTTCTTGTGTTTCTTTTTCAAGCAGTCTTTTGACAGTCTTGAGATCGAGTGGGAGTGGTCCAGTTTTTTGTGCTGGGTGACAGAGTTCAGTTTCTTCTCGCTCCCTGATAGCATTGGGGTCATTGCAACTATTGCAGGACTTGGAGTCATGCTTGGTACTGCGGCACCAAAGACAGACGTTGTGCGGATCTGTGGCTGACATCTGTTTAAAACACACGTGGCACAGTTTAAATCTTGTTTTAGTGAGGGGCAAGAGGTGAAATAAAACTTTGTTAGGGAAACTGAAAAATGGAAGAAGCAGATTGATATCAGGCCGCAGGATGCCCCCTTCATCCTGCTCTGGGTCATCATTTCAGGAGGTGGAATGGAGTTCTGACGGAAGCAGATGGCGCCAGCGTCGGATTGGTAACGCAGGCACTCGGGCAATGCCCGAGGGGTTGGTATCCGAATTCCAGCTGTGGACTGCTTTTTTGAGCAGCCTGGGGGACCGATGTGGGCGTTTCTGCATTGTTTGATGCCGCCAGTGGCCCAGTGGGTGCCTGAGTCGACATTCTGGAGGCAGATGGGCGACCATTGCCTCCCTTTTATCAACGTCAGAGGTGTCACTCCCTTTCTCTGGCTGGCCCAGCCCATTAGAATATGCATATTGAGCAGGGGCAGGGGGCCTGAGCAAAAGTGGCGTCACTTGTTTTCAGGTGTGTTTCACCAGTGTAAACTAATCCATGCATTTTTTACACCCCTCACTCCCGCTTTTTTTCAAAGAACATTTCGCCAAAGCAGTGTTTTGCTGAAAGGCAATATGCGAATGTGGGCCACTTTTTTTTTTTTTAGTGTGCCCGGGCAGATTTCTAATCCACATCCAACCCTGATGGCGCCACCTTCGGGTGCATGGAAGCTATTGCAAGAGTTTCCTGATCCAGCCTGGGGAGACTCTCCCAGTGAGGAATTCTCGGTTACGAAGCGTCGCAAAGGAGGAGGCATAAGACAACGACCAACAGAACATGGACAATCGAACTATTACCCCCCCCCCTTTTTACTCAATAAAAAATTACAGAAATAAAATGATCAATCAGAATGGCGGATTTTATTTCCAGTTTATAGCCCTCACCGTTCAGCACACCTGTTAACTTTCTCTGCTCTCCTTTTTCACGACAAAATATGTAATCCTCAGTCGTGCGCCCCTCATCAATTGAAATCTTATCTCCTCACACTGTCAAGCGCTATTTTTGTTACCTTATTTATAAGGTTACATGTTTTGTGTTGATTTGCAAGACCCGTGCGGTGACACCGGCTTGTTATAGCTGTTCTCTGTGTCCTCTTGATGACGGGCATCTTTTATCTGTTTTATCTGTACGTTCCGCTGCGCTGCAATCGTCTTTACAATGGCAACGGTTGTATGTATAAGAAAGTTCCCACTCTGCTACCACAGTCAATGCACGGCTGACTTTTGTGTGTTTCACACTTAAAAGCACAGCGCTCTGAACCCCCCGGTTAGGTGGAATTTGTGCTATTTAATTAATAACTATATTGCATATTTGTAAGCGATTAATTATATATATATATATATATATATATATATATATTGTAAAATTATAGTTAGTACATCAAGAGCGAAGAAGTCACTAAAAACTGCGTCCTTCGGGGACTCTTAAACATGCACCTTTTTTAGTACTTTTGAATATCTTCGACATTAACCGAGTTACTCATTGAGAACACGTTATACCCGCTTCGTAACACATGCATCCATGAACGGCTCTTTATAGCTCATCGTCACAGAATGGTTGGTAGGTACATTGGGCGTTGTGGAAGCCAGTATGGGTCTTTTTTCCAAGTCACTCCAAAAGCAATTCCTACTTTACTAATTACGCCAAGCCACGTGTTTTTTGTAATCTCCAAAATCAATTAAACACGTATAATAATAACAACAGGCTGCATAGGCAGATTAGCGTTCTTCTAGCAACACAACTATTACTTATTACTACTTTCTGTTCCTTTTGTGAAGCGCTCTGACGCCTTCGGGTAAAGTCCGCGCTATATAAAATTGCATAAATAAATAAATAAATACAAATTGTCTGCCGGGAAAACTAAAATAGGGAAACCTTCTCGCAGTTCTAAAAATCAGCCACAAGGTGTCAGGACAACACTGTACTTTGTCCTGATTTAGATTCAGTGATTGTGTTGTTACGGAGATGAAGGTCTGATAAAAACATGAGACGCGGGAAATACAGGTCTTGGTCTTAACTTTTTAAGTGGTCCGGGTGCCTAAGGAGAGGGGGTGACAGAAAAATTATTTGTATTTATTTATTTAATGCAGTTTTATATGTGGCGAACTTGACCCAAATGTGTTAGAGCGCTTTACAACAGAACCAACTACATTACACAAGATTTACACACTAACAAGTTACAAAAACAGTCGGGATTATTAAAAATTAAAGGTAGCAAATACTAAATTGAGCTCAAGTGAATGTCAGGCTGCTCTGGGGGTCATAAAATGGGTTGAATTATTCCTGGAAGTGTCTTTGGAAGAGAAGAGTTTTCAGATCTGTTTTGAAAGTCCGGATAGGGGCGGTTCGGAGGAAAGGAGGAAGCGAGTTCCATATTCTAGACACATTGCCTGAGAAGGAATGAGCCATAAATATTTCCCTTTTGAAAGTACGAGGCTGGAGCAGTACGTTTTCAGCATTGAGTGAAGGTCTAGAGCCGCCTAAGATTTTGAGTTTATTCGCAAGATAGCAAGGGGTGGAAGTGTGCAAGGCTTTGTGGGTGATACAGGCAGTCCTGTAAATTGACCTAGCTTTGATGGGAAGCCAGAGAAGAGAAAACAGTATGGGTGTGATGTGATCGTTTCTTTTGTCCCCACATACAAAACGTGCAGCTGAATGGAGGAGGATGGATTTTAGACGGCATAGGTGGGTTTTGGGAAGGCCAGCAAGGACAGTTGCCGTAGTCTAATATGTAGAGAACTAATATTTGGACCAAAGTTTTTAGGTTTTGCTCAGGGAAGAAACACCAAACTCCCCAGAGAAGGCACAGTTGGTAACTTGTATTCCTGGCAATGGTATTGATATGGGAATGTAGGTTGAGCCTTTTGTCTAAGATGACGCCTAGGGATTTGGTGCTGTCAACAACCATAGGTTTTTTGTTAAGTATGTCCATCCATGATTGAACAGGAGGAGGAGAGAGTGAGGTAGAGGGAAGAAGGAATTCAATTTTGGAAGGATTCAGAATTAGTTGATGAGTTGACATTCAATTTTGGGAGGAGTTGAGAGCAGTGTTGAGGTTTGAGATGTCGTGTGCAGAAGACACCATAATATAGATTTGGGTGTCATCAGCATAGAGGTGATAATGGATCCCAGATTCTTTTTAGGCGATTTCCCAGTGGCTCCATGTAAAGATTGAACAGGGTGGGCGCAATGCTCAGGCCTTGAGGGACGTCTTGTCCTACAGCCATTGATGTAGAGATACAGTTTGCTATTTTGATCATCTGAGATCTGCCAGAGAGGAATTATTCAAACCATCTGCGCACTCCGCCTTCAAAACCCATTCTTTCAGTCGAGTGTTGTGATTACCAGTGTCAAAGGTGGCGGATAGGTCAAGAAGGATCAGGACACAAGACTTACCAGAGTCAAGTACTCGCAGGGCATCGTCGATTACTTGTAGCAGGACTGCTTCAGTGCTGCAGCCTTAAATGAAACCAGATTGGAATTCGTCAAGAAGGTTGTTGTCCTCGATATGTTGGGAAAGATGCTTCGCTGCACAGCTTTCAGTAATTTTACCAAGAAAAGGGAGGTTGGTGATAATGCAGAAGTTGTTGAGGTCATTCACATCAGCAGAGGTTTTTTTTAAGAAGTGGGGTAACTTGTCCTGTTTTAGGGCAACAGGAAGGGAGCCTTGGTTGAGGAAGAGGTTTACCAGCCTGGTCCAGTAGGAAAGAGTGTAGGTGTAGAAGTCAATTGCAATGTCACTAGGAATGGGGCTGATAGAATTGTTAGAAGGTTTTGTTTCTAAAATGCTTTTGAGGAGGGCATCTTTGGTGATGACGTTAAAAGTTCTGCCACAAGACTAAGGATTTACGGTCCTCAAGGGGGGAAGGTGAGTGACCTGATCCACGAGCGATTTCATTTTTCCCTTGAAGAATAGTGCAAATTATGATGCTTTCTTTTGAAGCTTTTCATTCCTTCCTGGAAGCAGTCTGGTGTCTTCGGGATTCTTCGTGAGTGAGAGGATGAGCTGGGTCTCGTCGGCGTAGGAAACGATGCTGAGCCCGTGTTGGCTGAAGATGTCGGCGAGGGGGTCATGTAGATGTTGAAGAGCGTGGGGCTGAGTGAGGACCCCTAGGGCACTCGGCAGTTGATTTCCGTGGGTTCAGAGAGGAAGGGAGGGAGTCAAATTCTCTGGGTTCTATCAGGTAGGAAGGATTGGATCCAGTCAAGGGCGGCTCCTTGTATCCTTGCGTCATGAAGTCTGGCTGCGCTTGCGATGTGAGATGGTGTTGTAGGCAGCGGAGAAGTCTAGAAGGATGAGGGCCGCTGTGTGTCCCTGGTCTAGAAGCATTCGAATGTCGTCAGTGGCAGCGAGGAGGGCGGTCTTAGTGCTGTGGTTGCAGCGGAATCTGGACTGGGAAACATCGAGGATGGAGTTTTCTTCGATGAAAGCGGTCAGCTGGGCGTTCACGAGTCTCTCTGTGACTTTGGCCGCAAAGGGGAGGAGAGAGATGGGCCGGTAGTTTTTCAGGTCCGTGGGGTTGGCCGTGGGTTTCTTGAGGAGGGGTTTCACTTCTGGCTGTTTTCAGTCGTCTGGGCAGATGCCGGATCTGAGGGAGGCATTGATCGTCTGTCCTAGTTCAGGCGCGATGACAGTGGCGGGCCTGTGGAAGATGTGAGGTGGGCAGGTGTCCGTTGGGGCCCCTGAGTGAGTTTTCTTCATTGTCGCGGTGATGAGTTCTATGGTGGCGGGATTCCAGGACATGATGGTTGGCTTGTCAGCAGTGGTGGTGGTTAAGAGGGTAGTGTCCGCTGCTGGTTCGCTGAAGTAATCGTAAAGGGCCTTGATCTTTAGATGGAAGTAGGAGCTAAGCTTGACGCAGAGTTCCTGGGAGGGCATGACGTCCGAAGCTTCGCAGGTGGGTTTTGCGAATTGCTGTATGATGTTGGTCGCGTTGGTCTGGACTTTGTCTCTTATGAAGGTCCGTTTGGTGTCTCTTATGCGCTGGTGGTATTCCCTCAGGGCACTCTTGTGGTTGATACGTGCTTCCGTAGTTTTCTGTTTCGTCAGGTTTTCTTTAGGCATCTGCAGGTGCGTCTGTCTTCTTGAAGTTCCGTGGTGAACTAAGCTGCCTTCAGAGGGCGTTGTTTGGCGGGGTGGCAGAGGGGTGCCAGCTTGTCGGCGCAGCGGGAGACCCAGTGAGAGACCCAGCGGTGGAATTCCCTCACTGTGGAGTTGGTGTTGGTTGTATCACTGGGGGGTTTTGACTGAGGGTAGTGTTGAGGTGCTACTCTGTGATCTTGCTCCAGTTCCGTTGTGGTGGGGTGGGGTGGGTTTGGCTGCGGTGGTGGTGGTGTTGAAGGTGAAGTGGGCGCAGTGGTGGTCTGTCCAGATGTAGTTAGGACCCCCGTGCCCCCCAGATGCTATGGTACTTGTCAATGCTTTTGATGGAACTACAGAAGTGTGGGCACTCACTATTTAGAGTACCTATTTTCTCCTGAGAAGTGCTGGTACTCTCCCATTAAATGTACCGCAGGAGTGCTAAGAAGTGCAGGTACTCGCCCTTTGAAATTGAATATGTGCAGGTACCAGCCCATTTAAAGCACTGGTACTGGTGTACACCTATTTTGTGCCCACCATGGGGCTAGTAGAAACAACAGTGCTTGATGCCCAACACCTGAACGTTAGGATGACAATAATTCCACCTCCAACCGTATCACAATCTTTGTCTTGTAGACAGACAGCGGGCATCAAAACATGCAACACACTGATCTCAGTTTCGTTAGGATGGCAATAATTCCACCTCCAACCGTATCACAATCTTTGTCTTGTAGACAGACAGCGGGCATCAAAACATGCAACACACTGATCTCAGTTTATCACCAAACGTCATTTCCCAGACCTTTAATTTTGGTGGGGAGCCATTTCGCGATTTACAAACCAATAATTTCATCTTCCTTCCTGCCAGGATTTTCAACTTCGATCATGAAATCCTGCACAAAGTGTTATCTTGGGAATGTAGTGTCCACTCTGTGATTTAAGCATCCTTTTCTGATATATTGCCTGTCCTTTAACACAGATTAGTAACTTAGTCCCAGAACCCAGAATTTCACTCCACTGGCAATGGGAAATAGGTGCAGGATCCTGATTGACAGTTTAATACGTGTATTCCTTCTTCAGGAGGAACCAACAACAGCCCTAGCTGTCGCGATCTGCGTTTTTAAGGCGCCCCAGTACTTCTGGGAAGTACTGGGGCACCTTAAATTGGTACACCGAATAAAAACAGTTGGTTACCCACAATAGCTTTAGTGATATTAGTTTGATTACTTTACAACAGTAAAGGCCTCGCTGAATGCAAAATTCACAGCCCATAATCAAAAAAATTACATGGTTCTCTAAGTAAGAGGTCTACCGAAAATGAACCACAGAGATCTTACTTTATGGTCAAGAATCTACTCCGCATCCTCCAACTTCCATCCTTCCATGGTTTCCACACTTTGTTCGCTGTGGTCTGGAACCCACCAGAAGCAGCTTGGTGCCCTAGCATTCAGTGCCCCCCAGCTGGTCTACACCTATCCCATTATCGCTTCAACTGGACTGGGTAGGACAGCAGAGTACTGCTTGAAATAACCACAGAATAAAATCACCACCTGGGTATCATCAGTCTAGATGTGAAAACGTAATCTCCCCTTCCTGCCATCAACAAATCCTGTATTGTTTTTCTATAAACACTGAACAGCACAGGGGTAAAAGAGGAATCCTTTGGTAAACGAGAAAGGGATGCTTCAGCAGGAGATTCCTTCATCACTCGACAGGTATAACTCAATAAAACGATTCCAACCAATAGGAGCCCCGGTCACTGTAGCTACTGGAGGCAGCCATCTTAGGAGAGTGATTCAGAAAAGGGGGTGGTGATGAACAGAGTGTCTGAATTAAGCAGACCACTCTTACCCAGTCCAAAGATCAGGGCTTGATCCATCACCATTATTTATCTCACTGCACCATCCCAGCTCAGAACCTGGCTATATGCAAATCAGTCTGTCCCTGGCCCAGTGCATCATGGGAACCAGGCAGACTAAACTACCAAGCCAATTCTTCACCAGAAAGGAGACAAGCTACCGGGGACCGGTTTCTGGCATTTCAGCCGTCATCGGCCCGGCTTGCTTGAATCCTGATGGTGCAGTGAGAAAGGGACTCATGTCTGAGTATACCCTGCCACACCTATAGTGGCCAAAAACGATTCAGAAAAGGGGGTGGTGATGAACAGAGTGTCTGAATTAAGCAGACCACTCTTACCCAGTCCAAATCCGCATCATTTTTGTCCACCATAAGCGTGGAAGGGTATACTCAGATGTGAGTCCCTTGCTCATTGCACCATCAGGATTCAAGCAAGCCGGGCCGAAGACGGCTGAAATGCCAGAAACCGGTCCCTGGTAGCTTGTTTCCTTCCCAGTATAAGAATTGGCTTGGTAGTTTGGTCTGCCCTGTTCCCATGATGCACTGGGCCAGGGTCAGACTAATTTGCATATAGCCAAGTTCTGAGCTGGGATGGTGCAGTGAGCTAAAAAACGGTGTTGGATTAAGCCCTGATCTTTGGACTGGGTAAGAGTGGTCTGCTTAATTCAGACACTCTGTCCATCACCACCCCCTTTTCTGAATCATCTTAGGAGAGTGCCATCATCAGCGGTAATGAAAATGGTTGAGCTATAGAGAAGCACCGGTAGTGTTGCCGCCCCATCGTCAGCAGATTCTTGAAGAGTGGCCCTCTTAGGAGGGTGCCATCATCAGTGGTACAGAATGTGGTTGAGTTATTGATAAACACTAGTAGTGCTGCTGCCCCTTTGTTTGTAGTTTCTATTAGAGTGCCTTTATCAGCGATACGGAGAGTGGTTGTGCCATTGAGAAGCAGCAGTCGTTTGCCGCCCCATCGTGTGCAGATTCTATAACTGCAATTGTCCTTTAGCAGGACAAACACACGCCATGACTGGGTCAAAAACCCAGCTAAGGGTCTCCCTGAAGGGTATAATTCTCAAGAAACAACATGAGTAGCGATGTCAAAACCTTTTCCAAAATCTTTACCAAAATGAGGTCTCGGCAATATCCCTTTAAGTAGCTGGGTACCCCAGGATTTAAGGAAGATTTATTTTTTAAATTTAGGCACCTAAACTTGTGTTAAAAATCAGGGACTTAGCCTTCCCTTAGAAAACGATTCACTATCCAAGTGATCACTAGGTGTACTTTGAGCAGCAGGGGTCCATGCAGGTAACAGCAGTGGGGCCGCGTGGGGGTGGGGGGGTGGGGGGGGGGGGGATTTCAAGGGACGATGCCGGGGAACTCAATTATTTAATTTTCCCTCGGCATCGTCCCTCGAAATCCCCCCCCATCCCTCACCTCACACGGCCCCATCGCTATTACTTGCACGAACCACAGCTGACTGAGTATCAATTACTTTTGCAGAGAAGATGGTCAAATGTCCATCTCAGTAAGAAAATGTGAGTGGAAGAAAAGGCTGGGACCGCAGAGTAATAATTTAATCCATCATGAGTTGCATACTCCAGCTATGACTTTAGGTGACTTGTCAGCCTAAATCTATGGCAAATTGTATCAACTTTCTCAGTAAAGAAATCTTGAATTACTTGTCTCAACATTTAAAAAACTCTTTAGTACATTACTCTGAAGTAAGATTATTTTCCTGTTCTGTTCCACTAATATACGGCTTACACAAGCCTAGCAAGGTTATATAGATAGAAAAAATGTCCCCTGCTCTGAGAGGCTTCACAAAATAAATGTTGTAACTTCAAGGGGCCTAGGAGACACCTACAAAGTTCACAACAAAAGTGCAACGTTTTTGAGCAGCAATTATCTAGGTCACGGGTACTCTTAGAACGGCCCGCGGGCCGCCAGCAGCCCGGCAAGCCTTCCTTGGCGGCCCGCGGACCTTGCAGACATCCTACCCGTGTTTAAAAAAAAAAAATTAAATAGTGTTACCAAACACTGCGGGTTGCAGCAGCCAGTCTCTGAAAGACTCGGCTCTGTGGGGGCCGGGGGATTCCAGTGATTGTCAGCGTGGAAAGAGAGATACAGGGAGCGAGACAGGGAGGGAGACAGGGAGGGAAACCAAGAGAGTGGGAGACAGAGAGGGAGGTAGACAGAGAGGGAGGTAGACAGAGAGGGAGGTAGACAGAGAGGGAGGTAGACAGAGAGGGAGGTAGACAGAGAGTGGGCGACAGAGAGGGAGGGAGAGAGAGGAAGGGAGAGAGAGGGAGGGTGAGAGAGGGAGGGAGTGAGGGAGACAGACAGAGGGACGGAGACAGAGGGACAGAGGAACAGAGACAGAGGAACAGAGACAGAGGAACAGAGACAGAGGAACAGAGACAGAGGAACAGAGACAGAGGAACAGAGACAGAGGAACAGAGACAGAGGAACAGAGACAGAGGAACAGAGACAGAGGAACAGAGACAGGGGAACAGAGACAGGGGAACAGAGACAGGGGAACAGAGACAGGGGAACAGAGACAGAGGAACAGAGACAGAGGAACAGAGACAGAGGAACAGAGACAGAGGAACAGAGACAGAGGAACAGAGACAGAGGAATAGAGACAGAGGGAGATAGAGACAGAGGGAGATAGAGACAGAGGGAGATAGAGACAGAGGGAGACAGAGAGAGGGAGACAGAGAGAGGGAGACAGAGAGGAGAGACAGAGAGAGGGAGACAGAGAGAGGAGAGACAGAGAGGGAGAGACAGAGAGAGAGACAGAGAGACAGAGAGAGAGACAGAGAGAGACAGGGAGAGACAGGGAGAGAGAGACCGGGAGAGGGAGACAAAGAGGGAGAGGGAGACAGAGGGAGGAGGGCGACAGAGGGAGGAGGGTGACGGAGGGAGACAGACAGAGGGAGACAAACAGAGGGAGGCACACAGAGGGGGAGAGAGAGGGAGTGAGGAAGAGAGAGGGAGAGAGAGAGAGAGAGAGGGAGAAAGGGAGACGGAAAGGTAGAGAGAGAGAGAGATGTATGTATGCCGGGTCTGGTAGCTCAGTGGACGAAGGCGTCTGCTGCAGGGACCTGTGTTCAACTTCATGGTCACAATTTTTGTGTGCTTTAGCCCCGCCCCTCCCCCTCTGACCCCGCCCCTACTGGTGCTGCCCTCGGCCACAAACCACACTGTAAATTTGGCCCCCGAGATAAAGTTTGTGAGTAACCATGATATAGGTGATGAAGGTAGACAGTAGTCTGGGTGGCTGCTTGAGTGGTAGTCATTCGTGCTACAGCTTAGGTTTAGGTGAGTCAAGGTATGTTAGTCCAGGGTGGCTGCTGAACTGGTAGTCAGCCACCCAAGTGATTAGGTTTAGGTGAGTCAAGGTATGTTTGTAAGGCGCGGCTTCTGGAATGGTAGTTAGTAATGCTCTGGCTTAGAAATACCTGTGGAACCCTTGACAATGGTTTTAAAGAGTACTTTCACAGCAAGTGATGAGGTACATTCCTCCTTAGGCAGCCCATAGGTAAATACACCTTTACCTGTGAGACAGTCTTAGCGTGGCACATATGCTATGTTATGTTAAAAGGATTTATAAAGCGCATGGCTGCCCCAGCAACAGGGCTCCCCAGCGCCGCACCATTAACACCTGATACCACACAGCAATAGATCAGCAAAATAAGGCAGAGTACTGAAAAAACGCCATATAATCTAAACCGCCAATATACACGTTTTGGGCTGTTTCTGGAAGCTAAGATGGTTCTGCGTTTTACTTAAAAAGTAGGGGCATGGTGTTACATAGGGCCGGGCCTAGAAAACCCAGCCTCTGATCTCATTCTTTTGCACTGAGTAAGGGCTAAATATAAATCATCTGGGCAGAAGGATCTAGTGGATATGTAATGTTGTACAAGCCCAGAGAGAATAGGGGCACCTAGTGCATACATTATCTTGTTAGCCATGCTCAAGGCTTTAAACTGTATGCACTTCTCAATGGGCAAACAATGACGTTTATGTAGGAGCCTGGGGGTGGAACACAATTTGGGGAGAGAAAAGAGTAATCTGACAGCAGCATTTTCAAACCAACTGTAGTCTCATGATAACCGATCTCTTGCCGGAAAGTTAAAATTTTTTACAATAATCCAGATGTGACAAGATTAGGGATTGAATTATCAACTGCCAAATTTGAGGTTGGAAGAAACCGATGATTGGGTTGAGTCCTCTCAAAAGGCCAAAATAAGTGCCCGCTAGTGTTCTAACTTGGGTTTCGAAGGAGAGTGTCCTCCAACACCATGCCTACATTCTTTATGATGGGTTTAGGCTTCAGGGGCGGCCCAAGGCCTTCCAGCCATCAGTGGTCTCTCCAAGACTGGGTCTGCTTCCCCAGCAGGAGGATCTCCGTTTTATTAGCATTTAGCTTTAGGCAGTTATTTTCCATCCAACTGGTGACTGCAAACTTGCATCCCTGGAAGTATTGTCAGCATACGAAAACAAGATCCCGAAGGATTTCACAACATCTGCCAATGTTCTGACATAAATGTTAAAAAGAGTAGGGCTCAATAAAAAGCCCTGGGTAATGCAGTGTTCCAAGTTTCTCAGTGAGGAGAAAAGAGCGTGGAGATTACTTCGGATTGGTATAGCTTAGGAAGGAGGTAAATCACGTGAGGGCCTTATCTTCTTATCTTTTATCCCTATATCATGAAGACGCCATAGAATCAAAATACTGTGTCAAAGGCAGGAGAATAAGAGCAGATAAGCTGCATTCATCTGCTGCACTACAGAGTGTCCCCGTCAATGTTAGGAGTGCAGATTCTGTGCTATGAGAGGGTCTAAAGCCATTTGGTATGTAAAGAATTTGGTCGTTAGACTGTTTACAGGTTTCTCAACTACTTTGGCTAAAAAGGGTAGCTGGGATATAGGACGGTAATTTTCAGGTTTAGCCGTGTCATGGGGCATTTTCTTCACAAGTGGATTTACTTTTGCATGCTTCCATGTCCTAGGTACCGCTGCAGAGGTCAAAGAGAGATTCTAAAAAGGACAGTAAAGTAAACTCTTGGAGGTTTAAAACAAGTTCAGGTTTTATTGGGTCATCGCTTCAGATCTATCACTTGTTGAAAAGTGTGTATAGATATTGACCTTTTTGACAAAGTAGTCAGCTAGCTTGTTACAATGATCGTTTGAGGCCTCAACCGGCTTTCCTGAAGCTGCCGGTTTCGGTTGACTGTTGACAATGGAGAAAATGTATTTTGATGGATTTTTACTGTTTATGATTTTATTGGAGAAGAACAAGACCCAAACTTTTCTGATGACTTTATGATACATCTTTTCTGCACTCATAGAACAAACTTTAGCTAGAGTGCCATAAGTCTTCGTTCATGCAAATTTGAGCATATTACATCGCTTCTTTTCAGCAACCAATGTTTTGTGAAGCAAGGAGAAGAAGGTATTTTTTGGCCTGGCCCGGACTGCAGGCAAGAAGACATTGCGGGCCAATGTAAGCCAAGACTATCTTGGTCTCTGCAAACTCCACGTTAGGATCTAACTGGGGAGTACTGGATTGAATGTAACACAAAATTCAGACCGATTCAATTTCTGCAATCACCTTTTCATAATGGTGTTGGTAGTGCTGCTGGTGCTGGCAATGTTAATGGTCTTGGGTATCATACAATGCTCTGACTAAGTAATGGGCCAGGGGGAAGACACACGCAAATTAGGAAGGTTGGAAAAAATGGGTCTAAATGTTGACCAGTTGAATGTGTTTGGCCCACCACTAGTTGACACAGTTGCATGAATGCTAAATTGTCTGTGATGTTATGAACTCCGTTATCACTGATTTAGTCACAGTGTAAGTTCAGGTTGACGATAATGTTAAAGTTGGATAGCCTGAGTTCTATTGGAGCCAGATATTTACTAATTGCTGCTTTGAACGCTTTGGAAGGGTCTGGTTGTCCATATATATGAAAAGTCCAGGGAAGGTAAATTGTTTGTTAAAAGAGATTTGGAACAAAGTGCTTGCACGATCTTGGAACTCGATCTGTACCAACTAATCTTTGTAACAGATTGTTGCTTGAATGCGAGGGTCTCAGGTTGTTGAAAAGCACTCCTTCAGGTAGCCTTCGGATTAGTAGCCCACCTCCCTCAGCTCAGCATGATTCCTGTTTCTGAGGAAAGGATCCCACTAGTATTTATTTTGGTCATACACTTTGCCCGTCCACGCAGGTCAGTATTTCAGCGTCTTGTGTCTATTATCTTCACTGGTTGCACAAAATTTTGCTTTTACTTCTGGCCAACTGAAGTCAAACAGTGGAAGACAATCTATCCGCCTCTACTACTGTAAGTCTCTCTACTCGGGTCTTCTTGACTTTCTTATTGCCTGCATTCAAAGAACACATAATTCTGCAGTGCGGTTCATTTTTGGCCTACTCCACTGAGCACTGATCTCCACATTCAGGATTTCTTTGCATTGGCTTCCAATTTTTTTGTGAATTCTCTTTTCATCTCGGTGTCTGGTACATCAGGCCTACAATAAACTGGACTCTTACATCATGAAGCAAAGCTTTCTCTTTATCTTCCTGCCCGCTCTCAATAACCTTGGCATCTACTGGAAAGCACTACCATCAATGATTTATCGTCTAGCCTACAGCAAAGCTCTGAAGACTTGGCCCTTAGATGTTCTTTACAGGTCCCTGTATTTAACCTTGTGTGATCCTTAGCGGAACAATACTCTTTTGGGTGACTGCGGTGCTTTACAAATTCCTAGACTTGAATATTTAGTGAAATGAGAAGAGGACCGACTCCTCGGACAAACAATTCTAGTTTTCCGTAGAAATAAAAAATTTGTAAAACAAATAATATCAAGATCATCTGCTGGATTCACTAAATCCAGTGACCTCCAACTCCACCGCCCTCCTAGAGAGCCTCGCCAACATCGCAACTCATCACTATCCCAACCACACGGCGGGACACACCCTCAACCTCATCTTCGCTGGAGGAAACAACATTTGTTTCAGTCACACCACGCAACCTCTCTGGACGGACCACCGCTGCGTCCACTTCTCCTTCTCGAAACCCACGCACACAAGTCTTTGCCACATTACCCATGAAAAAATTCGGTCAAGATCACATAAGAGCCCCTCACCTCCGCCCTCAGCCGCACTCCTCCCCTCACCATGACTGGCGCCAACTCTGCAGCCAACGACCTCCACAATTTAATGATCGCTGACTGTGCCAATACACTCTCCCCCTCCAGAACTCCGACAGACGACACAACACAAAAGCCACCTGGTTCACCATGGACCTCCGAGAATCCAAGTGCTCATGCCGATGACTGGAGAAACAGCAAAACCCCGGCAGCACGCATCACCTAAGGGCCCCCACCATGGCACACCATCAAGTCATCAGATCTACGAAGAGAAACTTCATCCAGGACAGAATCCTTTCCAACTCCCACAATTCCAAGGAACTCTTCACCATCATACAAGAATCCACCAGACCCCACAGCGAAACCTCCTACGTCCTTCCCTCCTAGGACCTCTGCAACAAACTCCACTCCTACTTCCACCATCAGGACACTTTACGACAACTTCAACAGCCAAGACCTAAGCACCGACCCAACTTCATCCACCAGCAACGCCACCCTGCAGAGCCTCCTCACCTGGACATCGGTCATCACAGAAGACACCACAAACACTAAGCATCCACTACAGAGCATCCACTGACCCCTGCCCGCCGCACATCTTCCACATCGCCGCCATCGCACCAGAACTACAACAGACAATCAACTGCTCCCTCGAAACAGGCACATTCCCCATTGACTGGAAATATGCCTAAGTCAAACCCCTCCTCAAGAAGCCCTTCGCAGACCTGACTCCTCCCCTTCACAGCCAAAGTCACCGAGAAAATCGTCAACACCCAGCTAAAGCACTTCATAGAATCCAACAACATCCTCAACTCATCTCAATCCTGATTCCGCAGCAACCACAGCACCGAGACCACCCTCCTAGCCACCACGGACGACATCTGCACCCTCCCCGATCAAGGCCACACTGCACCCTTATTCTACAAGACCTCTCAGCAGCTTTCAACACCATATCCCACTGCACACTGGCCACTGACAGGATACGGTGTTAGACTGGATCTGATCCTTCCTCTCCTGCAGAACACAAAGAATAAGAGTCTCGCCCTTCCTCTCCAACCCTACAGAGATCGGATGCGAAGTACCCCAAAGATCCTCCCTCAGCCCCATGCTTATCAATATTGACAAGGCCCCCCTAGATTCAGCATAGTATCCTACACCGACAACACCCAGCTCATCCTCTCCCTCACCAAGGAACACAACATCACCAGATACAGATTCCAGGAAGGAATGAAGGTCGTTACGTCCTGAATGAGCAGCAGCTGTCTGGAGCTCACCTCGGAGAAAACGGAAGAACTCCACCACGTGGGACGACACCTGGTGGCCCCCCGCCCTCGGAAACACCGCCACCCCCACAGACCAAACACGCAACCTCAGCATCATTCTTCGACTACACCCTCACCATGAACCAACAAATCAATGTTGTATCCTCAAAATGCTTCAACATCCTCCACATACTCCGTAAGACTGTCAAATGGATCCCCATAGAATCCAGGAAGACCGTCACCCACACACTCATCACCAGCAGGCTGTACTACTGAAATGGTCTCTATGCCGGAATCAACAAATCTCTTCTTCACAAACTCCAGACTGTCCAGAACGCCGCAGACAGACTCGTCTTCAGCATCCCACGACATAACCACATCACCCAGCACCTTCGTGACCTCCACTGGCTTCCCGTCGGAAAGTGAGTGACCTTCAAGCTGCTCACACACGCATACAAAGCCCTCCACAAAACTGCCCCCAATACCTCAATGATAGAATCTCCTCCATGACCCCAAGAGAAACATCCGCTCCGCGACCTAGCCCTCGCTGAAATCTCCCGCATCCACAGAGCCAGAATGGGGGGCAGATCCTTCTCCTACATTGCAGCCAAGACCTGGAACAAACTCCTCCTCTGCATCAGACGAAGCCCTACACTGCAAGCCTGCAGAAAATACCTCAGGACCAGGCTCTTCGGATGACCTCGGAGCTGCTTGAACAACCCCCCCCCCGCGCCTCACCTACTTGAAACCCTCACGGGGGTAGCGCGTTCTATACATTCCTGATTGATTGACTAAATGTTTGTGGTACACTAGACAAATTCCTAAATATTTAGAACGGTTTCACTAAGCTAGAGTTTTAGAATTCTTTTTGCATATGATGATTTTACCCAAGAGGGTGGAAGTTGTACACATTATGCAGACAATTATGAATTTAGAAGTGCCCTTTTGAGGAGTGGATGTGGTTATATTCTTGAAGAAATGTTAAAGTGCTGCAAAAAAGCAGCACACACAAGTTAATCTGTTGTATATTCTCAAACATTTACAATGTCTTTCCCACACTTATCTGTAATTTTGAACTTTAAAATGAAAGGCACAGCAGCATATGCCTAAGTAATTGGGACAAATGCATGAAAATACTTATTTCGCTAAGGTGGTTGTGGGAAGGGAAGCGTTTACATGTTAGTGTTTTCTAAAAAATTTGTCTAGGAATTAGAAGAGTAATGTGAGCAGTCAGAGTTCTTAGCCATTTGTCAGCATGCACTACACATTCACATATTTCTGACCCTTTGAACCAGGACCGATTAATCCAAAGAAGGATAATGAAGTTGAAAAACAAACAGAGAAACGCAATCAGCCTGCTGTATACCTGTAGACGCGAGGGAAACCTAAATAGTTTTACTTTTCTTAAAAGAATCTAACAATTTGGGGTTCCCATAATTCTTGGACGTCTCTTTATCAAATCAGAACGCAGGGGTATGAGTGTTTAAAACAAATGTAATGAATAAGGAATAAGGAATAAAAACACCATAAACTTCTTATATATTCTATGCAGTTACTTCCAAATGATGGCCGATGTGATCATTGGAATATTCACAGATTTGAGGGGTCAATGAATGCATACAAGTTAAGAACAAAAAACAAAAGTTAAAAAAAAATCAGGGTGTATCTATCCAATTTATTTCAAAAGGAGCATCAGATATTTTGATTGCCGCCCCACTGCATCACATGAACCAACAAACTACAGATATCAATGGAGCGATCATGCCCAAGGAGAAGCAAACCCAGAAGCAAGTTGTACTATATTTGGAGATTATTGAGACATCCTTTAATTCTTCTAACTGAAAAATAATAAGTATAGACTATTTCCATCCATATGCTGTGGTGGACTACTTTCCAGTATAAAATCCAGATTTTCTAGGTTGGTGTGGAGACACATTCAGATTTCCTGTTACATTGCCCAATGTTGTTTGTTTAACAGTGTTTCTATGACATGTCAAAGCTTTAAACTGTATGCAGTACAACTAGTAACTATTGGCCTGAGCTGCTGCCTAGGCCCAATAAAAGCGGAGAGAGCTGTTAATGACTTATACAGCCAGGGGCAGAAGGTCCATAAATAATGCTATTAACCATAACCTACTGTGGGGAGATTGATCGAAACTAAAGAGTGAAAACAGAAAGACAAACAATGGAATGTGTTTGGACAAAGCCCTCTACCTCTCCATTCTCACCGGCTAATGAGGGCGATACTGGTTGTTTAAGGCACTTTACCGGAGTTACAGGAATGAGACACAAACGAGGGCCTAAAACAAGTTCATAATTAAACAAGGAGAGAAATAAAGACACACATCAGAATGTTGAATAAGGCTCTTACTGGACCTCAGCCACTTCATTGTCCTTAGTGGATCCACCAAGGTTCCAAATAAAAGAATATTTTGAAGTAAACTGTTGCTTAAAGCACACAAAGCCGCACACAGACATGAATCACAGCTGCAAATTAAAAGAAACTCAGCAAACTTAACATGTGGAAGTATAAAATCCTGACTTTTTTATTCTCATAAGTGATTACAAGAGGAAATGCATTTTAGTATTCTTTGTTTCATTGTGCTTTGAGTAAAAGAAGTGTATATACATAAGAAAATTACTGTACAGCATCTGAGATCCTTAAATATCATATTTATGGAAATGATTCTGAATTACAGCATTTACAAAATAAGAACAAGCTTTGAATAAATACAGTCCAGTCCATTAAATAGGATTCCAGTTTTTTCCACAGAAGGAGCAATTTGTGTGCATATTCACAGTTTAAGTTTATTGTTGTTCATCCTATAAAAGAAGCATTACATTTTTGTATTAAAAAATAAAATAATAAAAAAACTGCAATCATCATTGCAAGGTGAAGCCTGAGATTTAAGCCTGAATATAGTATTACTGCTCATTTCCACACCAGCTCCCTCGCTCAGCATCAGAGGGGCCAGCCCGTGCACAGCCAAATTGCAGTCCACCGACGACACTGCAAATGAAAGATTCTGTGATCAGAACCTGGTAGAAAAAAACTAACACATAAAAAAAAAACTGGAAGAAAAAACAACTAGATTAAGCATAATCACAGCAGGACCCCGCCTGTTTGCACAAGATGCAGCTTAATGAGCCCCAAATCACGGTCTGCCAAACCCCTCCCATATCTGTCGACACCGCCACACCTCAGGTCATCCACAGGAATGCCAGAGAGAACTTCTACCATGAAATGTGTAAAAACTCATTCACTTCTTCCTTGTCCCAACTTCTTTTTCATGGTATTATGTAAGAATCCATAACGGGATTCATAATGGCTTTGAGTCTTACTTGAAATACACAAAAATACAAATCTTATAAAGCACTTCTGACACTTGTTCCAGAAAAAATAAAGTCACTGAAGCCTGGACTTCTTTCCATAAAAGGAAAAACATACACTTATCTCTTAATGGAATGATTCAAATTAGAATTGATCCTACAGGTCACTGATGGACCAGTGATGATATTATTATCTTCACTGTTAGTACAACATTTGAACTCACGTTGAACCAAGATGTATTGTTGCTCAAACTATGTAAGTTGTCATCTGATCAGCAAACAGGCACTAGCGCCACAATGGCGTAGACATGCGGACCATTTGAATATTGACAGCACTGGAAGCATTGCCTATCCCACTTAGAATCAATCTATGCTATGGTGAAAACCAGAAAGAAAACAATTTTGTGGACTTTTTACCAGGGAGACAATTTGTAAAGACGTTTTAGCTCCGAGGAGCGTGTTTTCATTTTGAGATTGATAAAACAGGAAAAAGTAATCTGCGCTTTGGAAAAGAATCCAGGGCTATCCAGGGTGGTAACTGCGTACCTGGTAAAATACAATACCAGTACTTGCAACAATCCTCAGTTATTGAACAGGCAGAGTTCGGAAACCCGGAATGAGCAATAACACAGAAATACCACGTTGTTGCCCATTCTGATGTGCACACACGTATGAACGTTGTTCGCTCATACAAATTGTAGCATGTTTCACCTCACCAAGGTCGAACTGCAACAACTGGAAGCCCGATTCTAGCTCAAAAGCCTCTTTGCACCTGAATTAGAATTTCTGGGTTGTGGTCTGAAATGAGGGCCACATCCATCTATTTTCAGCTCACAGCTCTTAGGAATTGAACTAGGGTGCCACAGAATGTGTTAGGTCTATACGGAGGTCAGCCACAGGTGCATGTATGTCAATGGAGACTGAAAAGAACATGGAATGGGTCAAACACCCTTGTTTCCATCAGGACCACCAGCGAACCCATCAATGCGATTTGTGTCATGCGAAACCTAAATTACACATACAACACCATCTGGGTCAACAGCCTCCTAAGGGTTTTGGGATAATTGTATACTGTAGCAGTAAAATACTTTTAAAACTAAACAAACAGTTATCAAATAGATAAAGTACAACAGAAAATTTAAAGAGCTACTACAAAAAATTGAAATCTCTCAAAGTAGATTGTTTCAAAATCAACGGCAACACAATCTCCACCTCGGAATTATTTCCTTTGGGATCTTAGGCTCAGTTTGAGCATGACCGGCACTCGCCCACAGGCGTTCTTTCATTGCATGAAGCTTCTCGGGTTGGTGAAGATGAACGTGCAAAGTGCAAAAAAAACAAACACAGACTTTCTATAAATAAGCTTGCGAACCAACAGGCTTGATAAAGAACAAGTGCATTTTTAAAATGCATCGAAAGTTATTGCTGAGATTCAACAAAAGGCAACACAAAATATACAGCGCAGCGACTATTAGGTTCTGACTGGATATTGGCTTCTCCTGTCCGCCTCAGAGTCAGCTTTGCCTATATGATACCGAGCACAGGTTTGATAAATGTGACCTCCATGAATATGTATACGTTTGATCGTTTAGAATCAGGAATCAGCTAGAAGTTGTCTTAGGGTTGGTTGATGGAAGGAGAGGCTGCTGGTCGGAGTAACGTCGGTCGTATCAGTACGTGCCGAGTAACTCAAGATTGGTGTTTAATAGCTGTTAAGTACAATCAACAGGCGATCTGTTCTTCACGCTTAAAGTAAGGAACAATGCAGCAATGTAGAATTCTCCAAGCCCTATTTTCATCCTGATAATGCTACTGGTTCAGATAGCAGCATTATAATGGTGCAGGTAGAATATTTTTATGGAAGACTCTTGCAGCTCCCACAGCCACAGATTTGGGTACTTCCTGGTAGCAGCTTGATAGAATGCAATTAAAACTGTCCATATAAATACATATTTGAGATGGATGTGCAAAGCCCACATGCCCCTCTTGAAGGAACTTCCTTCAAGCAAATTCTTGGCTTGAGTTGATGCTGTGCAAGCCCCTCGCAGACTTCCTTGAGTCCATCACAGATTCAATGTGTCAGATACCAGCTCTGTCACTGTAGAAGGGAGTGACGTGGAATATGTAACAGTGCGTGCAGACACGGACCGGTTTCATCTGGCCGTAGCGAGGTAAAGGAGCAGAGTGTGAGGAGCAGCGGGAGCAGAAAATCTACAAAAAAGCACACAAAGAGATATTCATTTTAACAGGTTAATTTTCTACTTATTAGCAAATGAAATCATCCAGCTATAAAAACAAAAAACAATGTAAACAATTTAATGGTAATTCAGTAAATTGGGCAACATGGCAGGAAAAAGTAAGGGCCTACTTTGGAGCACGATTATAATGTAGAATCTGTCCAAATAAAATGCACATTCACGGTTCACGATTGAATCAACTGGTCCTATGTAGAGCTCATCCAATAGCCCCTGGCGGAGACCCCACCAGCTCTGTCACCAGTCCGCTATGGTGCAGTGGTTGCACTGCCAAAGATGGTGTCTGAAGACCTGACCAGTACCAAAGGGCTGGACTTGCATGGTAAGAGCTGGTCGTATTAACCTGCTATGGCGATGGCCCCACAGCATATTAAGGCAACCAAATATGTGGGTAGCATGTTTGTGTGAGTGAGGAGGGAGTTACATTTGCACTGTTCATTTTACATACAGAACTTCCACCAGCACACAGGGATTTGAGAAAATTCAGCGGAGAATTTCCGCTAAAATATCTCAAGTGGTGGAGACAGTCACTTTGATAAACAATTCTTGGCATCCCTTGAGAAAACTCAATGTGGTTGATTATCCACCGCCTGTATGGCAGAAGACATAGGTCTGCTGCACAAGCAAAACTTTATATCAGCCACCAAAGTCCCCAAAAGGTAAGTGGGGAAGGCAGCAGGAAAGCAAGAAAACCGCAGGGACATAAGAAAAGAGGGCAAACGTGGTAGAAAATAAAAAAGGGGCTCTGGAAGGACACAACAAAGTAAGGTAAGTATTTAGGTCAAAATTAAAAGTATAAAGACACTATATGTCAGGATAAGAAGAAAACAGATTACAACAGTTTAAAAAAAGAAGACAAGCATGTTAGAACCACACAAGTAAAATATGACTAAATATTGAGATCTGTTCACTCTAATACTCCTGTTCTTGGGAGCAACTCAGCACGTGTTGACTTTTTCTAAACATCGTGAAGCTGTGTCTTTTATGCTACATGCCGTTACACCTCATTTTAAGTACTAGCTTCTGTGGTCCATTATAAATTTCCATAATCGACAAGTGTGTCGGTGCCAGTGTACGTGCCCTTCAAAAGAAGGTGAGGGCTCTTAATCGGAGGAGGCAATTCAGTTCTCCACTCTCCTACCTGATAATCTAGAAGAGGTTTTGATTATTTCGAACTTATCTATCTCTATTAGAAATTCTAATAATTGTTTATACCACTGACAGATACCCAACAGCCTTGAGTGCAAGGTGTATATCGATGGGTGTCCTTCCTTTTTCAAGTATTATTTGCTCAGCACCCTTCTGCCTGCAAGTAGCAAGTCAACGATACCCTCTAAACTATCACTTTGTGTGTAAGCTTTAATAATTCATCATGTCTCTCATTATGACTTACTCTATTTTGCTCATTTTTGCAAGCCCGTTATTTTCCTTATGGCACTTAGGCTCTAGTTTTGATATGGCTAATTTTGGCGATGGCCACCAACAAGGAATCATCCGTGATATACTGCTTTACCTTCAATAGAACACTAGGTGTATCTTGGGTAGTCAATGGGCCTGAAATGCCATCCATATATTATTTTATAGTCGGAGGAGTCCTTATTCTGCACACATCTCGATGGTCCGGCTATTTCTCAAGTGTTGCCAATATTCCTAGCGTCGTTGCTTGCCTTTTTCTTTTCCATACAATATCATGCAGCTCTATGCTTGGGCACTAAAACCATGTACGCGTCCTTCTCATATATCAGTTTCACTGCTATTTCAGTAAACAAGGCAAAGGAAGCCATCGTACTCCCCATCTCTGCTTTCTTGGTATCCACAGGGCTGCCCCAGTAGGTATGTTGGGTTAGTTGTAGGGATTCCTCTTCACTGTTTTATCTATTAATGTTGTTTAATGTGTGCTTTCATATTCTGTGCTTCGATATGATCCTTGCTAACTTCACGTTTGCAATTATGATAAAAAATAATTACGTCTTGAAATTAGTTTCTCTTTTGTTGTGTGCTTGCTAATAGTGAGAAATGCAAAAACAACAGTTGATGGACAGAATGCAGAACAATGTCATACATTCACCCCAGTACAGAGATCTGGGCCTAAATTCTTCGTGTTTTGCTCACCATGCCATTCCAGTTTGAACCCAGCCATATGCAAATCAGTCTTGACCCTGTGCCCCATGGGAACAGTCCAGCCCGAACTGCCAAGCCAAGTCTTCCCTGGACTGGAAACAAGCATTCAAGGACCGGTTTTGGGCTTTTAGCCCTCATCAGTCTGGATAGCTTAATTCCAGTGGCATGGCGAGCACGGGAGAGGCAGTGTTTTTGGTCTACTATGGAAAAGGATTTATATAATCAGTCTACTGAATGTACGTCTTTCCCTACATCCAACAGTCCCAAGTGTCAAAGCGTTTGAAGAACAGTTCAGAAGCAGAACTCACCCCTCCAAAAACGTCTAAATCCTTGCCCGTAACTAGACTGAGGCCTCCCTCTATGACCAGCTACCATTCTGTATAGCATATTCTTCTGAGAAATTATTTCAGAAAGTGATCTTGTTATGCGGTGAGTAAGTATATTAGAGAGGCAGTTACTTCCGCTTCCACAAGATTTACCCTTGACCAAAGCATATCTTCATCTTTTCCTTCTACATTAAGACTTTTTGATTGTATAAATACAAAAGTCACACTTGTTTACATTCATTTTTAGTAGGCAGTACTGTTATGTGTAAGTCCTTCTTTCCAATATTTTATGATCTTTCTTGACAGGTTTGCCTCTTGAAAGGACACCGTGCTAAAGCCTTTTTAAATGGTAGCAGTGAATTATTTAGCCAAGTACTTTGGCATCATGTGTGTCTGTTTTGTTCAGGTGGGTTTAGTTTGGTTTACTTCGGCCTACTTTCCATTAGCAACTGCCTAATATATTTTTGTCTGGTCATTCCTGGACTAGCGGTTTACCCTCATATTGTGATATCCCCTTTCCTTTGGATACAACCTCTCATACCACTGTAGCTAAAGGATGAGCCATCATCCCCCTTGGCATTCTCCCCTGACAACCACCAGCACTAACCAACCACTTAAATAAACTATCTATCCTTGGAATGCTTATCTTCTCAATGTTTCGCCTATTATTTTGAGGGGATGCTTCTTCATGTGAAGTTCTCATCGGTTTGCCATTACTTCCTGCCGATTCATTTGGCTTTCTCCTTTGAAGACAGAGCCTCATTATTCCTCAATTCCTTTTGATGCATCTTTAGGACATTGCCTGCCCATGCTTTTAAAGGGACGAATCCCTGAAGTCTGTTCACAGAATAGGGTAAGTGAAACTCCTGTAACGATGGAAAACAATTTGCAATCCTTTCGGGCCTTTGAAATTGAATTGTCCGGACTGAATGAACTGCAAACCCCCAATCTATGGTATAATTATGAGACCTCTAACAGGGCCGTGTTTCTATATTCTGCTTGCTATGGTCAGTGCTCAACTACGCTCTGCAATCAGAATGTGCTAAAATAACATATACACAATAAATAGATTTCCTTTGCTCATTTTCCAGTGTTTCTTGTACATCATGATGTGTTATTCAGAGTTCCAATTTTTAGTACCATGACCCCCTCCTTGCATTGTTGATGATCATGTGATTACTTAGCCATATTTTCCTAAGTATGGGTGTGTGACCTTCAACTTAGATGATTATTTAGGTTGTCCATGATGGGTTTCACAAATTCTGCTTTGTAGAGAGTGCCGTACAAGATGTCCTGCAAAATAATCGGCTTGCTTAGACAAAAGTGCAGGCGACCCTTTCTCCCGGTGTTGCATATTATTTGATTTTTTCAGCCGAGACCATTGCATTTTCACCACAATGTATCCGGCAACCTACTCTGTGATCTCGATCAGTTAGGATGAGTGAATCATTGTCACAATCCTGGCAATAAACAATTTGGAGGCACCATCTGCGGCCTCACTGGGAATTTATCACCTCAATCAATTCTGGACTGTCCTCTTATCCTTTCAACTCCAGATGTTTGGGTCTGCTTCCTCTTCATGTGGTGTAACTGTCCTGTGATCACATGCTACAATGATGTTGTGTCCCTTACGGTGGTGCTCGTCCTTCCCTCCTTCTCTTGTGGGGGTATTTGTATCCCCTAAGACTTTTTCTTTTGGGTGTGCTTGTGGACTTCATGGCCAAGAGGGCCTACCAGTTCAGGCTTTTGTGAGGACCCCTTTTCCTTTAAGTTGGCACTTCTGGTTTTGACCTTGTTAACAGTACATCACTGTAGCTTAATTCATCTTACTTTACTAATGTTATCCTCTAATGTACTTCCTCGTGGAAACTCTAAGAGTTGTGCAATGTTGCTCTTGAAGGGTTTGGGACAGGATCACTCTCTTTCGTCTTAGTACCTTCCAGTGATTGGTCTTGGCCTGTGCTCTGCTTTTTGCTCTATAGTTCCTCCCAAACCTGTAATATGGCTCCGAACTTGATGCGTGCACTGGTAAACCTCTCTTAAAGGTGTATACAGAGGCGCTACAGCATGCCTCATTTCTCCCGAGAGTTGCATGTGTTCAAATAACAAAACTCACTAAAATATAAAAAACATTAACAATAACTTTGCTTTTTAGGGCTCGCCTGCTGATGTGCTTGCGCATAGCTGGCGAAGCTCAATAGTGGCTTATCCAGAGTTTAACCACTGGCGATTCCATGCAGTGCAGGTGCTTTTTAGGTCATTGCGCAAGCGCAAGCCCTAAAAAGCACGTGCACAATGCCACCAGCCGCCTGCCTGCCTGTCTCGCATTACCACATCAAAGGCAGCCCAGCCTCCCTCCCACAAGCTTCTCAGCATGCGCTCTGCATTTCTCCTCCCAGCGCCGGCCGTACTTTCAGTTTCACGGCCGCCAGGCCGTGTCTCCTTTTATGCTCCCATCGAAAATATCCAAACGTTAACATGAATAGAGAGTTTGAAATGTCCAAGTCTACTCACAGGGGCTTCGCCAGTTCACCCCCAAGAGTCTTGATTTAGTCGAATTTAATAACATTTATTTTTTTAGTTTCAGCGCATTTTCACACGCGCATTCGCATTCCTGGTTTTCCTTTCATTGTGCCTGTGCTTGACAATGTTAGCAGCAGACCGTGGACTGCTCGCACCCACCCTCTTGTATTATTCCAGAGCTCCTAGCAGATGAGGACAGCAAATGCCTCTTAATGTGTTTTACATCAAAGGCTGACGGGAGTTCGGACAGTCCGCATGTCCGTCTTGTTCGGTTTCTTATTTCACGCGGCCGTCTTTCCAGGGCAGAAGACGCTGCCTCAGAGCCCCATCCAGGGCTGCAGCTGCTCGGCATGGTGTGCCCGTACAGACTCAACCCACCATACCCGAGCTCTGGCTTTTCAAGCTACTTTGGAGGAGGAACTCGCTTCTTGGTCTCCCTCTCCCCATCTCCCCCTCTGCCTGCTCTCCTCTCTCTCTCCCTCCCTCTCTCCCTCCCCTCTCTCTCCCCTCCGTCCTTCGCTCTTGTCCTCCCCCTCTCTTCTTCCCCTCCCTCTCTCCCTCTACCCTCCCTCCTTTTCCCTCTCTCCCTTTCCCTCACTTCCCTCTGCCTCTCTTCCCTCTTCTCTCTCCTCGTCTCCGTCTCTCTCTCCTCTCTCCCCCATCTCTCTCTCCTCTCTCCCCCTTTCTCTCGTCTCTCCATCTCTTTACCCTCTCCCTCTCCCTGCTCTCCTTTTTCTCCCTTTGCCCATTTCCCCCTCTACCTGCTCTCCTCTCTCTCTCCCATCCGTCCTTCGCTCTCATCCTCCTCCTCTCTTCTTCCCCTCCCTCTCTACCTCTACTCTCTCTCCTTTTCCCTCTCTTCCTTTCCCTCACGTCCCTCTCTCCCTTTCCCTCTCTTCCCTCTCCTCTCTCCCCGTCTCTTTCCCCCTCTCTCCATCTCTTGACCCTCTCCCTCCTCTTTTTTCCCTCTTCCCATCTCCCACTCAGTATCACCACAGCATAACTCCGCACCACCACAGCATCACTCAGCGCCACCACAGCATCACTCAGCGCCACCACAGCATCACTCAGCGCCACCACAGCACCACTGAGCGCAACCACAGCACCACTCAGCGCAACCACAGCATCACTCAGCGCAACCACAGCATCACTCAGCGCAACCACAGCATCACTCAGCACCACCACAGCATCACTCAGCACCACCACAGCATCACTGGTTCAAATATGTTCTTTCAATGTTTCAAGCTGTTTTCAAACTTTCAAGCTTCATTACAAATCACAAAAAGATGTTAATATTTCACTTCTGTTCTTGGATTTTCGTCACAATAAAAAACAGTTAAGATAATCTTCCCAAAAGTTATTTACAAAAGTTTAAGCTATTGCCATTACAAATTAAATAAATTATTTAAGTATTAATTATTTAAAAAAATGAAAAGCAATTGTTATTTGTAATATAAATACATCCAAGTCCCGTAAATATAAAACATGTTGCATTACAAATGCTATAGGTGTCACATTTGCGAAAGTTATAACTATTGGCATTGTAAATGACAAAGCTATTAATTTAGCTATTTTAAAAAATAATACAAATTTCATTCATAAGACCAATAGCTCAAACTTTCCTAATGCGAGACCTATTGCATTTCCAATGCTTATTTATATTTTCTATTATTTTGAGCAAAACATACTTTTATAAATCTCGAACTCCCGGCTCCATATTTTATTGTTATTATACTTGGTGTCTAATAAATAGTTTCTCTTACATCCGGTTACATAGCCAACAAACTGCCAGAGTGCAGAAACTCACACTCTTTTCTCTCTATCTTTACTTGCAGAGGGCTATGGAGAATTACCCCTATTGCCTCATACTTTTCTTTGTCCATCTTCCAAGCTATATACAGCCTTTCATATATTTTCATTTCTAACTTATTAACATTGAAGACACTTTGTTGTTGTTTTCAATTACATTTGCGAGTTACCATTTTTCTACTTTAAAGAAATTTTATCAAATTTAAGCAAGCGGTGCAATGTTTGCATTTTTTCTTTATTGAAAGTTAAAATAATATAAATTAGGAAACTGCGTAGTCCAACAGGAAATTTAGTTTTAGGAAAAATGTTATGCCATTTAATGTACTGGTAAAATGTGTCTCACGTGTGGGGGAAAGGCACAAGTATGGAAAAACAAGGTTATTGTAAAAGAAGTTTTTGGAAAAAAAAAATTTGCAAGATATTTAGTTTTTTTGATTTTTTTTGTTCAATGCTACCCTCTTGAGGCTTCAGGGTCAGCTAATTAATCAGTCTTGTCGCTTTGGGCAAAAACAAAACCTTCTAGCTCGGATTGTTCATATTTCAGCTTCCTCACTCCCAGGTTATGGAATAGTCTCTCGCTAGATCTTTGCCTCTCCACTTTCTGCCCTCTTCCAGTAGTCTAATGCTGGATGTCTCATCGCCTTTAAATAAAAACAAATTCATTCTTTCATACATTCACCTTCAATGGGAGGCACAGGAAGCCTGAAGCCTCTTCTGGTTTACGGCCTAATCCCATGTCGGTGTGCCCTCCACAGTGGTCACTCCACATCCAGTTTATTTTCCCATGAATATGCCTCTTTTTCCCGCATGTTGTTGCAACGCAGTCGTTACAATGACCCGTTGTAACAACGCATACCATTACCCCGCAATTCGTAACAAAGCCTTGCTGAGGGGGGGCGCTGGATGTTGGAATAGTATTATTTACTATTCCAACTTCAGTCAGTGCAGACAGTAGGGAAGTTGTTGGATTTTAAATACAACACCTTCTCCCCCCTCCGCAAGTCGTTGTAATGACCGCCTTGTAACAACATGCGGGGTCACAGTTTCGTGGTCATGGTTGTTTACCTTTTCCCATTATCTATACCTTTCAGATAGACAAGCAACTCAAGGTGTGAGGGTCCTACACTATGTCCCATCTTTCTTTTATTTCCATTTCTTAAAAAATTGTGCAGTTATACTGGTCCAAATCTAGCTCCAATGTTTTATAAATGTTGTTTTATTTAGCTCACCTCATTTTGATGTTGGACAGCTGAGACCATTTTCAGACCTCCAGTAACTCACACGGGTCATGTTATTTCATTGGAGGCCCATGACTATGCACCACAATGCCTTTTGTAAAGAAAACGAATTCCCAGCACTTTAAGGCCCTTATGAAACAACAACATGGTTTTCTTAACTAAAAGTAAATAATACCTTAAGATTCAATGCCCATGTCTTTTTCATCTGAATGTATGCAAAATTATTTCCCTATGTTTTATAAGCCTACGCCCAGCACCACATGCAGTTCGCTGGGACTGGTCCTCCAAAGAGTTTAGACCCTTTCGGACCAGGCTCTTTTGCTCAAGGCTTCCGCCTCGCTCCCTCTGCTCTATCTCCTCGTCTACTCTCTCAGCCACTTTTTCTGATACGCTCTTTTTCTCTCTCCTTCTAATCAGATCTGTCACTATTTTCATTTCAATCCTCTTTCACTCTTCGATTCTGGTCCCTGGCCCCTCCGAGCTTCTTTTCACTCTTGCCTCTCACCCATTTTTTGTTCCCATTCACTTTACCTTTCTGAGATACAGCTCCTTTACCAGTTTTTGAGCCTATTCTGTTCTCCTGCAGGTCCCCTCCTATGCATTTTCCACCTCTCCCTGCTCCTTCTGTTGCGTAACCTTCTCGAGGTCTAGCCTTCCCGCCTACAGCCCCTAGTGCTCCTCTCCCCTCCCAGGACCTTCTTAATTGTGGCTGCCGTCTGTGCCAATCAGTGCCTGGGCTGTGCCCAGCACCAGGAACCCTCCTCGTCCATCGCACCCCCACCTTCTCAGCAATACTTCGCAGCCTACCCCCACCCACTGCTGCAGCCGGGCTGTACCACACACCAGGGTGGAAGCCTTCACTTTAACCCACTACCGTTTCTCCTGCAGCCGCTGACCTACAGACCCCACGCAAACATCTGTAATGCCAACACCCACACCCAACACCAAACTCACACAATACTCACTCGCACGCATGCTACTCAACACCCGATCACTCAGCAAAAACGCAAATGAAATAAGGGACCTAGTAAGCAGAAATTCACAGGACCTCCTCTTCATCATGGAAACCTGACTCAACTCTTCATCACCACCCAACATCGCCACAGCAATCCCAGCAGGCTACAAGATCGCACTACATGATCGCATTCACAAGCTAGGAGGAGGACTCACAATCCTCTTCAAGGAATCCATCAAATGCAACATTTACAGAGAATGCCACCCAATTCAACAAACATCTGCACTTTAAGCGGAAAATATCAGAAAACTTCACCCTGCATGGAATTCTTCCCTACCGACCATGCGGACCGCGAGCCACCTACACCTGCCTGCAGAGTTTACATATTCCACCTGCAAGACAGAACCAAACAATGCTCCACAGCACTCCTTGAAAGCCAACCTACCCATCACCAAATAAGTCAACCACCTGACCAAATGGACACCCCTTACTAGAGACTCAACAGTGACAATCATACAGACCATAAACACAGGCACCTCTACAACCAGTGCATGTCACCAATCAGCATCACCCTCACCCACATCATCAACACCTCCATCACGTCTGCCACCTTCCCGGATGACTGGAAACATGCCTACGTCAACGCCTTCCTCAAAAAATCCTCAGCCAACCCGAACCGTCTGTGCAACTTCCATCTAATCTCCCTGCTCCTCTACCCAGCCAAAGTGTTTGAGAAGGCCATCAAAAAGCAACACTCAACTCATCTCGAATTTCACCACCAGCTAGACAACACCCACTCTGGATTCAAAACCACAGCACCAAAACGGCACTCAATGAGGCCTCTGACAAAATCAGAGGCATCCTGGACCACGGAGAAACAGCGGCCCTCATCCAGCACGATCTGATCCGGGCCTTCAACACCATCTCTCGCAACACTCTCATCAGAAGACTCCACAACATCAGCATCCAAGTATCCACACCCAACTGGAACTGCTCTTTCCTCACAGGAAAAACCCAAAGGGTCAAAGTGCCACAGTTCACATTGGAGGCCAAGGACCTGACCGGCGGAGTCCCCAAGGGATTGTCCCTCAGTTCCACCCTGTTCAACATCTACATGGCCAACATCATCCGATCCCAAGGCATCACCATCTTCTCGTACGCTGACAACACCCAACTCATCCTTGTTGGACAAGGCAACCACCACCAGAACCAACTTCACCAACTGCATGACCATGACAGCAGACTAGATGATAGTCAACTGCTTGAAGCTCAATTCAGACAAGATGGAAGTACTAGTCTTCAGAAACAAGACCTCCCCATGGAACTCAATGTGGTGGCCAACTGAAGCTACGACTAACACCCACTAGGGATAATTCTAGGTGACAAGCTAACGCAGTAGGCACCTCCTGAATACAAAGAAAGATCATCAAGTGGCTGCTACAGAACATCAGATGGACCATCACGCAAACACTCATCAAAAGCAGGTTCGAATACAGCAGCGCACTTTATGCTGGAATCTCCAAGCAACTCCTACAAAGACTTCAGACAATCCAGAACATCACTGCATGATTCATTCTGAAACTCACACACCGCACCCACATCGCATCGCACCGCACCACACCTCGAGAAGCCCCACTGGCTCCTCATTCACAAGCGCAGCCAATTCCAACAGTTCACACACAGATACATAGCCTTAAACAACATTGTCCTGATCACCTGAAGAGCTCCAAACACTTTCACCAGCCTGCTAGACACCTACACTCTGCCTCAATGTCTTCCCTACACACCCCTCAAATTCACAAAAGCAGAGCAGGAGGTCGCTCATTCTCGTACATCGCACCCAAAACAGGGAACAGCCTCCCTCAACACATCAGGGCCTCCTCATTTCTTGAGTTCCACAAGTGGCTTAAAAATTGCCTCGTCAAATAATTCTGTGGGGGACCACATGCCCACACACCTACTCAAGAGCCTGAAACCCTAACGGATGATGGGGGCGCTCTATAAATCTACATAACAGTGACTCTGGAACAAAGAGTGCGGGTTGGTGCTACAGCACCCCAATAAAACTTGAGAGATTAGATAGAAAAAGACAATAAAGGAGCCCTTCAACTGTATTTATTCTGGTAGCACTTTTAGTGTGTTCAAAGTCTATGGCCCACATGCATCAAAGCAAAAACCGGTCGCAAACGGGCAGATTCTGAGAATCTGCCCCTTTGCAACCGGTATTTTTGCATTTGGGATGCATCATCCCAAATGCAAAAATCGCAATTTAACGAATCTCTAAATTGAGATTCCTTAAATTGCGATTGCATTTAAGGAATCCCAAATTGAGATTCCTTAAATGCAATGCATCAAAGTCAGAAAATTAGCGATTTCGCTTATAGGAGTAGCAAATTACCATGAAGTTCAACTTCATGGTAATTTGCAAAAACTTAGAAAAATGCACTTTTGTGCATTTTTCAAAGTTTAATGTTGCGCACACACATGCCCCAAGGGCATATGTGTGCGCAACATATGTGCACAGATCAATTTCCAGGGTGCAACAGGGTGTTCTTTGGACACCCCTGCACCCTTGAAATTGCATTCTCAATTTGCGAATCACTAATTGCGATTCGCAAATTGAGAATGTCTTCCTATTCATTCAGGCCCATAGGACTGAATGGGGAGGTATTCCTTAATTGCGACCCGCAATTTGCGAGTCGCAATTAAGGAATATTAAGAAATCGCAATTTTTTTTGCGATTTCTTCATTCATAACCATTTGCAGTTCTTTATTAGTGAATCCTTATTTTTCGCTAATAAGGAATCGTTAAAGCATGTGGGCCTATATACCCTGAATGCCTTTAGTGAGGTAACCTTATTTTCTAGCACTGCCACTCTAAAAAATCGTTACAGCACCACTGGTTACAAGTCATTATCCAAGTTTCAACCAAAAGAGAATTCTAACACCTGAGAGCCATGCTGTAATAAGCTGCTTATTTAAATGTACTGTCATTTTTGCCTGGCTAATAAGCACTTATTCAGTCAGCTCAGCGGGATATTCTTATATCTTTCTTGGGTTACTGGAAACTTCTTGGATACTGCACTGCTTTCTGCTGGACCCTATGTACCCCTCTCTACATCATTATGCTAGTGGTACCATTCTCTGATAGTGCCCTCAATCCGCAATTAAAAGTCTCCCCTACTATAAAGGGCCTACAAATGCCACAGGTAATTCAAGTGTTACTTCCTTTGATAGCAGTACTGCAAACACTGAAAAGAGCTACTATTTTTTCCCTTGCTACAGCTACAGGCCTACTGAAGAGAGTAGTTACTGGAACTACAGGTGTTTGTAGTGGACAATAAACTACATATTCCCTAGAATGCTGGATTAAGACTGTTCGTTTCAATCATCGAGGATTTGAGATTGCTGTTAGATGGAACAGTAATGAAAATCATCAGAGTGAAAAAAATCATAATATTGGCGCTAGAACCTTCAGCTGGATACACAATTTTCACTCAAATAAATATTACACGGATCCGTTTGTAAAATTCAGAAATCCCCAGGCCAAATATACATCACTGGTTCACTGCAAGATTACTTAACTGCCAAGCGTTCCAGGGAAAATTTCAACCAGTTGGACTAAAGAAAACCTAAAACAAAGCAAATATGGGAATAATTCCTCTAGAGATGTTAATCTTTTTGACCACCACCCATAAGACATTGCCACATCCCAGCAGCCAGATACTGAAGAGTCCCATCAACCTATTACACCAATTGCATATTAGTACTGGCCACATTTTTTTTTCTTTTTTTACGTAATAAATCCCTAAAAAGCATTTTCAAATTATTTTGGGTTACTACCCGTGAAACATTTTTGGTACTATCAATTTTTTAATGGCCCAGTACATAGTGTTGAAGAACGAGTTACTTACCTTCGGTAACATTCTTTCTAGCCGCAGAGTCCCAACACCTTTTGAATATTCTCAAGGCGTCAGACTGGATCTGGAAACTTTTCAGCAGTACCTTGGTGCACCATTAGGTGGGATCATGTGGCTACGCACGGACGCCGTTCCGCTTTGGTAATGCTGTGAGAGGCGCATATAGGTGCCGCTCCTGTGTGCTGATATCAGTTGCTTTCAAGGCTGTCTGTGCCCCTGGAGTTCCAAGAGGAGTTGGTGATGATCTGTGTGCAGATTCCTAGTCTTGGGATCTTATTAATGGATTCAGTCCATTATCAAACCAAGGAGGAATCTGCGTCTAGGTAAGAGTCTCTGCCAGAAAGAGCTTTACCGAAGGTAATTGACTTGTTCTTCTGATAGAGACTTCTAGCTGCCGCCTCCTCACCTTTTGAATAGATACCAAAGCAGTAGCTATTTGTAAGTGTATCTGTGAATGCACTCAAATTAGAAAGTCCTGCAGTACCGAGCAGGTAAAATGCTGCTCTCGGTGAGCCTGGCCTTCCAGACAATAGTGCTTTGTGAACGTATGGAAGCATGCCCAAGTAGCTGCCTGATATATGTCCAAATAAGGACTCTGCGTGCTAACACTGTGGTAACAGCTGTGGGCCTGGTAGAATGAGCGTGCAGTCTTTCCAGTAGCTGCTTTTCAGCTAATGCATAGCAGATTGTAATGCAGAGCAGATCCAGCAGGAGATTGTTCTCTTCAGCACAACCTGTACTTCTTTCGCTCCAGAAAACGTCACAAAAAGCGGATTGCCCACATAGTGTTCTTTGGTATGATCTATGTAGAAGTTCAGAGCGCTGGAAACAATGGACTTTCTCCTCCTCCTTAGGCGGGTGAGACGGAGCATACAATGCCAGAAGGGAGATGGTTTGACCAACGTAGAACAGCTTCACAACTTTTGCCAGGAAACGATGCCCAAGTCTACAGAACCAATTTGTCTGGTAAGAAGGTGGTATATTGTGGATTGACACAAAGAGCCTGAAGCGCACTGACACGCCATGCCGAGGTGATGGAGATAAGGAACACAGTGTTGATAATAAGGAGCCGTCAGGGCAGCTGTAAAGCGTTCTGAATGTAGTAAGGACCACTTGAAGACTCATTGGAGCCTCACAAAAGGAGAAGGAGGAAACGCGTTGAGCCCTTTCAAAAATCGCATCACAACTGGTGACAAACATGGAGGGCTGATCCGGAAATCATAAGAAGGCAGAAAAATTACTTTTAACAGTGCCCAATGCAAAACCTTGCCAGGCAAGAGACAAAATCCAGAGATTGTCAGATAATTTGGCCTGTGGGGGGTCTGGTATATATCACACCAAACTAAAAATGTGTCCTACCAACAGGCATATACAATTATCGTCTAGGGACGCCTGGCTGGCAAATTACACCAACCACTTCTGGTGGAAGGTCGAGGTGTTCAACTGTCGCTGTTCAATCTCCAGGAATGAAGGTGGATATTGTGAAGGCTGGGATGCAGAACATTGCCCTTTTGCTGGGACAGAAGGGCTTCCAAGAGAGGCTGATACTCAAGCCGAAGAGCTCTGTGCCCAATCCAGAGCCATTAGGATAACTTGGGGCCAGTTGTTCCTGATCTTCTTGAACACTAGGGGCACAAGTGGTATCGGCAGAAAGGCATGCATGAATCCAGAGTTCCACGCAAGGTGTAACACTTCTCAGAGTGCGAGAGCCAGGACAATGTCGAAGACCAGAAACCTCTGATCTCCAGCTCTCCCCAGGTGGCTGCCCCAGCCCAGAAGAGATGCATCATTCACTACTGTGAAATCTGGGTGGGGAAGAGAACGGGCGAGCCCAATCGCAGTCCAGCAACCAGCAGTGCAGTTCCTTCGCAGTCTCCTGGGATATCTGAACGTGGTCGGAGAGGTCCACTTGATATTGGGCCCACTGAGACTTCAGACCCCACTGCACAGCCTGCATTTGCCACCTGGCATGCTCTGCCACGAGAATGTAGGAGGCCATTAGTTTGGTCAGCCTCGGAGTCGACGTCACTGAAATCCAAGACCGTGGCTGAAAGACTGGGATCACAGCCAATATTCCCTCCAATTTATTTCTTCCGTTTGGGCAGTGTAAGATGCCTGTGCATTTGCAGCAAATACCATTCCCAATGTTTGTTTAGAGTCCCTTTAAATAAATATGAACACCCTTTCTACGTGGCAAGGTAGTGAGACAACCCATGTATGACCAAGAGAGTTCTCTATCCTGTGTTGATTATTGAATTGGAAGTGGAGAGAACCCACTAATGAAAAAGCTAGTTATTCCTTATTCCTGATGTGGTAGATCACAGAAACCGCCTAAATCAATTGTATGAGGGTCATGTTGTTGAGTCTCACACTATCGTTCTCTGTGATACGTAGGGAGGCCAAAGTTTGGCGGTGCATGTAGTCTGGGCACCATTAGGGCCCACTAACAGGCATTGTGAGAAACTGGCATTGCAATCTGCCTCAACCCCAGAGCTCTCAATTATGTTGCATAATAAAAATCATACCCACAATTGCTACTCAAGACACCGAAATGCAACTGAGTTCGCAGTAAGCACTGTTACATAAAAACACTACATAGTCACATCATCTCAAAAAAGCAAATCCTCTTAAGAAATGCAGAATGAAAGAGAACGTGAAGCATCCATGTGCCTCAGTTTCTTTGGTTTCAAATGGACTGGTAAGTAGGGAGACAGAAGCAGCGTGTTCGTGTTCCTATTGTGAGCCAACACATAATGAGCACAGTGCAGTGTGCTGAGGACAATAACGTGCTTGGCGCTATTAAAAGAAAACAATTAGTGATTATCAGCTAAAATTACACCCATACGTCACCTGCAGGCTTGTGCCTTAGCAAATCTGTAAAGTAGCTCAGGCGGCTAACGCACCCACTGCGGAGATATGCAGCTTACAGGTCATAAACTTGAAGACTAATACTGTTATGATTTCTTTTAAAATGCTAACCTGCCCTGACTGTCTTTCTGTAAAAGTGTCCTCTCCCCATGCTGGAGGATCTTGAACATCACTTGAACCACAGTATAATTAACAGAGGGCATGGAAATTGTAAACACTTGATAAAGGCATTTAAATTAGTGAGTACTGTACAGTGCTTTAAAGTATAGACTCTAAAATCTACTACTATTATTGCTACATTTATTAGGCGTTTGTAAATGAAACCAATGGATACCATTCTTATTTTGGTTAGAAGTGTGCAAAAGCCAAAACGAGGTAGAATAAGGTTCACCCGCTCAGCCACTGGTGCCGCAGCGACTCCCGATACGGATCATGTTATCTGAGCGCGGAGCTGAGCGAACTGATTTTCCTCATGAAAAATGCAATCGCCCATAATGCTAAGAGTGACACTTTGCATCTGTTGGAAAGGCCAGGATGCAGGGTGGGAATGAAAGAAAAGCATCAGCTCGTGCATAAAACATGAAAACAGTGAGCTGGGGCCATAAAGGGAAATGCTACAATTAGTGCTGTGTATGAAAATAAATTCCTTGGGCATTCAATGATAATGGTGGAGATATAATTAACAATGTTCGCATCGGCCTGAGGTATTTAACGGCTACCTCTTAATAATACTGGGAACGCAGTTGGCACCAGTGGAAAGATCTGACTCGAGCAGCAACTGGAAAGTATTGTCTCGGGCTGTGCGCCAGGATTCCAGGAATGTCATTAAGGTTTCCAACAGGCAGGCGGGTTTCTACTGGCATGACATGTATATTAATGCCCTGGCTGCTACAAATAAAAATCAGGAGAGCAGGTTTTTGTTCCCTTTATCAGTACACACTTCAGGCAGCAAATGTGGGCAGAAAACACTTTAAAAGTGTTAGAGCTGCAGGACTGACAAGTAAACAAAAGCACAAAAGTCATGTTACAAATGAACATAGGTGGCTTTAAAGGAGGTTTTGTTTAGGCAGCCTATGGGCCTTCGCCGTGTCAGACGTGAACAAATGCCTGGCATGCTTCCTTTGAAAAGGCCCATGCGATCTGAACAAAAACCGCCGCGATAGCGTTATCAGGCGGGGACTGTGCACTGAGGCACAAAGGGGGGGGGGAGCTGGCTGAAGAGATCTCTGAGCATCACTAACAGGAGCGAACAGCAGCAGCCCTCGCCGCAGGAGCAGCTGCTGCCCGCTCAAATCACATACCCAGAGTACACGTTTAAACAAGCATTTACAATGCAATGGTCTCGGCATCATTAAAGGTAGAGCTATTGGCATTGCTCATGACATTTCTTTTTTTTTCTTTAAATCATAAATAAATGGCATTGTCATTTACATTGCCAGCACACACCACTCTGCACTCAACAGCACACACCACTCTGCACCTGCACTCACTGCTCTGTGCACTCACCGCTCTGCACCTGCACTCACTGCTCTGCGCACTCACTGCTCTGCGCACTCACCACTCTGCGCCTGCACTCACTGCTCTGCGCACTCACCACTCTGCGCCTGCACTCACCACTCTGCGCCTGCACTCACCACTCTGCGCCTGCACTCACCACTCTGCGCCTGCACTCACCACTCTGCGCCTGCACTCACCACTCTACGCCTGCACTCACCACTCTACGCCTGCACTCACCACTCTGCGCCTGCACTCACTGCTCTGTGCACTCACCACTCTGCGCCTGCACTCACCACTCTGCGCCTGCACTCACTGCTCTGTGCACTCACCACTCTGCGCCTGCACTCACCACTCTGCGCCTGCACTCACCACTCTGCACTCACCACTCTGCACTCACCACTCTGCACTCACCACTCTGCACTCACCACTCTGCACTCACCACTCTGCACTCACCACTCTGCACTCACCACTCTGCACTCACCACTCTGCACTCACCACTCTGAGCAAAAGAGAGGGGAGGGGAAACTATTAGCAAATACTCAGAAGACTTTAAGTAGCAGCACCACTCCTGCGGAGGATTAATTATTTGACCCATATCTGTTGGTCAACAGACTAGTCACCAGTGCAGGCAAGATCACCGAGTTGGTACAGTGTGATCACTAGAACCACAACCGACTAGCAAGATTCCTGGCAGAGTAACTTATAGTAGAACCCTGGTTTTCCAACAGAAGAACTTGCACCATAACAAAGAGGCTGTGATGCAAGGAACCATAAAAAAAAAACGGAGGGCATTTACAGTGGGCATTAATCAATAGCATATTTTACACAAAACACATTCAAATCTGTAAACGGGGCAACAGATATGGAAACATGTTGACGCTATGAGAGAACAAAACAAATCAGCTCTCATGAAGTGAATCCCTGGCTGGCTAATGTGAAAGCCTCTGCAGCAAGTGATGTACTATCGCCTGAAATCCTACCAGCACTAAACAGCTTTCACAGAGAATTCACGTGCCTTTGTTCTGCATGTCAGGTGCTGTCAATATGGCTGAGAGATGGCCAAACTCCATTAAAGTCCTAAATCAAGGATGCTGGTGTAATGAGCGCCGTCTGAAACCTCTTGTTGTGTACAAATGATGGAACGCTTGGTAAGTGTTCCTGGTCTTGTTTCTGGCACTATTTTGAGAGAAACATGTTCCTAGACATGTTTTTGGCTGCCTTACTAATGCATTTCAATATAGCATAGTTCACGTGCTCACCCAAACACACATCATTGGTTGTATGTGGACAAAAGTGGCTTTGCCCAGGTACCATCTTGTGGGCCAAGCGGCAGCACGTATGGAGGACTGCATGGCTCCAGCTCAAAGTACACGGGACAAGAGGTAATGGGTTGCTGGATGCTTAGTGTAGGCTTTGCCAGTTAGTCAATTGGGCCCGCATGACACCAACAGTAGGAAAGAGTGGTGACCAACGGGGGAGCGATGTGGCCCTATGCGCAGAGTGGCCGACATGAGAGCGGTTCAATATACGGTGATCATGGGCAGATAATTTAATGTCCTCAGACAAATGAGGTCTGGGGTATGGGGGTGACGCACTGAGTATCAGCAAGAAGGATTCAGTATGCACAACAGTGGGCAAGCCACTCACCCCTGGTTAGATTTTCTGATTCGGAATGAAGGGCAGACAGAGCTGGCGCGAATGGGAGCAGCGAGGGGGGAGGGAGGAGGCACCAATTTAGGAGTTGGGCATTTTGTAATGGGGCACAAGAGCGAAAGGTTGTTACGCAATCTTACAATAGCATTTTACTGCTATTGGGGTACGAGGGAGCCGAGCCTTGGAGCTGCCGACTTTGGAGTGGGGGCGTGAAGTATAAATCTCGGCGTAGCTTAACATCCTGTGAGCCTGGGCAGATGATTTAATCTGCCAGAGCACCGCAAAGAAAGTATTTGTCCGGGGGTGACGGAGCGGGGGAGCATTAAAACACTTTTTACAAGTTTTTAAACAATTTCCAAAACATGCAACTTATTGTTAAATTAAAACATACTCTCTTAGTATGCAGCAAGAAGGTTTTTTTTTAGGGTAGGGTGGAAAACAAAAAGAAGAGTAATGACGCTTCACTTCTAGACTTCTGCAGTTGCGGCAGAAACATCAAGCCATTCAATAAAATTAGCTGGGCGGCAGCCGCTAATAACTAGGGAAATAATAAATGCAAAATACAAAAAGAAAACAAACACTTACATCGTCCTCGCGCGCTCCGTGGACGGCCGCAGCCCCGGGTCTGCCGCGCCCGGTCCTGCTGCAGTAAGGGGCACGGCGCATGCGTAAACCCGAAACCTTCAATGGGGCACGGCGCATGCGCAAGCAGCGGGAGGTATAGCTAGCGTCTCAGCTTCCGAGGAGGACAGCGCGTTCGCGCGCGCGCGGCCGGCGCAAATTGCCTTGCGCGCGGCCAGGACTGTCCTCCTGGGAAGCTGAGTCGCTAACAATAAGGTCTCTGGCGAGAGCGAGCTTCGCTTGCTTCTAGCCGAGACCTAAAAAAAGGAAGTGGAGGGACTCACCAAGTTAGGCAAAATGGGTGTGACATCACAGGAAGTGACATCACAGCATGTGACATCACAGGAAGTGACATCAAGGTGTGTAACATCACACATATCATCACAGGAAGTGGCATCACAACCCATTACCTCACAGGAAGTGACATCAGATCTTAAGACTGCACATATGTTCAGCAGGTCTATCATGAGTATACTTGAGTGCATTACAATAATTAACAAATTAGATTTTTTGCATTGGGGTTGTGCCAAAATAGTGATGCAACCTAGAAGCAAAATCTGGGGCTCAAAGTATACATTTATTTCTTTTAATCCCTGCCACAAAGAAATTGACAACAAGGAGAAATTTGGCAGTAAATCTGTTCAGCTTAATTGGTAGCCATGTCTGTATTTTAAAATATCTTATAGGGTTAAGGCACCTGCTGCAGAGATCTTTGTACGCCAGCTAAATCTCAGGCAATAATAGTAATGGTAAGATAGCTCTGGAGGATAACATATTTCAGGTACAACGGGGCAGATTTACAAGCCCCTTGGGCCACTTTTGCGTCACTTTTTCCATGTTAAAACTGACGCAAAAGTGGGGCAAGGGGCTCGTAAATCTGCCCCAATGTATATTATTGCGTCAAATAAATGCATTTGATAGTTGTTTGGAATTCTGTAAGCCTTATTATTGGTTTAGAAAATGTGACTTCATTCATGCTTTTCCTGATTTTACTTAGCCCTTCCCGTGAAATTCAGTACTTTTCTGCAAATATTAAACCACCAACACCGGTCAATATTAATTGAGGTTTCAGCAGTTCATGCTGCTTTAATGACCAGAATTACTCCTTGCCTTTATGCACCGGTCTGTCTTCATGTGATGTAATCAGTGCACGTTTCTCGGGAGGTCAAATGTGGTGTTCTTATATACGTTCAATAACGATATTTGAAAACAAAATTATGAAGTGACAGCTTTGTTCAGCAGATTCACCTACTCCATTTCCTCAAAAACAGGCACACACATAAGCATAAGACACGGAAGCTTGACGTTGTAACAATATTAAAAATGTATAAATGCAAATGTTATCGCAACGGCACTATTCTTTTTCACCAATACAGATGAAATCTAGGCTGTAACCTTGTGGTACGTGTGCAGTGTCACTGTAGAGGGTTTCACCCCAGCGTTACCCAACAAAACTATTTGCATGAAGAGATGGTGATGTCTCTCTCCCCTTCTGTCTCTCAATCATTCTTCTCACATATCAATCCACTCGTACCTCCAATAACTCTTTCATACTCCTCCATCATCCATTCATTCATTCAGCACATCTGCATTTATCCATCTAGCCATATACTCAAGGATGCATCCATCCACTCATTGATCCGTCCAGCCAAATCACTCCTGGCCCACCACACATTCGTGCACTCATTTTATGTAAGCACTCACACATCCAGCTATACATCCATACACAAACCAGCCGATTCATCCATATCTCTCAACATCCATCCCTCGATCTAATCTCACGACCATCCCCCAGTCTCTTACACACACATTCAACCTTCCAGGTACTCATTCACCAAGTCATCCATTTAGCCGCCCATCTATCTAACTTCAAGTGCTCATCTATCTAACACCAGGCAAAGCACTAATGGGCCGAAAGACTCATTAGCACTGCTCAGGAATAATTCCATTTGTATTTCGTTTTAATTGCATGCAGTAGGTGTCCTTTAAATGTTTGTCCCGTGTGCATTAGATCCAACCACGGCTCCTCGGTGCAGTGGAGTACATCGAACTACAGTGACTGCCCCGTTAAAATCACGGCTCTGCGCTCTGTGGAGAGTGTGACCGTGTGCCAAGAACCCACGGCTGCGCTCGACACTACAGCCCAGATCTATCACTAGAGGCGGAGGGAGCCTGCGGGTAGGGCAGAGGGAATGGAGGGAAACGGCTCGTTAGCATATTCGGCCCCCTTCGCTGCTTAGCCACACATTGCCTCTTTCCTCGCAAGCACCAAGGTTAGGATAAAGCCCCTCCACTCTTTCCTTATCGCTGTACAAACACTGGGCCGCTGGGATTCATCCACCGCGGAACACGAGAGGCAGAAGGACAATAGGCAGCGCGGACAAAATGGGGGCGGAGCCGAAGCAGGCGCAGGAGTCTTTGTCTTCCGTCTGCTTCAAGGGGCTGGGGCCTAGAAGGCATAGACACGCACAGGCATACTCGAGGTCCGAGGAGGCGTACACCATGGGTTCACGCAGTCACAAACATACAAAGACGTGCAGGCACACTCATGGGTTCACACAGTCACAAACGCCACATGGATGCAAACAGTCACACGCATATGCAAAGACTTGAGACCCACACACATACGGGTTAACGCAATAATAGAAACGCACATGGGAGCATGCAGTCACAAACACATAGATGCGCGCATACACACGGTTTCAGGTAGTGATAATTATGTGGATGCTCATGCAAAAGCGCACATAGGCGACAGCAGACACAAATACACACTTACATACACATGAGTGCACAAAAACCTTTGAAAACAAAGGAGCCGGCCCAGTAGCGAAACAGGGGGGTTTGAATACACATCTCCAGCTGGCTCCATTTTAGAAGGCTTACTGGACCCAACAGAGGCTCACGAATCTTCTGTGGTGATCGCCACACAGGGACTGCCAGGTGAGGGGCCCAAAGGTCTTACACAAAAGGCTGGTACCCTAAGACCCTGCAGACATAGGTTGGTCCTTTTTTGTACTTAGCCGATTACCCATTAGGCATCGTACATGTGCCCAAGCCCCACAAACAATCTGATTTGTGAAGGGCCCCATGGCTGAACGTGTTACCTGGGCCTCTGACACTGGGTGCAGAGTACTGTGGGGAGGGCAGAGCAGGACGACGGAGCTGCGGGCGGAGGGAAGGGGGGGGGGGCAGAGCAGGACGACGGAGCTGCGGAGGGAAGGGGGGGCAGAGCAGGACGACGGAGCTGCGGGCGGAGGGAAGGGGGGCAGAGCAGGACAACGGAGCTGCGGGCGGAGGGAAGGGGGCAGAGCAGGACGACGGAGCTGCGGGCGGAGGGAAGGGGGGGGCAGAGCAGGACGACGGAGCTGCGGGCAGAGTGAGGGGGGGGCAGAGCAGGACGAAGGAGCTGCGGGCGGAGGGAGGGGGGGGAGCGGGACCGGGACGAAGAAGGGCTGCGGGCGGAGGGATGGGGGAGGGGGACGGAGCTGCGTGCGGAGGGAAGGACAGAGCTGGACGAAGGAAAGCGGAGGGAAGGGGGGACGAGCAGAGCAGCTCAGAGCAGCTCTGGAAACAACCACCGTCTTTCTCCGAGGCAAAGCAGAAATGCCTCGGAGAAAGCATGGTCATTTTCGCATTTGGGGGCGTGTTTTGCTGTTCTGAGTGACGGACAACGTCACTGTCTAAAGAACGCAAAAAATCACGCCCCCAAATCCGAAAAGGACTGGGCTACATTGGAGTGACTGATCTCTCCTCCAATGGCTGGCCTCCGTTTAGGAAGCCAGCCAATTGAGGAGCGGTCAAGTACAGAGGCGGGTTCAAGCTCCGTACTCAAAATCATTAATTCTCTGACCGGAAGCTGGCAAGCCAGCTTTTCCGGTCCGAGACCTAAAAACCAAGCATTTGCAATGCAATAGGTCTCGCATTTAAGATATTGGCATTGTACATGTCAATGCGTTTTATTTATGTTTTAAAAACCAAAAGATAAATAAAAGGCCTCTACAATGCCAATAGCTCAAACTTGCGTAAATGCGAGACTTATTGCCTTGCCTTGGTGGGCATCACAGACAATGGGTGGGCGAAGTCACTGACTGCTTCGGGGAGAGAGAAGGCACAGACAACGGGAGGGTGGGCAGGGGGGGGTAAACAAGGCACAAAAACGGGTGGGGGTAAAGAAGCCACCAAAGCACATCGTTCCTGCAATAAGTGAAAGAAAATAGCGCTGAAAGTCTAAATAACACGTACCGTGTGACAACGGAAGTAAAGGGGCCAGTCGCCATGGGAGGTGACAAGTGAAGAGGAGGCAATACTAAGGAGGGACTAACAAGCCTATTTGCGAAACGGAAGCCAGCATTCAGGACAGACAATGACACAACCCAATGGCAAAAATGGGCGGAGAGTGGGCCGGGCTTCTATTCGCTACTCCACCACAACAAGTCTTGGGGATGGCTCTAAGCTCGACCTAAAAAGGACATTGTCAGTGAGTCGTGCATTATTTCCTTGAATACCACATAATGCAGTTTATTGTATGAAACAAGACGGAAGAAGGTGTGGTGGGGAAGAAAGGAAGGGTAAGGCATAGCCCCTCTAAACAAGATACAGAATATATATAGAACTCACCAGTCTGAAGTTATTGCCAGCCCGGGTAGAATCTGTAAATTCCATTGGATGGCTGTGCTACTGTAAGGGCACGATCAAGAGGTTTGACGGGGAGTGGCAGACTGAGAGGCTTGTTGACCTTGGCCACAGCCTCAACCGCAAAACTGCTGGGTTCCCTGTGGAGGCTGGACAGCCTGTAGGGAGGTGGCACCACGGCCAAAGCCACGAAAAGTACAGTGGAACTGTTGTGGGTGGCAAGGTGGCACGGAAAGGCCCAAAGAGCAGGCAGGAGCACCGCTCTCTTTAAAATTCTCTAATGCGGTATCAGTTTCGTCCCCAAACAGGTGGGTCCCATCAAAGAGAATGTCCATCAGAACATGGTGGCGAAAGGCAATGGTGGCCCATCCCATGGAATCGGTGGTCCAAGCCATAACTTACTGTGAACCTGGCTGCATCCTGGTTTTCTTCAATCGCTTGAGAGAGAACAGGGTAAAGGTCTTCGGTACACCAGGGAGGGCTTGTGCTACCAAATCTCAGAGGGCATGGGAGCAACAGCCCAACAAGCAGCTGGCGTTAACAGATCTGATGGCCAGACGGCACACGAGACCAAGTTTGCAAAAGTTTCTACCTATTTACCCATGTCAAAGTGAGTGGTAGGTAACAGATTTGAGCGACTCGTGGTAGTTTGCTTCACCATAAGGTTGGGCGAAGGGTGATGTGAAAGAAAAGCAGAGTCGTTTGGACCAAGACAATGGTGTCCGGCAATATTTCTACTGACTGGGGGGCCGGAGCAAGGTTTGGCCGACACCCCCAATAAGCTATTGGTCAGTGCCTCGCTAAATGGAAGAAGGGGCATGTTTGCTTCAATTGGAGGACGTTCGCCAAGCCATTGGCCTTAACCTCAATAGTGGGGAATTGGAGGTCAAGGACTTCAGCCGTCCTCTGTATCACCATGGCGTAGGAAGCAGATTCCTTTGTGGCAAGTCCAGGGGGTGAGAGGAGACCAGTTTCAGGGGAGGTATCGATACCACTAGCCTCATGTAGGTCCTTGTACCAATTATCATCCTTGTAGGGTTGAGCAAACACATCACCTGGATCATAGTCATTGACTGGGTTTGTCCCAAAAAGGGAATGTAAAGGGTGTTGTTTCCCTTATGGGAGTAGCAAAGTATACGGGGGAAGAGGCGCCTCAGATGGAATTGGTGCAACTTTGATCGAGGTCGGACTGGCATTGACTCAGCGACAGAGCAAACAATCCAGACCCTACTCCTTCGGTGTCAATGAAGCTGGCATAGGCGTCGAAGAGCCCAGGATCGGCATCGGTCTTGGTGCGGGAAGCAGGGTCAGATGTCTTCATCAGGATGATTCTTTCTAAATATTAGCTACAAATCTACGTTCATATGCAAAGTGGTACAGAAGGATACCTATACATAAAAAAGTTCCACTTTTAGGAGACCAAGATGCCATGGGTGTGCATTTGCATGGCATCAGATTCTGGATGCTGTCTGAGAACGTATGAGCCACTATTTACCAGCCACCACTACAAGAGAGTGAAGTAAGAGACCCAGCCATAATGCAGCCACATAAGTGAAGATGGTGGTATAATGGATACATCATATAAAATCAAGTAATGATATACAAAATATGCCGTTCATGGGCGAGACAGTTACCTTGCCACAACTCCTGCAGTGGTGTTTTCTTCTTATCACTGTAAATGGAGCCTTGCATGCTGTGCAATCACCGCAAGCTTCATCAGGTACCCACTCGGGAGGATCTGCAAACATCCAACCAGATAAAACACAAGTCAACAACAGTGGAACAAATGGACAAGAACAGTTAATTTATCTATACAGAGCTTCAAACCTCGTGTCTGTGGACTGTCTGTGCAGCTAAGACATCTGACAAAGGGCCAGAAAGCACGGTTAACCAGGTCAAGAGGATGTTGGTCTCTACTTATGACACAGAGGGTGTGGGTCTCTTCTTACTGTAGAGTACTGACACACAGTGCTTGTTCAGAACCCTGTTTCACAGGAATCAAATCCAATGTATAATAGACATTCACCCACTTTTCAAAATCCACCATCACACAACTGGTACCTTCATTGACAGATGTGAATGCCTGGAAATAAAAGGCAGAGGAGTACTGAGGTACTTTATCCAACAGTGCATTACTTTAGTCTGGGTGAGAGGTTGGGATATAGGAAGTAAAAATCTTCTCTCCCAGCACTGACATAAAAGAATAAGGAATATGGAATGAGAATTAACACAGCTCTGAAGATCTCCCCTGCAGCCTAGTATCTAAAAAACGGCCCTGCTTTAAAGTGGGCTCAAACCAATATAAACTACAAGCCAGGGAGCCAAGGTATTAGTACAAGCTTGACAGCATGTCTTTTGTTGAACAAAGATCAAGCATCTCCTCAATAACCTCAAATGGTGCTAGTGCCTTTCAAATAAACGCTCATTTCGGTTAGAAGATTCTCATTTTTAGCAGAGATGTCATGAACATTTACAAAGTAACAGTGCTAAAGTTAAAAAATACTTCACCTTATAACACGACTAAAAACATAAAATAAGGCTTACAGAGAATCTTCTGCCGTGATGACAACAAGCTTATAAGTATGCAACACAAAAACAGTGTAGCGTTTAGTCTGTCAGCAGATATGACAACCAAAAATATAAGCGAGTGAACGTTGCACTCTATAAGTCAATAAATTATATAACAAAACACAATATATAACACTAAGTTATACAAAATAAACTTTTCTGCATGATTGCCTCAGATTTTGTGCCTTTTTCTGGACCCTATTTTTGCTGGTATTAGGACTAGTCATCCGTGACATTGCTTATCAGTGCCACTGTTTGTGCGCTCTAGCCCTACAAAAATAGTGGGAAAATTGGTTTAATCCAATTGGTCAATTTAATTATCCTGTAAAACATGGAATATGGTGCAGAAAATGTAACTATGATGCGTCATATGTGGGCTTCAGTGTGCATTTATAGCACCGACATGTATGACAAAAAAGGAGCACCCCTGTGCACTAGCTGGGCTGCAGGTTAAATGTACTGGAGTGAAACATGGTGGTGAAATGTGCCTTTGTCATGTAGGAAAAAACAAGTTTTATATACACAGGTCACCACTGAAGCGCGCCTTGCAAGTTCAAACGGCTAATATAATAATAATAGAGCAAAATGCATACTGCGGTTTGTGCGCTCTCACAGTGAACTTGCTTTCTATTCAGTGGCCTGGCTCTCAAGTTGATTTCATCCCAGGAATCCAGAATCTCCTGGCTGGTGCCTTCTGTGGCCCCGACTCCCTGCAATTGTGGGGCACAATTCTTTGCCTCGTCTCCCAAAATGATTTCCCTACTGCGCCATTGATTGTTCCCTTCAGCTGCAGCTCTGATGCTCAGGGGTGCGGGCATCACTTCTTGCCTGAACTTACGGGAAGTCTCCGCCCTACTAAATATATTCTGGTGAGTGACTACTCACTATCCACTATGTTCAGGGGTTTTTGATTCTGCAAATACTCTGAATTAGTTTACTGTTCTGGCTCCTTCCCATTTTGCCTAGAGTGACTTGCTGGCATACCCCAATCTGAGTTGGTGCTACAGACTTATTGCTCTTCTGTCCTGATGATGACCCAAATTTAAAAGGAATTGAAACATTGGCATGTCATAATATTTCTGTCTTCATTGAGGATAAATGTACTGAATACATCTATGGACTGTCCCAGTGTCGTCATCATCTTTTTTGTATACACACATGTTGGAACTGGTTTGAGGTTACTGTGTGATCACTAGAGCACTGAGCAGTACTATATCCTTACTACAATTATGCATCTTGATTTCTATAAAAAAAATTGTATTTGTCTGTGGCTCAGCACTCATGATTTAGTCTTTCTGCTATGGTAATCTTTCATCCCACAAATTTGAACTGGCTTAATCCTGTTATAAAATATACTAATTGTTGCATTAGTGGTTGTAAGACCACATGGCAGGGTCCAAACATGTATAAATAGGACACACTACATATTGCGGTTTGTGTGCACTCCCAGTGAAATAAACCCTGAAAGCTAATTTACCCGGTATGCTTTGTTAGATTTTTCCTTTAACAGGCATGGGTGGAATTTAAATCTTTATTTTCTACCGCCTCTTCAGGAAATGGTAGAAAAATGCTTCAAAGTGATTTCTTACTTAACATTCACATTCTGATTTAAGGGTGAAAAAAGTTTTTTTATAACTCAACTGGAAAAATAACTTTATAAAAATCTACTTTGTAGTGCCCGAGCCAAAAACGGCCATAAAATTAGTTGTGCCTCTCTGTGTGAAAGAGTTAACAATGCTGGTTCAGAGGATATTAGGGTGCCTCTGAGTCAAGGAAGAGCAAATGGTGGTATCTGCGGACCACTAAGCAGAAATTAACTATATGGGAGTGTACAGGAAAAACTGGGAGATCAAAGGGCAGCTTTAGCACTACCCTTTGTGACTTGGACATGCCAGGGAAGGTTTTTCCTGTTCATTCCCAGCATCTTTCAACACAATCAAGCTTCAGCTACAGTAGGGGAAAAACAGTTTGGCCCCTGTCAAAGGGAAGGAGAGGCCAAGGAGCTTAAGACATGCCTGCCTGGTGGCAGATGGATTCTGCCATTTTGAAAGAGGGGCACCTCGGTCATTTTACAGTAAGGCAAGAGGAAGTGCTGGTTTGGTAGAATTTCTCCAATCACTGGCTACAGCAAACGATAAATCTGGCAACTCAACAACCACCACCTGAACAAACTCCTGGAAATGGGAAGACTCCACCTGAAGAAGACTACTGCCTCCTACTGGAAATGGATAACTCATTCAAGTACTCCTGAATATTGCTAGCAGTCAGGCACTGGAACTGATCCCCCACAGTTGGCCTCCTATTTGCCTCCTTCATGGACACAAAAAGCAGAAGGAATCTTGATTTCAATAGGGCTCGCTCAGAACTTTTACTGCTAAAACTAACAGATTCAGGAAGAGCTTGACAATATTACATTCTACTTCAAGGACTGTCTCTGGCCACAGCCGTGGACCCTGACCCATTGGAAGGATTTGATTTCCATTTCAGAGACTAAGTCCGACCACAAAAGCTTTGACTGGGGTGACTCATATGGTGTATCCAACCTTCACTCCATTGCAGTTGGCCTGAAATCATTTCTAAGTTCCAGTTAACTTTCAAAAGTTGTTCTTGATCGTTGCTTTACATTTGTTGCCGCTTTTTACTTGTAAATCTTAAATATTCATATCTGAGGTTCCTGTTAATCTGTTTAATTGAGCTTTGTGTCTTTTTGCTCATTACATGCATCTCTGTTCTTCTAAATTTCATTGTGCTATATTTATTTTAAAATTGTTGGATCTGGTTGAACTTAAAATGCACTTCTCTGTGGATTACCTTCTGCATGTGCCATTGCCGCTAAGGATTGGAGTAGAGATTCACTCAGAATGGTGTTCTCGCCTAACCACAGTAGACTTATTAAGTTGGTAGGAGCACCCCCACTCCCAAATTAAGAAACCCCTTTCCGACAATAGTATAACCCAAAGGATGCAAATTATATTTAATGTGGTGAGTTGGAGACTTGGCTTACCATTAATGTGTGGCACTATAAACTGCTGTAAAAGGCAAACTTCACCCGGACTTGAGCACCTTGGATTGTGACTTGATTTTGCTTGCGAGAAAGTGTCACTCATAGTCGTTGAAACGTCACTCATAATTACATTGAAATTATGAAAATGTCACACATAGAAATCTGAAACCATGGCAGCTATGAAGGTTATGTTGAATACCTGCATGCTATTTCCACGGCCACCAAAATTACGCATTACCTCCTCACCCGTCTTACTCCTCCCAATCCTTACCCATATGAGTGATTGTTTTGCGCATGCAGGCTTTGTTTACCAATCTCAGCAATAGCATTAAAAAAAACGTACCCAATAGTACTACATCCTATGACTTCCCTGTTCCCTCCTCTAGAAAAGGAGAAAGCACACCTCCGAGCTTCTTGTATTATCCAGGGTATATAAAAATGAAGCTGTACAGTCGGTTTGCGTATGTATGAAGAGGGAGGGTCACTAACTAGAACAGTGGCAAGTAAGCACAAGTTACTACTTGTGTAACGATATATCTGTAAGAGACATTAGTTAGTGATAGATTCCTTACCTTAGAATATCCCCAGGCGTCAGACTGGATCCGGAAACTTTTGCGTAGCAATACCCCTGCGCGCCGGTAGGCGTCGTCTGCGGCTCCGCGTCCGTCGTCGGCGTCGTGAGCGCCGGGATGACGTCGTCGGAGTACTTAGACGGCGCCCATGCGCGCTGACGTCAGTTCTGATAACACAGCTTTTCCGCGCCAGATACGCAGAGCCATGATAGAACTAACACTGGTGCCATGAAACTAGGGCCCTGAAAGGGGATGACCTTAACCCTAGATATCGGTTCGCAGAACGGGGAGGATGGGTGGGTCGGTAAGGAATCTATCACTAACTAATGTCTCTTACAGATATATCGTTACACAAGTAGTAACTTGTGCATCTGAAAGAGACACGTTAGTGATAGATTCCTTACCTTAGAATAGATACCCCAGCAATACCAACCCCGGTGGTGGGTCTGCGAACCAATATCACACCAGAAAGTCCTGGAGGACGGAACGGCCAAAGAAGCCATCCCTCCGGACTTGACTGTCCAGGCAGTAGTGTCTTGCGAACGTGTGCAGCGAGGCCCACGTAGCTGCCTGGCAAATGTCCTGCAGGGGGACGCCGCGGCCCAGGGCAGTTGTCGTTGCCGTGGCCCGAGTGGAGTGAGCCCGCAATCCAGCTGGGGGCTCCTTCCTCGCCATGGAGTAACATGCTTGGATACACAAGATGATCCACCTAGAGATGGTCCTCTTGTGCACAGCCTTTCCCTTCTTCGCGCCCACGTAACCAACGAAGAGTTGGTCATCCACCCGGAATTGGCGTGTGCGATCTAGGTAGTAGGAGAGCGCACGTTTTGGATCCAGACGGTGGAGCCTCTCCTCCTCTTTCGAGGGATGCGGAGGCGGAAAGAAGGTGGGCAAAGTGATGGACTGCCCGATGTGGAAGGCCGTGACAACCTTGGGCAGAAAGGAAGGTCGTGTACGTAACACCACCTTATCAGGATGAACAGACAGGAAAGGTGGAGAAGAAGAAAGAGCCTGGAGCTCACTCACCCTCCTGGCAGAGGTGATGGCAACCAGGAAGGCCGTCTTTAGAGTAAGGAGACGAAGAGGGCAGTTATGAAGCGGCTCAAAGGGAGCACACATCAGATAGGTGAGAACCAGATTCAAGTCCCACTGGGGCATCACGAAGGGAACAGGAGGGAACATGTGCGTGATGCCCTTCAGAAATCTACTTACAATAGGGGACTTGAATAAAGAAGGCTGATCTGGTAGCCTCAAGAAGGCTGATAGAGCAGAAAGGTACCCTTTAAGAGTGCCCAGAGCAGAGCCCTGCTGGGCAAGGGAAAGAAGAAAGAGCAGCACTTCCGAAAGGGGTGCAGAGAGAGGATCCACAGCCTTTGCTGTGCACCATGCCACAAATCTGTTCCACCGGCAGGCGTATACCGACTTTGTGGAGGGACGCCTGGCTGCCAGAATGATATCACAAACTTCGGGAGGCAAGTCAAATGGCCTCAACTGCCGCCGCTCAATCTCCAGGCTTGTAGGTGGAGACTGGACAGGTTCGGGTGCAGGACCGTCCCCTGCTGCTGCGACAGAAGGTCCTCCCGAAGAGGCAGACGAATCGGGGGATCGACTGACATGCTGAGTAGCTCGGGATACCAGTATCTTCGTGCCCAGTCCGGAGCCACAAGGACGACCTGGGCCCGGTCGCGCCTGATCTTCTTCAGCACTCTGGGCAGAAGTGGTATAGGCGGAAAGGCGTACAACAGACCGCAGCTCCACTCGCGACGAAAAGCGTCTCCGAGCGAGTGCCGCCTTGGAAATTCCAACGCGCAGAACTGCTGACATTGCGCGTTCTCTTCTGTGGCGAATAGATCTAACCAAGGCTCTCCCCACTGTCGAAAGAGACCTTGCGCCACGTCCGAGTTCAGACGCCATTCGTGATCCATCATGCACCTGCGGCTGAGTTCGTCCGCCCTGGCATTCAGAGAGCCTGCCAGGTGTTGAACCACCAGGGTCACGCCCTGATGTTCCAGCCACTGCCAGAGACGCAGAGCCTCCTGGCAGAGGGTCCACGACCCCACACCGCCCTGTTTGTTGCAGTACCACATGGCGGTGGTGTTGTCGGTGAACACTTGCACTACGCTCCCCCTGACAGAGGGGAGGAATGCCTTCAGTGCAAGACGAATCGCCCGCAGCTCCAGAAGGTTGATGTGGAGCCGGGACTCCGCCGGAGACCAGAGGCCTCTGATCTCCGCCTCTCCCATGTGGCCTCCCCAGCCCTGGAGGGACGCGTCCGTCACAACTACGTGCTCCGGCTGGGGTAGGGAGAGGGGTCTGCCACTGACCCAGTCGCGGTCCGTGAGCCACCACTGCAGTTGCTTCGCAGTGCCCTCCGAGATCAGGACATGATCGGACAGGTTGCCCTGATGCTGGGCCCACTGAAACTTCAGGTCCCACTGCCGAGCCCGCATCCGCCACCTGGCGTGACGCACCAGAAGGATGCAGGAGGCCATCAGCCCCAGAAGCCGCAGCGTCAACCTGACCGAGACCCGGGATAACGGCCTGAAGACAGGAATCAGAGCCTGAATATCCCGAACCCGCTGTTCGGGTGGGTAAACCCGAAACTGCGCCGAGTCGAGAACCGCTCCGATGAAGAGGAGCTTTTGAGAGGGACACAGGTGTGACTTCGGCACATTGATGGAGAACCCCAGCAAGTGCAGGAGGTCGGCCGTAGTCTGGAGGTGGCTGACGACTGTCTGGGGCGAGCCCGCCTTCAACAACCAGTCGTCGAGGTAGGGGAAGACTGATACCCCCTGCCTGCGCAGATGGGCTGCGACCACCGCCATCACCTTCGTGAACACCCGTGGGGCGCTGGCAAGGCCGAAGGGGAGCACGGTAAACTGAAAGTGCTCTTGGCCTACCATGAACCGTAGGTAACGCCGGTGGGCCGGCAGGACGGGGATGTGGAAATAGGCGTCCTGCAAGTCCAACGCTACCATCCAGTCTCCTGGGTCCAGGGCAGCCAGGACCTGAGCCAAAGTGAGCATCTTTAACTTCTCCGTCCGGAGGAAGCCGTTGACGTTCCGCAGATCCAAGATAGGGCGTAGGCCCCCTTTGCCCTTCTTGGGTACCAGAAAGTAGTGGGAGTAACAACCACGTCCTACTTCTGGCCCAGGAACGCGCTCGATGGCCCTCTTGGCCAAGAGGGCCGAAACCTCCTCTTGCAGAAGTTGCAAGTGATCCCCCGACACACGGTGGTATTGAGGTGGCATGGATGGAGGGGATGACTCGAAGGGGAGGGAGAAGCCCCTTCGGACAATTTGCAGCACCCACCTGTCCGAAGTGACTGTATGCCAGTGGGAGAGGTGATGGCGAACCCTGCCTCCCACAGGCGTCACATGGGCCTGAAAACTCGGACTAGTAAGGTTTTGAGGCAGGGGCTGCTGAGGGAGGTGTGGACTGGCCTCGCCGCTGGCCCCGACCACCGCCACGGCGGTTCCCACGTCCGCCACCGCGTTGCTGAACATTCTGCGGCGCGTGGCTGACGGTACGTGGTGGGGCGCCCCTTCCGTGGCCACGAAAGGAGCGAAAGGCACCCGATTGCTGGCGTGGGGCCGTAAGGCCCAAGGACTTGGCCGTGGCCCTGGAGTCCTTGAAACGTTCCAGCGCATGGTCTGCCTTGTCGCCGAAGAGGCGACGGCCATCAAACGGCATGTCCAGGAGGGAGGCCTGGACATCGGCCGAGAAGTTGGCGGACCTCAACCAGGCGTGGCGTCGAACCGCCACCGTCGTTGCCATCGCCCTGCCCAGTGAGTCCGTTGTATCCAAACCCACACCGGATAGAAAAGCGTGCCGCATCCCGGCCGTCCGCAAGGGTTTGGCTGAGTTTAGCCCTGACCTCCTCAGGGCATTGTGGCAGCACCTCCGCAACCGTGTCCCACAGAGTGTGGGTGTAGCGGCCCAAGAGACAGTTGGTGTTCACAGACCGTAGCCCTAGGCTCACAGACGAGAAGACCTTCTTCCCGAACTGCTCATATCTCTTGGATTCCCTGTCGGGCGGGGCCGACGGGAATGCGGTTTGGGAGTTAGAGGCCTGGATGACCAGGCTCTCGGGGGTGGGATGGGTGGACAAAAAGCATGGGTCGCCCGGTGCCGGGCGGTAGCGTCTGGCCACGTTCCTGTCCACAGGGGGGCCTGTGGCGGGCTTGGACCAAGTGCCCAGAAGAACGTCACACAAGGCCTCATTGAACGGCAGGAGGGGCTCCGGAGCCGGACTGCGGTTTGAGGACCTCGGTGAGGAGATTAGTCCTCACGGCCGCGACGGGGAGCTGAAGGCTCAGGGCCTTAGCTGCCTTCGTCAACACTACGCTGTAAGCAGAACCCGCCTCCGAAGCCACAGTCGGGGGCGACGTAAATCCAGTGTCAGGCGAGGTGTCAATACCACTGGCCTCCCCAAGCTCATATGTCCAGTCCTGGTTTGACTGGCAATCACGTGCCAGAGGGTCCTCGGACCCCTCCCACTGCTCCTCGTCACCTGGCTCCTGGAGACCAGGATCAACAGCCAGGGCCTCCTCGTGGAGATAGAATTCTCCAAAGGCCGTCGGAATCGGCGCCCAGCGGCGCCCTTCCGACTCCTGAGTAGGACCGTAGGAAACATTGGGGGCGGCAACCACATCGGCTGCCGGGGACGACACCTGAAGGGACGGCGCCGGTGAGGTCGTAAGGTCGACCGGCGAGGTCCCGGATCCGGAGCCGGATCCAGCGAGGTCGCGCGGCGCCGGGACCGAAGTCGCCAGCGGCGCCGGGCCCGAAGCACCCGACGTCGTCGGGGCCGAAGCGCCCGACCCGGAAGGACCTCCAGACGGAGCCGATCGGCCCGAAGGCGCCACGGGAACCGACTGAGGAGGGAGGGCCCTCATGGCCATGAGGTACCTCTCGACCTCCTCCTGCGACGCGCCGTGCCCAGGGACCCGAAGGTGTGGGGCAGGCGGCGACGCTTGCGACTCCTGCGGAGCCGCGTGGGCGGTGTCGCCCGAGTCCCCGGCCGCATCGAGCGAGCGTCGGGGCGGGTCGGAGGACCGATGGTGTCGCTCCGACCTCTCATGCCTCTTACCTGAGGACTTGGAACCAGACGATCGGTGTCCACTTCCGGAACGTCGATGACTCCGACCTCGCGACCTGTCCCTCGACCTCCCGTGGGACCGGGACCGGGACCTGGAGCGGCGCGGGCCGAGTGCCTCAGCTCGAGACGCTTGCGGGACCGCTCCCGCCTAGCCTTCGACGTCAGGGCCCGGCAGTCGGCGCAGGTTCGATCGTCGTGGTCGAGGCCTAAGCACTTCAGGCACCGGCGATGGGGGTCCGTGACCGACATGAGTCGGCCGCACTTCGAACAAGGCTTGAACCCGGGCATCCCTGGCACCGATAGTCGAGACAGTCGACTAAGAAAGATCAAAAAGGATCAAAAGTTTTCAGTCAAAAAGTGACTGGGGGTAGAGCTTCTTCCGGATCTGCGCTAGCTGGCGCGGAAAAAAGAAGAACTGACGTCAGCGCGCATGGGCGCCGTCTAAGTACTCCGACGACGTCATCCCGGCGCTCACGACGCCGACGACGGACGCGGAGCCGCAGACGACGCCTACCGGCGCGCAGGGGTATTGCTACGCAAAAGTTTCCGGATCCAGTCTGACGCCTGGGGATATTCTAAGGTAAGGAATCTATCACTAACGTGTCTCTTTCAGATTCAAGATTACTAGTACTTAAACTGATCATTACCTCCTCACCCATCGTCCTCGCTCCATTTCCAACATATATGTGATATTACCCAAGAACATGAAACAGCTGGTGTACCAGTTCAAATTAAAACTCTTTAGTCATATATTCAGCAACTCCAGTGATTTATTCACATTTATAATTTTAGCTATTCTCATGTATGCTGGTGATGAGGTATGTTAATCGAATAACCATGTTTTTAGGCCCTTCTTGAAATCCTGCAGGGTGTCAGTCTTTGTGCTCTCCTTTGTAATGCTGGTCACTGGTGTATTCAACTGTATAGCCTTGGACCGTGTCATGTATGTGCATGTAACTTGCATGATCGAAGTAACTATTGGCTGCAATACTACGTGTCTCTCGGTCCTTTTTCCCCATCACCCCCCCATCCCCCACGGGCGGCAATCTGAGGGATAGCCCAGGGCGCCACAGGCTCTAGCTACGCCTCTGAACAGAGTTCGTTTTTGACCACAAGGTCTGGATAAAGTAGCTCTGCTCCTGCTATCATCAAAATAGCAAAAACATGGTTTCGCTTTCCATAAAGTTTCCTCAGGATGTTGTTGTTTTGTACCATTTCAAATGAGTAAAAATATTCAAAAAATATGCCTTTTCGAAGTAGTAATAGTGATCCTTCCATTCAAGTTGGAGTACTGCTGTTTTTCTAATGAGTTGTTCAATTGGTACACATACTCCAAACCACGGTCATGCTTCTCATTTGAAGTTATGATAAGCGACAAGACACGCATGAAGTGGTAGAATCATTAGACTGCTCCTACCAGAGCTAAATCCTCCTTATCCATAAACCATTACTAGAAAAGGCCACAAGAACCTGAACGATAAGCTTGAATTCTGCTATCCTAGAAGTATATTAAGATTAGAAAAAAACAACTCCGCTGTTTGTGTCCAAGTGCAGATCCAAGACTTGATAGGGTAGTCAGTCCTATTATGGGGCCAAACACCGTGCATTAAAATATCTCACTACGAGGGCTAAGGGGAACTATACTTTATGTTACCCTCACAGATGCCATAAAACATGTCGGTTTAGGTAGGGTGAGAGTCAGTTGTCTTTTTCTCTTATGCTGCTTTTGCTCTTTGAGGTGTGCCCTAAAACTCGGTTACAATTGTCATTAAGAAAACAATGTTGTCACCAAAAAATAAGAATACTAAAATGAAATTCAGAATTAACTGAGCCATATGAATGGCAAATGTGCATGATACACAGAACAAGTCAAATAAATGAGAGTACAGCTCTTCCATCTGCTGAGCCCAGACATACGCATTAGCAAAGCTGGTAGGTCTGGTTTTGGCTGATAGCCTTTTGGATTTGTCATTGCTTGTTTCGTTTTGTCATGGGTTTTGCAAAACTTTATTGTTGGCAAAGCTGCTGGGCCCTTGTCACTCAAAAAATAAAACCCGATTATAGGCCAAACTAGTTTTGGGCCTCAAAATACAAAGTGCCATTGAAGGGAACTGCTTTGTGAATAGATGCGCTCCTTGTGTAAGGCAAGAATGCACACAATGAAGTTAGCCAATAGCTGGAGTGGGCTGACCTACAGCCCCTGTAGTAGGCGGAAAGAAATATGAATAACACAATCAGTGACACATGGATTAAGAAGGCTAGCTGAAAGCCTCCATACAAAAGTATATTATACCTAGTAAACACCAGACCCAAACACAGCCATTTCTTCCTTCACAGTTATCCTGGCCCAACAAGGCATGTTAAAGAAACCCACTGGTCAGGTCCACACTGACGTTTGGGCACCTGTAGCAGAGACTTCCCTGCTTCTAGTGAGAATGCATTATTTGGTAGGTGTCATCTAACAAGACACTTTTTGTGCCTTTTCTAACAAACTAGTCAAAAAAGACCAGACCAAACTAACATCCCATGCCCCCATGAGAACGTGAATTCTCCGCGCTATAAGAGAAATGCACAAACCAGAAAATGGATCACACGCAGAGTGACTATGAATGCTGCTGCTCTTTCTCTTTACTCCAGTACGTGTATGCCTATGTATGGACTTCCAGAACCTACATAGAATTTGTGCATGCGCATAAGTGAATTTGTTTGCAAAAGGTTTGTAGAATTACACTGAGATCTCTTGCTCCAGACAGAGAATAAATTCTGCTGCATTTACTTTAACAGTATGTTGGCAAAAAAAACTATTTTATAGTCTTTTGAAGAAGAATTAGTAAGGAACCTTCAAACTCTCCATCCCGAGCTTTTGCTGCAAGTTCTGAGGAAGAAATAGTTTCCTGGCACAAAGCACAGTCTTCTAGTGCTGCACTCCTCAAGCCTTGGATAACTGGAAAACAAGATGGAAAGAAAGAAGAATTGAGATCATCACTGCTTCAAACAACATATTCATATTCAGAACACCACCATGTTCCTTGTTCTACTTAAACATGGTACCAGCATCTTGCTTAGCCTTACTTAATTTAAATGTTGTACTAGAGTGCTGTGGTACACCTTATTTTGTGTAAGGGGCTGGAATGCCGACCTCTCTAACCCGAGACCTTTTCAGAAATTTAGGCCAGTGCCCGGTGAAGCCGTCAAACCTATTTCTCCACAAAAGATATCCAGGTCAAACGTATTTCCTTTCCCCCCCCCAGTGTTAGAAATTGAACAAGTATCCAATGTTTGTGATTTCCCCAAGTGGGCCCTAAGAACTTAACCAAACGATGGCATTTCTTTTTATGACAAATGGGATAATGTACTGGGAAGAAAGCATTATTTTCTAAAAAATAAAAAAGGCACCAACCAAACTATTATTGTTTTTAAGTTCACCCTCATACCAGCTTTCAGAAACAGGCAGAGTGGAGAAAAAAACAAATATTCACTAGTTTTTGCAATTTTCTAAGTAGTAGTCAATATCACCGGGTTCTGCTAACTTGCAAAAATAGTATGGGGAAATGCTATTCATTCCTGGAAACTAGGTCCAATATCCAGAATTCAGCAAGGGCTTATTTATGTAGATTGCTCAAGGTTTTCCCGAAAGAAAACAATTATTGGAATAAATCAAAGTTAATGTAAAAAGGAATAAAAGGCACATGTGATGTGGTCTACATCAGTATGTTTTCCCCACTGAAAGCATATCTACGAAATATGTATATCATTGTCTTTCACACTCTCCTAGCCTTAGGGATGTATAGTGCTTACTAGTTATTGAAAAATCTGTGATACCTGAGGCCAACAACCAAGCCACAGCGAACAACGATTTTTCATTGTGTACTTAACATGCATCACTTCATAATAAAACAAGCATTGGCAAAGCCATAGGTCTCTACAATAGCAGAGCTATTGGCGTTGTCAATGTTAATGTCTTATACCCATGTTGTATAGCAGCAGATCTGCTGTACAGCATGGCAGCATGGCTGAAAGTCACTGAAAAAAGCGCTATGATGGAGCCAGGAGTCTGATGTAACAACCAACGCCAAACTACAAAAAAATGAAAAATGGCACAGACTAGTTTAATTGCGTGACGTAAATACAAATATTTAAAACAGACCTATACAGAAAATAATTGCATCTTTAATGGGGGTAGAAAAACAGCTGAAACTACTGATACCATTCAAAAGGCCTCCTACTTGCTAACATCTTGCTATGGTATTTATTAGACAGCTCCTGCACACACAAGGAGACCTCAGTTGACTGCTCATGATACTCCCAGGGTTATCTGAGAGGCGTGAGTCATATTACTGGAGCTATCTGCAGAGACAACTTCTAACATTAGCGGCACTTCACAGCGGAGCCTCTATCCACATAATGGGACCTGCATGGTGACACTTTAGCAGTGCTGCTGAGCCTTCAAGGAGAAAGGGTGACTTTTCAGCAAGACTGCACAAGAGATAGTGTAATAGTGCAGGTATACTCATGTCGGTAGCTGTTTGCATATAACATTACAAAGTGCACAGTGCGACCCAGATAAGAGGTTAACGGCGACATGAGGGAGGATATAGATCTCCACCGCATATTCAATTCAAGAGGTGCACCTTTGACCACAGCCTGGACTGAGGGGGTTTCATTGAAAGAAACTGAAGAGGAGAGACTAGACTCGTAGGGTGTGCGGGACTGCATGGACGTCATGCCCCCAGGACTAACACTGTGGTACACAGCCTGGAGGGAAATTTCAGTGTAGGGACCCCTGATGCGAGGAAGAGGGATGGGGCGGGGGGGGGGGGGGGGTGAGGAGAAGCGACAGGGATGGGGAACCCCTACCCTCTTCAACATTTACATGTCACCACTAGCAGACATCGTCAGAGCACACAACATCCACATCACCTCATACGCTGATGACACCCAACTAGTCCTCTCGCTCTAAGCGAACCCCACCCGGACAAAAAACAACTTCCACCACTGCATGAAGAACATAGCAACATCGTTGAGACGCAAACTGAACACCGACAAGACAAAAGTCCTCATCTTCAGCAGACACACCGCCCTCTTGGACAAATCCTGGTGGCCCACGGAGCTCGGTACTACCCCCACACCTAAAGACCACGCCCGCAACCTCGGCATCGTACTAGACAGCAAACTCGCCACGCAACGCCAGTTAAACACAGTTGCCGTCCACACAATCCACATGCTCAGTACGATCTTGATATGGCTCCCCATCCACACCAAGAAAAACTGTGATGCAGACACTCATCACCTGCAGACTCAGGTACGGAAACGCACACTATGGAGGCACAACCTCCAAACTCATGCAAAGACTTCAGACAATCCAGAATGAAGCAGCTAGGCTCATCCTCAACCTGCCCAAGAGAACACACATCACCCAACACCTGAAAGACCTCAACTGTATACCCAAGCAGAAGAGATGCCAGTTCAAGCTCTTGACCCACAGCTGCAAAGCCCTCCACAACTTAGGTCCACACTACATGAACCATCGCCTGACCTTCACCAGCCATCCAGAAACCTTTCTTCACCTCGCCATTGCAGAGACTCCACACACTCGCTGCAGTCACACCCGAGGACACTGCTTCTCTCCCCTTCACACTGCACCCTCTCTGAGCATCTTCAGGAAGGAACTCAAGACCTGGCTCTTCGAATGAAACCTGCAGCACAGTACCTGGAGACCCCCGGGTGACCAGCACCTCCACAAATTCCTTTCGATTGATTGACAAATCCCACTACTTTTCCTAATGTAGAATGACCTGCAAGTAACAAATTAAGTTTCTCAAAAACGAGTTCCTCACTTTTATTTTACATAAAGTTCTAGAGGTGCGGGAAAACTGCAAACATCCTATTATATGACTTATTAACACGTCAAAATAAAAAGAATACCCCACGTGTCCGCTGGAACCATTCTCAGAGATGGGAAAAGCTCAAAAAAGGGCTTCAATATTCCTTTTCAAAGTTAGCTGCTTTATTTGGGACTGGAGTCAACAGGACCCGTTCAAACCTACTATCCACACACAAGGGATCAGAGGAGAGTCCATAGTGGTCAGTCTTGCTACACTTTCTTATCCAGAATGACCTGCAAAAAATGTCCTCATATTTGTGAGTGAAAGTTCCGGAATGTGCAGAGAATGACAAAGGTTCTATTGCCAAGTGTTTCCGTACTTAAAATACAGATTGGTAAATACTATACAGTATAACACTTCTGGGCATCAGGATAGGCAACAGTACATCGACCTTAAGGTATTTTAAACATACAATTAGTAAGACGATCAAGCAACTGAAGATAACACATACAATGAAAATAACAGTTGAACACATAATCAGTGGTCACTTCTGTCTTGCCCCTCCTATTGCATGTATTGCCCAGCTTCGTCCTAGGGTAATGCAATTAAGTTCCCCACATACAGGCAACGATGATTGTCGCTGCAAGTAATCCTAGAATATATAGTTACTCCTGTACCGGATAATGCACAATGAAAAGGCGTGCCATTAGGATATCAGCCCAGCTGATCCTACATCATCCCCCCACTGAGCACCCAATCACACCCAGGCGTTTCCTGGTTTAGCAAATAATTACGTAGGTGATCCCACATGTCTTTTCGCACGTTTGAGAGTGGGATGGTGGCATAGTATGAGTCTAGCTCTCTGGCGGCTGGCATCTATGGGAAGGGAGGGCGAGGGCGCCGGCAAATTATTATTACAAAAAAACATACCTAACATGACGTCCTCACTCCGGACCTCTTCTTTGCAGGAACTGGACCCGGATGCTAGAACTCTTACCCAATCCTGGCACTGCTCACATGCAGCATGTGAGCAGAGCCCTGGTTGGAGGGAGCGGCCCCACTCTGCGCTCCACAGCGCACTGGAGGCCTACACATACTCTCAGATGGGTAGCCCGAGCTACTGCACCCTGCTCACCTCAACAGAATGCCCAATGGAACAGGCCTCCCCATGCAAGCGGATCCCACCCACCAGAGGAGTGGGCTGCTCACAGGAGGACCCACAGGCCAAAATGCCCCACCTACCAGTGCACATTAGCAGTATGTGCACTGGGTCCTTCTCTCACCAGGCCACAGTCATCCAGGACGACCACTGTGGAAAGACGTAATGGTCCCAGACAGCTTCCTGGTAACTGAGATGTATGTGGCTCCTAGAGGATATGGCAGATGTGTACTGATTACTGACGGATTATGCACTCAACTGGCAGAGTCTCACCAACGTGCGGCCATCCTGCGGCTGGGCTCTCTGACTCTCCTTCGCAGTGTTCTCCCCCATAAAACAGTCATGCATGTGTGTAGAAAGGCCTATAACTAGGAAAAGGGGGTTGTCATTCAGGGTCACTTGACATAAGCTCAACTGACTTCATAGCAAATCTGATGCTTGACTTGTCCTCTCTCACCCCTCCTGTTTTATGAACCAGTTGGACAAGTACCTCTAGGTTTTACATGTCCTGGTATTAAAAAACTCATACATTTGTTTTTACTACTGTGAGGCCTACCTCTCCCATAGATTAACCTTGGGTTACCGAATTACATTTCTAACTACATTGCTAACTTTTGTTTATGACCAGGTAGAAATATCATGTTTGGTGTCAGGTGAATTGAGATTTAAAATCCCCTTTAATGGTAAAGACAGATATTAAGTCACAATTCTAAAAATGCCACTTTTAGAAACTTGGCTTTTTCTCGTCTTAACCACTCGGTGTCTGCATCCTGTTCCTGGGTCACATGACTAGGTGTAGTTGGCCTTTGTGTATTTCTCCCAAGCAGCTAAACAATAGCGGGACTGGTGTTGGTAGGATGGTACATCAAAGACCGGATGGGGGTAGAGCTAGGAACAGCCCCACTTGAGCTTCAAAAGACTCTGCCACAGCTCACACGGACAAAGAACTTCACAGTAGTCTATTGGTGCCTGCAGACAGACTGGAACCATGGTAGGGAGGGAGGAAATTTGGGGGGAAACTCAAGACGTTTTTTCCACTGCAAAGGGGGCACAGGTGTAAAATTAGGGCTCTGAGACCCACTCTTCAGTTTACTTCTGGACCTGCAGAACGACTCTCAGAGTACTGCCTTGCTGCCTGTGGCCTGCTGTGCATTTCAGAGGAATGCCCTGCTGCACCAAGAGGACTGCCCTGTGCCCCCATAAGATTGCTCTGCTGCCTGAAGCATGCTTTCCTGCTTGAATCTTAGACTTCCAGAGTTACTAAGATACGTTATCAGAGCCTTCTGGACAGAAAAGTCTCAAACCATCTTTCACCCCCACCTGGACACAGCTGAGTGAGTTTTGGGCCTTCATGTGGTGGTGCTTCTCCAGTCCTGAACCTTTGGAAGAGGCGGGAAGTCAACAGGATGCATCAGCATCGAAATGGGTTTTGACATGTTTGACAAATAACTGCTACAACTTACTTCTTGCTTTTCGGAGTGCACAGTTTAATCCATCATCCCCAATGGGTGGAACCACCCCTTATCTGAATAAAAAATAAGCTGCTCTTGAATGAGAGGATGAAGTAGCAGTTATAAAATTGAGAGCAGGCGTGAAGTAGGTGGCAGTCAATAAACTTATGACACAATGTACATGACTGCAACCAAGTTCTTTACAGCATCATCTTTCCAAGTTAGAAAGGTAAAAAAAGAAAAGCACGACTAGGAGTCGACAAATTATGGAAATGTTAATCGGGGGTGTCGATACCGATTGTTGGAAAAAAGAGAAAGACAAAACTACATAATTACATTGGGGACGGAGACATGGGCGCCTACTACACAGGGGCGGACAGCCCGATTAGGGGTGATGGGTTGGGAGGGGGTAGGGGTGAGGAGTGTAAAAAAAAAAAAATTACATCTTACCTTATCGCCGCTGCTTCTCCCCTCTGCGTCAAGACTCCGCTGGCGCCGGATAGAAACCAGTTAACACCCAGGCTCCCCTGACCAATCACAATGCTGAAATGCCGCATTTTGATTTGTCTGAGCGCCTTGGTTCGGCGCTCAGCCAGGGATTGGAGGTCTGGGCATGTTCCCCTCACAGGCTGTAATGCAGCCTGAATGGAGAACATGCAAAGTGTGCATGACTGTTTAGTACGGCCCCAGAGGGCCAGCCAAACACTCTTTCCGCCCTTGGAGTGGGCAGACCACTCCTCTCCTAACCTGGAGCCGTCCTGCTCACCCGCCCGCAAAGCAGAACAGAAACATAAAATGATAATAACTGTTATTATCATTTTATGTTTCCTTTATTGATACTGCTTAAAAGCAGTGGGGCGACGCTCTTACGCCTTAGTGGAGAAGCCGGCACTGTTAAAACATGCACATCTACTGGTTATGCACAACTTACATGAAAATGTTGTGAAGCATTTACCAGTTGCACAAATAGGTGGTAGGCTGCGCGTTGGTTGGAGAACCAGAATATATGAGTAGCTTACATTTTATCACTACAAGTTTTTCAGAAAATATATAGTAACAAAGCAACATGCATAGATTTGTTTAACATAATTTTTACATCGTTATTTGAACTATGAATCATTTTTTTATCAGCAGCTGACAAATGGCATAGTAATTAGGTGCTAGAGCATTCATTTGGTACATATTTAGGGCCTCAAGACCTATGTATCCTGTGTTGTAAGCACATGTGAGTCACTAAACACTTAATGTAGCATGCAACATGGGCCTGTAAGCACAAATCAGCTCGGTGAGTATTGTAATCCTTTCCACAAGAACGATGACAAGGAGATTTTACATCTATTCCCAGGAAGATTGTTCCAAGTAGAATACCAATACTGGCTAGTGAACAGGCAGGCACATCTAAAAGACTTTAGCTCAACTGATTTGGTTTGGAAATGTACTGAAGTGCTAAAAACCCACCACGGGTAGTTAAGTCCTGGCACTGCTTTTGAAACCAGCTCAGAAATAAGGATCTTAAGGTACCATTTAACAATATGCCTTATTAGACAGGTTGGGATTGTACTTTCTAAGGAATTTTACTGACAGCAAATAATTTACCACAGGCGAGAGTCACTGGGATAACTTTTGTGAGACCATGGGCCAACCTTACTTCTGATTTTAACAAGACCTTTTTTGGGTCTCACACAAAGGTTTCAGTACTCCAGTCTCTAGTTCACAAGGGTCCTTCCTATTCTAATCTAGGTGCATTACCTTTCGTGGGTTCTGAATTTTAATGGCATCTACTTTAATGGGGGACTTCACTTAATGTGTTACCGACAGCTGGAGGGGGCGTGGCTTGGGGCCGCTGATGGAGGCCGCCTGATTTGGGAGCTCCATCACTGAGCCCGCATTACTCCTGATTTAACGGCACTCCGAGCCCCCTGCCCCGCCGAGGCTAAAGGTAAAGGGGTCGTGCCCACTCGGCGAAGAACTAGGGCATGAGCCTGGCCCGAGGCGCGAGATATAACAGCTGGAAGCCTGGCCGGCGAAGACGAAGACGCGCGACCTGTAATGGCGGTCTGGCGGAGAAAGTGAAACCCAGTGCGGCACGGATTGTCCCGGTGACGGCGCCTTTCTGGAGCGGTTGACTGCTGACGGACAGAGAGGTGGTGGGTTCCACAGCTCCGGCGAACAATTACCGGAGGTGGACGAGTGGACCGAACCCCCCCGGCCCCGGAATGTGGACGCCTCAAGGCTCCTCTGGGAGACAACGACAGAACAGCTGGGAACTGTGGAGCGCTGAGGCAGTCATTTTGCCCAACAGGGGTCGAAGGGCATTGCGGCCTACTGGGAGAAGAGGAATCGAACACGAGCCGGGGAGCGGATCCCTAAGTGAACTGGCTGCACTTGGATGCTGAGAACTATCGTAGGCAGCCTGGGGATTGCCGACTGGGCCTCAGGGACCAGCTGGTGACTGTGGCAGAGAGCTCCGGCCCGCCGTGCTGTATCGAGGAGCCGGGAGCTAGACGAAAGAGACTGTTCCCTCCCCTGGAGGGAAAAGGCGACGAGAAGGCATGATGGAGCCAGCAAAAACCCCCCGGGTGACCGGCCAACGCACTCTGAGATGCCCCATGCATCGCGCTCAGTGAAGGTGACATTCTGGCAATTGGAGGTGAAGGAGGCCCCGGTAGAGAACACATTTGATGGTCCACAGAGGGCATTGAGCAGGAGGCATAGAGAAACGGCTGGGGAGCTTGCCACCATCGAAGAGGCTACAGTGGCACCTAGGGGGTCAAGAGAACTCTGCCAGAGCAGGGTCCACACGGCTGCCCTACCTTGTCCGGGCTTGATCTCGGTCCGCTGGAAGAGGAACTGAGAGACCGAACCAGACACTGGGGTGAGATTGGGTGTGACCCTACCAGTGCGGGACCTTCTTGTTAGAAACGCGGGGGGCTCTTATCCCTGTGACGACTCACAATGGGAAAGCTTAAAGGCAAGAAAGAAGGGGCTCAGCAACAATCGGACACTGAACTAACTGGCCGGGGGAGCACGAAGAGCTGGAACAACCGCATGATCCCCACCTGCAGCTCCAACTGGACAAAATCTTGGCGGCGATAGCAGACTCCAGGGCGGCGCAGCAGCAGGATATAGCTCAGGTAGTCACGGGCCTGGGCCTCTTGCGAGCAGACCATGGTAAACTGGTGGACAGAGTTAAAGAAGTGGAGGGAGCAATACAGGCCATCGAACCACTGCAAAGCGACCTCAAGGCCACAGTGACTGATGTCTTGGATCGTGTTGGAGCGCTGGAGAATAGGGCAGAGGAGGCGGAGGGGTGCAACCGCCTGAACAATATCCGCATAGTGGGATTGCTGGAAAAAATGGAAGGAAATGATATGGGGCAGTATCCTGGAGTCATGGCTCAAGACGGTGGTGGCTCCTGAGGGCCTCTCGACCTTCTACACTTTGGAAGGAGCACACAGGGTGCCCGCCAAGCCGCCTCATTAGGGACGACCCCCACGGCCGGTGGTAGCGAGGCTGCTACACTATCGCGACAGGGACCTTCTGCTCCAGAAAGCACGCATGGACGGCCCTTACCAAGTGGGGAACAGTGAGTGAACCTATTCCCGGACTACACTTATGAAACCCAACGACGCCGGACCTCCTTCTTGGCCGTCAAGAGGGAACTGAGGGAGGAGGACTCCAGTACTTGCTGTTATTCCCGGCCAAGCTGCGAGTCATTGTAGATGGTGCATCAAACTTTTATGACACCCCAGAGGACGCCTGTGCTTGGTTAGAGTTGTACCAAGCTGGGAAAGATGGTACGGGGCAAAGGGCGCAGGTTCCCGCAGACCATCTGCTTCAGAGGAAGTCAAGGAGGCTTCGGCGTAGGCGGGGAGACCTGAGGAGGCCATTGTTGCAACAGACGGAAGCAGAAAGGCGGGATGCACTGGATGCGGTAGCAGCACTGTCGGGAGCGCAGGGTCGGCGGTCTCCAGGAGGAACAGACTCCGGAAAGGATAAAGGTGGGTCTGATACCGAACACTCGGAAGCGGACAGTACGCACCTGCTGAAGGTCACGCCGGCAACAGCAGAAGGGATGCTGGACGAGGGCTGAGGCAGCTGTTGAGTCGGTCATGGCGAGATTTCGCAGCCTTGGTGGACTCGCGGTTCCAAGTTTTGGAACGGGGCGGGGCGTGGGGGGGGGGGGGGGGGGAGGGGGGAGGAGGAGTGTTTGTTTAAAATGTTTTTGATATTATTCCAGGGCTCAGTCTGACATGTGAGGCACGCAGAAGTTGGGAGGAGGCCCGTTGGCACCCAGTCCCCCCTCATCGCACTTAAGGCGTGCCCTCAGCGACTGCTGTTGGGCTTAGTAGAGTGTGTATCGGTTTGGATGGGAACTAGCGGTGAGTCACTAGGTCCTGTTCTTGGGGGGGGGAGAGGGGGGTTAGTTGGGGAGTTTGTAGGGGGGATCTCACCGGTGTGGTAGCAGGAGCCAGATGGGGAATGCAGATTTTACTCATGGGGCATGGGAGATACCGCTGATTTACGTTGTATAACCTGGGATGTGAGGGGCCTCCACACCATGACACGACACATAAGGTACATGCATACTTAGTTCGCAGGGGAGTACACATAGTGTTGCTCCAGGAGACTCATTTAACTAAGGCGGAGGGATTAGCTCTGCAGAGACGCTGGAGGGGGCAAGTATTCAATAATATCTATTCGGCGTTTGCATGGGGGCCTTCCAGGTCACGAGGCAGATGATAGACCCAGCAGGCAGTTACGTGGCCATAGAAGGTAGGCTAATAGGCAGAGATATAGCCTTCTGTAGTGTGTATGCACCGAACGTGGATCAGTTGGGTTTTCTGACACAGCTCTCTGGGTTGCTGGCATGTTATCTTGTGAGCTCGATAGTGATGGAGGGAGATTTTAACTCTATAACGGACATATCGCTCGATAGATCTCACCCCCCGCTGGCCGATTCCCCGGTACACAGGTTGACTAAAGGCAGACTTGCATGGCAGAACAGCTGGGGGTTGGTCGACGCATGGCGAATTCAGCATCCATGCGACCGGGATTACTCCTACTTCTCCGGAATGCACGACCTACATGTCCGGCTGGAAACGGTGGTGTGCTCGCCGATAGTGCTGCCCGCTATAGTACAGACTGAGTATCTCACTAGGACGATCTCAGATCATAACCTGTTGCTTTTCACCTTGCACTGGATGCCTGGGGTATCGAGTGTGCCCACATGGAGGTTACGCCCTGACACATTAGAGGATCCGATCTTCCAGAGAGAAGTGGGCGAGGGAATCGTTCATTATTTTGCGGAGAACGCTGGATCGGCGTCAACGAGGGCAATAAAATGGGATGCCTTTAAAGTGGTAATCAGAGGACTATGCATAGGAAAATACGTGGGAGTGCGAAAGGTGCTCCTACAAGATTTGAACCGAGCTGAGGAAGGGCTACGTAAGGCGGAATTAGGTAGGCCTAATCACCCTGAGCTTCAGACTGAACTAATGGCGGCGAAGGAAAAGGTAGCAGAAGAGGTGGAACGATTGCGCTGTTTCGATTACAAGTCTTACACAATTCATGCAGAGGGAGACAAGGCAGGGACCCTAATAGCTTGGTTGGCCAACCCGGAGAAGAGAGGATCTGCTGTCTTGGCCTTAGAGTCGGAAGATGGGGAGATGGTGTATACCCAAAATGAGATCTTGTACCGTTTGAGATATTATGAGGAGCTCTATGAGAGCTCGCTAGTGGCAGGGGACCCAGAAATAGGTTCCTTTTTGGAGGGAATCCCACTTCCAGAGTTGGAGCGCGAGCAAACAACATGCTTGAACCGGGCGATAGAACTAGGTGAAATTAGAAGCACCATTAAACGTATGGCCAAGAATAAGACACCAGGAGTAGACGGTTTGCTGATAGAATTCTACGGGAAGTTTATAGATTTGTTGGCACAGAGACTACTGGAAGTCTACACGGAAGCAAAAGCCCTGGGTCAACTGCCCACCTCTATGCGGGAGGTATTGGTGATCCCACTTTTGAAGCCAGGTCGGGAGGGGACGAACCCGGCCTCATACCGCCCGTTATCGATGCGGACTACAGACTACAAGATACTGAGCAGCATCTTTGCGACCCGTCTCTTAAACAATATGACCACGCTGATCCATGAAGACTAAGCTGGTTTTATACCAACGAGGAATACATCCACAAACGTTAGAAGATTAGTGAGGCTGCTTGAGGAAGATCAGCGGAGGCCCGGCAACCAATGATCTTATCAGTGGATATAGAGAAGGCTTTCGACAGCTTGGAGTGGCGGTACCTCTTTGAGACAATGGGTCGCTTTGGCCTGGGATCGGACTTCGTACAGTGGACAACAGTTCTATATGTGTCAGCTGTGGCCAGAGTGCGATTGGGAACACTGATATCCTCACAATACCCAGTGGCCCGTGGTACCAGGCAGGGTTGTTCGCTGTCACATGAAGAAATGGGACCCTCTCTATATTTAAATTAATGACCAGGGTAAAGAGAGAGAAACAACAATATGAGCATACAAAGATTCCCCCTTGGTCACTTCCTACTTACGTAACATGTTTCATTGAATTAGTCTATTGACCTTCTTAGTAACATAGGTAAGGCAACAACAATACTTTCATTTTATATATTTTGTTTATTTTCTTTTTTGTAGTGTATCAAAAGACACATATTTTTTTCTTATTTTTAAATCATTTCTTGTATATACATAAAGTTCATAAATATCGTTTACAATTCAGTTCATTTAAAATTTTGGTGCAAAATACCATGAGCTTCACAGTGTTACTAAAGTTTCAATCATATATACAAAACGAAAACAATACAACCCTGCTTATCACACATCAACCAACAAACACACTTACACATTCATACATACTCCACATTTATTCCAATCCCAGCATCACCAAGGGAGCGTTCTTTATCTTCGTTTGCAGAATGGAGGCAAGCGTTTCGTGGTCTAGCTTTCCTAGAAACACGTCCTGTTAATTAAAACAGTAAGATGTTGATTTTAGTCCACATTAATACTAATGATGCCTTTATCGAGTCGATTCCATTCCTTTCTTTCCTAATGGAAAATAATCTTGTTGTGTCAATTTCTCCCAGTCCATACGATCGTCTTGCCTCTTGTCACTAATTCAGACTCATGCCTCCATTCTGCAAACGAAGATAAAGAACGCTCCCTTGGTGATGCACCTATGAGATAATTTGGGGCTCTGTTTCCTTATTCAACTCACTTTGAAGATAAGCCTATATTCAGATATAAGAGAATCCAGATACTTCAGGTCACTATTTCAAATTAAGGTACCCTGCTCACACATTTGGAAGAGAAATTACAACTCTTCCTTATCTGGTCCTGAGGAAGGTGGTCCAAACCCACCGAAACGCGCGTAGACCTGGCGTGGACAAGACACAAATGACATCTGTGTCACTATAACCTTAGAATCAGTTTTTTTTGCTGGGATTGGAATAAATGTGGAGTATGTATGAATGTGTAAGTGTGTTTGTTGGTTGATGTGTGATAAGCAGGGTTGTATTGTTTTCGTTTTGTATATATGATTGAAACTTTAGTAACACTGTGAAGCTCATGGTATTTTGCACCAAAATTTTAAATGAACTGAATTGTAAACGATATTTATGAACTTTATGTATATACAAGAAATGATTTAAAAATAAGAAAAAAATGTATATCTTTTGATACACTACAAAAAAGAAAATAAACAAAATATATAAAATGAAAGTATTGTTGTTGCCTTACCTATGTTACTAAGAAGGTCAATAGACTAATTCAATGAAACATGTTACGTAAGTAGGAACTGACCAAGGGGGAATCTTTGTATGCTCATAGGGTTGTTCGCTGTCCCCTTTATTGTTCGCACTGGCCTTAGAACCGCTGGCGGCAAAGATTAGACTGGGGGGGTCACTACGATGGGCTGCAGTGTAGAGGAGATCGACAGTGTATATCGTTATACGCCGATGACTTGCTGTTATTTCTAGAAGACGCAGGGAGAGCGTTGATGAGAGGGGGGTCCCTGTTGTAGGACTTTGGAGATGTATCGGGATTGAGAGTAAACTGGCTGAAAACATGCCTGTTCCCAGTAAGACAGGGCGAGCCCCGGCCAACTACGGATAGAGAAGTGAGATAGGAATCCACATGCTTGAAATATTTGGGAGTGCATATCTACCACACTGCAACTGACATGTTAGAAGGAAACGTGAGCCGGGCTGTGAGAGCCTTGAAGGGTAGTATGACCTTTTGGACCACTCTTCCATTGTCTGTGACGGGAAGGATAGCTTTACTGGAAATGGTAGCACTTCTTCGACTATTATATTTTTTTTAGAACTCTCCCAATATGGATCCTGTGCTCCATGTTCAAATTGTTGAAATCGCTCATAGTGAGTTTCCTATGGGGAAAAGGGAGATGCCGGGTAGCGCAGGCAACACTTGTCAGGCCGAAAGCTGAAGGAGGATTGGCAGTTTTGAGCTATATTACCTGGCAACCCAGCTTCAGATATTAACACAGGCAATAGCGCAGGAAGTTAGAGGCCCTGTACAGCAGAGATGTAGGGGAATACCACATTTGTCCTGTCCTTCATAGTGATGCAGCAGAAATTAGACAATAGGGAACTTCGAATGGAGGAAAAGACACTAAGGCTCTGCTGGAACCGCTCTCAACGCAAGGCGGGATTGATACACCCGTATGCGCTTGAGATCCCGTTGGGAATGGTGAAGGCACTTCTGCATGGCGGTGATTGGACGTCATTGCAGGACTGGGAGGACGCAGGAGTCCAGGTGCTAGGAGACCTATATGAAGATGGGGCATTGTTGTCATTCCAGACGTCTACAGGAGAGATATGACCTACTGAGAGGGGATTTCCTATTACATGCAGCATTGACTAGGGCAATCCAGGCACATTGGCGGGGGCCTGGCGGAGCCTAAGATGACCATGGCATGCCAATATACCACGATGGCCGCCGGGACTTTTAAGGCGATAACATGCCTATATACCAGAATGCTAAATGAAGGACTAGCACACCTAGAGACACTGAGGGAGAAATGGGAGTTTGATATAGGAAGGGCTATCCCCGAAACGGCCTGGTCACAGATTATATGCAGGGCTTGGAAAAGCACAAGAAATGCGAGGTTCCAACTAGTGCACTTCAAAAATTCTCCATAGAGCTTATTTGACATCGGGGAAAATCCGGAAATATTTTAAGGTAGCAGAGGCGGCATGTCCTAGATGCACACAAATAGGAGCAGCCTTGATACATATGTTGTAATTGTGCCCTGTGTTAGGGGATTACTGGGAGGAGGTGAGAGAGGCACTAAACACAATTACGGAGAGCCAGTTGACCTTTGATGTGGCACTAGTATCTTGCATTGGTTCCCCCACACATCGAAGACCAAAATATCAAGCAAGTTTGTGGACATGGGGCTGCTGCTGGCAAAACGGGAAATTACGAGGCATTGGAAGGCGACAGTAGGGCCTAGCGTCAGAAGATGGAGGGCTGAGTTTGTGAAATGGGCAAGCAGCGAAAGCACACTTAGATGCCAGCAGGCTAGACAACTAAACAATGAGCAAGCGTTGGAGGCAGCGATGGGATGGGAAACATTAGTGCAAGCATTACGAGATTATCTGACGGAGGGCAACAAGGAGGCGGCGGCACCAGTAGTAGCCGGCCCCGAATCTGACCAGGTACACTGACTGACTAAAGAGAAGGTGACTCCTGTACTCACAAGACAGAACAGACCATAGCGAAACACACCGTGGGGGGAGGAAGGGGGTAGAAGTGTGGGGGGGGGGGGATGCACCACTTGTTGGGGGGAGTTGGGGATATACGTATCATTGGGATATAGTTATTGATATTGACCGCATATGGCACCACAGAGGATGTATAGCAGAACACGTTGGGGATCGGAGGTGTACTGAATCTGCCTACTTTATCACAGAAGGCATCACAATCGCTTTTGCAGCACAAGGCGTTTTCCTACCAGTGTGTCTTATGACCACAAAAATATTTTGTGTCATCACTCAGTTTAATGTGGAAAACACACATTTATGTTGTTTTCTCCCTCTCTCTTTCTTTTTCTCCTTTTCCTTTACAGAGACCGCAATAGGTCAATATTTCTGGTATTCATTGTTAATTACCATGCTTCACTAGGGCCAGCTCATGTCCTGAAGCCCAAACAGTCAGCCTATTTTTGCTGTATTGTTTGTAGGACAGTAGGCGTACCACAGTAGAACTGAGCTATTAGTAGTAGGGATCACTATATTGTCCTGATGAGTAAGCAGTAGGGGACTGCTTACGAAACATGTCGACTAGGAAGCAAGCTATTGCTCTACCTCACAATCCCCTTCTTAATGTTCCCAGCTAGAGTAGTGAATAAAATATATTTTTTCTACTAAGCCAGGGAATTTTTAATCTTTTGTATTTTTGCACTCACTTGTTAGGTCCCTACACTTCACTGACACCCCTACACCTACACATAGCCTCTGTCACAATTTAAGTGCTCCTGCGTAGTTCGTTTGGTCGTAGCACGCCCCGCCCTGTTATAGGGACGGGAAGACCCCTATGATGAAGCATGACACTAAAGGACTTTTTAGTGTGTGAGGGGTATTTTAAAAAGCACATAGTGCTCTTGTCTTTCTAGACCTAAGAGAGAGCCTAGTATCTCACTAGACCCCATAAGAATAAAAAACACCAAAAATTATCACCCCTTCATATTGATAGAATCTCATTGTTTATATGATTGGAGGTAGCCAACATCTGTGGGGAATGGTTTTTCGAATTGATTGATGAAGATTGTGATAATGTAATGCGGATCATATAAAACCCAATAAAATGTGTTTGAAAATATGTTACCGACAGCTGTTTGCCCCACTATGCCATCAGCCAGTTAAATGTAGGGGTATGTGTGTCGTGGTGTCGCCCAACAAACTTGTTGGTAATTTGTAGCCACTTTTTTGTCAATTCAATGACACAATGATCTATTTGGTTCAGAGTCAGAGGCCGGATGTAAAGCATGTGTGTTGGTACCTTCACCAATTACATGTCCATATAAGCCTAACTAAACCTGCATATCACTGAAGGATCATAAACAGTGTTGCTGTCTAACAACCCTCTTTACTCGGAGACACAATTTCACATACCTCAATCTAAAAATGATAAAAGCCCACTGAGGAAAAAGCTACTAGTATGCTGGGCAAAAGGCTCTGGTAATACATATCTGAGAGGTGAGCTGTAAGAAAAGCAGCTTCTTTGGTGGGCTTTGTAAACCAGGCTAATATCTTGTTACTATGCCTGGGTCTCCAGGAGCAGCTAGCTTCAACAATAATGTGTACTGATTTTCTTCACTTGCAGTTAAACCTTTTTATCTGGATTATCCTACACCTCCTGAAAATAAATGAGTAAATGACATATGACAATTAGGTGCGCTCACCTTTCTTCTGCTTATCTTTGTCCTCCGTTTCAGGTTTTGTTGCCATAACTTCAAAAAGAGTCTTGAGGATACTTCTCAAGTCACTTGCATAGTTTGTCTGCAGCTGGTCGGCAACACCTAAAGTATTGAGGAAACCGATTTCCAAACAAACAGTTAATAAAACAAATAATATGTTCACACCCGTCAAAAACTAAAAACAAATCATATCTTACGTATCTTGAGTAACAAGACCCATACAAACCCAACGAGACCATATGAAATGAGCACGGTGAGCACAGGACTCGAGCCCTGCTCTCACTATGCCATAGGACTCAAGCTGCACTATACTGATGAGGCACAAACAGGCCAAGAGAGGGCCAAGTCTGGCAGTCCATGCAGAAGTGTCCCTAGAGGAGCAGCATCAAGGGTGATTAGCATGTGGATGGTTCCGGTCTTTGATGGCATAGTGGGCAACAACACAATGGACAAGGAAGTGGTCTAGAATAATTACAAGTGACTAAGATTATTTCAGGCATTCCACACATCACTTTTTTGTATCTCTTAACTAATTAGATGAACAGACACATTGGTCCTGTTTAGCAACAAAATTAGTGACTCAATAGTTCCTGTTCTCAAATCTGAGCCATAGTTCCTTTAGTCATTCACCTCTTGAATGTGGTACTCAATGCACAGCCACAAAGCAAGAACCCACCTGATATGCAGACAAAAAGCCGGTGTATGAGGTCATTGCTGCTGTGGAACCGTGATCGGATCTTATCCCTGGAAGCAATTTTTGCGGCTTCCAGCGCCAGCTGGATCTCCTCCTGGTCTATATCATCCGATGAACAGGAGCTCGTCATCAAACTGCTGGTGGAAATGGAAGTAAGAATCAGTAATGCACTAACAATTTCTGTGAAGTTCAAGCTGCCTGTAGATCCAAGTCTGCACACCCCCTGTATTTCTTCGGAAAGACGAAAGAAGAAACCGACAAACGGCTGCAAGATCAATCAAATGGTGAGAAAACCTATCTACTAAACGCATATTATGCATTCACACACAAAAGAAACTGAAAGGCATTTGAGCATACCATAGACTTACTGAACCCTTAAAGAGTTTTACAGACACAAATAGAACTTTCTAATGCACCTTTATCACACTCTTGCTTTGTGTATTCAAGAGGAGGTATCAGAGGATTTGCTATCATTGGACATAATTTTACTTGAACATTTATATACGATTTCTACTGAATTAATGTCTAGTATACGGGTTTAAAGCGTTCTAGGCGTTCAATAAAACACTAACTGAACCCAATACACGGGAAGGAAACATTTACTTGGGACAGTAGTAGGTAACAGTCTGTGTAAATGATTTTATTTTAAATTAGACTTTTTTTTATTACACATGTACATATTGAGATGCATAGAGATGGGATGGTTTGGTAAGAGTGGCAGAAGCCAGAATGTATTGTAATTTTCACCTGGGAAGACCGTCAGCATGCATATATCAACAGAAATGAAGTATACTACCCGCTTCTTTTATACTGTTTATATTTCTGTAACATTTGCTGCTGTCGTTAATATTCTCTATATTCAGTGTGCAACTTTACCTTAGTTTAAGTACACAATCGTGGTTTAAAGTACACTAGGAGTGCCCTTCCTATCCAGTTAGGGTAAAGTACATGATTACACTACAGAGTAGACCGCACTCTTGTTTTATGTTTTGTTGTTTTGGGTATTTCATTTTGCTTTTTGTTGCTATTTTCTGTGCACTCAGGAGCATTATTTTGAGTGACTACAATGTTTTCTCTTTATCAGGTTCTGAAAGTAAAAAATTATGAGGAGTGTTCTCTCTCTGAAGCAGATCGCCTCCTGGCAGGCCAGCCCAAGGGTCAGGGGAGCTTGGACCACTGAGGCCTCATATTTTTTTAATATCAAAAACCAGAACAAGATGTTACTAAGCCTTAAGAAGGCTCAATGAGGAGTTCAACTATGAGCGAGACATGTGCCGGGTGAATAGTTTAAAAGTGGTTATCAACCTGTGGTCTGGGAAACCCTGGCGGTCCACAACGCCTATTCAGGGGGTCTGCGAATGCTTTGAACATTAAATAATATTAGCATATTAATAAAGTGTATGTAAATAAATTGTATGTAAATAAAGTAGCAAAATGTAAAACTGAAAATGTTAAAATGTTAAGTAAATGTGTAAGGAATTTGCAAATGGAGGCTAAAAATTATGTTGTTAATTCAGATTGATTCATAAGAGCAGTGCAAATGCATCAAATAGTATGGATGATGGCTGGCCTCAGTTGAATTTATAAAGGTCCCTAATATCCCATTAACATGGATATTTGTATTGCTTTATATTTGTGAATGAAATAAAATATTCCATATTTTGTGTATTTGTTTGATGAATCAATGCGGTCACTTCCTCTTGTGTCCACACTCTCCGTCCCCTGTGAAAGACCTTCAACTGGAACCCCCTCTAACACAGCAAAACCATCACCCAAGCCCTCATCAGCAGCAGACTGAACTAAGGCAACGCACTCAGAACCTCCTCACTAACTCCAGAAAGTCTAGAACGCCTCTGCCACACTAGTCCTCAACCTACTGCGCCACTGCCACAGCACCAAACACCTGCGGACACTACACCGGCTCCCCGTCGAGAAGAGAATCCCCTTCAAACTTCTCACCCACGCCCACAAAGCCCTTCACAACACTGGACCCGCCTACAAGAATCACCGCCTCTCGTTCCACGCATCCCAAGGATCCCTCCGCTCAGCCCAGCTCTCCCTAGCTATGGTGCCGCGAATCAAGAAGACCAGAACAGGAAGTCCTTCCTTCTCCTTCCTCGCGGCCAAGGCATGGAACACCCTCCCTCTCCACCTCCGACAGACACCAACATTCTCCAAGTTCCTGAAGGACCTCAAGACCTGGCACTTCGACGAATGACCCGGAACATCCAGGACCTGCCCCCTCCACCACACAGTCCTTGAGTTGAGACCCTTTCGGGTGAGTAGTTGCGCTTAACTAACCCCTGATTGATTGATTAATGAATGCTTGTTTTTGTAAATGTGTGCATTATTTTGAGGTTCAAATTGTCCAAGTTGCTTAAGTCCGGCTTCCAGCAATGACTCAGTGGGAGGAAGGGGGAAGTGGCTCCCGGATTCCAATAATCATTCAGTTTAAGGTCCCTGGTTTCGGGAAATGGTTACATGGAGGTCAATGGAAGTCAGCAGGTTAAGAACTACTGTTTTAAAGAGTGCGTGCAATGAAATGAATAAAGTGAAAATTGGCATCAACAGAATACAAAACTATAAAGTGTCATCATTTTTGCTCTACAAATAGGTTTTAACCGTAGTTAGTACGTCACCTAAAAAAAAGATTAAAACAAAACGAAACAATTATACAAGTACTGCCGCCTCAACTTTTGAACATCCATTCTTTTCTGCTTCCCCACATTTCAAAGGAAACCACTAATATTAACGTAATTACCGTCAAAAAAACTGGTGAGAAGATTGGAAAAAAGGCGCATTTCTTTTTGTCCCACAGATTATTATTTAGGTATTTGATATTCGGGTTCCTTTCGCCCAAAGAGAAGCAGATCGATTAGTTGTGAGGCAGCAGAAGGGTCTTAGATATGATGCGTTTTACAAACAATTGGTGGCGGCACAAAGGGTGGAAGAGAAAATAACAGGATCGCAAGTGAGGGAGAAAGAGAAGAAAATGTGAGACATAAAGACCAAGAAGAATGAAAGAAAATGAGTGAGAATTAGTAGAAGAGAATGTGATTAGGTGTAAGAAAAGGAAATGGTGGGGAATAAAGAAAGTAAAAACGAGAGAGAAATACAGTGATGCGTGGTCCAGTTCGAACACACGGAGAGCACCTTAGCTACCAGACAACGTCTCCCATCATCAACAGGGAAAGGAGGCCAACGAGAGCCTTGCTTGCAGTACAGCTTGTGAGCCCCCTTGTCGCCCTTGGTCTAAAACTCTCCATGGAAGATACTGACAACGGATTCCATAATGTTTTGTAAAGGGTCTTGCACCAGAGGTCATCACAAGAAATCAATGCTCCTTAATTAAAAATGTGCCTTCTATGAGAGGCACAGGTAAAGAAAGGTACATAACCTCTTCATAATTAGGCAGCACACTCTGTACTTTTCAACCGGTCTCAGGTACTAAAAATCAGATCACCGGCACTTTATTCACATACGTTTTTCCCCCGCATAAGGCAGTTTCTCATCAGTGCTGCCAGTGCCAGAACACTAATAAAGCGGGATTCACTGAGATTCTCACACAGGGAACAAAGAATCCCAACCGGGAGAGCAAACCTCGTGGACCCGAGGAGGGAATAACACATATGAAGAGGTGTTCATAGCTACATGGGTGCTTCTCAGAAAACCAGATTATGGTGCCCACCACTTGTAAATAAACCAATACCTATAAGATCTTTCAGCAAAATAAAATAGTCTCCAATCACTGTTTCTAAGAAATAGTTCCCACATTGTTTTGTACCTAATCTTCACCTACACAGCTGCAGCCTGAAAAAAAACTGCTATTTTATCAAACTCCGCTAGATGGCGATGTGGACTTGTGGAATCAGAAAGCTCGCGTAAACGGCAAAGGGATTTTCACAAAACATATCAGCACCAGAAGTTATTTTACTTGTTATGTCAATATAGGTCTTATTATATCACTATATATTATATTATGCCATTCTCCACACACGCCAAGGATTACATTGTTTGGTGACAGACTTAACTCCACACTAAAAAGAAAGGAGACCGTGCTGTGTGTGTGCGAGCGTGTGTGCGTGTGCGTGCGTGCCTGTGTGTTTTTTGTAGGGGGAGGGGGGTATTAAAATGATCCATATATACATTTCTGAATTTAGGGTCATATTTATTTCACATTGGCGATGGCCAGTGTGTAGTTCTCGACCACTACAGTCTCTTTGTCACTGAGTAATGGTTTAAAAACGTTGCCTAGACAAGATAGGATTACAACCTAGACTTATCTATTCTTCATAATATCCAATTCATAGACACACATCATTTATGACTGTATATGATTAAATAAGGCAGTGACAAAGGGCCCTATTCCAAAAGATTCAGAGTTTCTCGTTTGGGTTTGAAAGCTGTATGCTTGAAGAGCGAAAGAGATATGTACATGTGTTGGTATATTGTAAATTTGTAAAAATTCTATGTAATTGTATGAATATTGTGTTTTTGTATATAATGTATATATGCACAAAAAAACTGTCTTGTGAAACAGAATGAAAATAATTCAACTAGTGACTCGAATTGACTAAAATAAATTACTGACGTAAGTAAAAAGCGGTTTGGTATGCTTTATTCGTACCATTACCTGATATAAAAAGTGTTTATTGCAGCCCAGCATTGGCATTTGTGTTGTTGTTTATACAGTATGTAGTTCTAGCCAGCCAATCTCCACTGAAAAGCCATTTGGTGTTTCTAATAATATATATATACATCTGTATTCACTGTAATTTTATAGTTAGGGGATTACTATTGAGTTGGGACATCTGTTATTCAGCGCCAAGATACCCTTCTGAGTAAACGTGTGCTTTAGAAATACACGTTATGTCATGTCAATGACAACATTAACGTTTCGAACAAAAAAAACTCACAAGGTTTACAGTTAGCAGAGCACTGCTTATGACCTCACGTATTACATCACTCATTGCATGTTCTATGACATCATCAAATGAGTGTGCTAGTTTATTTTATAGTTTACATAGTGGCAGGTAGCTACTACAGTACTTTTATACCTAATTTCGTACAGCATGTGTCCAGCTAATGGCTGCAAGTGTTTACAAAAAGCATGTGCTTCTAGTGAATCATCGGTGTTTAGAGGTATTGAACACGTTCTAAATCTTTGCATTGAAGAGTAATTAACTGTGAGCAGAAGACAGTTTTTTGGATCTGCAGATAAAGTTTCCAATAAGGCAAAGATTTTACGTAGTAGATATTAAGTTATTAGACATAAGTGTCTGCATGACAATTTCTACATTACATAAAAACCTATGGGCACTATGTTCTAACCGATGTACATGTGTTTACTGTGCTTCAGAAAAAGGGCTATCTGTCGAGTTTTCACCACAGTATGAAGGCTGCAGATAGTATAATCTTTAGGACCTTCAGACCGTGGTTATTTTAAGCTAATAGTGTCTTTTATGACCAGTGCTGTATTGTGTGTACACTGTTCTTAGTAGGTACATGTGGTGTATTTCTCATGAGAGTTTCACTGTCTGCAAACGGGGTGATACAGAGTAAACTCTCTCCATAGAGAGAACACGGTTTACACTACCCACCTTTCTACTCATATTGACTTCAGTTCTCAATGTAGTTTCAGTGATTGTGAGGGTTTTGATATATATATATATATATATATAAGGACTGCATAGTAGGGCATTAATTTTGGATTAGACATTGACATTGAGTATCTTCAGGAACTCTGCTTTCTCTGAACTGTTGCATATATATATATATATATTGCCTACTGTGCAATTAGTGTTTCCCATATACCTGTAGCTGATTGTTACGGTGAACTAGGCTGCCAGTGAAGTGTATGGTAAAGGGTCAATGTTGTACATTACACATGCTTGCTACGCCTGAGTTGCACCAATGATGGCATTAATGAAGCTTCATATTATTCTGAACTATTTCGTACTTACTTTCAGGCCTCTAATGCTATACTAGTTTATAGAGTAATGTGTACAAAAGAAGCTTGGTAAAGTAATCAGTAATGTCATTTGAGACATCATCAATTATGTCATAGAACATGTCATAAGTGAGTTTAATATCTGAAGTCATAAGCAGTGCATGGAAGGGGGGCAAGGTATAGCTCTGCAAACTATAACTGGTGAATTTCTGTGTTTTTTTAAAGTTTAAAATGTTAATGTCACCAATATTCACCTAACTATGTTACTTTAACTTATGTTTTTTCTCAGTGAATTTTGAACTTTTTTTAATGCAAAGTAATATTTTATTACCATACGTAATGGTAACCCCCGCTGCGCTGGGCCAGGGCCAGCGCAAACCCCCCCACAGGCAACCTACCTCACACTGCCCACGGCCTCCCTTCCCCGGTGCACAGCACCCCTCCGAGTCTATTCTGGCCCTAGGCACTCCATCCCCTAGAGAATGGGTTCTCATAAACTTTCTCACTAGGGCCAAATTTACAGTTTAGTTTGTGTCCCAGGGCCGGACCGGTGGGGTCGGGGTCAGTAGGGGAGGGGGCGGGGCTAGAGCAACAAAAAAAACTGTGACCATAAGGTTCACCGGTCCCTGCAGCGGATGCCTTCGTCCACTTAGCCACCAGACCCAGCATACACACCTCTCTCTCTCTCGCCCTCTATCTCTCTCCCATCCGTCTCCCTTGGTCTCACTCACTGTCTCACTACCTCTCTCTCTCTGTCTCACTAGCTCTCTCTCTCTGTCTCCGTCTCCCTCTCCGTCTCCCTCTCCGTCTCCCTCTCTATCTCTCTCTCCCTCCTTCTGTCTCCCTCCCTCTGTCTCTCTCCCTCTGTCTCTCTCCCTCCCTCCCTCAGTCTCCACCCTCCCTCTGTCTCCCTCCCTCCCTCCCTCTGTCTGCTTCCCTCCCTCCCTCTGTCTCCCTCCCTCTGTCTGTATCCTCCCTCGGTCTGTCTCCCTCTCTCCCTCGGTCTGTCTGTCTGTCTGTCTGTCTGTCTGTCTCCTCCCTCGGTCTGTCTCCCTCCGTATCCCTCCCTCCGTCTGTCTGTCTCCTCCCTCGGTCTGTCTCCCTCCGTATCCCTCCCTCCCTCTGTCTGTCTCCCTCCCTCTGTTTGTTTCCCTCCCTCAGTCCGTCTCCCTCTCCCTCCCTCTGTCTCCATCTCCTTCTCCCTCCCTCTGTCTCCCTTTCCCTCTGTCTCCCTCCCTTTCCCTCCCTCTGTATCCCTCCCTCCCTCCCTCTCCCTCCCTTTCTCTGTCTCCCTCCCTTCCTCCCTCTCCCTCCCTTTCCCTCTGACTCCCTCCCTTTCCCTGTCTCCCTCCCTTTCCCTCCCTCCTTCTCACTCGGTCTCCCTTCCTTTCCCTCCCTCCCTCCCTCCCTCTGTCTCCCTCCCTCTGTCTCCCTCCCTTCTTCCCTCCCTCGCCCTCTGTCTCCCTCCCTTTCTCCGTCTCTCTCCCTTTCCCTCCCTCCCTCCTTCTACCTCCCTCTGGCACCTCACCCTGCGTGTGTGTCAGCCCGGAATGAGACAGTTTCCACGGCACACACACAGCCCCACCCGAGCACTTCACAGGTCTTTAAAACACCATTTGCATGTTAATGAGGCTTTGATGTATTTCACCTCTTCTTAGGCCCCTGCAGTTCCACTCTGGCTATCGCTAGAAACGCCCGGTCCCCACAGAGCAGCAGAGTCTCTGAGTCGCGCTGCTGCAGACACTCTTCAAAAAACATTTTTTAAATACGGGTACTATGTCTGCAAGGTCCGCGGGCCGCCCAGGAAGGCTTGCCGGGCCGCAGGCGGCCTGCGGGCCGTACTATGAGTATCCGTGCCCTAGAGCATCCATTTTAAATAGGTGGGTGTCCTGGAATTCACCCGGTGCACCCACCAAGCACATGCTACGGGGAGCCCTAGCCAACTGCTCGCATGGGGCAGGACTAGCATTGCTGCTACTCAAAGGGAGCAACTATTTATGCTGCTCCCTCCAGGCAAGAGCAATATGTTGTCCCTGTCCACATCAGTGCAGTCTAGGAAACAGATCACAAGTTTGCTACCAGCCAGCAGGAGCATTTTTAAAGCTACCCCCCACTGGGAGCAGACTTTGCGTTTGCTCCAGATTGACTGGAGATTTGAAAATGCTCCAGCCAGACGGGAGCCAAGACATTTTCCCTTCCCGCGCTGGTGCAGGGAGAGAAACGACTGTGTCCACGGGGTAGAATCCCTGTGACACAGGAAGTGAGTCTGCCTGAGTGATGGGGTCCAGTGGACCATTAAAACTCATGGAGCGGGGCCACGCAGCCCCATCCCTTTTGTATAAAATGATGGCTCTGGGGGATTGGGTCCCAAGGCCTTTTTAAGGATCTGGGAGATTGGCTTGCACAGGCCCCTCACCCTAAAAAGTACTTTATGCCCCTGGGGATGTGGTCCTTGAGCAGAAAACAGCTTGATAAAGGGGATGGGGGGGGGGGGGGAGGGGGTTAACCTCCCAGCCATACAAAATCCTTTGGGCCCCAAGGGATGGGGTCCCCGGCACTGAAGAAGGCTCAGGGAGGGGGGGGTGGAGGGGGGGGGGGGGTGGTCACGCACCCCCCCTCCCTTAAATATCCCCGGACCCGGGAGTTGGGGTCCCTGGGGCCCTAAATGGGCTGGGGAGGGGGGCCCTACTAAAGCCCCTCTGCCCATATATGTATAATACAGTTGACCTTTTTTTAGGCGTGAGATCGCAGCAAAATATTACAATCTTTTTTTGGGGGGGCCCTTGTTGGGGGATGGGGAAATCCCTCTGTGATATGGTTCCTTCTTCAGGACAGGGGACTAAGTCCAGAGTCCTGCAATGGCAGCCAGCAACATTTTTGGCACGTTGCGGTCAATCACATCACTCACTCCCACGGGAGCACAAGGGGAAAAAAACTCTGTTTTTAAACCGGAGCTCCCTTGAGCCTCGAGCGAACCCAACTGTTGGGGTATACAAATATTTTTAAACCTTAATTTCTCAAAAAGTACTGAACAGATTTATACCAACTGACAGAAAAGCACAATCTGCGGACCAAGATCTAGCTCTCTGCCAAACATGGTCTAATTCCATACAGCAGTTTTTGCGGTAGCGCTTGTTAAAGGAGTTTATGAAAATTGCATTGGGATTTTGAGTTTTTGGAACCCCTTTTTTTCTCATTCCTCACTTGATGGATCACCCCGAAACTTCCCAAGCAAAAACTAGGCACACAAAAAAAAAGTACTTTTTTGGGTAAAGTTTCAGAGAGATTTGTCAAATGGTGCTAAAGTTATTAGAAACATACAAAACCCTTTTCCTATGGAAGCGCCGACCTAACTAGAAGTACCCAGTGGCAACTGCCACTATCATTTCAGTATAACAAGTTTTAAGAAGATCTGTCTGGGGGAAGCGGACGGGCGAGGGGGCGCTTCCCATTTTATCTTCCATCAAAAAGTTTGCTGTAGCCTACAGAATAAACCACTCAACCGAATTACACCAAGCTTTGCCTGAAAGAAGAATTTCACCCAAAGGAGGTCCTTTCTTGTGTTTGGTGTAAACCGGTCAGTAGTTTTTGAGAAATGTGTGTTTCAAAAATGAATTGGGTGGCCTTCGAAGGGTCAAAAGTGAAAGATCACTGGTCCAATTGTTTGTGAATTGTCAACCTTGGGTTTGAGAACAGTTCATGGGCCCACATTTAAAAGGTTGGATATGTGGAACAAAAACCACATCTGCAGGCCAGAAGGTTTCCGAATTGGCTGTCCGCAAATGAATGTTTCTATTACAGCTGCCTTTAAACGATGCAGGGCTCGGTTTCTGCGCCCTGTTAACAAAACAATTCAAACGAGCCATAAGGCGACAAGAGAGCATTGCCTGAGCCTCTGCCTTGAAGGGAGGGGTCAGAGACCTACCTCGCTGCAAAATAAATGAAACAAAAGCAAACAATTTTCGCTGTGAACCCTCACAAAAAAGAATACAAATGACAATAACAGTATTAATAAAAACACATACACAAATCGAATACAATAACGAAATGGGGTCTATTACCACCAGGCAGTCCGGTGTAGGTTGAGCACAGGACTTGGCCAAATGCCCAGGTCCTGCAGCCCATCCAGCTGTGCACAGACAGCTAAAGGCCTGCAAAGTGCAGGCTGGGCACAAGGCAGACAGAAAGGACAAGCCCTTCGGCCAACCCATGTGGCGCACGGGGCTAGCATCCCCAAGTATTCTGGGAGCAGGGCTGGAATAAGGCAACCCCTGGAGTCAATCCCTGCAGCACAAGGTTAAAGAAAATACAAGTGACATTCCCCAATTTAACTCCCATAATTATCTTTACTCCCCAGTACTGAAAAATCAGCAGAATGGAATTAGACCGAACTGGATAGTTTTACCTGCCATTGGTTTACTTAGTCTAGATTAATTCAGTAGTTTTCTGAAACAAAGCAAAGTGGGTTAGACAGTTCAAAACTTAAAAATATCTGAAACATTAGTGGAAAACTGTCCTCGAAACCTAGAGTCCAAAATAGTTTGCAGACCCAAATTAAAAACAAATAATTACATTTGATTGGACCGGAGTGTTTTTTCCCAGTCATGCATTTTAGATCCAAGAGCTCTAAGTTGGGTTTGTGAACCCAAACGCTGGCCTCAAGAGTGCCACTTACTGGGGTGGGTTGGCACTCCCTGACGCCCAAGCCTATGTGGGGATCCCCAAAAGCCCTCCCCCAAAGATCAAAAGTAAAATAAGAAATGCATGTGTTGTGGGATCCGCAGAATTTGTAAACCCTGAAAGGCACAGGTCCCCCTGTGACCTGAACACTGAGGCTGCAGGATCATCATCAGCTTCTCAGCAAGATACTGAAGTCATCTATCTTTACTGTACAGAGGAGAATGCACAGACCGAAAGCACCACCAAAGAGTTCACAGTCAACAAGTTCTTCACCTATGTCCCAGGCGAGAAGAAACTGAATGCTTGGAGGCGAACATGCAAACTGTGCAACACAAAGATCAGTAGGGGGCAATATATATTATACCCTTTTGGGACATCCACCATGCACAGGCACCTTTAAGGCAACATGAGAATCGAGGATTCTGGTACATCACAAACTATCCCTGCAGAGATGCTGAAACAAACTGAGGAGCAAAATAAATGTACTTGCAGCATCTTTGCCATGAACTGCATGCAGTGACAAACAAATGTTTTGGACGGCAAGCAGAATCACAGGGCTGAGAATGGGAAAATGGAGAAGCACTTTAAAAGATTTCACCAGAAGATTAAAGTTGTAACATAGGGCCTGAATATGATGGCGGTCGGACAAGCGGCCAACCGCCACACTGTCCGGAACGGGACCGACCAACTAGCTGTCGGCCGGCCAGCCATCGGGATTAAGATGAGACCGCCTTCAAGGCAGACGTAATCTATATATTTTGTATTGCGGCATGCTGCAGCACACGCCACAGTCCTAAATAAACGCTTTGCACATATCCCTGCACCATGTCGCAGGCACCAAACGGTGTCTGCCACATGGTGCAGGGATATGTAGAGGGACACCATAGGAGCCCCCCAGGGCCCATATCAGACTGCCAGAGGGGAAGGGGAACCCGCTACATGCCCCTAAGTCTCATTCCGTCTGTCTTTTCGTGGCGTGTTAACCACCATGAAACGGCTGGCAGAAAGGGACATTGTAATCCGTACGGCGGTGCCCGAGCACAAACCGCCACCATTGTAGGGATTCCAGTACTTCCGACGGACTCCTAGAGCCCATCAGATCCGTGGCGGTCCGTGTCTCCGACCGCCCATCATCTGCCCGCCATTGTAATGTGGCATGCGGACCTGCAGGGTCCAATCGCTGTGGGACCGCCACCGACGGCCAGAAGGTGACGGTCCCACGGTCCCACAGTCATCGTAATTGGCCACATAAGTCAGTAAAAAAACCAACAACTAAAAAAAGTCCTAGAAATTCCCCCCAAAAAGGCCATTTGACAACCATCAAAAAAAGAGTAAATCAGCTTGTCTTTATTAATTCCTAATTCTGCACAGTCAAGACAGAGCTCGGTCCAAGGCGTAATGTTATCAAGACGAAAAAAGAAACTTGCTGAAAAACAACAGTTAAATTGAAGTTGTATAGTATACATGTTGAATTTAAATAATGCTTTGAACCTAGTAGTATCTCAACTAATTGAGAAGTTTTACTCCCACGGTTAATGTCATATATTAGTCATATAATTTATAACTTCACTTTAAGTTGGGGAATTTATGGCAATTGATAAATGTTGATTCCTGGTGTTTGTAGACTTAATTTGTTTACACATTGAACATTTGGATACATTGAACATTTGGATACATTGAACATTTGGATAGTCATTGCTGCCTCTATGGGAACATTACATCCAGTACTGCATGTTTGCATTATGTAATGTGAACTGTGACCAACTGTAATACCTATTTTTTTAATGTTAAGTTGTGGTTAGGAACACCTTACACATTTTCCAAAAACTTCTGAAGTTATTAAAAAAAAAAACGAGCTTTTACGGTTTTGAGTGAAAAACAATCAAAACGGACATTTGTCAGTTATGGTGAGATTTGCAATCCATAACTTGCACAGCAACCATGCAAACCATGATTCACAAACCAAATGCAATGCTTTCGCGACCTTTCAGATGGAATAACGGTGAGATTAGGTCCCTAGGCAAATACTAATTTAGGAGAATCTAGAAATATTTGCAGATTTCCGAAAAGCAAATACGGATCCCTCATGCACCACTTGGCTTGTACCATTGCTCAAAAATGGTATTCCGTGCCTGGTAAATTAAAAGCAAAGCAACCCTAAGCAAAGGAACCCCAGGACAACCATTTTCGATAGGACCACACGCTCCTCACTGCTACTGGAAGACCTCATTAAAACACCGTTGTGCAGTGGATTTGCAGCCTTCTTGTGGTTGCCATCAATTGTATCTCCAGTTGTCTGACACACTTTAATATCCAAATATTTAAAAGTATCTGGAGCCACTGTAATTTAGAATCCTGCTGAGTAAATTAGGAATAATTGTGTCCCCGTTTCAGATGTATTCCAATTTGCTTGTAGGGCAGATAAAGGGCCGATCCTATCAAATATGTGCATCACTAAGGTGAGATCTCACAGTGGATTGCTCATATGTATAAGTAATCATCTTTGTAGAGAGGAATACCGTGTTCTGGTGACAAACCTTCACCCCAGAATAACTTGCATGCCAAACAGGCGCTTCTATGAATAACACAAACAGCGGGGGCTTCCTTGTTGGGTACTTCTTTGCAACACCCATCTGTCCGAAACAAGATGGCCCGTTCTGAGTCTTGATGTAGGTTGGGCACATAAAAGTTTGATCTACTGAATAAAGTGCTGAGCAAAATTCAAGCACCCCTGTATGTCAAACACTTTTTCCATTTCCAGCTTCACCACCACTGCGGTCTGTACATGGTTTATAACAAGTATGTGTAAATGTATTGTATTTCTATAGCGAGAACATAGCCAAGTCAGCGGGGTGCTGTACATGGCGAAAGACAAGCAATCAATCAATGAGTAAGAAGAAATAGTACTGGATTGAGGATGGTTAATTTATTGTCATGTAGTGTTCTTTAAAGAACAGGGGCTTCAACGTTTACCTAAAGTTGAGCAGCGTTGAGGCTGTCCTGTGGGATACAGGGATGCTGGTCTGCATCCGGAGTGAATGGATGGAAAAGACTTGCTGTCTTGTTTTTTTTCTTCTTTTTTGCACTTCTTAACTTGCAATCTGATGGTGTCTTGGTGTTGGTGTGCCAAGATCTACCAGCTATGGTGAGCTTGTCTGCAAGGCAGGCAGGGGTGCTGGCGGTAACGGCTTTGTAAATGATGCAGCTGGTTTTGAATATGGTGTGGGCCAGAAAAGAGAGCCAAGTTCCATCGGTCTGCGGGTGATGTGGTTATATTTCTTCAGGCTCCGGATGAGAAGAGTGGCAGAATGTGGAATGCCCCACAGAGGTGCCAATGTGGCGTCTGAAAGCTGTGGATTGCGGCAAACCATCCAGATACAAGAGTATAAGGGCTTGAACAGAAGTACTAAAGCTGTGTTTCTGGAGAAATGATTTGACTTTCTTTAGACATGAATGAATTTCCTGAGAGTGAGGTTGGTGTCCAGGGTGAATCCAAATGACTCATCATTAGGTGAAAGCAGGGGTTTGAAGCCATCAAACTGTTTTCTCAAGCAGGGCATGTACTTTGCAAAATCAGGTTTATCGGCTTTGTCAATATTTGGGTTTTAACTTGACCAGATACCAATGAACAAAACATACCTCACCTTCAGGCTAAGACTAGTATCACTTAGAACCATGCTGGCTCTCCTAGCTGCTTTAGTGCTCCACTGTTTTCCAGGTCAGCGCATTGCAAACTCCACTGTTGTCCAGGTCAGCGCATTGTAAAATCCACTGTTGTCCTGGTCAGCGTATTGCTGCTTTTCGGCTTCCTATGGACACTCTTTGCAACAGTCCAGCACAGCTAGATGGTACTTCCGTTCTCAACGACTTGTATGAAGAGTAATGTAACGTGGTCAAGAGGGAAAGTAGCGCAAAATTAGGGGGAAATGAAGATTCCCCCGCAAAACATTAGAGAAGAGCCCCCAATTTGGGACTCAGGCCAGTTGTCTCATAACAAGCCTACCAGATTGTTGTGCTAAGTACGGCTTTGTAAGAGATGGGGATCCGTTTGCAGAGCAGAGGCAGGAAGAGTCTACAATACACCCATGCAGGTGGATGCATAATCTTGCAAAGCATTTGACATTTCTGCACAAATTCTGAAAAGGCTAGGCGTTGAATCATGTAAAACACAGTGATAACAAAAAGAACATCTGCCTCTAGCTATTATGCCTCTCTTATGTAAATATTTAATGTGCATGTTTAACACACTCATACCAGAAAAGCCGTTCCCTAAGATATTGTGCTTCACCCCTGTACTATTTAACATTCACATGCAATACACTTATACTAGAAAAAGTATCTCTCATAAGATATTGTGCCTCCCACATATTTCCTATGCGAGTGTAACAAAACCAATGTAGTCAGGTGTGAAATTATACACCCAGAGCAATGATTCTAACATCATTTTGACGATTATTGGATCACTTGTAATTTTCACAGATGTACTAACTTAAATTGATCCAAGCAAGGCGCCAAATAATCTTCTAACAGGCCTCTTTTACTTTCTGTGAACAGGTAAGTACTACCAACATGAAAAATACGAAGTTGTGGATCAACCAGTCTTCCCAAGCTTACATTCACACTGGCTTAGAAATATATGCACATCACTGGTGGTGTATCAAAAGAAGGTGCTAGGATATTGTTGCTGCCTCGTGTGGAGCTTTAAGGTGGATGATAAATACTAATACCCATGCTTTTTCAGAAAAACAAATAAATGCGGACTACTGAAATGAAAAATGCTTTTTAAATTTCCATCTGCATAAAAAATGCTACAATGATGGATCATTTTAAGCTAGTTAGACAATCCAAGGCAGCATTCATTCATTAACAATGTCATAAAGACCTTACACTACGTAGAGCAATGTTTTATTTCGCAAAGCCGGCCAGCTGACATTATTTCTCACCAGAGATGGCTTTGTAAGAGGCTAGAATGGCACCTTCAGAGTGTTGGTCACTGCTGGAACGGAGTCAACGCTGTCTGTACAATGCCTTCTGAAATGGCCTCAAGAAGCAAGTCAATTTTTGGAAGGTGGCTAAAAGGATTCGAAGGGGTTAGACAGCGGGCCCGTTGGTCAGAATGGGTTTCTTCTTGGGCAGACGCGGAGGCTCAGTTGAGCCTCCTTCGGTAGCTACAAGCAAAATAATGTTAGTACGACAAAATTACAGTAACTCATGTTCAGATTGTTCGATATGGTGTCAAGGGATACTTTGAAAGGTTATAGGCCTTTCTGGTTGGCTGGGTAGCATGCATTTATGCAGCCTCATTTATTTAGTTTTTTCCTTCATTCATAGGCAGAGTCGATCAATTTAGATTGATTTCAAATTCGTTGGAAACACATTTGAACAGTTAATTTTCAACCTTAACCGGAGGAGGTCTAGGTGGAATGCTTTCTATCCAACAATGATATCTCAATGTATGGTGGAAAGCATTCCCTAGTTTTGGCCTGTGTACCTCAACTGTTTAAAAGTTGTGGTTTGATCTTGCTCGAGTTTGCTGATCTGACATCTCTGGTTGGTTCATAGAAGGGTGCCAGTTTTCTGGGGTAGCCAGGCCCTCTATTCAAGAGCATCTTTTGCAAGTGCACTAGGTTTAAATTCGATCCTTGCCTGGAAGACCAACTTCCTTTTCGTGAGGCTCTTAAGACCTGACTTTTTTTCCTTGTAATGCCTTCTTAGGGCTGGGACCTTGCAATTCTTCACCTTTCTCAGTAGAATAACCGCATTAGCGCTTTGACGCCTTCAGGTAGTTGTTCACGCTTTATAAAATCAATCAATCATGGTTCCAGGGGGAACCAATCGAGGCCTTTAAGGGTAGGTTTATTGTGTTCAGTCTTAGTCTTAGTCTGTTTTGGGAGATGGCTTGTTTTCGGATAAGCCAATGTACATTATGGTCCAATAATTAAACGAGCACATGACCAGGCATCCAATTAATTCTATGCCTTGGCTAGTTAGCAAGAGGTAGTCAACAACAACAGTCCTAGTTCTTATGGCAATTTTCCATTGTGACATTGTAAAACATCTCTGGCCCACGTGCCTAGTCAAAAGGGGTTTCCTTAATTTTAAGAAAATCCTGAGGTGCTTCAATATATTGCCTTTTAAAACAACAACCTCTCTGATTGAAACAAACAGGACAGCACAAACAAAAAATGTGTGAAAAAGCGAGATGGCACCTCACGGGCGCACCACCAATGGGGCCCCTGATTGGTACTCACCAGGATGGCCCTGTTCTCATCATTGGTGCCATCAAGCTAAAACCAAAAAAACCAAAAAAACCGTGTCTCGAACCTCAAAAGTAAAAAGACAGTGAATGGTGCAGTGGACACAACTTATATGTGACAAAACTGACAACATTTAACATATAAATCACTGTGCAACTGGGACCATAAACTTTACTTTCATTCCCTTCTCTGTTGCAAACCAATGAACACACCTATATTAAAAAGGAAGAGAGTAAATACTACCTATCGATTTACTCTCTACTCACAGCCAACATGTTTCATTGCCTTGGTTTCTATCAGGCAATTTCTTCAGGGCAAAATATTTTGAATGCCACTGCAAGAGACACTGAGGCTTGGGTGCTGTAACAAAAACAAATAAAAATGTGGTCACCTGCAATCCCCCTCTGTATTCTGCAGCTTAAAAATGTCAAACCACCATGCTATATTCAGAAAATGAAATGAATGGAAAGGAGTCTATTTACCCTGCTTATAGTTTTGCCTCTCATACCAGTGATGAAGAAGAGATAAAAACGGAGTCCAGCCCCCTTAGGTGGGCATGGTCCTGTCTCCCCGTTCGAGAGAGTAACTGTAATTAAAAAACACACACACAGGGTATTACATTACTTCAGTGTAGGTGCCAGTTCCCAGTTGGCGCTTTCTAGACCTCCAGAGTGCAGCCCTGCTAGATGTTGAATGTTACCGGTAGAGCAGTAGCGGTAGGCGTCCTCTCAACCCTCGATCTCCGAACGAGTAACATTCTGTGTATTTACCAATTGAGGAGCGTTCGGATTGGTTCAGGCTGCCGATTTTCCGTGGCTCTGATTGGTTCCCGGGATCACGTTCCGCTCATTTCTATTGGTCAGCATTATCTGTTGACATGGAGACCGGTTTACGTGTCAGGACTCAGACTGTCCTATTATTACATGCCGGTCTTCGGTGGAAAGTCACGGCCATTTGTAAATGGACACATTAGTCCAGGTTAACATTGGACATATCATGCGTTTATCATGTTTAGTGCGCGCCACCGGTGAAAACGGCCTATCTATGTAGTTTTCTTGCCCCGCTTTTCATTCAGTGAAAAAAATTTTGGGAAAAAATTTTTAATATATTAAATGGAATCATAATATATTAACGATTTATATTAGCTACTCACCCCGTTTTAGTAGGTGTGGTGTGGAAAGTTTAAAGGCTTTATCACTTATTAGGACAATTCAAAAAGTATTTGTGAGAGTCAAGGTGTTACTAGAATGGAGCAAGAGGTTTATTAATATAGATGTTATATATATTAGTTTTGGGAGGAGAACCACCAGTCAACTAGGACAGTAGAACACTATGCTGAAAGGCAGCTCTTCAGAAGATTAACGCAACTTATTCCATTCTAAAAGTTCGTTCAGCCCTTTCTGCTCACTCTGTTCCTGATATATCCAGCGGGCTTCTTTATTGATTAGTCGTCTTTCCACCGACTGTGCATCGCCCATCACTCTCTCTAACACTACCCATGAAAAGGTGTGTTTATTGCGGTGGCAGTGTTGCACTAACTTTGTAGTCAGTTTTCCATTCCGTATCGTACTGACATGTTCTTGGATGCGGAGTTTGATCTTCCGTGTGGTGAGTCCAATATACTCCAGGCCACACTCGCATTTCAATCTGTATACCACGTTGGTGGTATTGCAGTTACTGAAGTGGTTCAGTGACCACGTCCTCCCCGATTGCAGCGTCACAGTGGTTGTTTTCTTAGTCATTGGACACACCGAACAACTCCCGCATGGGTAATGTCCGTTGGGGATGGTGGTGTTCTCAATTTCCCTTCTTTCCACACTTCGGGTGTGAACGAGTTTGTCCTTCAGGTTACTCGCTCTTCGGAAGGCAAACCGCGGTTGTGGCATCTTGAAATCCACTGTAGAAAGCAGAGACCAATGTTTCCTGATCGCCTGGCGGATCTTTGTAGCCATGGGATCGTAGGTCATGACTACAGGTAGACAATCTGATTTCTCTTTAGGTTGTGTCTCTAACAAAGCTGCTCTAGGTGTATTCAAGGCTCTTTTCTGGGCTTGCTTGACTACTCTCCGTGGGTATTCACGTGCTTCCAATTTCGAACTGAGAGCTCCTGCTTGTTCCTTATAGAGTTCTGTTGAAGAGCAGTTTCGTCGGTACCTGAGGAATTGTCCTACCGGGAGATTGTCCCTCAGTGCTCTCGGGTGATATGACCGGTATGACAATAATGAATTCCTATCGGTAGGCTTTTGATGTACGCTTGTTCTAAATCCTCCTCCTGATGCCTCAATTTCAAGATCCAGATAGACCGCCTTCGTGTGGTCATAGTTCCAGGTGAACCGCAAACTCATGTCCTGAGTATTTAGCCAGTTTAGAAATTCGATCAGCAAAGCTTCTTCCCCTGTCCAAAGGAGGAGCACATCATCAATATATCGCCTCCAGAGATGTATATGGTCTCTGAAGGGATTGATGTCAGATTCGATGACGTGCTCCTCAAATTGGCCCACATAAATGCAGGCCAGGCTGGGCGCCATCGTAGCCCCCATAGACGTTCCCGTCACTTGCAAAAAAAGGACCTTTTTGCAAGTGAATTTCTAAACTGGCTAAATACTCAGGACATGAGTTTGCGGTTCACCTGGAACTATGACCACACGAAGGCGGTCTATCTGGATCTTGAAATTGAGGCATCAGGAGGAGGATTTAGAACAAGCGTACATCAAAAGCCTACCGATAGGAATTCATTATTGTCATACCGGTCATATCACCCGAGAGCACTGAGGGACAATCTCCCGGTAGGACAATTCCTCAGGTACCGACGAAACTGCTCTTCAACAGAACTCTATAAGGAACAAGCAGGAGCTCTCAGTTCGAAATTGGAAGCACATGAATACCCACGGAGAGTAGTCAAGCAAGCCCAGAAAAGAGCCTTGAATACACCTAGAGCAGCTTTGTTAGAGACACAACCTAAAGAGAAATCAGATTGTCTACCTGTAGTCATGACCTACGATCCCATGGCTACAAAGATCCGCCAGGCGATCAGGAAACATTGGTCTCTGCTTTCTACAGTGGATTTCAAGATGCCACAACCGCGGTTTGCCTTCCGAAGAGCGAGTAACCTGAAGGACAAACTCGTTCACACCCGAAGTGTGGAAAGAAGGGAAATTGAGAACACCACCATCCCCAACGGACATTACCCATGCGGGAGTTGTTCGGTGTGTCCAATGACTAAGAAAACAACCACTGTGACGCTGCAATCGGGGAGGACGTGGTCACTGAACCACTTCAGTAACTGCAATACCACCAACGTGGTATACAGATTGAAATGCGAGTGTGGCCTGGAGTATATTGGACTCACCACACGGAAGATCAAACTCCGCATCCAAGAACATGTCAGTACGATACGGAATGGAAAACTGACTACAAAGTTAGTGCAACACTGCCACCGCAATAAACACACCTTTTCATGGGTAGTGTTAGAGAGAGTGATGGGCGATGCACAGTCGGTGGAAAGACGACTAATCAATAAAGAAGCCCGCTGGATATATCAGGAACAGAGTGAGCAGAAAGGGCTGAACGAACTTTTAGAATGGAATAAGTTGCGTTAATCTTCTGAAGAGCTGCCTTTCAGCATAGTGTTCTACTGTCCTAGTTGACTGGTGGTTCTCCTCCCAAAACTAATATATATAACATCTATATTAATAAACCTCTTGCTCCATTCTAGTAACACCTTGACTCTCACAAATACTTTTTGAATTGTCCTAATAAGTGATAAAGCCTTTAAACTTTCCACACCACACCTACTAAAACGGGGTGAGTAGCTAATATAAATCGTTAATATATTATGATTCCATTTAATATATTAAAAATTTTTTCCCAAAAATTTTTTCACTGAATGAAAAGCGGGGCAAGAAAACTACATAGATAGGCCGTTTTCACCGGTGGCGCGCACTAAACATGATAAACGCATGATATGTCCAATGTTAACCTGGACTAATGTGTCCATTTACAAATGGCCGTGACTTTCCACCGAAGACCGGCATGTAATAATAGGACAGTCTGAGTCCTGACACGTAAACCGGTCTCCATGTCAACAGATAATGCTGACCAATAGAAATGAGCGGAACGTGATCCCGGGAACCAATCAGAGCCACGGAAAATCGGCAGCCTGAACCAATCCGAACGCTCCTCAATTGGTAAATACACAGAATGTTACTCGTTCGGAGATCGAGGGTTGAGAGGACGCCTACCGCTACTGCTCTACCGGTAACATTCAACATCTAGCAGGGCTGCACTCTGGAGGTCTAGAAAGCGCCAACTGGGAACTGGCACCTACACTGAAGTAATGTAATACCCTGTGTGTGTGTTTTTTAATTACAGTTACTCTCTCGAACGGGGAGACAGGACCATGCCCACCTAAGGGGGCTGGACTCCGTTTTTATCTCTTCTTCATCACTGGTATGAGAGGCAAAACTATAAGCAGGGTAAATAGACTCCTTTCCATTCATTTCATTTTCTGAATATAGCATGGTGGTTTGACATTTTTAAGCTGCAGAATACAGAGGGGGATTGCAGGTGACCACATTTTTATTTGTTTTTGTTACAGCACCCAAGCCTCAGTGTCTCTTGCAGTGGCATTCAAAATATTTTGCCCTGAAGAAATTGCCTGATAGAAACCAAGGCAATGAAACATGTTGGCTGTGAGTAGAGAGTAAATCGATAGGTAGTATTTACTCTCTTCCTTTTTAATATAGGTGTGTTCATTGGTTTGCAACAGAGAAGGGAATGAAAGTAAAGTTTATGGTCCCAGTTGCACAGTGATTTATATGTTAAATGTTGTCAGTTTTGTCACATATAAGTTGTGTCCACTGCACCATTCACTGTCTTTTTACTTTTGAGGTTCGAGACACGGTTTTTTTGGTTTTTTTGGTTTTAGCTTGATGGCACCAATGATGAGAACAGGGCCATCCTGGTGAGTACCAATCAGGGGCCCCATTGGTGGTGCGCCCGTGAGGTGCCATCTCGCTTTTTCACACATTTTTTGTTTGTGCTGTCCTGTTTGTTTCAATCAGAGAGGTTGTTGTTTTAAAAGGCAATATATTGAAGCACCTCAGGATTTTCTTAAAATTAAGGAAACCCCTTTTGACTAGGCACGTGGGCCAGAGATGTTTTACAATGTCACAATGGAAAATTGCCATAAGAACTAGGACTGTTGTTGTTGACTAGCTTTCTGAGTGGAGGGCGTCCTAGTTCGATTTGTCTTTCCCTCTAGACTCCCATTTTGTGTAGTAGTTAGCAAGAGGGACAGGACTTTCCCTAACAGCAGCAGCCAAAGGTTTGCCTTTTGGACCACCTTTTTTAATTTGTAGTAAAAAGAAAATGTCAGTGTAAAAGATGGCGTCCAAGTGTTTTACATTGTGTTAGGTCTGAAACATGGTGCACAATTTGGGAGCAATACTTCTGTATTAGCACGATTTAGACACATAACGTGTTCCTCCATGCAGAAGTACATGGAGAAAGCAATCCGTCTTGGTAAATGATATTACCATGACCAATGCTTTCCTGGTAGCAGTGTGCTAATACAATCTAATTTGTACTACCCACCTACAAGTGGTGCAGAGTGGAGCAGCAGTCTATGCCCCCACATCTTCTTTGACTCGCAGTGAGCGGTAGAATGGTGTTTAAACTACTGCACCTAGTGCACAAGTGATGATACCAAAATCCAACCCAGACTTTGAACGAGAGACTACAGGCTTCCATCCCAGTCAGAGAGCTGGCACAAAACAATGCCCATGTGTGCGCAACATCACGCAGATGCAAGCAGAGGATCGCTTCATTGCATCTAATGCGGCCCTATGTGTTAGCGTAGAGTCAGCTGGCACCAAGCAATGCCCATGTGTGCGCAAGAGCACGCAGATGCAAGCAGAGGATCGCTTCATTGCATCTAATGCGGCCCTGTGTGTTAGTGTAGAGTCAACTGGCACCAAGCAATGCCCATGTGTGCTCGAGATCACACAGGTGCAAGCAGAGGATCGCTTCATTGCATCTAATGCGGCCCTATGTGTGTAGTGTAGAGTCAGCTGGGACCAAGCAATGCCCATGTGTGCGCAAGATCACGCAGATGCAAGCAGAGGATCGCTTCATTGCATCTAATGCGGCCCTATGTGTTAGTGTAGAGTCAGCTGGCACCAAGCAATGCCCATGTGTGCTCGAGATCATACAGATGCAAGCAGAGGATCGCTTCATTGCATCTAATGCGGCCCTATGTGTGTAGTGTAGAGTCAGCTGGCACCAAGCAATGCCCATGTGTGCGCGAGATCACGCAGATGCAAGCAGAGGATCGCTTCATGCCATCCAATGCGGCCCTATGTGTTAGTGTAGAGTCAGCTGGCACCAAGCAATGCCCATGTGTGCCCAAGATCACGCAGATGCAAGCAGAGGATCGCTTCATTGCATCTAATGCGGCCCTATGTGTTAGTGTAGAGGCAGCTGGCACCAAGCAATGCCCATGTGTGCTCGAGATCACACAGATGCAAGCAAAGGATCGCTTCAATGCATCTAATGCGGCCCTATGTGTGTAGTGTAGAGTCAGCTGGCACCAATCAATGCCCATGTGTGCTCGAGATCATACAGATGCAAGCAGAGGATCGCTTCATTGCATCTAATGCGGCCCTATGTGTGTAGTGTAGAGTCAGCTGGCACCAAGCAATGCCCATGTGTGCGGGAGATCACGCAGATGCAAGCAGAGGATCGCTTCAATGCATCTAATGCGGCCCTATGTGTTAGTGTAGAGTCAGCTGGCACCAAGCAATGCCCATGTGTGCCCAAGATCACGCAGATGCAAGCAGAGGATCGCTTCATTGCATCTAATGCGGCCCTATGTGTTAGTGTAGAGGCAGCTGGCACCAAGCAATGCCCATGTGTGCGCAAGAGCACGCAGATGCAAGCAGAGGATCGCTTCATTGCATCTAATGCGGCCCTATGTGTTAGTGTAGAGGCAGCTGGCACCAAGCAATGCCCATGTGTGCGGGAGATCACGCAGATGCAAGCAGAGGATCGCTTCAATGCATCTAATGCGGCCCTATGTGTTAGTGTAGAGTCAACTGGCACCAATGAATGCCCATGTGTGCTCGAGATCATACAGATGCAAGCAGAGGATCGCTTCATTGCATCTAATGCGGCCCTATGTGTTAGTGTAGAGTCAGCTGGCACCAAGCAATGCCCATGTGTGCTCAAGATCACGCAGATGCAAGCAGAGGATCACTTCATTGCATCTAATGCGGCCCTATGTGTGTAGTGTAGAGTCAGCTGGCACCAAGCAATGCCCATGTGTGCTCAAGATCACGCAGATGCAAGCAGAGGATCGCTTCATTGCATCTAATGCGGCCCTATGTGTTAGTGTAGAGGCAGCTGGCACCAAGCAATGCCCATGTGTGCTCGAGATCACACAGATGCAAGCAAAGGATCGCTTCAATGCATCTAATGCGGCCCTATGTGTGTAGTGTAGAGTCAGCTGGCACCAATCAATGCCCATGTGTGCTCGAGATCATACAGATGCAAGCAGAGGATCGCTTCAATGCATCTAATGCGGCCCTATGTATGTAGTGTAGAGTCAGCTGGCACCAATCAATGCCCATGTGTGCTCGAGATCACACAGATGCAAGCAAAGGATCGCTTCAATGCATCTAATGCGGCCCTATGTGTGTAGTGTAGAGTCAGCTGGCACCAATCAATGCCCATGTGTGCTCGAGATCACACAGATGCAAGCAGAGGATCGCTTCAATGCATCTAATGCGGCCCTATGTGTTAGTGTAGAGTCAGCTGGCACCAAGCAATGCCCATGTGTGCGCAAGAGCACGCAGATGCAAGCAGAGGATCGCTTCATTGCATCTAATGCGGCCCTATGTGTTAGTGTAGAGTCAGCTGGCACCAAACAATGCCCATGTGTGCTCGAGATCACGCAGATGCAAGCAGAGGATCGCTTCAATGCATCTAATGCGGCCCTATGTGTTAGTGTAGAGTCAACTGGCACCAATGAATGCCCATGTGTGCTCGAGATCATACAGATGCAAGCAGAGGATCGCTTCATTGCATCTAATGCGGCCCTATGTGTTAGTGTAGAGTCAGCTGGCACCAAGCAATGCCCATGTGTGCTCAAGATCACGCAGATGCAAGCAGAGGATCACTTCATTGCATCTAATGCGGCCCTATGTGTGTAGTGTAGAGTCAGCTGGCACCAAGCAATGCCCATGTGTGCTCAAGATCACGCAGATGCAAGCAGAGGATCGCTTCATTGCATCTAATGCGGCCCTATGTGTTAGTGTAGAGGCAGCTGGCACCTAGCAGTGCCCATGTGTGCTCAAGATCACACAGATGCAAGCAAAGGATCGCTTCAATGCATCTAATGCGGCCCTATGTGTGTAGTGTAGAGTCAGCTGGCACCAATCAATGCCCATGTGTGCTCAAGATCACACAGATGCAAGCAGAGGATCGCTTCAATGCATCTAATGCGGCCCTATGTGTGTAGTGTAGAGTCAGCTGGCACCAAGCAATGCCCATGTGTGCGCGAGATCACGCAGATGCAAGCAGAGGATCGCTTCATTGCATCCAATGCGGCCCTATGTGTTAGTGTAGAGTCAGCTGGCACCAAGCAATGCCCATGTGTGCCCAAGATCACACAGATGCAAGCAGAGGATCGCTTCATTGCATCTAATGCGGCCCTATGTGTTAGTGTAGAGTCAGCTGGCACCAAGCAATGCCCATGTGTGCCCAAGATCACGCAGATGCAAGCAGAGGATCGCTTCATTGCATCTAATGCGGCCCTATGTGTTAGTGTAGAGGCAGCTGGCACCAAGCAATGCCCATGTGTGCTCGAGATCACACAGATGCAAGCAAAGGATCGCTTCAATGCATCTAATGCGGCCCTATGTATGTAGTGTAGAGTCAGCTGGCACCAATCAATGCCCATGTGTGCTCGTGATCATACAGATGCAAGCGGAGGATTGCTTCATTGCATCTAATGCGGCCCTATGTGTGTAGTGTAGAGTCAGCTGGCACCAAGCAATGCCCATGTGTGCGCAAGAGCACGCAGATGCAAGCAGAGGATCGCTTCATTGCATCTAATGCGGCCCTATGTGTTAGTGTAGAGGCAGCTGGCACCAAGCAATGCCCATGTGTGCCCAAGATCACGCAGATGCAAGCAGAGGATCGCTTCAATGCATCTAATGCGGCCCTATGTGTTAGTGTAGTCAGCTGGCACCAAACAATGCCCATGTGTGCTCGAGATCACGCAGATGCAAGCAGAGGATCGCTTCAATGCATCTAATGCGGCCCTATGTGTTAGTGTAGTCAGCTAGCACCAAACAATGCCCATGTGTGCTCGAGATCACGCAGATGCAAGCAGAGGATCGCTTCAATGCATCTAATGCGGCCCTATGTGTTAGTGTAGAGGCAGCTGGCACCAAGCAATGCCCATGTGTGCTCGAGATCATACAGATGCAAGCAGAGGATCGCTTCATTGCATCTAATGCGGCCCTATGTGTTAGTGTAGAGTCAGCTGGCACCAAGCAATGCCCATGTGTGCTCAAGATCACGCAGATGCAAGCAGAGGATCACTTCATTGCATCTAATGCGGCCCTATGTGTGTAGTGTAGAGTCAGCTGGCACCAAGCAATGCCCATGTGTGCTCAAGATCACGCAGATGCAAGCAGAGGATCGCTTCATTGCATCTAATGCGGCCCTATGTGTTAGTGTAGAGGCAGCTGGCACCAAGCAATGCCCATGTGTGCTAGAGAGCACACAGATGCAAGCAAAGGATCGCTTCAATGCATCTAATGCGGCCCTATGTGTGTAGTGTAGAGTCAGCTGGCACCAATCAATGCCCATGTGTGCTCGAGATCATACAGATGCAAGCAGAGGATTGCTTCAATGCATCTAATGCGGCCCTATGTGTGTAGTGTAGAGTCAGCTGGCACCAATCAATGCCCATGTGTGCTCGAGATCACACAGATGCAAGCAAAGGATCGCTTCAATGCATCTAATGTGGCCCTATGTGTGTAGTGTAGAGTCAGCTGGCACCAATCAATGCCCATGTGTGCTCGAGATCACACAGATGCAAGCAGAGGATCGCTTCAATGCATCTAATGCGGCCCTATGTGTTAGTGTAGAGTCAGCTGGCACCAAGCAATGCCCATGTGTGCCCAAGATCACGCAGATGCAAGCAGAGGATCGCTTCATTCCATCTAATGCGGCCCTATGTGTTAGTGTAGAGGCAGCTGGCACCAAGCAATGCCCATGTGTGCGCAAGAGCACGCAGATGCAAGCAGAGGATCGCTTCATTGCATCTAATGCGGCCCTATGTGTTAGTGTAGAGTCAGCTGGCACCAAACAATGCCCATGTGTGCTCGAGATCACGCAGATGCAAGCAGAGGATCGCTTCAATGCATCTAATGCGGCCCTATGTGTTAGTGTAGAGTCAACTGGCACCAATGAATGCCCATGTGTGCTCGAGATCATACAGATGCAAGCAGAGGATCGCTTCATTGCATCTAATGCGGCCCTATGTGTTAGTGTAGAGTCAGCTGGCACCAAGCAATGCCCATGTGTGCTCAAGATCACGCAGATGCAAGCAGAGGATCACTTCATTGCATCTAATGCGGCCCTATGTGTGTAGTGTAGAGTCAGCTGGCACCAAGCAATGCCCATGTGTGCTCAAGATCACGCAGATGCAAGCAGAGGATCGCTTCATTGCATCTAATGCGGCCCTATGTGTTAGTGTAGAGGCAGCTGGCACCTAGCAGTGCCCATGTGTGCTCAAGATCACACAGATGCAAGCAAAGGATCGCTTCAATGCATCTAATGCGGCCCTATGTGTGTAGTGTAGAGTCAGCTGGCACCAATCAATGCCCATGTGTGCTCAAGATCACACAGATGCAAGCAGAGGATCGCTTCAATGCATCTAATGCGGCCCTATGTGTGTAGTGTAGAGTCAGCTGGCACCAAGCAATGCCCATGTGTGCGCGAGATCACGCAGATGCAAGCAGAGGATCGCTTCATTGCATCCAATGCGGCCCTATGTGTTAGTGTAGAGTCAGCTGGCACCAAGCAATGCCCATGTGTGCCCAAGATCACGCAGATGCAAGCAGAGGATCGCTTCATTGCATCTAATGCGGCCCTATGTGTTAGTGTAGAGTCAGCTGGCACCAAGCAATGCCCATGTGTGCCCAAGATCACGCAGATGCAAGCAGAGGATCGCTTCATTGCATCTAATGCGGCCCTATGTGTTAGTGTAGAGGCAGCTAGCACCAAGCAATGCCCATGTGTGCTCGAGATCACACAGATGCAAGCAAAGGATCGCTTCAATGCATCTAATGCGGCCCTATGTGTGTAGTGTAGAGTCAGCTGGCACCAATCAATGCCCATGTGTGCTCGAGATCATACAGATGCAAGCAGAGGATCGCTTCATTGCATCTAATGCGGCCCTATGTGTGTAGTGTAGAGTCAGCTGGCACCAAGCAATGCCCATGTGTGCGCAAGAGCACGCAGATTCAAGCAGAGGATCGCTTCATTGCATCTAATGCGGCCCTATGTGTTAGTGTAGAGGCAGCTGGCACCAAGCAATGCCCATGTGTGCCCAAGATCACGCAGATGCAAGCAGAGGATCGCTTCATTGCATCTAATGCGTCCCTGTGTGTGTAGTGTAGAGTCAGCTGGCATCAAGCAATGCCCATGTGTGCTCAAGATCACGCAGATGCAAGCAGAGGATCGCTTCATTGCATCTAATGCGGTCCTATGTGTTAGTGTAGTCAGCTGGCACCAAACAATGCCCATGTGTGCTCGAGATCACGCAGGTGCAAGCAGAGGATCGCTTCATTGCATCTAATGCGGCCCTATGTGTTAGTGTAGTCAGCTAGCACCAAACAATGCCCATGTGTGCTCGAGATCACGCAGGTGCAAGCAGAGGATCGCTTCATTGCATCTAATGCGGCCCTATGTGTGTAGTGTAGAGTCAGCTGGCACCAAGCAATGCCCATGTGTGCTCAAGATCACGCAGGTGCAAGCAGAGGATCGCTTCATTGCATCTAATGCGGCCCTATGTGTTAGTGTAGAGTCAGCTGGCACCAAGCAATGCCCATGGGTGCTCGAGATCACGCAGATGCACGCAGAGGATCGCTTCATTGCATCTAATGCGGCCCAATGTGTTAGTGTAGAGTCAGCTGGCACCAATCAATGCCCGTGTGTGCTCGAGATCACGCAGATGCACGCAGAGGATCACTTCATTGCATCTAATGCGGCCCTATGTGTGTAGTGTAGAGTCAGCTGGCATCCAGCAATGCCCATGTGTGCTCAAGATCACGCAGGTGCAAGCAGAGGATCGCTTCATTGCATCTAATGCAGCCCTATGTGTGTAGTGTAGAGTCAACTGGCACCAAGCAATGCCTATGGGTGCTCGAGATCACGCAGATGCAAGCAGAGGATCGCTTCATTGCATCTAATGCGGCCCTATGTGTGTAGTGTAGAGTCAACTGGCACCAAGCAATGCCCATAGGTGCTCGAGATGGATTAGTTACTTACCTGTAATCCTAGTTCTCTTCCAGGGGTATCCTCATCAAAGTCATAAGCATTAGAATATTCCCGCCCATGCGCGGGACCCCGGAAACACTATATTATATGTGCCCCACATATATATATATATATATATATATATATATATATATATATATATATATATATATATAAAAACAAGCAATAGCAGCCAAATCACATTAGAGCTGAAATATGCTGTGAAGAATTTCCACCATACATGTATAATAAGCATTAGAAACATGAGAAACAACACCAAAGATTGTTTAGAAATTGTTTTAATGCTCAGAAAGCAGTAGAAATTCTCATAACTCACTGGAAGCATAGGAAGCTCCCAGGCTGCATTGCAAACACACAGTCTAAAAAGACTGAAAAGCTAACCTGTAGCTGAATAGCAATAAACTGACACCGTGCCTTTAAGGCACTCATGACCCCCTGTATCCCATCATGCCCCAGGGGTGACAGTTAGGTCAGTTGTTCTTTTCGGAGACTGAAAAACAAACCCAATAACAAATAGGTTAACAATATCTCCTTATTAAAGAGTATCCTTTGCCCGGGGAGGCGGGAGGGTTGCTTATGACTTTGATGAGGATCCCCCTGGAAGAGAACTAGGATTACAGGTAAGTAACTAATCCTTCTCTTCCAGGGGATCCTCATCAATTGTCATAAGCATTAGAATAGAGTAGCGAGCCTCTCCTCATCCCTGCGGGCAAAGGAATGATAAGACAGTAATCTCATCAATAAGTCTGAGTAGACTATAGACTACCCAAACAAATTCCTCAAGGAGGCTTGCCCTACTTGAGTATCGGCCCTGGAATCTGATTCGAGACAGTAATGCCTCGTAAAGGTATGAACTGATTTCCAGGTTGCAGCCTTGCATATTTCCGACATTGGAATGTCATGCAAGAAAGCTACTGTAGCGGCCTTCCCTCTAGTGGAATGCGCTTTTGGAGACATCAACAAAGTTTTGCCTGCTAGTTGATAGGCCAACTTAATGCAAGAGACAATCCATCTGGAGATGGATCTCTTGGCCGCTGGAAAACCTGTTCTCATTGAGCCATAGTTCACAAACAGTTGGTCCGTTTTCCTAATCCCTTTAGTTTTTTCCAAATAAAACTTAAGCACTCTCTTAAGATCTAAGGAGTGAAGTGACCGCTCGGCTGGGGTCGTAGGATTTGGAAAAAAGGAAGGGAGGGAAATAGACTGATTTATATGAAAATCAGAGATGACCTTAGGCAAGAAAGATGGGTGAACCCTTAGGACTACTCTGTTGTGGTGGAAAACAGTATATGGTTCCTTCGCACAGAGCGCTTGTATCTCATTTACTCTGCGCGCAGAGGTAATCGCCACCAAAAAAGCTGCCTTCCAAGAGAGATGTTGTAAGGAAGCCTTGTGGATGGGCTCGAAAGGAAGAGACATTAACCTCGATAGAACTAGGTTCAATTCCCACGGAGGAGAAGGATTTCGCACAAGGGGATACACTTTCTTCAACCCCTGGAGGAAGTCCTTAACCACTGGAACCTGAAAGAAAGACATCTGATCAGGTGATTTTCTGTATGCTACAATAGCTGACAAATGCACTCTAATTGAAGTGTACTTTAAACCAGCAGTTGCGAGGGAAAGGAGGTATGGTAAGATGACGTCGTCCTGTCCCTTAGTCGGATCCAAGTGATGATCTCTACACCACAAGTAAAACCTTTTCCAATTGAATGCATAGGACGCTCTCGTGGAAGGACTCTTAGCCTCCTTTAAAATGTTCATGCATTCGGGAGGCAAGTTCAAATGTCCATATTGCAGGACCTCAGGAGCCATGCTGTTAGGTTCAATGATGGGAGGTTGGGATGCATTATCCTCCCGTTCATCTTGCTCAACAGGTCCGGCCTGCAAGCGAGCCGTTTGTGTGGACACACAGACAGATGTAGAAGGTCCGGGTACCACCACTGCCGAGGCCAATCCGGAGCAATTTGGATCATTTCCATGTTCGACCTGAGGAGCTTGGAAACTACACTCGGAATCAGCTCTGGGGGAGGAAACGCGTATGCGAACATCCCTGCCCAATCCAACAGTAGAGCGTTCCCCTGCGTTCCTGGCCGGTGGAACCTGGACGCGAAGGCGTGGCATTTGGTGTTTTCGTCGTCTGCAAACAAGTCTATGAATGGACGACCCCAGCAACGAAAAAGCTCTTCTACTACTTCGTCGCATAGCACCCAGTCTGGCTGATCATCGAAGTGCCTGCTGAGTGCATCTGCTTTGATGTTCAACTCGCCTGGAAGGTGCACTGCCACTACTGCGAGACCGAGAGAGAAGCCAATGCCAGATTGCCTGAGCCTCTCGAGAGAGTGGGCGAGATCTTGTGCCTCCTTGTTTGTTCAGATAGAACATGGTGGTCGTATTGTCCGTCTGAACCAGGACTGAGTTGGATTTTGATCGCTGGTAGGAAAGCTTTGAGAGCCAGGAATACCGCTCTGAGTTCCAGCATGTTGATGTGGTATGTCTGCTCCTGCGCAGACCACTGGCCTTGAATCTGAAGCGGACCCATGTGTGCTCCTCAGCCTTGCAGGGAGGCATCCGTCACTATAGACTGGGAAGGAACGGGTTGGTGGAACGGCACCCCCACCATCACATTCTTTCTCCGAGTCCACCATCTGATGGTCTCTTTCGTCGCCTGGGAAAGATTGATTCGATCTTCCCAGCATCCTGTCGCTTGGTCCCACTGATCCTCCAGAGCCTGTTGTAGAGGACGCATTCTCAGCCTGGCGTTTGGGATGAGAAAAATGCAGGACGCCATGGAACTCAGTAGAGATGCTACTTGTCGGGCTGTTGGAAGCCGAGACTCCAGCAGAATCCCACATTTCTGTTTCATGGAAAAAAGTCTCTCCTCCGAAGGAAACGCTTTTCCCAAGCTTGTGTCCAGAACGGAGCCTTGGTAGTGGATGGACTGTGTAGGCCGCTGGACTGACTTCTCCAGGTTCACATGGAGGCCGAGTCTGTGTAGCTGGTGCAGGCACAGTTGCAGATCGTGCGTTACTTGTACCGGAGATGGACCTTTTAGGAGCCAGGCGTCCAGGTATGGGTAAATGAAGAGACCCTTCTAGTGAAGAAAAGCCGCCACCACTGCCATGCATTTGGTGAAGACTCGTGGTGCGGACTTGAGACCGAAGGGTAACACCTTGTACTGGTAGTGTTTGTTCCCTACGACAAACCTTAGGTACTTGCGATGTTGTTGCGCAATCGGGATGTGAAAGTACGCATCTTGCAGATCCACCGAACACATCCAATCTCCGGCTTGAAGATGTGGACATATTTGGTGAAGCGCTAACATGCGGAACTTTTCCTTGACGATGACTTTGTTTAATAGTCGTAGGTCGAGTATTGGTCTGAACTTGTCCTCCTGATCTTTTTTGGGGACAAGGAAATATCTGGAGTAAACTCCTTTTCCTCTTAGAGCGGGAGGAACCTCTTCTATCGCTCTTTTTTGCAGCAGGATTTTCACCTCTCGTCGGAGCAAGCTTAGCTGGTGAGGGCAAGAGCTCTTTGGAGGGATGCTCCTCGGAAGAGCATGGAAACGTATCCTGTATCCATTGCGCAGTATATTCAGCACCCACTGATCTTTTGTGATGCTGACCCACTCTGCCAGGTGTTGTGAAGCACTTCCTCCCACTGGAGTGGGCAACGGCGCCAGAGGAAGCCTCTGTTCAGGCCTTTCCTCCTCTTGTGGTGTTGGAGAACTGTTGGTGACCTCCTCTACCTCTGCTGGGCTTGCCTCGAAACTGGGGTTTCCCTTGCGTTTTGTTTTGGGACCACTGAGGGGTTTGAACGCTCTGTTGAGCCCCTCTCCCCCTGTTGGTCTTGAAGCGGCGCTTGAATTCTTTTTTCTTCTCCAAGCCCACCGCCTTCACCGCATCCAGTTCAGTCTTCATTCGGGTCATCTTTTCGTCCGCATGTTCTCCGAAGAGAGCGGAACCCGAAAAGGGAAGATTCAGAATCCGATGCTGAGCATCCGGTTTCAGACCTGTAAGGCGCAACCAGGTCGATCTTCTGGCACAAACTCCATGGGAATAGGAATGAGCCGAAAGCACCGCCCCATCCGCAGCCGTGCTTATCATCTGATTCGCCACCAGACACCCCTCTGTAACCGTTTCTTCAAAGTCCTGCTGGTCCTCTTTTGGCAGCTTGGCTTTGAATCTATCCATCGAGTCCCATAAGGCTCTGTCATATCGACCCAGAAGCGCAGCTGCACTAGCGGCCTTAAGAGTGGAAGCAGCTGAGTTGCAAACCTTTCGACCCCAAGAGTCTTGTGTTTTGCTGTCTTTATCTCGCGGGACTGAAGAGGAACCAGCAACCGCATGTGTCTTCCTCGCCGCTGCCACAATCACAGAGTCTGCTGGAGGGTCAGATTTTACAAACACCGGGTCAGAAGCCGCCGGTTTGTATTTCTTCTGAATGCGGGCTGGTACCGCTCTGATTGCTGCTGGGGTTAGGAAAACCTCCTTGACAGGATCCATAATCCCCGGGACTAAAGGCAGCAGAGGTCTGGAGATGGCCTTCTTGTGTAAAGTTTCAAAAATGACTGTTGTTACTTGAGGGACAGACATCTCGATGATCAGTTTAAGCGCTCCTCTTTGCAGCACATCCAGATACGTGCCAATGTCATCCACTGGGGAGGACCTGGATGCAGGACTGTCCGTCAACATCGGGGAGTAGTCCCTCTTGGACGATCTGGTAGAAGAGGTAGAAGTAGACGGAGTACGTCGACGTCTACGGTGAGCACTGAGTCTCCGCTCCCGTGACCTTCTTGAACGCTCCTCCCGTCTAGGAGAGCGAGATCTGATCCGATCTTCTGTCCGAGGTTCCTTTCTAGGAGATCGGGATCTTCTGGGAGATCTGGCTGGTGATCTCACGGGCGATTTGCCGCTAGGAGAGCGAGATCTTATCCGACCTTCCATTCGAGGTTCCCCTCTAGGAGATCGGGATCTTCTGGGCGATTTGGTGGGTGGTCTCACAGGGGATTTGCGCCTGGGAGGGCTACGCCTGTCCATCTCCTCCACCAGATCCTGAAGTGGAGACCTGTGGTGTGGGCTGGCATATTCCTGCATACGCTTGGTAGCCCCAGCATCTCGCCAATGGTCCAAAGATTTGTACCATCTAGGTGACAGCCTGATTCGCTCGGCCGACGGATCTGGTCGACGCTCAGGAGATCTGCGTATAGGGCTTCTGGACCTTGAATGTTCAGTTGAGGAGCCAGAGGACCGATAAGATGAATGATGAGAAGCAGATTCCGTCACCATGATTGCATCTGAATGCCTCGACGTCGAGCGTTCTTTTCTCGCCGTCGAACGCCTTCGGGGAGTCGGAGGATCAAACAATCTCGACCCCGAATGTCCATGAGAGGATCTGTAGTCTCTCGACGTCGAGCGGCGATGAGTAGCCGTCAACGGAGCTCTCTGCCTCGACGTCGAACGACTATGTCCTGTCGTCGACGGAAGCTTCTCTCTCGACGTCGAACGACGATGTCCTGTCGTCGACGGAGCTTTCTGCCTCAACGTCGAACGGCAATGGTCAGCCGTCGACGGAGATCTCGGTCTCGACGTCGAGTGCCTGTGCAACGACAGCGAAGGGGTATTAGGCACCCTCGACGCCGAGCACTGACGGAGACTGCGTCCTCGACGCCGATCGACGAGCTACTGTCGACGGCGGACGGGTCTTGGTCCTCGACGCCGAGCGCCGCTTCTTGGACGACGGCAGAGGGGTCACACTTCTCGACGCCGGTCGGCGCCTGGTTGACAACGGCGAAGTGACCTCCCTCGACGCCGGTCGTCGCCTGGTTGACGACGGCGGAGGGGTAATGGATCTCGACGCCGACTGTCGCCCGGTTGACGGCGGCGGAGTTGCCTTCCTCGACGCCAATCGTCGCCCGGTTGGCGTCGGCGGAGGGGATTTCGACGACGGAGCTGGATCTTTCGACGTCGTCGACGTACCTGGTCTTCTCCTCGACGGCGAGCCCGCCGTCGACGGTAGTTTTGAAGAGGAAAACTCCACCTGTGGTTCTTCTCTCAGCGCCAGGCCCAACGCTGAAGTTGAAGGGTATGAAGACTTCTTTCTTGAAGATGTATGAGCCTTCTTGGAGCCCTTCTACACTGGTGATCTTCCTCTTGAAGCCATGTGAGCCAGGCCATGAATTCGAATCCTCTCCCTTTCTTTGAGAGTTCTTCCTGACAGGTGCTCACAATGTGGACAGGTGCCTGGATCATGATCTTCAGGCAGACATAGGATACAGACGTCGTGGTTGTCTGATTTTGCCTTCTTGTTGCCACAAGAAGGACATTTATCAAAGAGTGAAGGCATTCTCAGAAGAAAATGTTCACTAAACTGCTGAAAACAAGCAGTATCCTACTTGACTAGATGTTAAATGTCGAAGTAAGAGTAAAAGTTGTCAAAAATGAAGTATTTTTCTGTCAAAAACCAGAAAAATAGTGGAGCTGTGTAACCAGGGTCCTTCTCTGAAGGAGCCGGAAAGAACAACTGACCTAACTGTCACCCCTGGGGCATGATGGGATACAGGGGGTCATGAGTGCCTTAAAGGCACGATGTCAGTTTATTGCTATTCAGCTACAGGTTAGCTTTTCAGTCTTTTTAGACTGTGTGTTTGCAATGCAGCCTGGGAGCTTCCTATGCTTCCAGTGAGTTATGAGAATTTCTACTGCTTTCTGAGCATTAAAACAATTTCTAAACAATCTTTGGTGTTGTTTCTCATGTTTCTAATGCTTATTATATATGTATGGTGGAAATTCTTCACAGCATATTTCAGCTCTAATGTGATTTGGCTGCTATTGCTTGTTTTTGTATATATATTATTTATATATATATGTATATATATATATATATATATGTGGGGCAAATATAATATAGTGTTTCCGGGGTCCCGCGCATGGGCGGGAATATTCTAATGCTTATGACTATTGATGAGGATCCCCTGGAAGAGAACACGCAGATGCAAGCAAAGGATCGCTTCATTGCATCTAATGCGGCCCTATGTGTTAATGTAGAGTCAACTGGCACCAAGCAATGCCCATGTGTGCGGGAGATCACGCAGATGCAAGCAGAGGATCGCTTCATTGCATCTAATGCGGCCCTATGTGTTAGTGTAGAGTCAGCTGGCACCAAGCAATGCCCATGTGTGCTCAAGATCACGCAGATGCAAGCAGAGGATCGCTTCATTGCATCTAATGCGGCCCTATGTGTTAGTGTAGAATCAGCTGGCACCAATCAATGCCCATGTGTGCGCAAGATCACGCAGATGCAAGCAGAGGATCGCTTCATTGCATCTAATGCGGTCCTATGTGTTAGTGTAGAGTCAGCTGGCACCAAGCAATGCCCATGTGTGCTCGAGATCACGCAGGTGCAAGCAGAGGATCGCTTCATTGCATCTAATGCGGCCCTATGTGTTAGTGTAGAGTCAGCTGGCATCAATGAATGCCCATGTGTGCTCGAGATCACGCAGATGCAAGCAAAGGATCGCTTCATTGCATCTAATGCGGCCCTATGTGTTAGTGTAGAGTCAGCTGGCACCTAGCAATGCCCATGTGTGCTCAAGATCACACAGATGCAAGCAAAGGATCCCTTCATTGCATCTAATGCGGCCCTCTGTGTGTAGTGTAGAGTCAGCTGGCACCAAGCAATGCCCATGTGTGCGGGAGATCACGCAGATGCAAGCAGAGGATCGCTTCATTGCATCTAATGCGGTCCTATATGTTAGTGTAGAGGCAGCTGGCACCAAGCAATGCCCATGTGTGCTCAAGATCACGCAGATGCAAGCAGAGGATTGCTTCATTGCATCTAATGCGGCCCTATGTGTTAGTGTAGAGGCGGCTGGCACCAAGCAATGCCCATGTGTGCTCGAGATCACGCAGATGCAAGCAGAGGATCGCTTCATTGCATCTAATGCGGCCCTATGTGTGTAGTGTAGAGTCAGCTGGCACCAATCAATGCCCATGTGTGCGCAAGATCACGCAGATGCAAGCAGAGGATCGCTTCATTGCATCTAATGCGGCCCTATGTGTAGTGTAGAGTCAGCTGGCACCAAGCAATGCCCATGTGTGCTCGAGATAACGCAGATGCAAGCAGAGGATCGCTTCATTGCATCTAATGCGGCCCTGTGTGTAGTGTAAAGTCAGCTGGTACCAATCAATGCCCATGTGTGCTCGAGATCACGCAGATGCAAGCAGAGGATCGCTTCATTGCATCTAATGCGGCCCTATGTGTGTAGTGTAGAGTCAACTGGCACATAAACCCAGAAGATAGAATAACTCCAGAAGCTTTAGAGAATCAATTAAAACCAGCTTCTTTAACTGCTCTCTAGCATGGATTTCATAAGCATGTTGCTGCACCCCATAGGGTTTTAGCTCCACAGCAAAATAATATAGATTTATATTCATTGATTGATTTATTTTAGAGCACCCTACAGTACTTTGCTATTTTCACTGAATTCCATTTTCTCCATTCCCATGTTGTTCAAATGGTTAAGAAGGATAGAACGGGAATGTGGGCATTGAGTAGAAGGGATTGCTACGGAGCTTTTTTTTTTATTTACCCCCCTTCCCCCTCCCCCTTTCACACAAATCTGAGTGCTATAGAAGGCTGAAATTAAAGCGGATGTCATAACCCTAGGGAGGCCCGTGAGTAAAGCCATTACAGGTTCATTTTATCTTGAAAACTGTTATAGTAATGTATGTAATGTAATGTAATTGCCCATTTATACCGCGCTACAATCGCTCCAAGGAGCATCTCGGCGCCCATGTATGGTCAACCTGATGTCAATGTTGCCTTACTGCTTGAATTGGCCAGGACCGGAATCACACTAGTGCTCTGGCAGTTATGTCTTGAAGGTTGTAGATCCAGGTTTTTAATTGTTTACGGAATTCTGATTCCTTGTCCAGTGCTCTTAGGTGTGGAGGAAGGACATTCCACGCTTTTGCACCTAGTACCGCCAGGGATTTGCCCCCTCGGGTTTTGAGTCTAAACCCCGGGACGGTCAGTAGGTTGGCATTTGAGGATCGTAATGCTAGAGTTGGACAGTATCTTACGAATTTTTTCTTAGGTATAGAGGGCCTAGGTCGTGGACAGCTCGAAAGATAATTATCAGCACTTTGTACAGGACCCTTTTTGTTATAGGCAGCCAATGTAGTGCGTTAAGGGCTTTGGTTGTTGAGGATTTTCTCGGCCATTTTAAAACCAGCCTTGCTGCCGCATGCTGTACCATCTGGAGTTTAAGGGTGACCACTTTATTGGTGCCAGCATACAGGCTGTTGCAATAATCAATGCGTGATGTCACTAATGCAACCGTAACTGTTTTCCTCACTTCAAAGGGCAGCAAGTCAAATAACTTCCTGAGCCCCTTTATCACCCCAAAACAGGTGCCTGCCACTTTTGACTCCTGTTGTTTGAGGGATAGGTCGGCGTCAAAGTGTATCCCAAGGTTGCGGGCAGAGATGGTGGTGTGAGGCGGTATTTCTGCCTTCTTGGGCCACCATAGTCTGGGAATGAAATCATTTTTTGGGCCTATAGGCATGATCTCAGTTTTGCCTGTGTTGCATTTTAGGTGGTTTCTCCGCATCCAGTCAAAAGTGGCCGTTAGGCAACATTTGAGTTTTTCCTCCCATACCTGGTTTATTTTGTCCATTACCAGGATAAGTTGTGTATCGTCGGCATATGCTATTACATCCATGCCAAATGACGATATCAACTTTATCAGGGGTGCGGTGTAGACATTGAACAATGTCGGACTCAAGCTGGAACCTTGAGGTACTCCCGTCGACAATGGTTTCTCACTGGAACGGAATTCCCCCAAGGTCACCACTTGTCTCCTGTCACTTAGAAAGTTCTTTATCCACTCCAGGGCTATGCCTGTGATGTCAGATGTTATTAGCCGGTCTATTAAGATAACATGTGAGACCGTGTCGAAGGCCGCCGACAGATCTAATATTATCAGTACGGCCTTCTTACCTTGGTCTAGGGCTGAGCGGATAGTTTCAGTAGTGAACAGGAGAGCTGATTCCGTGGAATGTTAGTCCTGAAACCTGCTTGGTTAGGGTGCCATGCTTCACTATCTTCCAGAAAGCATGTAAGCTGTTTATTTACTATCGACTCTGTGATTTTACACAGTGCCGGAAGTAGTGAGATGGGACGTAGATTTGATACTATAGTGGGGTCGGGAAGCTGTTTTTTTTGCAGAGGTTTCACTGCTGCCAGTTTCCACTCTGGGGGGGACGTTGGCCATAGACAGTGAATTATTGACAATGTCATTTATTACTGGGTTGACAATTTCTGCAATGAGGTGCAGGAGTCCAATGGGGCACGGGTCAAATGGTGATCCTGATTTTGGTACCAAAATTGCTCGCTTAGTCTCCTCCAGACTGATTGTACGAAAGGCTGTAAACTGGATTACCCTCTGCCTTGTATAAACGGATGGGGCATCGAAGGCCAGCATTCATTGTACCGGTCAGCCAGGAACTAAAGCATCTCCTTCATTCAGAAAAAGCCGAACAGCCCACTGGGATGCAGCCGGAGGCATGGGGACGTTAAGACTCGTGACCGGAGATTCGTGTGAACGATGCAGCAGGTGGCCATGGACAGGTTCACTGATGGCGGGTTCCCCCTCTGGTTAGCATGCCCGTCTCACAAAAGCTGGAATACTTCAATAATAGAGAGCTGGAACCACGAATTATAACAACGCTACATGGGACCGAAGCATAATGGGCCGGCACTGGCAAAGACAATAGGTCTGGACACTGCTTAATTTGTGTTAAAAACAAAACAAAACAAAAAAGTGCCAGGGCCCTCATCACAAGGTCACTGCAGCTTGAGCCAGCCATTGCCTCTGCCAGTACTACCAATGACACCACTAATACAATTCTATGACAGGACCGGAGGCTTCGGATTATGCCTTCATTCTACGCTTTATTTTTCACAGCAGCAAGAAACAAGCATTTGCAATGCAATAGGTCTCGCATTAGGAAAGTTTGAGCTATTGGCATTGTAAATTACAATTTTTTTATTTATGTGTTGGTTATGAAAATAGATACATTAATAGCATTGTCATTTACAATGTCAATAGCTTAAACCTTCGCAAATGTGACACCTATTGCATTTGACATGCAATGTGTGTTGAGAGTGAGTCAGTGAGTGAGAACGAATGGGCGAGTCAGTCAGTGAGTGAGAGAGAGTGGGTGAGTTGGTCAGTGAGAGTCTGGACAGTGAGTGAGTCAGTGAGTGGGAGAGTCAGTCAGTGAGAGTCTGTTAGTGACAGTGAGAGAGTGGGAGAGTCTGTCAGTGAGAGTGAGAGAATCAGTGTGAGAGAGTCAGTGTGAGTGAGAGAGTCAGTGTGAGTGAGAGAATCAGTGTGAGTGAGAGAGAGTTAGTGAGAGTGATATGTCAGTGAGAGTGTGAGAGAGGGAGAGTCTGCGAGAGTGTGATAGTTAGTGCGAGTGAGCCAGCCATTAATGAAGGCATTTGCAGGTAGGGTGAGTACTCTAAAGCTCAACTTTAAATTTATAAATCCGGATGGGAATTTAATTAAATATTTTACCATTTGTTTTTTGCTTGATTAATGCTTGTTTCTTTATTTGTGCACGTTGTTTTGTGTTTGAAATCATCACAATTGAGACAGTCAGGGTCTCACGTTTTCAGTAAAGGCTCTGGATACTATTAAATATTCAGTGGTGGTTCAGAACAGTCAAAAGGTTTAGAACCGCAGGTCACAGACTTCTTTTTAAAGATTAAGCAAGCATGGATAAGCAACCACGGATGACTAGGTGGTGAGGATATATGTCATGATCCCAAAGTGGAATCGGGTGCTCAATGCTTCACAGTACTGATTTTTGTTGACCTAGATTGCTGGTCGAGGCACTCCTCTGATGTACAGTGGTACAAACCAGGCAGCAGCCGTGCAGGAACGTGGGAAAAACAAAAAGAATCCAAGGAAAAATCAGGTCCTGGTTCATTGTGGGTTTCAGAAGAGGTACTAAAAATCAACCTTGCAATTAAAATCCTTCTCTAAAGGAAGCAAACTGCAATACTTTGAGTCCAACAATGGCAGGAACGAAAAAAAAGCAAGTGATCAACGAATGCTACTACCATACATAAACGCTTGCTGGCAATAAAACCAACTGTACCAAAAAACAAAAACAATTGAAATAGGCCTCCCCGATACAGACAGTACTATGTAAGCCGTAATACCCATTTTAAACAAAAAACGCAGCTTGGTCTGGGAGTTGATAACAATTGTTTCCTTTTGGAATGAAAATGCTTTGCTTCAGTTTGTATAAAACCAAAAACTCGAAATGTCTGAGGTGGAGCAGGCCGTGGGTAAATATAAATCCACTGTTCCAGTGTGAACAACCGGCCAGATAATTAACGGTCTCAGAATAGGACTAGTGTCTGCATTTGCTGCCTGACAGAAAAATTTAATAAGTCTGCTTTTTGTTAGTTCCTTATCCGCCACTTCACAGACCGATATAGGATAGCACAAGTAGGCAATACTTGCTACAAAAAGGTGATTAACCAATCCACTTTCCGGTCTACTTGCAAAGTTAGGCTTCCAAACGAGGAATAGGATCAAAAACATATTTGAAGTGCAGCTCAGCTGACAATTGACAAATATTTGGGAGATTATTAACAGTAGAACACCGAAAACAATGCCATCAAAATGGTTCCACCGACGACATGTGTGAAATACAAATATTACAAAGCAACACCTTGGATGCTGTTTAAAGAGCCATGTATGGAGTGTATTTTTGAAAGCGCATTTAAATTATTTTTTCCAGTTAGCCTTAAACTATCTCAGACTACAACAGTGATATCCAAATTGTCATGATAGCACCAATCCCGAATTAAATGCCTAAAAACATGCTGCAGCTTCCATGCATTGCCCTGTTAACCCAACTCCAAACCAGTTCTTTGGCCATGATCAAGCATGTCTTTAAAGACAACGCAGGCGTATGTATGTATGCATGATAAGCACAATCGAAAACAAGACACATTTATATGTACACACAAGAAGTATCTATAAAACTACCTACGCTTTTGTGGCTAGGCACCGAAACATGGACCACAGGATAGGCGCGCTACAAAACCTAGCAACCAGAAGTTCGGCAGAGTGAAGCCGGTCGTGGGGCGGGACTTCCGCCTTCTGCGAGAAGCCCGCATCCACAGAGTGCCAGAGAGCAGCATTGGTGACGCGGGCGGGGCTCCCATGCCTGAGGGAGAGCCCCGCGGTGGCTGCCGAAGTTAGGAGTGGCGGCGATGCGGTGAGTAGGGCTTAGTTGTAAGGGGGGGCGGGGGTGTGTGTCTGTGTGTGTGTGCAGGTGGGGTGGGGGGGCGGCAGCGTGTGTATGTGTGCGCGCGCCTGTGTGTGTGCAGGGGGTGGGGGCTGGCTGTGTGTATGTGTGCTGTGTTTGCATGCAAGCCAAGCGAAAGCAGGGGCTGTGTGTGCTTCTGCGGAAGATCGCGCGCTCCCGCTGTGAAAACTGAGAATGGAAAAGCGCGCGGCACACTCATGTCTACATTCCCAGACACACAATAGGTCTCGAGCAGACTCTGCTGCTCGACCTAAAAACACATAAAACTACTTTTCCCATGAACACTTGGGAAACAGAAAAAGACAATCACAAGTCCTTTAACAGTGTCTATGTTCTGGCAGCTCCCATCATGCCCTGCTGCCGCTTCCTCTTCCTTCGCTGCTCAGCAGCAAGTTAAGTCGTTTTTCTTATCTCTCCTGGGTTTTTGGGGTCTGTAAATTTAGCGTTTTGTCTCTGTGCCAGGCGCTGGTTTATTTTCCACATTACAGGTCCCCTTACAATCGCGGGACGCTTTTGCGCTCCTCACGCGATTTTAGTAGCCCAGCAGTGTGGTGATCTCGCCGCTAGGGGGCAGTGTTCCTTCTGGTTGCTGGCGCGCTGTGGGACGCTTTTTAGAAGTGTTTTTAGGGCGTTTGCTCAGATAGTGACCTTTGCCCTGGCCACCCGTTTTTTGACACCCAGCGGGCTCGAAATGAGATGTTTCCTTATTACAAAAGACGCCCTGTGGGGGTTGTATTTGGATTCTGACACCCTGAGGGGTCGTAAATGCGCTAGAGGTGTGGCGCAGGGAGGCGCTTGACCAGGTGGCGCCCCAGGATCTTGAGGGCTGCAGCTTCCCCGGGGCTAGCCCCTTAATTGTGTGCCTTGGGCCACCCATACCCCTGGGACCTCCCAGACCCACATAGTACCTGTTCGGGTCCAGTCCATTTCCTGTGCCATACCTCCCTGGCCTGTTGAGCCTAATTTACCTCGCTATGCAGGGGGAGTCAGGCCAGTATATAGAGGAAGACCCTCTAAATTACATCCCTTGGGATGATGACTTTTACAGGGCGGTTGACGACTCTATCTATAGGGCGATGGACCAAGCAATGGTTCCCCTAGAACAACGACTCTCGGTGCGTTTGGATGAGGCGTACGTGAAGTTTGCGTCCCTTATCCCCGCACCTTCCCTGGCCCCGGGCCCTGACCCGTCAACGCCACCCCCTCCCCCTAAGAAACCTTGTACAGAGGGGGTTGACCCTACAGCCTTTGCGAAGGTGAAGAGTGCGTTTATGCGCTTGAGGGGTCCCAACCACTTCCAGTCCTCCCCGCGGAGGTGCCACCACCTACTCCTCGTACTATGTCCCCGGAGCCACAAAAAGACGATGATTCTCCGGACTCAGAGGAGGAAGCCTGTTCGTCCAGGTCTTGGCTCCCGTCACAACCTTCCTCCTCCGCGGGCCCTTCAGACATGTTGGACCCGGACGACATTGTCCATCCCAGGTCCTCAGAATTGGTTCCGGGTGATAAGGTGGCCCAGTATGTGGCGAATCACCTTAGGAAGCCGGTGGATAAAGACGCCCGTAGCCGCCTTAGGGCGGAGTGCCCCCGGCCTTCCTTAGTGGGTAATGTAGTCATGGCGACCTTCCTGGCCAAATTTGTCAAGGACCCTCGGAAGGGTATAGACAGGTCCTGGCGTACGTGCCAGGATAAGCTGCTTGATGCGGTGGGCCCCATGACCAAGATTCTAGACATGGCAGAGGAGGCCAAGGTGTCGGGGGACCTTATTTCCCCGGAGGTTCTATCAAATTGGGCGCAGCGTGCCATAATTTTTCTTGGCAATGCCAACTGTGCTCTCTCTACTGAGAGAAGGAGGTCACTATTAAAGTTGATCCTAAGTTAGGTGACCTCGCCTCGCTGAGGCTGGCGCGGTGGCCCAGGGTGGCCTGTTTGGAGACCCGTTTATTAAGGAGCTTGTTAAATTCGTGGCCACTTTCAGCTCCTTGGACCGGGCTCAATCCAATATTAAAAAGGTTTTCGCCCCTCGTGTTTTTGACAGGGCCGGACGAGGCAGGGGCCGCTCATTTGGTCGGGGCAACAGCTCAGACAGAGGACAAGGCTCCGGACGCGGGCAGTTTCAAGACAATGCCCGTTTCAACAATTTCTATCCCACGAGAGGACAGAGGTTCCGAAGACGTGGTGGCCAGAGAGGCCAACAACAAGGCGGTGGACGTGGGGAGTGTGCTATCCTCTGCGAGCTTGCGAGTAGGGGAGCCCCTAGCGCAGTTTTTCCCAGCGTGGGCTTCCCTTACCAGCGATGCCTGGGTGCTGCAGACGGTTCAGGGCTTCCAGTTGCAGTTCCATGGCGGTCCATGTCAGCTTCAGCGCCCTCGACCCATTGCCTTCTCGCAGCGCGATGCAGCGTTGGTGAGCGAAGAGGTCGCTGCCCTCCTCCACAAAGAGGCGATTTGTTGCGCGTGCGAACACCCGGGCGGTTTCCTAAGCAACCTCTTCTTGGTCGACTTGGTCGACGGCGGTCGTCGCCCGATGATCAATTTAAAGGATTTCAACGAATGGCTAGTGTACCGCCATTTCAAGATGAAGGGAATTCACCTTGTGCGGGATGTGATTTTCCCTCCTCATCGTCGTTTTCTTCAGTTCAAGTGGGACGGTCAAGTCTACGAGTTCACCACGCTGCCTTTTGGGCTATCCTCAGCGCCATGGTGCTTCACAAAGGTGTTGCGTCCGGCAGTGGAGGCCTTACGGGCTCGGGGTGTCAGAATGATAGTGTATTTGGACGACATGCTTTTCATGGAACAGTGTCCGAGATGTTTGGCGTCTCAGTTACAGTCCGTGGTCGACCTGCTTCAAGGTTTGGGTTTCGTTATCAACGATAAGAAGTATCTTCTGGTTCCCGTCCAGTGTGCGACCTTTCTCGGTTTCAACATAGACTCGGTGCCTTCAACCTCGAGTCTTCCCGCCAGGAACCGCTGTGTACAAGTGTGGAGCACCTGACTTTTTGTTTGAATCCAGCGCCACGTCCTGCTTGTGCCTCAAAGCCTCCCCTCTACGAAGACTCGCTGGTGAGAGCGAGCCCTGCAATCGGCAGGGCTGGTGACACGCTTCCAGCTCGAGTCTCACGGGTCGAGGCTCGGCACCCAACAATCACCTGCAGCAAGCCGGGGGACTGCGAGGACCAGCATTCCCCAGTATCACCAGCTGGTTCCTCTTCCCCCGGTGCTACCGCCCACTGACACGCCCACCGCCTACTCGGTGGATAAATATTCGTGACCCCCGCTTCGCGGGCGCCACTCACTGCTGTGTACAAGTGTGGAGCACCTGACTGTTTGTTTGAATCCAGCGCCACGTCCTGCTTGTGCCTCAAAGCCTCCCCTCTACGAAGACTCGCTGGTGAGAGCGAGCCCTGCAATCGGCAGGGCTGGTGACACGCTTCCAGCTCGAGTCTCATGGGTCGAGGCTCGGCACCCAACAATCACCTGCAGCAAGCCGGGGGACTGCGAGGACCAGCATTCCCCAGTATCACCAGCTGGTTCCTCTTCCCCCGGTGCTACCGCCCATTGACACGCCCACCGCCTACAAAGTCTTAAAAGCATCACTCGTCCCGACTCGCGGGACGCGAGCGGGACGCCGAGCGAAGCCCGGGCAAAGGGCGGGCCGTCTGTGGCCGTCCGGGGACGACCGAGGACGGGACGGGCCACCCCATTTTCATTTCATCTAAGAGTACTGGAACACATGAGAAAAAAGAATCGGCCGTAATACTGTCTAGGTGAGACTGTATACCAATTTACGCATACCTCTAGGAGTTGATTAAAGCTGAGGATCTCGTCTATTCATATCTCTCACATTTCACCTAAGAATAATTTAAACAATACTAAACATCTCTTAAACAGATACTGAACTAAAAACATTAAATTTACATAGAATCAGTAGTAATCACTAATATCATCAACTGATCTCTAGCCCCTTTATGATGGCACTAAAATAACTACGCTCACGAACAATCTATATGAAGCGCATGGGTACTGACGCAGCCGTCAGAAAATCCACAGACAAATCGATGAAACCTGGACAAATATCCTGTACTCCGGCTATAACTAAATATTTTTCTACCCATTCTACGAAAAAACATTCATTTCTTTTTACACCATAAGAAGAAAATAAGTTAAATCTTTCAATTAACAAGACTGAACATCAGTTGCTACTTTCCTCTGAACAAAGCATTCATAATAAAGGATCAACTAACATAGAGAGCAACTTGGCAAAGATCTCCTTCTCTGAAGAGCACCATAAATCGATCTTAGAGACGTCACAAATAACACCTATAAAACATCGGGATAGTGAACTATGTCTGGAGGTCTCTGCAAGTAACATTACGAAGACAGAAGAAGAAAAATTTGAAATTCCGTTAAGTCAAAAACAGCCACTTACCAGTTCCCCAGAAAAATCACCCAATCTCTATTCTAATCAAACTAACCTCACTGACCCCTATTTTCCAAATTTAACTTCCGCAATCACTGTTTCCCCCCTGTCAAAAGCACTTTTTTCCTTGCAGGACATTCTGGAATCAGTTCTTACCCACCTTGGTCAAATCCTAGCTAACTCTGACGATACCCTCGATGTGCAAATAGGTATACTTAAATTCTTGGTGGAAGAAAAAAAGAAAAAAGACCTTACTAATGTTACATCAAAAAAACATGAAACAGTCAAAATGTCACAATCCGAAGATGGCCCAAAAAAAGGAACTAGGTCTCCAAAAAAACAAGAAGCAAGTTCACAAACGTCTGACGTGATAATAATTGAGACTAAAACTAAGGAATTAAGAAAAAAGAAAAAATCTCCCATTACCTACTCTCTCAAGAAACTGTTCAGAGAAGATCTAGAAAATATCACCGAAAATAACATTAAGCACTATCCCATTTTTTCAAATAAAGTAATCGACACTGATCCAGGTCCGATAGCTCGAGACAATAAAGTAGACTCAATAAGAGCTATCGCTGGACAGGAACCAAATCAAACGGGAAAGACCAAAAATAATAAAGACCAGGAAGAAGCAAGGGAAAAGAAAAAGAGAAGAAAGCCTCTGAGAAGAATTCAGAAGAAAAAAGGGAACAAGCTTAAATTTCAAAAACATACTTTGTGAACTCTCCAGCAATTCAAATAACACCGCTGGTGAAATCTTTGAACCCAAAAGCAGAAGAATACTGTCTGACCACAGTAAAAAGAACAACAGGGCAAAAGACCATGGTTACAAAAGAACTACAAGACAATAAATTACAGCAGTGGGATGGAACTCCATCAAAACACATAATAATTGAAGAACTCTTTCCCACAGACAATATGCCGTTCAACCGTGGTAGAATAATTAATCTCTTACAAGAAATACCATCCTTGAACTCTCTTACAAGTAAAGAAATTGACCTAGTACTCTTTCCGAAAAAAGAAAATGACAAATTAGTACAAGTGTCATTCTTTTCCCCAGTTCCTCCTGGAATAATTATAAGAGAGAAGGAAATTCTACACAAGAATGGCTATGATGTAATCTCAATATCAGAACTCAAAACAAATTTACAAAATAACGTTGCAATTAGACAATCTCACAGAAGAAATGATAATTTCAGTTCAAAATGGGGAGACTCTGTATCAAACACTATGAGAAAAGACACACTAAAAATACAAGTAACGCATGGTGAAAGGTCAGTATGGTCCCGGGACACAGGACTAAGTAATACAGAGAATTCTGTAAAATCTTGGTCATGGCTATCAGAAGCTCTAAACAGCAAAAAAATGGATAAACCTCAACAACATCTGGTTTAGCAAAGGCTTGACGCTATTGACATGGAATCTGGCCGGGAAAACTGCCATAAAAATGAAAGATGCAACTAAAGATCTTCCAGATATTCTTGCTCTACAGGAAACATGGTCAACCGCTCCCTTTACGCAAAAAGGATATTATGTCTACGAAACTCCTGCAAAAAAATCCAAAAGGGGTCATGCGAAGGGAGGTCTGACAATCTTGTTGAAAGAAGAATATTCTTGGTCACAAGAAATACTTGACACATACTCAGATAACCTGCAATGTATTAAGGTGTCATTCAAAACACAATCATCAGCTACTCATAAAAAAATACTACTTTTTAACATCTATGCTCCGCCCAGTAATAAATATGACTCATTATTTGACCACTTATTGGAGATCATTACTCACATCCTTGATGATCAACTTCACATGCCATATATCATAATGGGTGACTTAAACGCTAAAATCTCAAACAGTGAAATTAAGAAATGGGCTCTATTATTTAAAGAGGAATCTTTGGAAATATCACTCCCGCAACTTCCAAAAGGAGCTAAATCAGATAAGAGAGGAAGAACAATAGTTACTTACCTGTAATCTGTGGTTCTCCAGTATTGGTGTCTTTCATAGATTCACATGCCTGAATCATTCCCCGTCGTCGGAGTGGGAGCCCACGGTACATAAAAAAAGTAGTGAAATATACCCTTAGTACATAAGAGATAACAATATACCCAACCAGGAAGTAAAGTAGCCCTAGCTACAGTAAAAGAAACTTCCACATTAGAACCTGTCCATGTCATTATGTATGGACCAAACTGCAGCCAATCAGGCCACAGCTCCCACCAGCAAGCTCTCCCCAGAGACCCAGGCTCTCAGATTTTTGTAGCACCGGAGTGTACCGGAATAAGTATAGAAGAAAAAAGCCAAGTGAGCCTCTGAGGGGAGGTGGGTGGGTGCATGTGAATCTATGAAAGACACCAATACTGGAGAACCACAGATTACAGGTAAGTAACTATTGTTCTTCTCCAGTATTAGGGGTGTCTTTCATAGATTCACATGCCTGAATCAGAGTAGTGAGCAGTAATAGTCATAGCATTATATACAGTTCTTGGACGCCAAGGCACATAGCAGTAATGCAGAAACCACAAAGGAATAATAAAATAGGCGTAAAAGAGCAAGAGGAGGTGGGAGAGAAATAGCAGAGGCTCACCTTATTGGAAAAGATTACGCAGGACTGCTCTCCCCACCGAGGCATCGGTGTCGCTCGAAGCTTCCAGACAGTAATGCCTCGTGAATGTGTGCCTGCTGGACCAGGTAGCAGCTCTGCAGATATGCAGGAGAGGCACACCAGCAAACAAAGCAGTTGAGGAAGCAACTGCTCTCGTAGAATGTGCTCTGGGCAAGGTTGGCAAGGGTTTACCCGCCTGTAGATGGCAGAGTCCAATCGCTGAAGAGACCCATCTAGCGATAGTTTGTTTAGTGACTGCACTGCCTTGACGTGGTTTGCCATGCGCAACAAATAACTGATCAGTTTTCCTGATGGCAGCTGTCCTGGAGAGATAGAACTTGAGACACCGCTTGATGTCCAGCGTGTGTAGAGTTCGTTCCGCTGGAGATTGCGGACTTGGAAAAAACGTTTTAAGGATGACTGGCTCATTCAGGTGGAAATCCGATGGCACCTTGGGTATGTACCTCGGGTTGGTGCGCAGTATCACTGAATCATTTGTGAATTGCAAGAAAGGTGGTTTAGAGGAAAATGCCTGTATGTCACTGACCCTTCTGGCAGATGTCAAGGCCAGTAGCAAAGCCACCTTCCAGGTGACGAATTTTAGATCAGCTTTATGAATTGGCTCAAAAGGATGGCGCATGAGTTGAGCTAATACAATATTCAAGTGCCAGGATGGAGGCGGTCTACGGACTGGTGGAAACATGCGGAATAAACCCTTAAAGAATTGCTGGACAATCCTTGCAGAGTACAGCGAAGTTTGACCGTCCTGTCGGTATCTCGATATTGCCGCTAAGAACACCTTGAGTGTAGAGTGTGCCAAGCCCGATTTAGCAAGATGTAAAAAGAAGGGCAAAATCTTGTCTGGTTCAGCATGGATAGGATGTAAACCCACAGTCCTGCACCAAGCACAAAACCGCTTCCACTTGAGCCTGTAAGTTTTATTCGTGGAAGGCGCCCTAGCATTGTCCAGGACCTCCTGACAGTCTTGAGGAATGTTCAAATGCGCGAACTCATGGTGTTGAGGAGCCAAGCTGACAATTTTAGAGAATGAGGGTCTGGATGATATATTTTTCCGCCTTGTAGAGTCAGAAGATCCGGAATTTGAGGCAGCTGAACTGGATCGCACTCTGAGAGGAGAAGAAGCTGCGTGAACCAGTATTGTCTGGGCCACCGTGGGGCAATTAGAATCAGACGACACGGTTGTCTCCTCATTTTGTTGATGACCTTGGGGATCAGAGGGATCGGAGGGAAGGCGTAGGCAAAGATTTGTTTCCAGTTCAGAGAGAGAGCGTCCCCACACGACTCCTTGTGAGGAGTCCAGCTCGCGAAATGGGTGCATTTCTTGTTGTGGTAGGTCGCGAATAGGTCTATCTCGGGGCGACCCCATCTCAGGAAAATGTGGTCCAGAGCTGGCTGATGCAGTTCCCACTCGTGAGTGCTGCTTTTGGATCTGCTTAGGGAGTCTGCCAGGACATTGGCTACTCCCGGGACATGAACTGCCGTCAGGTTGATATTGTGTTCCAGGGCCCAATTCCAGATTTCCTGAGCTTGCTGAGACAAACGGGCCGATCTTGTGCCCCCCTGCTTGTTCAGGTAGTGCATGCTCGTCGTGTTGTCTGTTCGGATCAACACGGACGAGTTTGACAGAGTCACTTGAAATGATTTCAGGGCGAGGAAAATGGCCCTCAACTCCAACAAATTGATGTGCCATGTCCTTTGTTGTGCGTTCCATTTGCCACTGATTGTCATCCCTTGAAGGTGAGCGCCCCAACCTTCCAGCGAGGCATCCGTGGTGACGACGAAACTGGGGACTTCTTCTAGAAAGGCGCGGCCGACTTGCAGGTTGCGTGCCAGAGCCCACCACCGAATTGCGTGTTTCATTCGAGGTGTTAAGACGATGACATCTTCGAAGGAACCGGATACTTGCACCCACTGGTGGCCGAGTTCCTCTTGCAGTGGTCTCATTCTCAGACGACAGTTCGGAGACAGGAGAATGCATGATGACAACATCCCCAGGAAAGATTTTAATCGTCGAACTGAAACGCACTCTCTTCTGAGGAGTGCTCTCGCCAGGTCCTGGATCTTGGCTTGCCTTTCGTTTGAAATGAAAACCTGAGCTTTCCTGGAATCCAGAGTCGCTCCCAGGAAAGACGTCTTCTGAGACGGTGTCAGGTATGATTTCTCGAAATTTATTGAAAAACCCAAGTCTTGAAATAGAGACAGGCATGTTTGGACGTGACTGCTTGCGGTGGCATAGGAATTGGCCTTGATAAGGCAGTCGTCCAAATAAGGATAAATCTGGATACCTTGCAACCGTAAGTGGGCCGCCACCGGTGCCAACATCTTGGTGAATACTCTCGGGGCTGAACGTAGCCCGAAGGGAAGGACCTTGAACTGAAAGTCCCTGCCGGCCACTCTGAATCTTAGGAACTTCCTGTGCCTGGGGAAGATGGGTACGTGGAAGTAAGCATCCTGTAGGTCCAGGGTTGCCATATGTTCGCCTTCCGTCAGAAACTGGAGGATCTCCTGCAGTGACAACATTCTGAATGTCAATTGCTTGATAAATTTGTTGAGGGCACGCAAGTCGAGGATGGGGCGCCACTCCCCCGACTTTTTGCGTATCAAGAAGAAACGAGAGTAAAACCCTTGACCCCTCTGATGTTGAGGTACCTTCTCGATTGCCCCTTTCCGAATCATTGCATTGATTTGGAGGAACAGCTCCTTGAGATGTGCTGGGGGTGGTCCTTTTGGGGGCGAATTTGGAGGGGCTTTTACAAATTCCAATACGTGACCCTTTGAGATTACATCCAAGACCCATCTGTCTGTTGTAATTTCGGACCATTGAGAGTAATGCAGGGATATTCTTCCTCCAATTCGTGGCTGGCATAGGCAGAGTGGCGGCAGGATGTTTTCCTCACTTTTTGTTGGCGTTGTCTCTACCTCGATAAGTGGATTTTCCTCTGGATTGTGTAAAGGTGCTCCGCCTTTGGCCATAAGGCTGTTGTTTGTAAGGTTGGTACCTTTGGTTGTTTTGATTGGTCTGATATGGGCGTTGTAATAGCCCCCTCTGTTGGAGAAGTTACCCCTTCCTTTTGCCCCACGAAAGGAAGACTTACGGAACTGCAGAGTACCCAACGAACGTGCCGTTTCTGTATCCTTCTTAATGGACTGTAAGGCTTCGTCCACATGCGAGCCAAACAGGAATTCGCCGTCATAAGCCATATTTAAAACTTTGGCCTGTACCTCCTGGCGAAAAGACGTAGATTTTAACCATCCTTCTCGTCTGAGCACTGCAGCTCCTGCCAACTGTCTAAAACCTGTGGCCGCTACGTCCACTGCAGCGTCGATAATTTCCGACGACGCACATTCGCCGTCTTGTAGGATTTTGATGGCCTCAGAGCGGTCTGGCTCAGGTAATTTTTGGATGTATGGGGATATGTCAGACCACATTTGTCTGTCATACCTACCAAGAATTGCTAAAGAATTAGCAGCTCTAACCGTGGTGGCCGCGATAGTGGAGACCTTTTTACCAATGGAATCGAGGCGTCTGCCATCTCTGTCCGTTGGAATGGAGACCTGAGTTGAGGGGTTCCTAGCTCTTTTTTGCGCTGCCTGCGCAATGACTGAGTCCGTTTTAGCTTGGCCGATGAGACAGGCAGGTGAAGAGGCTGGCGCCCTATATTTTTTGTCGACTCTCGGCAATACTGCGGGAGCAGAATTTGGCGTGGCCATTATCTTAAGCCCTTCCTTCCAGATAAAGTCTATAATGGGAATAGACCAACTCTGCTTCTGAGACAAAGTCTTGAAATCATAAAGAAAGCAGTCATCTTGTTTCGCTTCCATGGAAACCAGAAATCTTTTAGTGGCTTTGTCCATAAGTCTATGGAAGTTCGCTATATCCACCGGCGGTGAGTCAGCCTTCGGTTGTTCCTCTGGGGATGGCGATTCAGCCTGGTAGTCCTCATACTCCGACGAGTCCGATCTAATCAACTCCCCCTCCTCATGGGTGTCCTCATCAGAATCGCCAACCTCCTGTTGATGGGGAGATACTGGCGTGGCAGGTCGGGTAGCCTGTGCCTCTTCCGGCCTATTAGGCCTTGGACCTCTACTCACGCGAGGCTGAGGGGAGGTAATATGCGAATCGCCCGATTCCGAAGGCGGGAATCGGCGATAATAATCGCTCAGCATATACTGCAGATTCTCGTAAAGTTCCATCGGCATCTGCATTCCTGTCGCAGAAGTGGGTACCGATGTAGGTACCTGGATTTGCTGTTCGTCTTCCTCCTGATCCTTTACATGTATTAATAAGTCAGAGGGACTTTCCGCCGCTTGAAACAGTTCATCTCCAGATTCTACTTCAGAATCTAACAGCCTATCTGGCATCTGGAGCGGCGATAATGGCGTTGTTTGAGAGGACCTCTTTTGCAGCAAAGCCGTAGTAGTGGCTGGAGAAGGAAGAGGTATGGCAGTGGTCTTTGCCGACCATACCTGTAGGTCAGTACAAGACGACAATTTTGGCGTAGATGGATTGCCTGGCAAAATCAAGCTCTGTGTCGTCGCTTTTGATGAAGAAGCTGATGGTTCTCTCGTTGTTAGAGATGGCGTCACCTTCGTCGACGTGTTGGATTTCGTCGTCGACGAGGGAACCGTCGACGGAGCAGTCTTCATCGTCGACGAGGTCGTCGACGGGGCCGTCGACGGGACAATCCTCACCTTCGTCGACGACGTCTTCGTCGACGTGTCCGTCGACGGGGTCTTCTTCGTCGCCGATGGGTCCGTCGACGACATCTTCATCGACGATGGTGTCGACGACAGTGAGGTCTTCTTTGTCGACGGAGCAATCGTCGACGACGACGAGGATTTCTTCGTCGACTGCTTCAGTGCCGTCGATGTCTGATCGTCGACGAGAGGTGTGAAAACCTTCGTCGACGAGATGGGTCGAACCTGCACATGAACAAAAGTTGGAGAGGAAGCTGAGGACATCACCATGGTCGATTTAGGTGAGGAGAAAGTCAATGTAGAAGTCATGGCAGAGGCAGCCTGACTGGAATTTGGCAACGTTGTTGGTGCCTTAGTCATAGGTCTCACGGGGGACACCAAAGACTCCGTTCTTTTAGAGCTCGGGACCTTCACAGATTTCTCAGAGGATTTCTGTGCCTTTGAAGTAGAAGGCTCCTGTGAGGCGAGCTGGTGTTTAGACACCTTAGCTTTCGGAGTAGGCACAGTACTCTCAGCTCTCCGTTTTTTCGACCCCTTGGTAGATTCTGAGGCAAAACTTCCTACCTCAGAAAGTGGCTCATCTTTATTTTTCATTTTCTGCAGCCACAGCAACAGGCGACCCTCTCTGTCCCTGAGGGTTTTAGGAGAGAATTTTCGACAGATGCTGCAGTCCTTAACCTGATGGTCAGGGTATAAACAGTAGATGCAGCGAGTGTGTGGATCTTCCTTAAACAGTCTCGCCTTTCCACACGAGTCGCAGGCCCTAAAAAGGGATTTTGAAGAAGACATTTCCTTGAAGAAGAAACTTTATCCAAGAGAAGAATTGAGCAGAGCTCAGAAGGACTCCCTATCACACGACGTGCGGTAAAAAATCTGAGAGCCTGGGTCTCTGGGGAGAGCTTGCTGGTGGGAGCTGTGGCCTGATTGGCTGCAGTTTGGTCCATACATAATGACATGGACAGGTTCTAATGTGGAAGTTTCTTTTACTGTAGCTAGGGCTACTTTACTTCCTGGTTGGGTATATTGTTATCTCTTATGTACTAAGGGTATATTTCACTACTTTTTTTATGTACCGTGGGCTCCCACTCCGACGACGGGGAATGATTCAGGCATGTGAATCTATGAAAGACACCCCTAATACTGGAGAAGCTCATTACTATCATTCCTTCCTAGTATAAACGGGACAATACTAAACGGTAATACCAATGGAGATAAACCGGCATCATATACTAGGCAGGGAAATGGAACTCCCTCTATTCTTGATTATTTCATATGTGGGACTGAAGAAAAGGAACAAATCACTCAACTCTCAATTAAATTTAATGAGGAAAGTGATCATGCACTCTTACATTTAACAACCCTCTGGTCGGCACATACTACTTTTCAGAACCAGCCAATATTCTATAAACCTAAAATGGAAGTAAATATAGTCCAGCGTTGGATTTATTGGGGTGCAGAAAATTTGGACTATTTGAATATTCTAATTTCTCAAACTCAATTGTTGACTACTATTTACTCAGACGACCCCATAATGAACTTCGAATATATAATTTACAAACTTAAGCATGCTTTACAAAGTAAATTAAAACAGGATAGACCGATAAAAAGTAAATGCGCCAGTAGGAATAAAAACCAGAATCAACCAATTGTAAAAAAACTTAATAGGTTGATTCGAGCCCAGTATTTGAGTTTCTTGTCAGTAAATAAAGCGGAAATTAACAGATTAAAGAACCAAATACGAAGAGAAAAAACTAAACAGGAAAAATTGAAGCAGGACTCTAACTGGATTGACATCCAACTAGCAGTCAAGCAATGTAACCAACGCAAATATTGGTCTTTGATTGCGAAAATGACTGGGACCAAAAAGAAGTTAGAAGCAACTCCCGTTTCAGAGGAAGACTGGGGCATCTACCTAAGTGACTTATACAAACCCAATCTGAATACTACGGTGAGAGAGGCTGTTGAACGAGATATGGAAATCAAAGATACTAAACTCACCAAGACTTCGGCACTGTCTATTGCCACGAATATCAGAAAGGCAAGAAGTACGGGTGCATCCGGCCCTGATCAGATTCCTATTAGGGTCTACCAAGCTGACCATAAAGCGTGGGGCCTGATGCTCTCGCCACTATTCAATTATATATTTGATTCTGGGAAAATACCAAACTCCTGGAAAGGAAGCATAATAATCCCGATATATAAAAAAGGAAAAAAAGTATAGCAGGAAACTACAGACAAATAGCTCTTATGGATGCTGCCGGGAAGATTTTTGCTGCAGAAATATTGGACAGGTTGAAATCTTGGGCATTTACGCTGGGACTAATTCCCATGTTTCAGGCTGGATTCCGACCGAATCATTCAGTCACAGACAATATAGCAACCTTTCAAACAATCCTAGATAAATATGTAACAGGAAAATCACAATCAATATATGCAGCGTTCATTGATTACTCTACCGCCTTTGACCGAGTGGATAGACCGACCCTGTGGACAAAACTAAGAAAGATGGGTATCCCGGAACCACTACTACAACTAATAGTGAACCTACATAGTAACACCTGGTACCGAGTGCAAATGGGGAGAGATAAGGGCTTGTCAAAGATAATACGGACATCTAACGGCTTAAAACAAGGGTGTCTCTTGGCTTCGATTTTATTCTCTCTGTACTTAAGTGACTTACCATCCCATTTACAACAAGGGTTATGTACACCTCCGAAGATCGCCACTCAGCGCATTCATGCCCTGCTGTATGCGGACGATATAGTTATGTTCGACCTAACGCCTTTTGGTCTTCAAAGTCTTCTAGATATTTTATACAACTACTCTAAGGAAAATGTTTTAATCCCGAATATAAACAAAACTAAAGTGGTTGCATTTTCAAAAAAGAAAAAAGGTGTGAGGTACCAATGGAAGCTGGGAGGAGAGAGGCTAGAGCAGACAAAGGAATATACCTATCTTGGTAGAATTTTCTCACATAATATGAGTAACATCAAACAAATTAACCATTTAAAAAGGAAAAGTGATTTACATGCTGGGGCCATGTCACGCCTGTACACGGCCACTGGAAATAGGCATTTTTCTGCATTAATAAAAGTCTACAGAGCTAAGATTCCCCCGGTTCTGTCATATGCCTCGGAATATATTCCCTTAAAACAATGGACCTATATGGACTTAAACGAAGGCAAAATACTAAAAAAACTACTGAAAGTTTCTACTTCTACACCAGTACAGGCGCTAAGACTGGAATGTACTATCACCAGCGCATATGCCACAGCCGTAGCAAGTATCATCAGGTGGGCCTATAACCTTCTCCATTCAAAAGAAGGTACTCTACGATATCTGTTAAAAATCGAGACATTCAATAAAGATTCCACCCATCTTATCTTTTCCAAAAATATGAGAGAGGCTTTTCAGTTAGCAAAAGTCAGCTTAGAAATGTTGATCATGGACACCTGCACAACTCAAACTCTTCCTAAAAAACTTTACCCCCAAATTGAGTTATGAGCTTGATCATTTACATTGTACTAAACTATCTGTGTACAAGACTTATGCTGACTCCCAGGAATATAAGCAAAAACAGCCGTATTTGGAATATACTCTTACACACGGCGCAAGGCGTGCAATCATGATGTTGCGTTTGGGTATACTTCCCGTATTAACCTTTACCTCTTCCTGGAGACAAGACAGTCCCTCGCTATGTACCCTTTGTCAGGGGGGCAAACAGAATCTTGAGCACCTGCTTATTATATGCCCAAACAACAAAGTTGTAAATGCAAGGTTAACATGTCTTGAGCCCATCTATCGGTCCTGTAGGATTGTCAATGCAAAAGATTTTATATCTTTATGTATAAAGCCACCTAACGAATATGTTTGCTATAGAATTTTTAAGTTTTTGAAAATTTCATTGAAAATGTATTAATTTGTATGAAAAACTAAATGTATATTTTAATCAATTTTGTGGTCCTCAAAAGAGTACCGAAACAAAATAAAATTTTTGACAGTTGACAGGGAAGATGTCGAAGATCAGGCACAAATTGCGCCAGACCCTGGCGAAACTGTTGATATCATTACGGCACCTGGCACGATTGGTGGGCCTGTTGTCGTCTTCGATTCAGGCCATCTTTCCCGGCCCCCTTCACTATTGGGCCATGCAACGTTTGAAGACGTATCATCTCAGGAAAGGGCTGACCTACTCTCAACTGATTCCGTTGTCGGACGACGTGAGGGACGAAATGCGATGGTGGCTAACGCACATGGAGGCCTGGAATAGCCTTGCGATTTTTGGCTCCGCGCCGGACATCGTGATAGAGTCGGATGCCAGTCGGTCAGGCTGGAGAGCCAGATGCGGAGATTTCTCCACAGGAGGCGCCTGGTCCGCTTTCGAGCAATCTTTGCATATCAACTGTTTGGAGTTACTGGCGGGCTCCTTTGCGGTTCAGTGTTGGACCAAGGACCAAGGACAGGGTGCAGTCCTGCGTCCTTCCTAGGATGGACAACGTGTCGGCGGTCCGATATATCAACCATCTGGGTGGCACTAGATCCAAGATGCTTGCGGACCATCCGAGAGACTTTTGGCACTTCTGCCTGGACCATCAAGTGTCAGTCACAGCAGCTTGCCTACCGGTCGATCAATACCTTCAGATCTGCAATTTCAGCGGGGCACGACTTGGTGCAGGGTTCTCCGATTGGAGACCACCCCTCGATTTGCAGACGCTTGAGAGGAATTCGCCTCTCATTGCCACCCGAGCCTGTCCTGTGGGACGTGAACAGGGAGTTGAATTTGTTCCTTTCTTGGCAACCGAACAGGTTCCTGTCTCGTAAGGAATTGACTGCTAAGTTAGCGATGTTGTTATGCCTGATATCTTGCAGACGGGTCTCTGATGTGCGAGCTCTCGATATCACGGCCAGGGTTTTTTCTCCGGAAGGAGTTTCTTTCACTTTAAGTAGATGAACTAAGACCCTTACAAGGGTTATTTCATACTCTGCATTTCCGGATTCCCCTAAACTGTGTGTGGTGCAGTGCCTCCGTGCTTACGAAGATATGACTGATGACACTCGCCCTCCGGGTGAGAGACAACTTCTCATTGCCCTACGGAAACTGTACAAGGCTGTTACTTCCCCGACAATCGCCAGATGGGTGCGTTGGGTGATGCAGGAGGCGGGAATTGATACCAAACAGTTTGGCGCTCATTCAGCGAGGGGAGCTATGGCCTCAAAAGCTTTTGGCCTCGGGGCTCGACTGGATGATCTGATGAGAGCGGCCGATTGGTCCTCAGATTCAACGTTCAAGAGGTTCTATTTCAAGCCGGTGATAGAAGTGGCTCGGCTGGTTGTCAATAAGCTTTGAACTGGCATAATCCGAAGCCTCCGGTCCTGCCATAGAATGAGAATTAGCCTAGCCTTCGTGCTGGTAAGTTCCCATTCTATTAAGGACTCGGAGGCGAGGATTATCCCCCCCAGGGACTTCCAAGAAGTGGACCCTCCCCATATGCAACGTAAGTAACTCATTCATGATGCTTCGGTTGCTATTTCTGCTGTTGCTCTGTATGGTGTTGTAATTCCACGTAACTTACGACATACTGTTGAGACGGTTAAGATCTGATTGTGTGATTTTTTGCAGGGAATGAAGGTTCCAAGCAGGATGCATGAGATTGCCGGTACATGGGCTTCGTGCGAAGAAAGAGGAAGCGGCAGCAGGGCTTGATGGGAGCTGCCAGAACATACACAGTTAAAGGACTTGTGATTTACTTTTTCTGTTTTCCAAGTGTTCATGGGAAAAGTAGTTTTATATGTGTTTTTTCTTGCTGCTGTGAACAATAAAGCGTAGAAAGAAGGCATAATCCTCGCCTCCGAGTCCTTAATAGAATTGCAACTTAGTAGCACGAAGGCTAGGCAAATTCTTATTACTAACACCACATTCCTACAAATGTGACAATTCAGACTATTCTAGGCACCGAAAGTTAAAACAATGGTTTTGGCGGCAGGTACTATTCATTTTTAATGTTAATTGAATGAATCAACAACTGCTGCAGTTCTCATCTCAAAATTAGATAGACAGCGCCACCATGTGGCAGACTATCTTAAGTGCCAGTGCAGACAAGAGTCAAGCACTGGAAACCACCTGCTCAAATTAAGCACTGGTACAAACCAGTCAAAAAGTAGCACCTTTTGTGGAAAATTTCGTCAATTTTGTCAAACGGGACAACGTTATTAGAAACACAATAAATGCTGTTCCTATGGAACAGCTGACCGAACTATAGCTACCCAGTGGTGACTGCTACCGAGTAATAAATATAACTAATATATATGAAAAAAGTGGAGTCCCACAGCATCTCATCCTTGCACCGCAGGTCCATGGGCAGAACCACATACGGCTCTACAACAGTCATGCGGTTCTCCATGTACCAATTGCAGTAGTGCCCACATAGCCCAGGTTCTTCCACACTATAATGGGTGCCTTCACTAGTCCCGTCAAGGGGTAAAGCCTTTCCATCTGGTGCCTCAGCTGCCGGTCCCTTCCCCTCTGTGGCAGCCATTTCATACAACATACTCTACCACTTTCGATAATAGTCCTCCAGGCGCCTGTACACACAAACTTCTCGCATGCATCTCACCTCTGCCCATGGCCATTCCTCTAGGTCCTCAGACCATGCCAGAATCGTGGGTCGAGTAGGAGACAGCCACCGGATGGTTTCCCTTCGCACAGCCAACAAGAGACGGGAAAAGCCATAGCGCAGCCTGCCCTCCTTGGGGCACAGAATGAGACTCAGTGAATTGTGTTTGTCCATGCTTTCGGTGGGGGGGAGGGGGGGGGGGGGTAGAGATGTGTGAGTTAAGGGGAGAACATCAAACATGTGTGATTACCACTCAAATTACTTTCACATTTCACTAATTCAACACTAATCCTTTATGGGTTTCGGAGTAGCGTGCTTCTTGCCAAAAAAAACCTTCAACACCCAATGAGGGGTAACAAGCGCTATACAAATGCAAACCGTTTTCCCACTTCTATCCCTCTGCTACCCTTCTCAATCCAAATAATTGACTAATATCCACCACTCAAATTACTTTCATATTTCACTATACTAATTCACCAATAATCCTTTATGGGTTCTGAAATAGTGTGCTACTCACTTAAAAAGTCCTACAACACCCCATCAGGGGTAACAAGGGCTATATAAATGCAAACCTTTTTCCCTCTTCTGTCCCACCGTTATCATTCTGAATCCAAATAACTGACTAACCTATCCACCACTCAAATTACTTACATATTTCACTATACCAATTCAACACTAATCCTTTATGGGTTCCGGAGTAGCGTGCTACTCACCGAAAAAACGCTTTGACGCCTCGTCAGGGGTAGTAAGCGTTATATAAATGCAATTACAATACAATAACCAATTTTAGCTCATACATGAAATTTTGTTCATGCTGAACACCTAAAATGATCATATTAAACTTGGCAAGAAAGGAGAACTTCAATCAGAAAGCGTGATATTTCTGGTTTGGTGCAAACCGGTTAAGTAGTTTTTGAGATGTCAGTGTTTAGAAAGGTAATAAGTGAGCAGGCCTTAAGGAGTTGTATATCTCTAGGACTTGTGATTCCAGTCAATAACATTTTTACTTTTTTAATGGAATGCGGTCAGCTGGATAAAGGCTCGGACTTATTTTTCAACCATCTTGAAACTCTTGAGTCAGCTGTAAGTCGAGCTTATCAGGCTATAGAAAAAACATTGTGCACAGTCATGATGGGCCATCCTCAGAAGTGCCTGACCCATGGGAGTGTTAAGGGGTACCCAGAGGCATGGAAAACTCAAGTCCCATACCAGAAAGAAACACCAAAATCGAGGTTTGACGCTGGAGCCACAAAGGATTGAAGAGTCACGCAAGCTGCCATTTTAGGTGCCAGAATCAGCAATCACTGCCTCCTGCTTCTTCCTAGTAAAGGTCACTAACCTGGCCCAGATATGCTGGAGGTGGGGAAGCATGTAGGTGAGAGGGCGTGCGGTAGGAGCAGTCACTCTCCATAGTAAATAGAAGACATTTTGCTTTAATTTATTTTTAACCATAATTCGATATTTACATTCCATTTTAGGTAATAAAACCTGGCGGGGTTCACATAAGCCACGCCACAGATTCTCTACTTTTTAGAAACTAGAAAAGCGATCAGTAGGTTTCCCTGGGTGCTGGCCAAACTCGTGCCCAAATACTTGGGCCACAGCACGGCAATTATGGGCGGAAGTGTGTTTGGTCAATTCTGTTCTTGTCTGATGCGGTTGCTTTTTTATAAGCTCACATCTAGAGTGGATTACGAACTACAGACGAGCACCCCGAAAATCATCTCATGATCGCCGCCTTCTATGATCATCCATCCTCCTCCTCCTACTATCCAAATCTTTGCCATATCGTTTTGGAGGGGGGCCTCACTTCAAAAGATTTTGCTTAGGGGGGCTCAGAGCAAAAAAGTTTGAAGACCTCTGCTTTAATCATTTATGCATCAAAAACATTCAGTGATGAGTAATACCTGCTCAAACCCTTGAAACCCCACGACTCCAGTACCCCTACACCCAGGAGAGCCACATGAACGAAGAGGAGAGTCCAGCCCTCACAGGGATAAGTTCCTGAATGAGGAAGACTGGAAGGGATTACCATGTATTGGAGAAAACTGGAGAAAAAAAGAACACATTTTATGTTGAACAACTTTTTCCCACTGGCTACTCAGGGGAGGGAGGTACAATATTTCAAGAATTAACGACATTTCCTTGATTAGCATATCTATGTTTTAAGTTTTTCTATTTGAGAAATGCAACCAAATTGGGCTAATTTGCTAAAAAAAATCTTCAGGGTGCACTGCGATATTGCTATGGGAGTTGCACCAAAACACAGTCTGGAAGTGCTAAAAACAGTTTGCAAGGGTGCACTAAAGCCGAAGGGGTACATGTGTCTGAACAACACCATTTGTTTGAAAAACCTTCGGCACAGGGCTGGGCAAACTCATTGGAAGTGTAAGGAAACCAGAGCAGTGACTGCCCTTTAATGAGTCCTCCTAGACCCCTTCAAATCTGTACCTGTGATCACATTCTCTCTAAAGAAAAGATCACTGGGGACTGTGATGATAAAATAAGGAATTAGATCATCAGTGCAGGCGGCCCAGTTTCTATTAAGCAATACAACGGTAGGAACAATCAGATGGAGGACTGAATTGAAAAATAAGGCATTATATGAAATGAAATACATTGAACTTAAAGGATTTTAAAAATCAACACATACTACAGAAAATGTTTACTATTGTTTAAATAAATATCGTTTTTCAGGCCTGTACTATATTCTAATTCATAAAGACGAACCAATAAAAACATAAGTGGACTGGATTGGAGGCAACAGGCGAGCACGTGGGGTTTTATAAACAGTGAACACTGGTGAGGAAACAGTTGATACTGCTTACACTTCTTTGCCTGTATTAGGTCAGGGCCACGTTTCTAACCGGTACGCCACACTGAACATGATCGAATGGGCATCATTTGTTTACAAGGTATATGGGGGGGGGAGAAGGAGCTGCAACATAGGTGCCGGGCAAAACGCAGTTCTTGAAATATATTTTTATCTTCAGGGACACTAATGAGGATAAAGGTCGCACCTCCAGTAAAGTGTCACTGAAATACCTGGAGGCAGCGGCGGCCACCCAATTAGGGCAGAGGAACGTTACGCCGCTGCTACCAGCGCAGCAAATGCGAAAAATATAATGGTAATAAAATGAATAACAGTTTTATTTTTCACTTCTCCCAGCCCAGGAGTGTTTGGGGCGGGCCTGCTGTTGACTGGCAGCAGGGGAGTGGTGCTCACTCCACCAGTTTACACGGCGAAATGTATCTTTGGCTGGCTTTCTTGCCACAGCAAGCCTCACATGCGCAGTGCAAACCTTTTCACCCAACTGGCTGGAGAGCAGCCACAGACCCCCTGTGCCTGCTGGAGCCTCGAGGCAGCCCGCTCCAGCCAATCCTGGTGCTGCTCTCATGCTGTTCATGTGCAGCATGAGAGCAGCGTCGGGATTTGGAGAGGGGAGCTGGGTGAGGCTCGAAGAGGAAACGCACTGACTGTAATCAAGACGAAAAAGGTAAGTTCGCTTTTTATTTAATTTTTACTTTTCTGTCTACTGACAGGCACTGCGAGAAACTCGCGTTGCCTTCAGCCTAATTCCAGAGTTCTTAGTCCTGGCCCGTTATAAAATCTGTTAACAAGCCATAATTGAGAGCTTTGGAACGTGAGCCGAAAGCCCTGTGATTTATCACAGTGCCTGCCACTGGCTCGACGACTCTCCACTTTTGATAATCACTGACTGCCACTGCCTGGAGGCCCGCCCGAAAGCCTTCAATGAGGGCAGTCCATCTGGAAAGCATTAGTCTGTTAACCCCTTCGGCGCGGATGACGAGCTCAGCTCGTCATGAAGTACACCTCTCGTACGCTCATGACGAGCTAAGCTCGTCATGAACCGTAGGATTTTAAAATCTTCAGCGCACAGCGGGAAAATGCGCAGCACCAATAGTGTTAATGGTCAATCCACCATTGCGCATGCGAGTGATGCAAATCAACAGGTGCACCAGACTGCTAAAGGAACAGCACAGTCTTCTACACACACACATACACACAGCCAATAAGTGTGTGAGGCATGCAGTAATACAATAGTGTGTTAATCCATCGCTTCATGAGTCCATTATTCAGGCCTCAGACCACGGAGCATCACTTCAATGTTCCTGTGAGGGTGGCTGTAGTCCCAGGCTAAACCCCATCGCATGGGCTTTTCACACCCCTTGTCAAGGGCTGGGTGCAATTGTGCAAATCCTGGTAGTGCAGCCCTGGCTACAGTGGCTGGCTGAGTGAATGTGCATCCACTGCCTTCCTCTGAAAGGGGCTGGACTGCAACTGATGATGTAGTCTTTTACTGTATCCTCCCCATAAAAAGGATGGAGGGGAGTCCAGGGACTTTTCACTCACTGTGGACGGCCTGTTTGTCCTTTGGGGCTGTTTGCCCCCAATGTCTTTCATAATGGTAGCATTAATCGAGGTAGAGGGACCGGGATCTTCTCATGAACTAAGGCAACATCCGCTGCTGCAACACGTCATACATTCAGTATTACAACATACGGCTTATGACGCCTTCTGCAATACAAAGCTTTGCACAATAGGTACAGGTTCCCTGACACACTTCCTCTTTTCTGAAAATAAAATGATTACGTAAATTACATAAATACTTTATTGTGTCATACAATACATAATCAAACATTATGCATTTAACAAAAAAATACATACTTACAGTTTTTAACAGGTTTAAAACAAATCCTATTGCTAGAAGAGTTCGCTCATAATTAAGAAAAGTCCAGTATTAAAGTGCTGGTGCACAGCCGTTTAGCTATCTAGAAAGTGCTAATATTTTTGATAAGTGAATTGATGGCAAATGGTCGAAGTGTCATCCAGTTAATTACAAAAGAGCTGCAAACACAACGCTTTGTAAAAATCATCCAAGAACTAATGTTTTAGGGCTCAATGCTACAACGGTGCAAATGCTGCTTGTTGCAGAGGTCCAGGAGAATTTTAAATTACAGATCAAGTGCTCCCTGTACACAAAAATGCCAATTTCCTGGAGAAAACAACAAAAGGGAAAAAATATAAAAACAAAATCTGGAAACCAACAAAAAATGAAAAGGAATCACAGAAATTAAAGTTTTCTTTGCAATGTATAATTTATATAGTGCTCCTTAACCCAGACGAGGCTACGATCGGAGTGCATAGTTGATAGAGTTTCATGTAGTATGGCCTGTATAACCATATAAATGGGGTATTGCATGAGGTGTATGACATTAAAAGGCATGCTTCCAACGTAGTTCTTCAAACGCCACTGCTCATACCAATGAGGTTGCACAGGTGGAGCAAGAATAGATGTCATCAGACATACTTACCATTTTGTGGGTCATCTGTATCATGCAGTTATGTGGCCCCCCTTTATCTGCATTCCCTCCTCAGCCTCCCTCCTCAGCCTCTCAGCGCTGCTTCCACAATCTGTGTCCCTAGCAGCCCAAACGTGTGGCACAGTCCCTTACCCGAGAACCTGATGTCTACCTTCAACCTTCCCTTTTTAGGTTTCGCTGGGGGGCGGAGCCGTTAGGCTCCTCCTCCAGAGAAATCTATTGAGTACAGTAAGCACTATGGAACACGCCCCCCCGTCCCATTGGCTAGCTCCATAAATGGAGCCTAGCCATTGGATGAGGGGCCTGTCCATCAATGCCGGACCAGACACGGGGGCGTTCCCGAGATTCTTTGGCTTTGGCGACGTCACGCGACGCCGGGAACGCCCCCGAGTCTGGTCCGGCCGGGCCGTGCTTGCTGCTGTCCTGCCTTGTGTCCCTCCTCCCGCCGTCCCCACGTTTCCCGCCTCCCTCCCGACGTCCGTGTCCTTTCCCGCCCCCCTCGTCCTCTCCCGCCCGCCCCCCTCGTCCTCTCCCGCCCCCCCCCCGTGTCCTCACAAATAGTGGTATCCCGTCCCGCCCGGGGGTCAACCGGCAGCTGCTCGGCACCTTGGCCGAGGCACGAAGGGGCTGCGACCGCATTGGTGGCTTTTCGGAGGCTCGTCGGCAGAGGCGCGCTCTGATTGGCCGCTGCAGTGGGCCTGTCCCCGTGAGCTGCGCCGCCGTTGGTTGGAGCCTCGCCGCGTCATCAGGATCTGCCCCGCGATAGAAATTTTCTGGGATACAGTTATGAAAGAATGGGACGAGAAAGGGATTAAGAAACTGGGAGATTTAATGGATGAAGGGGGAGCAATCTTAACGTTTCAAAACGCACAGCATAGGTATAAAATAGCTGGGCATAGCTTCTTTAAATACCTACAAGTAAGGAGCTACTTCTATACAAAAACGGGGGGTGCAGGGGGGATGGCGAGATGTAAGATAATGGATTTTCTGGGGAGTAACTTATCATGCTCAATAAGACAGTTGTATGCAGAATTACAAGCCTATAAAACTGATGACAGAGAGAAATATAGTAGTAAATGGAGAGAGCAGGTAAAGGCAGGATCTGAAGAGCTACAGGCTTCCTTAGATTTTGGTAGATCGATTTTATGTTCCGCTACACTCCAAACCCAACACTATAAAACAGTTTATTCATTATATTATACACCAGCCAGAATAGCCAGTTGGGGAGGCTCCACGGGAATAACGTGCCCAAGGTGTAACTCAGCTCAAGCTAATATTACACATATGTTCGTACAATGTCCACAATTATATACTTTAAAACTGGCAATAGAAGAGTTTCTAGAGAATTCTCTGGATATAAAAATTAAATTATCTGAAAAATTAATAATCCTGGGGGTAAGCTCAGAGGATAATATAATCCACCCAGAATTCTTATTTATGGCCACAGCAGTATACAGGATAATTGTCGCAAAGGCATGGAAGGATAAAACTGCACCGTCATTCCAGACATGGGTTGCAAGATTATTATCTACGTATAACTTGGAGAAGGCAATTTATGACAGAAAAGGAAGGAAGGCAAAAGCTATGGGGTGTAGGATATGGCTTCCCATTGAACAGTGGAAGAATAGGAAAGATGGTGTGCAGCAATAATAGAGAAATGGGTTGAACATATAAAGCTAATAATAGTAATGTTGTGTAATGTGCCATATTTATGTCTGTGATCTTATGTCATTGAATATTAGTACTTTAATCTGCATATTATTTAGCAGTACAAATCTGTATTCGTTGTAAAAGAATCTGTAAATGTATAAAAACACACTGGTTGTAACAGAAAAATGGGGGGGGGGGAAAAATTTCTTGAATAAAGATATTTAAAAAAAAAAAAATCAGGATCTGCCCCGGGAGCCGCGCTGTGAGTGGCTGACTCCGGGGGAACCCTCGACGTCAGCGGAGGCCAGTGGGAGCTGCGACGGGGGCCGTGCCTGCGAGGGTGAGTCTTCGGCCCAGAAGCTGGGGGAGATCGCCTTCCACCCCGCACCCGGTATTGACACCGGCTGAAGAGAGGAAGCGCTGGGGGGCTGTGCGCTCGCTCGCCTTCCGTTTCCCAACTCTCTTCTCTTGCTTCCCCAGTTCTCTTGCCCTCTCTCATTCCGTACTCCCACCTCTCTTCTCTTCCTTCCCTTTTCCCGGCTCTCCTTCCGTTTCCTTACTCTCTTCTCTTCCTTTCCTTTCCCTTTCCCGGGCTCTCTTCCCCTCTCTCCTTCCGCATTCCCACCTCTCTTCCCTTCCCTCCCCTGTCCCCGGCTCTCCCCCAGCTCCCTCTAGCTGCAGCCACAAAAGTAATCTAATAATGGCGCCGGTTCTGTGGCAGGCCGGCCTCTGTAATCTTTCGCCTGTAATTGCCGCGTACGTGGTTTAGCTCGGAGGAGTTAATGGAGACTCGCAGTGTAGCACGGGGTAATTAGTTGTTTTTAAATAAACTGCAGGCACACTTTAATTAAGCCTGCAGTGTGAAAGGTGTGGTGTTATAGCAGAACAAAGCACAGTAGGCTGGGAAGGGGGGGCGGAAGCGGGGGCAGATGGAGAAACACTGAAAGCCAAGAAGGGACGCGGGTCTCTTTATCTCTGGTTTCGTTAACAGCTGTTGGGGATACAAACATTCGACAGGACGGGAAACCAAGCGCCTGTTTCCCCCTACACAAAACGCGGCTTCAGAGCCACGTTTGGTTGCGGGAGAGAAGAAAAGTCTTCAGAACACTAGAAAGGGAAGAAGGGAGTTGCGCCACACGCCACTACCGATAGACGGAGGGTGTTGGAGCCAGGCAGAGAGAGAGGGAGGGAGCGGGGAAGGGAGTGAGCGAGTGAAAGAGAAGGAGACAGAGGGAGTGAGGTAAAGGGAGAGACGAGGAAAGAAGCAAGAGAAGGAAAGAAAGGGGGCAAGCGAAAGAAAAGAGAACAAAAGAGAACTATGTAGAAGGAAAGAGGCCTATGCGAAGGTAGGAAGGGGCAAGGGAGAGAAAGTCAGCCAAAAATGAGGAGGTAGTGGATAAAGGCAGACCTGTGGAGTGGAACAGGGAGTTCTGTGTTGTAGTTCAGGAATTGTAGGGCCACTTGGAATTCTTGAGTGGGAAACATGGACTTTGATTGGTCTCAAGCTTCATCATCTTTGGCAGCACTGACAGCACTTCAGAAAATAACTCCCAGGGGCTGCTGAACCACAATGTACTGCCAATATATGTTCTGAACTACTGTATGGAACTTTACACTACAATCCCACATGAAGAATACCAAGTACAATTGCGCTGCTGGACGAATCATTATATCTACGTTTTCATTCCTGTGCTCAGTCTTCATCTTTATCCTGATGATGACCCCAGAATTTTGATTCAGTCGAAACGCTGTCAACCATACTGAGGATTAAGACTATAAAATCATTGTGCCTGATAGCTGATGCCCCCACTGCAGCTTTTGTAAATTGTATAAACTTACATTAGCCTCTTTGATATAGACCTTCCATACTTGCTCTATTTGTAATATATAAATGATACTTTATACACCTTGTATATATGTTTGACATATAAAACATACTGAACTTGTAATACATCCCCTTTTGTAATGCTTTGTTCGCCCTAAATTGGCAGGGTATGCGCAGATGTGAGTCCCTTGCTCACTTTGCCACTGGATTCAAGCTAGCCTGGTTGAGGACGGCTGGAATGCCAGAAACTGGTCCCAGGATGCTTGTTTCTAGTCCAGGGAAGACATGGCTTGGCAGTTCGGGCTGGACTGTTTCCATGAGGCACAGGGTCAGACTGATTTGCATATAGCCATGTCTGAACTGGGGTGGCGGAGTGAGCTAAAGAACGGTGATGGATTAAACCCAGATCATTTGACTGGGGGGTGAGTGTTTGATTTGCTCAAACGCTCTGTCCATCATCCCCTTTTGTATCGAACTTGTAATACAAACAGCATTATTATAAATCTTTTGTTATGTAGTCCTTTTGTTCTCCAATTATTGTTCAATCTTTGCATTTATTTCCCTTTTACGTAATTTTGGGTACACTGCATTTTGTATTAATGTATGCGATACTTGTCTTTAATTAAAATGTATTGTCTGGAATATTGATTAATAACAGGGCACAAATCCTTATCAAGGTGAAGCAGCAGCTCCTTCACAGAGCCAGGACTCGGGCCCCAAGGTCAGGGTTCACATCTCTATAAGATGAAGCATCAAGTGACTCCCAAGGCCAGGGTCTGATTCCAACCAAGACCAAGGGGGGCTCTTGTGTGGTGTGTGTGGGGGGCTCTTGTGTGTGTGTGTGTGGGGGGCTCTTGTGTGGGTGTGTGTGTGCAAATGCAATACGTCTTGCATTTGCGACAGAGTAAGCTATTGGCATTGTAAATGAGAATGCCATTTATTTATCTGTTTTCAAAACCAACACATAAATAAAAAGTTTGTCATTTACAATGCCAATAGCTCAAACTTTTCCGAAGGCGAAACCGTTGCATTGTAAATGCTTGTTTCCGTTACTACCAATGTTCCTTTGCCGCCGTCTGTGCTACCCTGTCCTGTCACAGATGCGTCTCTGTGAGCCACAATGCCTCTTCACATTCCCTCGGTTTCCACTGCCTCTGCTTCTCCCAAACACTACTTATGAGTGGCCCACTCCCTGCATCCCTTCTATGTGACCCACCTCTCTTTCAGCCCCACTGTGTGCTCCCCACTTCCTCTCTTTGTGCTCCTGGCATTATGAAGCTGCCCTGAGAGAGCGCAGGCGCATACAGCCCTTAACAACACCAGACCTATATACCTGAACAACCGCCTCTCCTTCCACGCACCCAAAAGACTCCTCCGATCAGCCGACCTCACTCTGGCCTCTGTCCCACTCATCTACAAGACCAGAACGGGAAGTAAATCCTTCTCCTACATCGCAGTCAAGGCCTGGAATGACCTCGCCCCCCACCTCCGGCAAGACCCCCACCCTGCTCCAGTTCAGGAAGGACCTCAAGAACTGGCTCTTCGGATGACCCTAGCACTCAACGGAGCCCGCGCCCCCCCCCTAATCAGTGCCCAGAGACCCTCACTGGTGAGGATTTGCGCTCGGACCATTGTTTTTGTAACGGACGGTCAGGGTCACCAGAGTATGCTCCCACCATTTTGATTTCAGGAACAGACACAATTTTTTCAAATTGTTAATTCGAAGGTAATTTAGAATTACAAGGAAAAAAGTTTTAACTAAGTTGTGTCTAGGTGTAGGGCAAAGGGCCTTACCCCCCAAGCCAGGCGTGCGTCTAACCACTGTGGCACATCAGCAGGTGAGCAAAGGGCTTTTTCTCCCTTTCCGAGTGGTTTGTACAATTCACCAGAAACCAAGACGGCAAAGGGCTGTGAATGAGAAGGTTTACGTTTTGTTTACCTTTCAGGAATACATTTAAATAAAACAACGGAAATTGTTAGGACCACTGAATTTATTCAATAATATTGCTGCACAGTTTACAGAATAATTATGAGTTTACCTATTTGCCACATAATCTACCAACTAATTTGCATAAGTGACAGATGTGAAAAAATGATATTCTCGTTTAAAAGCGTGAAAATAATATTGGCATGATTAGTTTTTCGCCGCACAATTTAGACACCTTTGCCACATCATTTGTCTCTTCATGACGCATAATACTTCTCACTCGGACAATGGTAAAGCACTACAGAGTGATTTGGGAGCTGTTACTGCGATGACGAAATCCAGATGTTTCACAGAGAACTATGAAATAGTTTCCTTACTTAACAGTTCCCTGTGAAATAAAGGTGCACCACTTTTGGTGTGTAATAAAAGGACCTAAATATGTAACATAATAAAAATTCCCTGCTTCCTTTATTTGTCCATTCATGGTCACAAGATAGTCTTCAGTCATCTTCAGTAAATCTCTAGGAATACAGAGATTACTTTGGGAATATTGGATTATTAGAATTGAATAGTCACAACATAATCACAAAGCAACATAACAGTACAACAGAATTAACACAACATAACAACAGAACAACACAACAGCGTGTGCAACACAACATTAATACAATACACCTGCACAAAAGAGCACCACACCACACAAGTGTACAACACACATAGTACAAGGGTACAAAAGCATTACGCAAAGGACAGCACACTAATATAGTGAAAAGGCACAGCATAACATTAAGTCACAACATTCCAAAATAACTTTATAATAAAATGTGTCAAAAGCACCACGCACAATAAAACATAACAACTGAACACAATGAAAATACAACAAACTGAAAACAGCTTACTAAACGCTGGGTGCCAGCAAAAGGACTTCATCTCTATAAAAATAAAGAAAAGGTGGGGTATCTGGGAATGGTCAACCGCACTTGTACCAAGCACATCTCCACCACTTTTGTATCAAAATATGTCAATCATGAACTCTAAACTGTTTTTGAAGTAAAACACACATATGAATTTAAGACTGTGGAGATCCTCATTACAAGCATACGGAATAGAAGGTTCACGCAGACTAGCAGTGTTCAGAGTAATTGCACTCGCACACTTGGACTGTTTGAATTTGGTGTAGGCCTTTTCTAAAAGCTGGCCCGCAAACTTAAATGAATTCAGAACAAGGTGCATGACCAGTTATGAGTTTTAAACCACCGGGTAAGGCAAGAGACACATTTGTGAGGTCTGCTAGTTTAAACTCTGCCATACTCTCAAGATCCTATGAGCAATTCCTAGAGTGATCAGAAACACTGGACCCCCCTACTAGAGTCACAGTGACTGGCCACACTGCAGAAAGATTCTGATAATCTGTTAGCCCTCTACTAGCCGTACCCTGCACGTCCCTAGACTGAGGGGAGCGTGGGTGTTCTCCACCCAGAAAAGGCTCTTCTCGTGAGTGAAGACCAAAGCTTGCCAGCCTTAATTCAACTGATCACGTAGCGAAGAATTCATATTTTCCTTTTTTGAATGGTGTATCATGCCATAGGATGCTATTACCCAATTTAAAAGTAGCAAACACAACAAGAAGTTAGAGAGCTGCAACTTTTAAACCGCTCACCTACTGTCAAGAGATATGGGTGTAATCCATTGTTCTTTAGCTCAATATGCCACCCCAGTTTGGACCAAGCCATATGCACAACAAGTCTTGACTTTGCTCCTCATGGGAACAGCCCAAATGGCCAGTCCACCCTGGACTGGAAGCAAGCATCCTGGTACCGGTTTTGTGGTATCACCCCTCATCAACCAAGCTAGCTGCAATCCAGTGGCACAGTGAGCAAGGGACCCACGTCTGGGCATACCATTGGCCAATTAGGGATAGCATAGTGAACACAACAAAATGTAGGACAGAGTGCTGAAACTGTTAAACCACTTCCCCTTAGTCATGGGACTAGGGGGGAGTGGTTGACTGATTTGCATATGGTTGGATCTAAACTGGAATGGTATGATGTGCACAAAAATGATGGATTTAAACCCAGATCTCTGTACTGGGGGTGAATGTTTGACATTGTTTCAGCATTCCGTCCATCAATTATCCTTTTTAGGTCGAGCTGGTGTAAGCACCGCGTCCAGCGAAGCATCTTTTGTCATCCACTTCCTGGGAATGTGAGACAGGGGGATGGGCACGCGCAGGCGATTTCCCCATGTGAGCGCGCAGGTTCACCCACACGCCGAGCACATCTCCTGTCCTACATTGGCAGAAAGTGGATAACACACACACACACCCCCCCTCCGGGCGGACGGACACACACACACACACCCCGGACGGACACACACACACACACACACACACATCTCCCCTCCCCTGCCCTCCCCTCCCCTCTCCTCTCCTCTCCTCTCCTCTCCCCTACCCTCTCCCCCTCCTCTTCCCCCCTCCCCATCTCACTCACTCACTCACTGGGCACGGCTGTGGTCTGTAGGCCTTCAATCCCTCCGTGCTAGACGGCCACACTCACCAATAGCTCAAGGCGTGGCAGCGGGGTCAAGGGCCGCCTCAACCCCCGTCGTCTTCTGCCTGATCTCCTCTGTCCATGCCACTGCTTCAGTCACTCTGGGTCTGCTGCTTCAACTCGGCACTCAGTAAGTCTCCCACGTCTGCTACACCTCTCGGCAGAAGCTAGACCACGCTCATCGGAATTCACATCGGCGACTCTACAGGCCCCGCCCCTTGTGTCCTTTGGTCTCAGCTCTGGCCAACGGGGGGGGGGGGGGGAGTCCTCCGCTCATTCTCCTCTCAGCACCAGTAGGGAGTCACGTCTACACGGCAATCTTGGTTGGCCACGCCCTCTTCTCCTAATACATTTTTACAGCTTCCTGAGTTTCCGCTTGTGTTGCTGTTGGACACCGCAGGGCTTTTATTTTAACATTGCGGCCACTTCATGGACGCTGGGCTTTAGATCATTGTCTTCTTTCCTCACCGGCGCTGCAGGGGAGACACATGGCTGCTTCGTGCAATAAGCTAGTTCAGCATGTCAGGGGTCCGTGAGTGGAGCAGGACACGGAGGTAATTGCGCGCGGTAAGACTGCAGCCCTGCCAAGGGTCACTCGGGGGTTAAACTAATGGACATTTGGTATTGTTATCCCATTCCCTCAAAATATTTTCTCATGCAATTCACAGCGCCAGTACTTGCTTGAATTAGTGTGCTAGTAATGCGCTTTGCACAGACACTAACAGTGTGTGTTCTTCTGCGGCTCTGTAAGCATACCCAGGACTGACGAGAGGGCATGGGTTATGATCAACCGTTTAGAAGTCAGACTCCTGTGGCTCGCAGCATTTGACCCGGTTTTACTTTAATACTTATGGCAGTCCTGGCTGCTTTTTTTTCTTTTTTTGTGTGTGTGCTTATAGGTGGTGCGCTTGGTGCAGGGCAGATTGTCTCTTAGGGAGATCTCGCTTGGAAGCTCTGCCCCCCCTCCCCCTTCACACAGTGACATTTTATATACTGGTTGGCAGGTCTAAGATCTGTATGAAATGTGCCATTAGTAGGAGACGAGGCAAACAGTGCGCTTGTGTTTCCTAGAACTCGCAGGTATTCAGAGGGTAGGAGGATTCCGAGTTTCTAACAGCACTTTGAACTTCAGGAGGTCTAGCCCACACAAGAACAGTCATCCCCCTTGAAAATCATCCATCATGTGCTGAATCGCGACTCTCCAATTCAGGTGTGTGTGCTCTCTAGGGCACAAGCATGATTATTTGTTGGCAGACTGGCCTGACCCCTACCTAGGTTAGTGACCTCTCTGTGACAAAGAGCCATGCCTTGTGGACTACCAGATCCTGTACACCTGTGCTTGCATACATTCAGTTCATAGTGGGCACTTCACACACATACTGTACACACTGCACCCTCACCCAAAATGTACACACTGCACCCTCGCACACACTGCACTCTCACACACACTGCACCCTCACACACACTGCCCACACTGCACCCTCACAAACACTGCACCCTCGCACACACTGCACACACCACACAGTCACACACACACTGCACCCTCACACACTGCACCCTCACACACACTGCGCACCCTCACACGCCACATAATTACACTGCACTCAGTTCAACATACACTCCAAATACAACTCAGTGCCACATAATTACACGCCACATAATTACACAGCACTCAATGCAACATACACTCAGTGCCACAAAATTATATGCTACATAATTACACTGCACTCAATGCAACATACACTCCACATACCACTCAGTGCCACATATTTACATGCGATTTACAAAAAGGGGGTGGTGATGAACAGAGTGTCTGAGTTAAACAGACCACTCTTACCCAGTCCAAAGATCAGGGCTTGATCCATCACCGTTATTTATCTCACTGCCCCATCCCAGCTCAGAACCTGGCTATATGCAAATCAGTCTGTCCCTGGCCCAGTGCATCATGGGAACAGGGCAGACTAAACTACCAAGCCAATTCTTCACCAGAAAGGAGACAAGCTACCGGGGACCGGTTTCTGGCATTTCAGCCTTCTTCGGCCCGGCTTGCTTGAATCCTGATGGAGCAGTGAGAAAGGGACTTATGTCTGAGTATACCCTGCCACACCTATAGTGGCCAAAAACGATTTACAAAAAGGGGGTGGTGATGAACAGAGTGTCTGAGTTAAACAGACCACTCTTACCCAGTCCAAAGATCAGGGCTTGATCCATCACCATATCCACATCATCCATAATTTTGTCCACCCTAAGCGTGGAAGGGTATACTCAGATGTGAGTCCCTTGCTCATTGCACCATCAGGATTCAAGCAAGCCGGGCCGAAGACGGCTGAAATGCCAGAAACCGGTCCCCGGTAGCTTGTTTCCTTCCCAGTGTAAGAATTGGCTTTTGTAGTTTGGTTTGCCCTGTTCCCATCATGCACTGGGACAGGAACAGACTAATTTGCATACAGCCAGGTTCTGAAACTGGGATGGTGCAGTGAGCTAAAAAACGGTGTTGGATCTAGCCCTGATCTCTTGACTGGGTGAGAGTATTCTGTTTAATTCAGAGACTCTGTCCCTCACCACCCCTTGTTGTAAATAATTTTGTCCACCCTAAGCGTGGAAGGGTATACTCAGATGTGAGCCCCTTGCTCATTGCACCATCAGGATTCAAGCAAGCCGGGCCGAAGACGGCTGAAATGCCAGAAACCGGTCCCCGGTAGCTTGTTTCCTTCCCAGTGTAAGAATTGGCTTTTGTAGTTTGGTTTGCCCTGTTCCCATCATGCACTGGGACAGGAACAGACTAATTTGCATACAGCCAGGTTCTGAAACTGGGATGGTGCAGTGAGCTAAAAAACGGTGTTGGATCTAGCCCTGATCTCTTGACTGGGTGAGAGTATTCTGTTTAATTCAGAGACTCTGTCCCTCACCACCCCTTGTTGTAAACATATTTACATGCCACATAATTACACGCCACATAATTACACTGCACTCAATGGAACATACACTCCAAATACCACTCAGTGCCACATAATTACACGCCACATAATTACACAGCACTCAATGCAACATACACTCAGTGCTACAAAATTATATGCTACATAATTACACTGCACTCAATGCAACATACACTCCACATACCACTCAGTGCCACATATTTACATGCCACATAATTACACGCCACATAATTACACTGCACTCAATGGAACATACACTCCAAATACCACTCAGTGCCACATAATTACACGCTACATTATTACACTGCCCTCAATGCAACATACACTTGAAATCCCACTCGGTGCCACATAATTGCACGCCACATAATTACACAGCACTCAATGCAACATACACTCAGTGCCACAAAATTATATGCTACATAATTACACTGCACTCAATGCAACATACACTCCAAATAACACTCAGTGCCACATAATTACATGCCACAAAATTACACTCTACTAAATACAACATCCACTCCCCATATTGCCACTCAGTGCCATATAATTACACACCTTTTACTTGCATTATACTCAATGCAAAATAGATACACTTTATCTGACTATCTATCGCACTCACTATCTATCGCCCTCACTCTATCGATCGCCCTCACTCTATCTATCGCCCTCACTCTATCTATCGCCCTCACTCTATCTATCGCCCTCACTCTATCTATCGCCCTCACTCTATCTATCGCCCTCACTCTATCTATCGCCCTCACTCTATCTATCGCCCTCACTCTATCTATCGCCCTCACTCTATCTATCGCCCTCACTCTATCTATCGCCCTCACTCTATCTATCGCCCTCACTCTATCTATCGCCCTCACTCTATCTATCGCCCTCACTCTATCTATCGCCCTCACTCTATCTATCGCCCTCACTCTATCTATCGCCCTCACTCTATCTATCGCCCTCACTCTATCTATCGCATCACCATAGCATCACTCAGCACCACCACAGCATCACTCAGGGGCACCACAACATCACTATGCGCTACTACAGCATCACTGAACGCCACAGCATCACTCGTCGCCACCACGACATCAGTCAGCGCCACCACAGCATCAATCTGTGCAACCATTCAACAACAACTAGTTCAAATATGTTCTCTCAATGTTTCAAGCTTTATTACAAATGTCACAAAAAGATGTTAATATTTCACTTCTGTTCTTGGATTTTCGTCACAATAAAATACAATGAACATAATCTTCACTAAAGTTATTTACAAAAGCTATTGCCATTATAAATTATAATAACTTTTATTAAAGTATTAATTATAAAAAAATAAAAGCCATTTTTATTTGTAATATCAATACATCTAAGTCATGTAAATACAACACATATTGCATTACAAATGCTATAGGTGTCCCATTTGCGAAAGTTACAACTATTGGCATTGTAAATGACAAAGCTATTAATTTCGCTATTTTCAAAACCAACACATAAATACAAAAATTGTCATTCACAATACCAATAGCTCAAGCTTTCCTAATGCGAGACCTATTGCATAGCAAATGCTTGTTGCATTTGTCGCCCTAAGTGGGACCGGTATGCCCAGACGAAGGTCCCAGGCTCACCATGCAACTGGAGTCAAGCTAGCCTGGCAGATGAGGGGTGATATCCTGAAACGGGTACCAGGATGCGTATTTCCGGTTCAGGAAGGACCTGGCCTGGCAGTTCGGGCTCGACTGTTCCCATGGGGCGCAGGGGCAAGACTGATTTGCATATGGTTGGGTCTAAACTTGAATTTCATTGTGTGCATAAAACTATGTATTTAGGCCAGATATCTGTACTGGGGCGAATGTTTGACATTGTTTCAGCATTCGGATCATCAATTGTTCTTTTTTCCAATTTAAAGAATGAATTGACAGGCCTTTCAGGGATTCAACATTCTGACCTGCAGCTCATAGCAAATATCAGGGCAGAGCGTTAACTTAATGTGCTGTGTTGGTGGCTAGAAAAATGTAAATGGCAGCAGACGCTGCTCTTGTGATTTAAATGGCGGCACACATAGCTTTTGTGTTTTAAATGGTGGCACACAATGCTCTTTTGATTTAAATGGTGGCACACGTTGCTCCTGTGATTTAAATGTCGTCACATGTTGCTCTTGTGATTTAAATGGCGGCACACGTTGCTTTTGTGTTTTACATGGTGGCACACAATGCTCCTGTGATTTAAATGGTGGCACACGTTGCTCCTGTGATTTAAATGGCGGCACACGTTGCTTTTGTGTTTTACATGGTGGCACACAATGCTCTTGTGATTTAAATGGTGGCACACGTTGCTCTTGTGATTTAAATGGCGGCACACGTTGCTTTTGTGTTTTAAATGGTGGCACACAATGCTCTTGTGATTTAAATGGTGGCACACAATGCTCTTTTGATTTAAATGGTGGCACACGTTGCTCCTGTGATTTCAATGTCGTCACATGTTGCTCTTGTGATTTAAATGGCGGCACAAGTTGCTTTTGTGTTTTAAATGGTGGCACGCGTTGCTCCTGTGATTTAAATGGCGGCACAAGTTGCTTTTGTGTTTTAAATGGTGGCACACAATGCTCTTATGATTTAAATGGTGGTACACGTTGCTCTTGTGATTTAAATGGCGGCACAAGTTGCTTTTGTGTTTTAAATGGTGGCACACAATGCTCTTGTGATTTAAATGGTGGTACACGTTGCTCTTGTGATTTAAATGGCGGCACAAGTTGCTTTTGTGTTTTAAATGGTGGCACACAATGCTCTTGTGATTTAAATGGTGGCACACATTGCTCCTGTGATTTAAATGTCGTCACATGTTGCTCTTGTGTTTTAAATGGTGGCACACGTTGCTCCTGTGATTTAAATGTCGTCACAAGTTGCTCTTGTGATTTAAATGGTGGCACACGTTGCTCTTGTGATTTAAATGGTGGCACGCGTTGCTCCTGTGATTTAAATGGTGGCACACACTGCTCTTGTGATTTAAATGGTGGCACACAATGCTCTTGTGATTTAAATGGTGGCACACGTTGCTCCTGTGATTTAAATGTCGTCACAAGTTGCTCTTGTGATTTAAATGGTGGCACACGTTGCTCTTGTGTTTTAAATGGTGGCACACGTTGCTCCTGTGATTTAAATGTCGTCACAAGTTGCTCTTGTGATTTAAATGGTGGCACACAATGCTCTTGTGATTTAAATGGTGGCACACGTTGCTCCTGTGATTTAAATGTCGTCACGAGTTGCTCTTGTGATTTAAATGGTGGCACACAATGCTCTTGTGATTTAAATGGTGGCACATGTTGCTCCTGTGATTTAAATGGCAGCAGACGCTGCTCTTGTGATTTCAATGGCGGTACACTTTGCTTTTTTGTTTTAAATGGTGGCACACACTGCTCTTGTGATTTAAATGGTGGCACACATTGCTCCTGTGATTTAAATGTCGTCACATGTTGCCCTTGTGATTTAAATGGTGGCACACGTTGCTCCTGTGATTTAAATGTTGTCACATGTTGCTCTTGTGATTTAAATGGTGGCACACGTTGCTCTTGTGATTTAAATGGTGGCACATGTTGCTCCTGTGATTTAAATGGCGGCACACGTTGCCCTTGTGATTTAAATGGTGGCACATGTTGCTCTTGTGTTTTAAATGGTGGCACACAATGCTCTTGTGATTTAAATGGTGGCACACGTTGCTCCTGTGATTTAAATGGTGGCACATATTGCTCTTGTGATTTAAATGGTGGCACACGTTGCTCTTGTGATTTAAATGGTGGCACATGTTGCTCCTGTGATTTAAATGGCGGCACACGTTGCCCTTGTGATTTAAATGGTGGCACACAATGCTCTTGTGATTTAAATGGTGGCACACGTTGCTCCTGTGATTTAAATGGCAGCAGACGCTGCTCTTGTGATTTCAATGGCAGGACACTTTGCTTTTGTGTTTTACATAGTGGCACACAATGCTCTTGTGATTTAAATGGTGGCACACGTTGCTCCTGTGATTTAAATGGCGGCACACGTTGCCCTTGTGATTTAAATGGTGGCACACGTTGCTTTTGTGTTTTACATGGTGGCACACAATGCTCTTGTGATTTAAATGGTGGCACACATTGCTCCTGTGATTTAAATGTCGTCACATGTTGCCCTTGTGATTTAAATGGTGGCACACGTTGCTCCTGTGATTTAAATGTTGTCACATGTTGCTCTTGTGATTTAAATGGTGGCACACGTTGCTCTTGTGATTTAAATGGTGGCACATGTTGCTCCTGTGATTTAAATGGCGGCACACGTTGCCCTTGTGATTTAAATGGTGGCACATGTTGCTCTTGTGTTTTAAATGGTGGCACACAATGCTCTTGTGATTTAAATGGTGGCACACGTTGCTCCTGTGATTTAAATGGTGGCACATATTGCTCTTGTGATTTAAATGGTGGCACACGTTGCTCTTGTGATTTAAATGGTGGCACATGTTGCTCCTGTGATTTAAATGGCGGCACACGTTGCCCTTGTGATTTAAATGGTGGCACACAATGCTCTTGTGATTTAAATGGTGGCACACGTTGCTCCTGTGATTTAAATGGCAGCAGACGCTGCTCTTGTGATTTCAATGGCAGGACACTTTGCTTTTGTGTTTTACATAGTGGCACACAATGCTCTTGTGATTTAAATGGTGGCACACGTTGCTCCTGTGATTTAAATGGCGGCACACGTTGCCCTTGTGATTTAAATGGTGGCACACGTTGCTTTTGTGTTTTACATGGTGGCACACAATGCTCTTGTGATTTAAATGGTGGCACACGTTGCTCCTGTGATTTAAATGTTGTCACATGTTGCTCTTGTGATTTAAATGGTGGCACACGTTGCTCTTGTGATTTAAATGGTGGCACACGTTGCTCTTGTGATTTAAATGGTGGCACACGTTGCTCCTGTGATTTAAATGGTGGCACACGTTGCTCTTGTGATTTAAATGGTGGCACACGTTGCTCCTGTGATTTAAATGTTGTCACATGTTGCTCTTGTGATTTAAATGGTGGCACACGTTGCTCTTGTGATTTAAATGGTGGCACACGTTGCTCCTGTGATTTAAATGGTGGCACACGTTGCTCTTGTGATTTAAATGGTGGCACACGTTGCTCCTGTGATTTAAATGTTGTCACATGTTGCTCTTGTGATTTAAATGGTGGCACACGTTGCTCTTGTGATTTAAATGGTGGCACACGTTGCTCTTGTGATTTAAATGGTGGCACACGTTGCTCTTGTGATTTAAATGGTGGCACACGTTGCTCCTGTGATTTAAATGTTGTCACATGTTGCTCCTGTGATTTAAATGTTGTCACATGTTGCTCTTGTGATTTAAATGGTGGCACACGTTGCTCTTGTGATTTAAATGGTGGCACACGTTGCTCTTGTGATTTAAATGGTGGCACACGTTGCTCCTGTGATTTAAATGTTGTCACATGTTGCTCTTGTGATTTAAATGGTGGCACACGTTGCTCTTGTGATTTAAATGGTGGCACACGTTGCTCTTGTGATTTAAATGGTGGCACACGTTGCTCTTGTGATTTAAATGGTGGCACACGTTGCTCTTGTGATTTAAATGGTGGCACACGTTGCTCTTGTGATTTAAATGGTGGCACACGTTGCTCCTGTGATTTAAATGTCGTCACATGTTGCCCTTGTGATTTAAATGGTGGCACACGTTGCTCCTGTGATTTAAATGTCGTCACAAGTTGCTCTTGTGATTTAAATGGTGGCACACGTTGCTCTTGTGATTTAAATGGTGGCACATGTTGCTCCTGTGATTTAAATGGCGGCACACGTTGCCCTTGTGATTTAAATGGTGGCACATGTTGCTCTTGTGTTTTAAATGGTGGCACACAATGCTCTTGTGATTTAAATGGTGGCACACGTTGCTCCTGTGATTTAAATGGTGGCACATGTTGCTCTTGTGATTTAAATGGCAGCAGACGCTGCTCTTGTGATTTCAATGGCAGGACACTTTGCTTTTGTGTTTTACATAGTGGCACACAATGCTCTTGTGATTTAAATGGTGGCACACGTTGCTCCTGTGATTTAAATGGCGGCACACGTTGCCCTTGTGATTTAAATGGTGGCACACGTTGCTTTTGTGTTTTACATGGTGGCACACAATGCTCTTGTGATTTAAATGGTGGCACACGTTGCTCCTGTGATTTAAATGTTGTCACATGTTGCTCTTGTGATTTAAATGGTGGCACACGTTGCTCTTGTGATTTAAATGGTGGCACACGTTGCTCCTGTGATTTAAATGGTGGCACACGTTGCTCCTGTGATTTAAATGTTGTCACATGTTGCTCTTGTGATTTAAATGGTGGCACACGTTGCTCTTGTGATTTAAATGGTGGCACACGTTGCTCTTGTGATTTAAATGGTGGCACACGTTGCTCCTGTGATTTAAATGTCGTCACAAGTTGCTCTTGTGATTTAAATGGTGGCACACAATGCTCTTGTGATTTAAATGGTGGCACACGTTGCTCCTGTGATTTAAATGTCGTCACGAGTTGCTCTTGTGATTTAAATGGTGGCACACAATGCTCTTGTGATTTAAATGGTGGCACATGTTGCTCCTGTGATTTAAATGGCAGCAGACGCTGCTCTTGTGATTTCAATGGCGGTACACTTTGCTTTTTTGTTTTAAATGGTGGCACACACTGCTCTTGTGATTTAAATGGTGGCACACATTGCTCCTGTGATTTAAATGTCGTCACATGTTGCCCTTGTGATTTAAATGGTGGCACACGTTGCTCCTGTGATTTAAATGTTGTCACATGTTGCTCTTGTGATTTAAATGGTGGCACACGTTGCTCTTGTGATTTAAATGGTGGCACATGTTGCTCCTGTGATTTAAATGGCGGCACACGTTGCCCTTGTGATTTAAATGGTGGCACATGTTGCTCTTGTGTTTTAAATGGTGGCACACAATGCTCTTGTGATTTAAATGGTGGCACACGTTGCTCCTGTGATTTAAATGGTGGCACATATTGCTCTTGTGATTTAAATGGTGGCACACATTGCTCTTGTGATTTAAATGGTGGCACATGTTGCTCCTGTGATTTAAATGGCGGCACACGTTGCCCTTGTGATTTAAATGGTGGCACACAATGCTCTTGTGATTTAAATGGTGGCACACGTTGCTCCTGTGATTTAAATGGCAGCAGACGCTGCTCTTGTGATTTCAATGGCAGGACACTTTGCTTTTGTGTTTTACATAGTGGCACACAATGCTCTTGTGATTTAAATGGTGGCACACGTTGCTCCTGTGATTTAAATGGCGGCACACGTTGCCCTTGTGATTTAAATGGTGGCACACGTTGCTTTTGTGTTTTACATGGTGGCACACAATGCTCTTGTGATTTAAATGGTGGCACACATTGCTCCTGTGATTTAAATGTCGTCACATGTTGCCCTTGTGATTTAAATGGTGGCACACGTTGCTCCTGTGATTTAAATGTTGTCACATGTTGCTCTTGTGATTTAAATAGTGGCACACGTTGCTCTTGTGATTTAAATGGTGGCACATGTTGCTCCTGTGATTTAAATGGCGGCACATGTTGCCCTTGTGATTTAAATGGTGGCACATGTTGCTCTTGTGTTTTAAATGGTGGCACACAATGCTCTTGTGATTTAAATGGTGGCACACGTTGCTCCTGTGATTTAAATGGTGGCACATATTGCTCTTGTGATTTAAATGGTGGCACACGTTGCTCTTGTGATTTAAATGGTGGCACATGTTGCTCCTGTGATTTAAATGGCGGCACACGTTGCCCTTGTGATTTAAATGGTGGCACACAATGCTCTTGTGATTTAAATGGTGGCACACGTTGCTCCTGTGATTTAAATGGCAGCAGACGCTGCTCTTGTGATTTCAATGGCAGGACACTTTGCTTTTGTGTTTTACATAGTGGCACACAATGCTCTTGTGATTTAAATGGTGGCACACGTTGCTCCTGTGATTTAAATGGCGGCACACGTTGCCCTTGTGATTTAAATGGTGGCACACGTTGCTTTTGTGTTTTACATGGTGGCACACAATGCTCTTGTGATTTAAATGGTGGCACACGTTGCTCCTGTGATTTAAATGTTGTCACATGTTGCTCTTGTGATTTAAATGGTGGCACACGTTGCTCTTGTGATTTAAATGGTGGCACACGTTGCTCCTGTGATTTAAATGGTGGCACACGTTGCTCTTGTGATTTAAATGGTGGCACACGTTGCTCCTGTGATTTAAATGTTGTCACATGTTGCTCTTGTGATTTAAATGGTGGCACACGTTGCTCTTGTGATTTAAATGGTGGCACACGTTGCTCTTGTGATTTAAATGGTGGCACACGTTGCTCTTGTGATTTAAATGGTGGCACACGTTGCTCCTGTGATTTAAATGTTGTCACATGTTGCTCCTGTGATTTAAATGTTGTCACATGTTGCTCTTGTGATTTAAATGGTGGCACACGTTGCTCTTGTGATTTAAATGGTGGCACACGTTGCTCTTGTGATTTAAATGGTGGCACACGTTGCTCCTGTGATTTAAATGTTGTCACATGTTGCTCTTGTGATTTAAATGGTGGCACACGTTGCTCTTGTGATTTAAATGGTGGCACACGTTGCTCCTGTGATTTAAATGTCGTCACATGTTGCCCTTGTGATTTAAATGGTGGCACACGTTGCTCCTGTGATTTAAATGTCGTCACAAGTTGCTCTTGTGATTTAAATGGTGGCACACGTTGCTCCTGTGATTTAAATGTTGTCACATGTTGCTCTTGTGATTTAAATGGTGGCACACGTTGCTCTTGTGATTTAAATGGTGGCACATGTTGCTCCTGTGATTTAAATGGCGGCACACGTTGCCCTTGTGATTTAAATGGTGGCACATGTTGCTCTTGTGTTTTAAATGGTGGCACACAATGCTCTTGTGATATAAATGGTGGCACACGTTGCTCCTGTGATTTAAATGGTGGCACATGTTGCTCTTGTGATTTAAATGGCAGCAGACGCTGCTCTTGTGATTTCAATGGCAGGACACTTTGCTTTTGTGTTTTACATAGTGGCACACAATGCTCTTGTGATTTAAATGGTGGCACACGTTGCTCCTGTGATTTAAATGGCGGCACACGTTGCCCTTGTGATTTAAATGGTGGCACACGTTGCTTTTGTGTTTTACATGGTGGCACACAATGCTCTTGTGATTTAAATGGTGGCACACGTTGCTCCTGTGATTTAAATGTTGTCACATGTTGCTCTTGTGATTTAAATGGTGGCACACGTTGCTCTTGTGATTTAAATGGTGGCACACGTTGCTCCTGTGATTTAAATGGTGGCACACGTTGCTCCTGTGATTTAAATGTTGTCACATGTTGCTCTTGTGATTTAAATGGTGGCACACGTTGCTCTTGTGATTTAAATGGTGGCACACGTTGCTCTTGTGATTTAAATGGTGGCACACGTTGCTCCTGTGATTTAAATGTCGTCACATGTTGCCCTTGTGATTTAAATGGTGGCACACGTTGCTCCTGTGATTTAAATGTCGTCACAAGTTGCTCTTGTGATTTAGATGGTGGCACACGTTGCTCTTGTGATTTAAATGGCGGCACACGCTTTTGTGTTTTAAATGGTGGCACACGTTTTTGTGTTTTAAATGGTGGCACACACTGCTCCTGTGATTTAAATGGCAGCAGACGCTGCTCTTGTGATTTCAATGGCGGTACACTTTGCTTTTTTGTTTTAAATGGTGGCACACACTGCTCTTGTGATTTAAATGGTGGCACACGTTGCTCCTGTGATTTAAATGTCGTCACATGTTGCCCTTGTGATTTAAATGGTGGCACACGTTGCTCCTGTGATTTAAATGTTGTCACATGTTGCTCCTGTGATTTAAATGGCGGCACACAATGCTCCTGTGATTTAAATGGTGGAACACGTTGCTCTTGTGATTTAAATGGCGGCACACGCTTTTGTGTTTTAAATGGTGGCACACACTGCTCCTGTGATTTAAATGGCAGCAGACGCTGCTCTTGTGATTTCAATGGCGGTACACTTTGCTTTTGTGTTTTACATAGTGGCACACAATGCTCTTGTGATTTAAATGGTGGCACACGTTGCTCCTGTGATTTAAATGGCGGCACACGTTGCCCTTGTGATTTAAATGGTGGCACACGTTGCTTTTGTGTTTTACATGGTGGCACACAATGCTCTTGTGATTTAAATGGTGGCACACGTTGCTCCTGTGATTTAAATGTTGTCACATGTTGCTCTTGTGATTTAAATGGTGGCACACGTTGCTCTTGTGATTTAAATGTTGTCACATGTTGCTCTTGTGATTTAAATGTTGTCACATGTTGCTCTTGTGATTTAAATGGTGGCACATGTTGCTCCTGTGATTTAAATGGTGGTACACGTTGCTCTTGTGATTTAAATGGTGGCACACGTTGCTCTTGTGATTTAAATGGTGGCACACACTGCTCTTGTGATTTAAATGGTGGCACACACTGCTCTTGTGATTTAAATGGTGGCACACACTGCTCTTGTGATTTAAATGGTGGCACACGTTGCTCTTGTGATTTAAATGGTGGCACACACTGCTCTTGTGATTTAAATGGTGGCACACGTTGCTCTTGTGATTTAAATGGTGACACACACTGCTCTTGTGATTTAAATGGTGGCACACGTTGCTCTTGTGATTTAAATGGTGGCACACGTTGCTCTTGTGATTTAAATGGTGGCACACGTTGCTCTTGTGATTTAAATGGTGGCACACACTGATTTTGTGATTTAAATGGTGGCAAAAGTTGCTCTTTTGATTTAAATGGTGGCATACACTGCTTTTGTGATTTAAATGGTGGTACACGTTGCTCTTGTGATTTAAATGGTGGCACACACTGCTCTTGTGAATTAAATGGTGGCACACGTTGCTCTTGTGATTTAAATGGTGGCACACACTGCTCTTGTGATTTAAATGGTGGCACACACTGCTCTTGTGATTTAAATGGCGGCACACACTGCTCTTGTAATTTTAATGGTGGCACACATTGCTCTTGTGATTTAAATGGTGGCACACGTTGCTGTTGTGCAGGGCACAAGTCCTAAAAAAAAGTGGTGGGACGCTGTCACAAGAAGTGACGTCACAACAGGAAGTGACGTCACGAAAGGTGGCTCTGATCTCGTCCCAGAAAGGCCAAATAGGTGAAGTCCAGCTGTTTGGCAGGGGGGGACGGCGTCCACCCTGTAAAATAAGTGGGGGGACGCCATCCACCTGCGTGGTACCCCAACTCGAGCCCTGCTCTTGTGATTTAAATGGTGGCACACACTGCTCTTGTGATTTAAATGGCGGCACACTTTGCTCTTGTGATTTAAATGGTGGCACACACTGCTCTTGTGATTTAAATGTCAGCAAAATGTTGCTCTGGTCATTTAAATGGCAGTGTATGCTGCTCTTGCGATTTAATTAGCGACGCACTGTGTTCCTGCGATTTAAATTGCAGCACGCTCTGCTCTTGAAATTTAAATGGTGGTACATGCTGATGCTGCTCTTGTGATTTAAATGGCGAAACGCTTCTCTTGTACTTTGAATGGCAGCACATATCAATCAGTCAATCCGAATTTGTAGAGCATGCAAATCACCCGAGGGGTATCCAGGTGTAGAGTGGGTGGGGCTATTCGAACAGTCAGGTCTTGAGGCTGCTCCTGAATTTAGCGAGGGAGGTGGAGGTTTGGAGGTGGATGAGGTCGTTCCAGGCTTTTGCGGCGAGGTGGGAGAAGGAACGTCCTCCGGCTCGAATATGAGGTATGCGGGGACTGAGGCGAGGGCCAGGTGCATGGCTTCTCTTATGACTTGAATGGTGGCACAAGCTGCTCTTCCGATTTAAATAGCAGCACATACTGCTCTTTCCCCCTCTAAGTCTCTTAAAACGCATGCAAGAGTTCATTTGTATTTGAAACCAAGTTTTTTTTTCACACAACCCCTCACAAATTATTTGGCCTTGCACTCATGGTTTGTACATAGATGTGTTCCTCCATTTATCGGCAACACTTACCCTAGGAGTTACAAAAAAAATCTTGACTTTGGATTTGATAGGTGTACAAGCCATTGGAAAAACACAATTAGTACATTGAAGTACATTAAACTAAATGGAAGACAGACTAAATATGCTGGGCACATCTGCTTCAAATGTTCTAGCTGGATATGATCACCTATTTGACTTATGCCAGGAAACCCTTTGCTTGTGCACACCACACAAGCTGCTGTGGAAGGCATGTATGTGTCCCAAACAACAAAACAATGCAAGTCATTGAAAACTAATGTCCAGCCGATGGAGTCAACAGCTCCCTCGTAAATAAACCTGCATGAGTTTGGTGCCACATCACGTACTACTATGACCTGGCCTTGGGTGCTTAACAAGCCGCCTCATTCGGTGGCGGCTCCTCCGCTAAGGTGGAGGAGCGTCACCCCACTGCTTTCAGCAGTGTGAAAAAAAGAGAAAGAAAATGATAATAACTCCTTATTATCATTTTATTTGTTCCTGCTGAGGCGTCTTTACGGGGTGGGGCTGTCCTCTCTCAGAGCAGGGGGGGGGGGGGGGGGGGGGGGGGAGGAGTGGTGGGCACTTTGATAGTGTGCAATGACTGTTTGAACAGCCCTCTCGGATTGGCCAAACAGTCATGCACACTTTGCATGTTGTCCACCCAGGCTGCATTACAACCTGGAGGAGAACATGCCCAGGCTACCATTCTCTGTCTGAGTGTCGAACCACAGCACTCAGACCAATCACAATGCTGCTTTGCAGCATTGTGATTGGTCAGGGGAGTCTGGGTGCTTCCTGTTCCGGTCTAGCAGAGGGACGGCATACAGAGATGACGGAGGTGAGACAAGATAAAGCAAGAAGGTACGTTTTATTTTTTTTCTTTACCCCCCGCCCTCCACCCGCCACCCCTGATCCATGCCAGCCGCCACTCATTAAAGGCCGTCACTCAGGAGGTCTCTCTGAGCATCTCTGGTTCCATGAGACACTGTCCACCACCTTCTGTGCGCCCCATCAGGTGTCTGGGGAAAGGGTGTGAATAGCACGAGAAAGTACTACTTTCATGAGACGAGTACCACTGCCTCCCATCGTTGCACAACTCTCCTAATACTAAAGCTAAGAGCGACTCACTAATGACACCTTACTCGATCCCCCAGCATGCACTGGTAAACCAGGACATCCATGAGCTATAAATTCATTGCCACTGCCACTTGTCCCTTTACTTTGGGTTTTGCTTTGTTATCTACTATTCACTCTCTTGCATATCCCTTTGTATCATCAGAGTCTAAAGTCACTTGGCTCACATGCGGAGGGCGTCTTGTCAGGCACCTGCGGTGAGTGCTTGGCCCATCCTACAACACGCCCTGGTCACTCATCTCGCCAGCACCACCACTGATTTCATGTGAAATTCTCTTGGTGCATGGCCATTTATGCTCACTTGATTTAAATGAACAGTATCTGCTTTTTGGACCTCACTGACGCCACAAAAACTATCTTTAGAAGTATACGTTTTAAAGAGTGAGATGATTATGCTGAAAACCAGTCAACCAGCAGGTTACATTTTGACAGATTATAGTATAACCAAAGTGTAGAGACGATAATCCCACTGTTCTGCAGACAGGAAATATTCTAAGAATTTCTTCCACATCACTTGGAACAATTTGACAGTTTCTTTTTTCCTTCCTAAACTTTGAAGTAATAAAGAAAGATTATATAGTTGGTTAAATTGGTTTAACCAAAAAGTTTCTTTCAAAAGAACTCTAAACTTAAAAAATAAACATAAATAGGGATACCAGATATTAATATGTATGTACCTCGAAATATATGGCGTTTATTTATTTTAGGAAATGTACCCATTCCGAATCCTGTGAATTATTTTAACGCTTTTGTAAAGATATCACTTGTACATTCAGTTCACGATTGGAGCACATGGAGCTTCTCTGGTACCTGCCGGTGCGCTTCAGAGAAGATACTCAGAAGAAATCATATAGAGTAGGTTTGTAAGGCTCTTACAGCTCCCCACTGTCAACCACCATAATGCTATTTATGTGGGAATACTAATGCTCTGGCAAGTACTATGGCTTTTACAGGCATTACAAAATGTTGGGAAAGTTACTTAAACTGTTGATGCCATATTATAGAACTGTTGATGCCATATTATGTCACTTAATTTCGATCGAGTCCAGCTTTCTTTATGTTTCAGATGTTAACAATTTTGTTCGATGTCTTTAACAAACAGGGACCTGCTTTTTCAGTTGAGAACTGTGCAACGCTCAAAATGAAGACAAATTCGCCTAAAGACTGAAAATGAATTAATTGCCTCAAAGGTGCACAGGATAAGAAAAGAGAAAAGCAGACTCTCTATGATGGAAAATCCGCTTAATATAAATGTTTAATGCAGTTTATAGGTAAACAAACATTTAAGAAAAAATCTATAAACCAACCGATTTGTTCCAGTTTTTGACTAGACCTATCTTGCCCCATAGCACACACTATAGTTTGGGTAAAAGTCTGCAACTTTCTTAATGTGGATACGACCTAGGGGGGTGTCAGAGTGAGTTTACAGAACAGACACACCTGCATGTGGTAAACGAAATTGAAGCACGGCACGTGAATACAAAATTAAACAGGATCAACCATCAAAGTATCAACATTTCCCAAAAAGTGAACTACATAGAACTACTGCTGTGCTTTAATTCCTAGAAAATTAACAAAGACACTGACAACCTGACACATACCCTACAACAGTATGATCTGAAATGTTTGTAGTCACTTAAAAGCCATAATGTTGTTTAGTCTTGAAAGGGATGTAGGCGCTCAGTTGGTAGCATTTTTCGCAAAAAATAGTAATGCTCATGGACGAAATTGCTGTAGCTTTCTACGAAAAATGTACAAAATAAATGATTCAAAGATGGGCATAAAGTAAACTTTTCAAAGATATTGTTGATTCTTTCAAAATAATAGGGAGGGCTTACCAGCTACAATAGAACGTGAAGCCAATGCGGTTCACAATTAGAAGCATCGTACGCGGTTACGCTGACAATTATGGAAAAAAGACGAAGTAAGGGAAGAAAAAAGACTAAATAGAAGAAGAAGAAAGACTCAGTGGGAGAGGTGATTTTAAGACTGTAGGGAAGTTTCAGAGAGGGTAGTACATGAAAAGAAGCTAGGAGGGGTGAAGATAGAGAAAGAAGGGTTCCTGTGCTCTCAACGACTGCCAACCAAAAATGAGAGAAGTTCATAAGCATAATGATAACACTTGGGCACAGTGCTTTGTGTAACGTGGTATGATTACAGTACCTCAGAGTGTAAATGCTGGAGAGACTACATGTAGTGACAGAAACACTCTCATAGTCACTGCTGGAGATGGAGCTGAGGGGGGAATCGCGTAAGCCATCCTGAGAACTGAAAACAAGCACATGAAAACAAAATGAACTGAAGACAACAAAAAGATGAGTGAAGCAATGGTAGCAAATCCTTCTTACATGGCAATACAAAAGAAATGCTGCAACAATTCTCGTCAATAGCAAACCACAACAGCACTTCACAAAATGCAGATCAGTGCAAACAGAACAATGAGTTACAAAGAACAGAACACATACTTGCACTCAACACAGTCTGAGATGGACTACAAAGGAAAACGAGGGCACATCAATGTTAATTGCCTCCAGTGTTTTCGTCTTCTGGCTCTATAGAATAGGGTCCTTAGAGATAAATGGGCAGCTGTCACAAATAATACACATATATATTGGATTCAATGTACAGAGTAGAGTTCTTATACAATTACTGTCACTGTGGAAGACACTGTGCAATTAGGACTGAACACTGCAATAAACCTGCCTTTGCTGCCTAACGATCCGGTGTTCCTTCAGGTATTGTATTGTGTTTGCATTAATGCAGCACTTAATATCCCCGACGAGGCATTGAAGCCCTATTTAGCAAACTACTCCGGTGAGCATCATTACTGAGTTATAGCTACTAAGCACTACATGTCTCCTTCCCTGGTCCAACAATCCCATCTCCCCACCTGAAAGGAACTTAAATGTAAAAGCCAGACCATCCCTGCCAACATACAGATCGCAGCAACAACATACGCCACTATGGAGAAGTGTGGCTCACTGGTTAGAAGCGGCAGACCCTGATGCAGAGGTCTGACCCGGGACCAGGGTTCAATTCCCGACGCGGCAGGGTCTTGGGCTCAATGTCCACGGACTCAATAATTCTCGCCTCGGTGCCTACTCTAATCATGGGTCCCACTCTGCAACTCTGGGCAATAGCTTGCTTAATCTCCACAACGGCCCCCACAACGCTAAGGATGCCTGGCCTCACCTTGGGGGTGCCCAGTAGGGGGCATCTCAGAGGGAAAGCCAGGAAGGGTTCCACAGCGGTATACAGCGCCAGAATGCCTGTAAGGTGATAGTGCGCTCTACAAGTATACATACATTTACATTTACACACACACTATAGGTGTCATAGAGCACGGAAAATAGATCACTGTTTTTTCTCTGTCTTAAAGAGACCGATTGTACTACCGATTTGATGGATGAATGTGGCACCCATAAAAATACAGGCCCTTTACGTGGTATTGGGGATCACAGGTTTTGACCCATGTTTGCTGTGTAGATACATGTAGGCTTTAGAGTTCAATATGGCACACTGATTTATGGTCCATTGTGCAGGTTTACCTGCTGCTGCAGATACCTTACTTGATCGCACAGCTCAGGGAGCAAAACTCCACTAAGTAACTTTCAGACATACCCTACTTCGCGCTACACCTTCACATGCCATTAAGATGCTTTATTGATCAGAGACTTCCTCTTTTAGCACTGACAGAGCACTCTCAGGCGTTGCAGAACCCTTTTTCACACCCCTTCCACATCTACATTTCACTAATTCTCTTCACAGACCTGCCCACTACCTTCCAAAACTCAATCCCCTCCTCGGATTGGACTCTGCCTGTCAGTGGTGGGCCAGTGGGAAATAAACCAGCAGATGGATGAATGGAGCTGCACTGAAAATTTATGGTGCACAGTAGCAGAGTGGGCCTTCGGTAATCTAACCGCTGCACTTCCTCTGGAATGGTGTAGGAGCATCGCCCCACTGTTCAGCCCCAGCAAATAAAAAAATTAAATAATAATAAAAAAATATATTTTTTTTTTATTCCCTGACTGTGTGAGCTGATGCCGCGCGTGTAGAGCAGGGCGAGACTGGGCCATCCTCCGTGGGCAGATGAGAGGAGTGGTGGGAACTGCAAGTGTGCATGTTGGTTTGGCCAGCCGTCTTAGGATGGCCGAACTGACATGCACACTTAGATGTCTCCAAACCAGTAGTGTTGTACAGCAGGGTGGAGAAAAGACACAGACTCTATGTGTCTGAGCGAGGGTTAAACAGCCCCCTCTACCAATCCCGGCGCTGCTCTCATGCTAGATAATAGCATGAAAGCACCATCTGGATTGGGTGGGGAGTCTATTAGCCTGTGCTGTGTGGCCACCGGGAGTAGAGGAGCGCTGAGGCGGCCAACAGCGGGCCTGGAAGCAGCAGTGGCAGGTACGTGTTGTTTTTTAATTTTTATTTCCTCCTGCGCTGCCGCACCACTTTCTGTTGCCAGCAGCCGCCACTGTGATCTACATACTTGGTTTTCTGGCATTTAAACAGGACAACTCTGCAACTGGCAAATGAGAGAACTACACAGTGCTTGAAACACATGTGTACCCTCAAAACCACCATGGAGCCGTTCACACTCCAAGGCAGTTGGCAGAACTCATCGCTTTATGAAAAGAGAGGGGTGAGATAAAACACACTTTAGTGACCAAGTAATGAACAGTAGTTCCACCAAACAATGAATCTTTCATTCTTAGATGTTTCTCAGCACAGGTGAAAAAAGATAAACCAATAAACAGTACCATGTTATAATGTCAGGGCCGTTATTGGCATCAGTATTCATCTTGGGGTATTTTATTTTCTTGACCCTCTATTTTTAATTGCTTGTGCCCAAACTATGGATTGAGTTAGTTTTTGGGGCATTTTTGCATCCCTCTTTTTTTTTATTTACTTAAATCTAGCACTTTCCTTTCCTGTTTTTTTAAAACATTTTACTCTTACCTTTAGGATATAGCTATTGCACTTACCTGGCACTTTTATTTATTAATAACATGTCATTATAGTTTTTACTTTCATATTTTTGACCTTTTTTCAAGAGGTAATTAACTATATCTGACAGCATCCTTTAGACGTCACATAATGCAGACGTCATGATCGAGCAGAAGGCAACATTGACTAACAAAATAATAATATCCACCCCGATTTAGAACACATCTAGACTACAGATGCCCTCCAGCACCTGCTGATCCCACCCCAACGTCCAGCACCAATATAATGAAGTATCTATGCACGTCTCAACGCGGTTATGGTCTTTAACAGTGCAACGGTTTGCTATTAAAGCATCAGATTGTGCCTGCTGAAGATCTTTCTTGCCATCTGCCCCTGGTTTGATTAATATACAGAGCTTCATTTGCAAAAGAACAAGCGTCTGTGCCTAACATTTGCTCAGAAGCCTGCGTCCGGCGATATTGAATATTGGAGTGCGGATTACCAAGGATGCGTAATTTTGGATGTACCGCAGACCTCTTCAATCCACCACCAGACGCTTGCTGCCTCGATCTCACTCACAAACTCCTGCTTTCTTCCTTTGTCACAGTTTTTACGTCTTTCTCTTCCTTCAATCTGGTGTGTATTTTTCTTGCTCTGAACTGGGTTCAAAGACTAATGAGGAAAAAATAAGTGCTGGTCACCATAAATTAGCGCGGTGGGCCCCACCGGCAACACCTGGCTCAAATTAGGCCCATATCTCTCCCTTGCGAATGTTGTTCATCTTTATAACATCCTCAACTAGGTTTTTATCACACTCCTCTGTACTGCTTTCGCTTTTACATAATAGTGACCCGCTGGCCCTCCGCACGTTATCAATTTTTTTAGCGGAGTGTTTCACAACTGAGCAGATAACAAATCCTTTTAGAGTTCGGGCAATCTAACTCTGCATGAGTGACTTCTTCAACCCTTGGGAGCCTGAAGAGGAGGAGGATCTCCGGATGAACTCTGATCTCACAAACGAGTGCTGCAGCCAAAATATGCATATTAGTAATACATTGGAGAAATGTGAGCACGTGATAGCAGCACTGTGATCCCTGAGCTGTTTTCTAGTGTGATAATGTGTCCATTTCAAGGAGCTTTCAACAGCAAACCAAGCAGTCGATGGAAAGAGTCTCATTTTTGCAAACTTTCTTGTTATAATCATACTTACACCATTCCACCATTGTGTCACCCAGTTTCTTGTCACAGTTTGAAGTTCTCTTTCAAGCAAATCCTATTCAATTTAGAGTGGCCTTAATGTACGGCTAATGGTACATCCTAACTCCTTCAATCTTAGGATAAGAAACATCTTCTGCCCTTGTTACTTTCTCTTCGATAAGCCATATCCAGGTGGTATCGCTCCAATCAATAGTCTGTTAAGATGGCCCAAAGAAGTAACTCAATAATCTTCATCGAACACATACAATATTACACATTATAGCTAAATGTAGTGGGAATGGTGTAGTCTCTGAAAACGTTATAGAATATGTTGCTGAAAAACCAAAAACGTTATAGCAGTATAGGCTTCCTCCACTAAAAGTGATCATCAATGATAGGCATGAACCACCCAGACAAAAATAGTTATATTGTTAGAAAAATGTTCTAAAACACAAAAGCAAACTAAGAAACACATCAGGAAAAACAACATATTCCACATCAGCTCAGGAGTGTCAGTCCATTGTCTGCAGCTCCTCCACCTAACTTTCCAGGTTTAATTATTCTTCAGAAATGAAAAAGTCCCTACTGAGATCTTCTGGTGAGGCAGGTCTACAACTCAAGTACTCTGAGTCGCCGAGCACTCAGTGACTTGCTGACTGGCCTGCTATGTTCTGCTTGCACCCTCAGGTTATAGTCAGACAATACTCCAAAACACCTTTCTAAATCTGCCAAATCCTTTCATTTCAGACCCCCTAACTTGTTCACATACTGAACTGTTGAGACATTGTCCATATGCAACAGCATCAAACAACTTACCTTCTTCTGCATCAAACATTTGATTTCAAATAAACCTGCAAACAATTCCAGACAATGTATGTGAAACCTGTTCTCCTCGTCTGTTCAACGACCTCCTGCTGAAACTGCACCACACCGTGCACCCTAGCCACCTTAACTTGCAACCGATTCTATTACTAACTCTGGGTTCTCTCCCAAGATCGCTTTCCCATTCCATGCCTTCATGTTTCACATCCACCATTCCAACTCTTGCCTCACCTCTTCCAGGAGTCTTAAATCCTGAGAATACCTCAAACCATGTCTTAGATGCATGGCATTCAATCTCTGTAAAGCCCGATAATTCAAAGGACCTGGTAAAATAGTCTGTTTCGTTGATGATAGAAGATCAACCACACGAGCAAGCATCCTCAAAGAAATTCTCCGCAGAGATGGTACTCTTTTCAACTCCTTCCTTATTCTCTTCAATTCCTCCCTTGGAAGTTTTAAAGCCCCCTCTACTGTATTCACCCCATAACTGAGTCTCCTGACTAGGCACCGTACATGATTTTTCTCTGTTTACAACAAACCCTAAATTCTCTAGTAACCCGACTATAATCCCTGTGTACTCCAACAAGCATAACCTGCTTTGATCCATGATCAAAATGTCCTCTTGGTAAATAATCAGTCTCACTCCCCTTTCTCTCAAGAATGACGCCACTGGCCACTATGTAAGTCCTGGTAGTATAAATGTTAATGTACAACTCCTTTCTCAACCCTGAGTAGGAGAGACATACATAAAGGCAATTTATTAAGTAACGCACCTGCATTACTTTATAATTAATTGCCACATTTTTTACTTTTCTTTTGTTTTTCTACACTGCAGTGCTTCTTTAACAAAGTGCATCCGTAACACTTTGAGAGGTTTACGAAAGTATAACAGATTATTTTTAAGAAAATAAAACCCTTCCTTAACCACATGTCTAAGCACGTTTATACAACAGTTTAAGCACCATAACTTGCACAAATATTTCATAATCCACCACTGCTAAATATTCACTTTGCATATGGCACAGGAATATAAATTGCATCTATGAACATAGGCTGAAAAATGAAACTTTTGATTGTTAAGTACCTGACAATACAACAATTGCATTTCCAGATCAACTGATCTGCAGCGGTTTAAATATGTGTACATAGACCAAGCAAGTCGCCCAACATGAACATTTTATGGCAACAGGGTTTGCCGGAATAGCACCCACAATTTTCATAACACACAAAGGCGGCTCATACATAAGAGTGTATTGGCCTCTCCCCCCCCTATTTCCTGGTTTCTAATTTAAACTAAGCACACTCAGTTGTACTGCAGAGACTGACAGAAAGATCTCTCTCACTCTCGAGTCAAAGCACTTTTTGGCAAGCACATGCAGCAGCGCGCATGTGCCTGGCCCAGGATTTACAGAATTTCGGCGTCTGCTCACTTGCTTCTGTATATGGAAGATTTTAAAATAGTTTGGAGTACTTTTAGTGATCATAACCTGATAACTGGAAAGTTTAGTTGGAATGATCTTGAAGAAAAGGTGACCAACATCCATAAAGACCTGTTAATTACCACATCTCAAGGGAGGTGGATTAGTTGGGGGGAAAGTACTCCCGGAGGACTTTTTAAGGAATGTGGTCCAGAAGTGTAGTAGCAAATTTGAGGCCTGTTTGAACATAGATGCATATGATCTGGCCATTCGCGATTTCTTTTCCACAATCTACAAAGAGACTCAGCGAGCCCTGACCAGATATGCTGTTAAGGTTATTAGTTCAGGTCCTAAATGGTTCGACAAGAATTGTTCAAAGGCCAATAAAGATCTGATGGTAGCATTAAAATCTACAACGAGGCTGACATGTGCAGTCAAAGCGGCCAGGCAGGCTTATGCGCTAGCCCGTTAGGAAAGACTAGATGCCCTGAAGAGAAAAGCCTGGGATAAGCTTAAGGAGGCATGCAACCCGAAGAATAGTGCAGACTTCTGGAGGGTAGTAAATCTAACACTATTTAATGAGGGCACAGTAGTAGACTTAAGTGCTACTATATCTGGGAAGAACATTTTGGTCGCATATATGCAGGAGATTGTGATTATACAACTATTGTCTGCCCTATAACAGAAAATATTGTCCACTTTGAACTGAAAAAGGTGAGGGAAAACATAATGAACTGTCAGCAGGGAAGGCACCGGGCTTAGATGGGGTTCCAGGTGACCTTTTAAAATCATGTATAGATCTTTCGGCACCGCTGGTTTCGCAACATCAGAATGCCGCAGCTCGTGATCACATTCCAGTTTCGTGGAAGGAATCGATCATAATACCGGTTTTTAAAAAGGGGAACCGCGCTGACCCAGCGTGCTATCATTCGATCTCATTGATTGATGCGGAAGTAAAGGTGTTGGGTATGGCTTTGTTGAAGCGTCTAACGGATTGGGCTAATGATAATATTATTCTATCAGATATACATTATGGATTCAGGCAGGGACGTGGCATGATTGAACAGAACTTGAATCTATATCTCATAGTTAACAAGTATAGGGTGGCTAAAAAAAAAAGTATATACTTAGCCTTTATGGACCGCAGAACAGCATTTGACACAGTTGTAAGATCTAAGCAAAGGGCTTGATGAAGCCATAGCTGCGCTTTTGCACAGCCTACATACACGGCTCTAGGCGATGGTAAGATATGGCCCATCAGGAGAATGCACTAAGCACTTTAAAGTGGCGAGAGGGGTCCGTCAGGGTTGTATTTTAGCTCCTTTTCTTTTCATTTGATATATAAATCAATTTGATTGGTTTTTAAGGGATAATTGTAAAGACATCCCAAAGATAGGACGTGGAACGATACCCTCCTTGTTGTACGCAGATGATACCGTTCGTATTTTCCGGACAGCTAATGGCCTGCAATCTTTATTGAACCAATTTTATGAATTTATGGAAAACTCGGGACTATGAAATGTATTTCACCAAATCGTTCACCATGACTTTAGGACCCATAGGCATCAAGACTAGAAAATATGTGATAAAAGAAAACAATATAGGTAAGGTGGATAGGTTTAGTTACCTAGGTGTACTGTTGGATGATAGACTGACCTGGGCGCCATATTTGAAATCACACACTAAATCCTTTAACAGGGTAGCTTTTAGTTTGGATGCTTTCTCCAGGCGTTTAGGTCCCAGTCACAAAGTCCATAGTACACCTCTATAACGCTAAGTGTGTCCCAACTGTAACTTATGGGGCAGAAATCTAGGGTAACAAATCTACTGTAACAAAAACGGCAGTAAACAAATACCTAAGGAAATTGTTACGCATCCCACAGAATGACCCAGCAGAAATAGTTTATGAAGAGATAGAGGCAGGTTATTTGGTTTACTATATACGCCTGTGCCCGATACTATTATGGTGCTCTATATGAACTAAAAAAGATCTGAATTTAATAGATTACTATTAAGAGACTGTTTGAGTCTGAATTTTAGTTCGCGTATACCATGGTTGAGCTATATAAAAACTACCCTGTCTAATCTGGGCCTATTGCATGTTTTTAACTCACCTGAGAAAATAACCAAATCAGTCATTTCAGAAGTCAAAAAAGTATATTTTGTGTATATACAAGAACTCAGACTGCAAGACTCACACCGTAAACACTGTTGCGTACATCATGCTATGTTAAAATGTAGTGCTAGAACAGAATTGTATCTATGACTGGATATGCCAGTGAACCATAGAAGATTTTAATATATTTTCGACTGAATATGTTCCAGCAGCTTGTAGCAGGATGGCATAGGCCACAATACCCTCCTGTATGTTCCTGTTGTAAGTCTTCTGCACTAGACATTTTACACATCTTATTAATTTGCCTTAAATGGGCCAATTTGCGTCATAAGTATATACGCCCATTATTTGCACATCTGAATTTTAAACAAGCGAGACCTGCCCTTTTATTTCTACAATTTTTAGAAAATGTCACTGTTTGTTGGTATGTGTTGAGATTTTTAATAGCAGTGTATTAAGCTTATGCTTGAGTTTGAATTGCATAGTACTTATTTAATTATACTAATTGAAGCTCATAATATATTTGTGTGATTGTTTTACTGTACTTTAATGATGCTAAAGCCAATCGAATAAAATAATGATTGATTGATTGAGTACAGGGTGGGTATGGTTTCAGCCCCGCCTCACCAGCCAGCCAGGCGGTAGGGCCACTCCCTCCTGTGATATGGGATACTCTTGCTGACTGAGCTCAACCTGGGCGTTTTAAACTGAAGCCCTGTGCGGCACAAGGTCAGGTCCAGCCTTTAGCATGAGCGAGCTGGGCCCAAGGCGTAAATTTTCTGAGTGGTGCATGGAGCTGTGTGCATTGAGGTTATGTCATAAGCATCACCCTTATCTTGCTCCAGCCTTATCCATGTTCCTGCCTGTTCGTTTCGGTCTGATTTGCCAGTTTAAAGTGGTTTTAGTCCTTCATCATCAAACAGCAGATGTTTTTAATACCCCTTTAGCTCTCTTCGTTGCCCACCCTTTACTCTCTGACCCCCTGCTGGCACACAACAGTCCTGCAAAGTACCACACATCAGGAGTTAAACTAATGCATTTCAGCGGCTGCTCAGCATCACCGTATGGAAATACATTGTCACACATAATGCATGTCTCAGCTGTCACAGACAGTAGCGCACCACTGAAAACTAAGTATGGCAGGTGGCAGCACACGCCTGTGGCCAGCACGGGCTGCTCTCTTTATTCCGAGGGAGCTACCTAGCTCGGTTCTGATAATTGGTGGAGACGTAAATTGCCACCTCGAACCCCTCATAGGCACAGCTGAGGCTATTTCTAACGAGGAGGATTTGCAGTGGGCTATACCTGACCACCCCCCCCCCCCCCCAAACGTACCCTCCTAAAGCCTGGTCATCTTTGGTCCTACAAATGAATGCCATTGCATTAACCCACTCGCTGAGGGCTTGCAATGGCCATACACCCTCAGAGAGACCTAGTAGGCCGACATTTAATAGAGTTGGCCAGGCCTCCCAAATAGATTATATTCTGGTTGAGTGCAGGTCCTGGCACCGGGTGAAGGACTTGGAGGTTATTGTACGAATGGACAGTGACCATATCGCCCTCTCCCTATTCTTCGGGGTTCCAGATTCTGGTATAGCCCCCCCTATTGGGACTCCATTAGATGACAGACTAACTCTGACCAACAACAGGAGAAGGAGAAAATGGGGGGCAGTGAAACAGTCCCCGGAGAAACTGTTAGAGCTTTATCAAATGGTTATTACAATACTACAGGAACTATCCACGCTTGAGGTTAATGGAACTAACTCTCCCAAGCAAGACTTGGTCGTACCACTTCATAACCAGCTTGTTGTTGATTTAGCTGATATCCTAAATCCGATTAGTCGAACTAAGAGAACCAATGATCAACCATACTCTTGGTATGATGATAAATGTCGTAAAGCTAAGACAGCACTGCTGGAGGCCATCAAAGGTTACCCTCCTAAGACAATACGCCCCCCCCCCACAACTGAAAGGTTCATGTCTGGAAAGGGTGTCTGTCTTTGAATATCTTGGTGTAACCCTGTCTGAAGATATGCAGTGGGTGCCTCAAATAGCCAAGGCTAAGCTCAAGCTATCACAGATTGCCGGGAGTATAGCCAAATTAGCTAGGGAATCACCCTTTAACTCCATTAGTCCCGTGCTAGAAATGTATAGGGCCCAAGCACGTGGAGCCTCTCTTTACAGGGCAGAACTATGGGGGCACTGTTAGTCTTCTACCTTAGCTGTAGTTGTGGTAAAAAGCAGAAAGGCTGACTATAAAGCAGTTGTCTTAAGTGCAAAATTAGCCAGGGAAGAAGACAAATGGCTAAGTATTACATCTGCCCTACTGACTCGGGATATGAAAACATTCTGGTCGATAATCAGGACGGGGTCTGAGGAGGGCACCACTGTATGTGAACCTAATCTCCCAGCTGAAGTGTGGACTGAGCATTTCTCAGCTCTGTACGCAAATGAATTTGAAAAGGACCTTCAAATAGACTCTAGGGGTATGTTGCCCCTTGATAATGCAAGTGCAGGAGCCCATGAGCCACCACTGGGCAGACAGGTTAACGGTAGTCTTGAAAGGATTACCCTCCAAGAGGTCATCTCAGCAATAGAATGATTTCCAGCCGGAAAGGCACCAGGGTTGGATAAACTCCCTGGAGACATGTTTCGGGACGAACCGATGATTTGGGGCCCCTATCTTTCGGTTTTGTTTAACGCCATTATGAACGGTATGCCTATCCCCAATACCTGGGCCGGGGCCGAAATTGTCCCAATCTTCAAAAAGGGTTCCCCATTATACCCAGCAAACTATAGACAGATCAGTTTGATTGATGTCACTCAAAAACTGTTTGCTCAGGTACCATTGGATCGAATCCAGGGTTGGTTGGAAGAGCATGACATCATCAGCCCCTATCAAGCAGGATTTAGGAAAAACACCTCCACACTGGACCAGGTGTTTAGATTCCAACTAATCACCTGGAAGACCGTATTAATGGAGGGTGGAAGCCTCTACTTGATATTCGTGGACCTGAAAACTGCTTTTGACCTTGTTCCCAGACCCAAACTGTGGGGGGTATTAAGAGATCTGGGGATTCCTTCATATTTACTCGACATCTTGATGAAGTTGCATGATAACTATGCCAAAGTTAGGAGTGGAAGGGGGGGAAGTTTGAGCAATAGGTTCCCGGTTGGCAGAGGTGTAAGACAGGGCTGCGTGCTCGCACCGACCCTGTTCTGCCTCTTTGTCAACGCATTAATCCCAATTCTGGCAGAGCTACCAAATAATGATGCCCCAAAGTTAGCAAACACCAAGGTGGAAGCATTGATGTTTTCTGACGATACTCTCCTTCTCTCAAAAACATCGCTGGGCATCCAGAGGATGTTGGATAGCTTTGCCTCATTTTGTAGCACTAGGGGTTTGACGATAAATACCACAAAAACCAAATTTATGATTGTCAACCCTCCTAAGACAACACGCTCCCCCCCCCCCCCCCCACACACACAACTGAATGGTTCATGTCTGGAAAGGGTGTCTGTCTTTGAATATCTTGGTGTAGCCCTGTCTGAAGATATGCAGTGGGTGCCTCAAATAGCCAAGGCTAAGCTCAAGCTACCACAGATTGCCGGGAGTATAGCCAAATTAGCAAGGGAATCACCCTTTAACCCCATTTGTCCCACGCTAGAAATGTATAGGGCCCAAGAGCGTGTAGCCTCTCTTTATGGGGCAGAACTATGGGGGCACTGTTCGTCTTCTACCTTAGCTGTAGTTGAGAACAGATTCCTAAGACAAATAACGGGTTTAACAATGGCTACCCCGCTAATTCTTTTAAGATTAGATTTGGGTATCCTGCTAATTGAAGATGAAATTGCCCTGAAACCATTAACCTTCTGGCGAAGGCTTTGGGCAACTCCTGAATTAGCAGCATATCAGGTAGAGACCAAAGAGCTTTTATCCTATCCAGGGTTGCTAAAAAGGGTCCCCTGGTTTGCTCATGTGAAATACGAGTGTGAAACACTTGGCCAACCTTCCCTGTGGAGTACTCCAGACATCACTAGCACCCTAGTCTCCCGTGCCTCAATACCCAAGTCTCACCGTACCTTAAAGCTCGAAACTATACAGACAAATCCGAAATTGGGTTCCCTCACGACACAGTTTCTTAAAGTTAAGGACAACTACGAGCTAGAAACCTTTCTGGAAGATATTTTGCCTTTGGTTGCAAACAAATTATATCTACAGTTTAGATATAGTACTTTGCCAGTATGTGTGGTCATCAACAAATGGGCCGGGCAGAAAGTGCAGGGTTGCCCTATATGCATTACACAAGATGAAACAGAAATGCATATCCTTTTTTTCTGCCCTGGTTACCAGCAAGCGAGGCGGTACTGGCTTGTACCGCTTTGCCGTAATTTGGGTTTTAACCACTGTAGAGAGGCTTTTCGGGTTTTAAAATAGGATACATCTAAATCCATTGTGTTTGCTGTCTCAAGATATTTAAACACGACTTGGCGAAGAAGATGGGCTTTTATTCAAATGGAAAATAACACCTTAAAACGTGCATCGGTAGGATAACTGTATACCTGACTTCTAGAGTGCCGTTTAAGATATTGGTTTCTAGTCCCATATTATTTTGTACATAGGTTTACTTTTGACCAAATGGATTTTATTGTAAATAGTGTAAATCTTCTTTTAAAGTATGTATTTAAATATTGCTGCTATTTCTCTAGACATTCGCCGACTGCACATATTAACTGATATATTCCATCGTCGTTCTTCTAACCCCTTGGCTCCTTGACCCATCCAAACTGTTAACAATATTTCCCTTATATGTTTTAATAATTGTATCTGTTTCTTCTGTGGAGTGTTCTTTCTGTTTAATGATGCATTTAGTGATCTAAAATGTATGTTGTTTTATTATCTTGTCTGCTTTTTATGGTCCTAGTGACCGAAGTAAAAGTTCTTGAAACGAAACGAAAACTAAGTGTGGCAGGTGGCAGCGCACGCCTGTGGCCAGCACGGGCTGCTCCCGAGTCCGGAGGCTTGGGGCACTCCCAGCAGCGGAGCTGGCTCACAGTCAGTGGGTGCTACTACAATGTATCTCAATTGTTCATTGATTTCCAGCGACGCCCGGAGTCAGACAGCCTGACGTCATGGCCCAGCCTGGGGTGGTGCCCAATTAGCTACTACTGAGACAGCCGGACGGGGCATGCTCCAGTCAGGTTGTGTGACACACTTTGTGGGCGTGGCTGTGGGGCTTAATAATATCTATAAAGGCCCACCCGCCCACTGCCGGCAGCGAATTATCAGAGCCCGGTGGCCGGGAAAGTGACATGGAGGCCATTCTTCACGCCGCCCGGGTCGTCGCTGACCGTCACAGAGTCAGGTCCGGTTGCAGGGGCAGGAGTTGAGGACAGAGAGCTGAAATTGCAATGAGGGTCACTGGCTGTGGCGAGCATCTTGGGATGCCCTGGAGTCGCCAACGCACCAGTCACGCTGCCCAGTCAAGAACAGAAGGAGAAAGTATAAAATACCTATGAGCCACTTCAAGTTGTCAGTGAGTGTCACAGTGTGTAAGACAATAAAAATTCAATTGAATGTGAGCGCACATATAAAATGGGTATAATTTCTGGTATTCATATGTTTCCCTCGTCTTCCTTGCTTGATTTTGCTCGCCAGAAAGGGTCACTCATAGTCGTTGAAATGTCACTCATAATTACACTGAAATAATGAAAATGTCGCACAAACGAATCTGAAACTTGCAGCTTTGCAACAAAACCATCATCTGCATGAAGCAGCTATGCTAGGGATGTTTGTGCTCAGTAGCCGCCCCATCTCATCCAGGGACGGACCAGTGGACACAAAAGAGACCCTCTCCTGACTCATTTAATTCACTACCATCAGCAAGGGGCGCCAGATTTCTCTCCGCCTAAGCTCAGGGCGAGATTTTAGCAAAGGCTGACCCTACCAAAGGTACTATGCCAATAAACAAGGGTGCACATTTCCTAACCCATCACAGGGTCTCCCTGGCCCCTCAACTCACTGCGATAAGTTGGGAAAGTAAGTAGAGAAGAGGAGGTAACAGGGCGGGTCTTTGTGCGAGTGAAAGGCGTCACCAGTGACACGAGGTCACATGGTGTAAACGGATACACTGAGAAAGCTTCGGTTTAGTTGAAGTTGTGCTGTGTACCTGTTGACTCGTTTCTGTTCGTTCATTTCACTTGCGTCGCAGGCCATCTGTGGGAACTGCCCTGCCTTCAAAGGCTGGAAGCAAACAGAAACTGTTCATGCGCCCCGGGGTAATGGGTATGGTTAGGACCGAACCTCAAATATAACAAACAGCATGCACTGTCTGGTGCTGGCCTCTTCGAAAACATGCAGGTATGAATGTTATCCTGTAAGTGAGGGATTTGGTAACAACATTATCTGAGGTCAAGCCAATTGTCATATTTTTGGTATCCATTGTTGTCCGTCAGAGGGAGAGAGACAGTATTCATTTGATCCTAAAGCTAACATTTGAAACCAAATGCACAGTTCCTCTTTTTGATATGTGAGATTTGCACAGTAAGTGGTTTTATGGGCACACCTTACAGACTAGAGGCACCGAAGGTCAGATACAATACATAGAGCAAGATGGCTTAAATATGTCGCCAGTCAAGTGAAGTGTAACATGTCCAGCTTACTACCAGTTTGCCATGTGATTGTTTTTCCTGAATCGTGTAGCACCTGAAAAACTATTTTTCCATCCCTGGAGTCTAGAAGTAAGGCGATGAAAAATGGAAAAGTTGAATGAGAGTTATAGAGGCAGGGAGAAACAAGTATACAGCAAACGAGGAGAAGAAAAGGACTAGAAGGGAGCCAGAGGAAAAACTGGAAGGAGGTTGGATAGCTGTGTGAGACTTAAATTGTAACTAGCCACTTGTACGTAATTCATTTGTTTTTCCTCTGTTTTATGGTATTTGTAGCTTTGCATTTTCTGTTATAAGTGCAAAATCAGAAGCATCAGAAAGCAGACGACACAAAAATGTGTATATATAAAGAATACATTCTCCTCTTGGGGCATCTTGCTGGTGAGTAACAGGTGTGTTTTGTCACCCTATTCAGCGATACCCATTCCGGCCCCTCAGAAACATGAAGAGTTGTGTGACCCACTTGGATCAAACCTCTGTCTCTGACGTGAAACACAAGTTACTAGTGTAAATCCATTAGTCTCTTCAGCCACCAGAGGGAAGGAAGGCATGTAAAATAGAATGGAAACTGGGAGGCATTGGAGAAAAGGTACTGAAAGAACAAGAGAAGAGAAAAGGAACACAACAGGACAGACTGCACCAAGGAGGAAGTCTAGCCAAGCATCTTAAACCCTTTACAACCACACATATGAATGCTCAAATTCCTTTCCCCATGTACACAACATGTCCACTTGTACCTAATGTCCGCCATGCAGCATATGCGGGTCATTGTACGTGTGGATTGTGGTTGGCACAGCATGGAGAGAGGGCACTGTGAGTTCATTTTGCCAACATTATTTTACAATGTGTGATAACAGTCCACAATTTTACCGTTTTTTTCCCCCAGGGAGTGGTAGGAGCTCAAATGCACGTTGGCAGAATTGTGTTTATTGAAAGCACATGCTAATCCAGGATTTGTTCTTACGCTACACCACTTTGAAAGTTCATCAGCCGCCACTGAAGACACATGCCAATTTTCCAATTCCTAGTGGTGGGCCAATAGAGGTCTACGGTTGCCAAGAACTGTCTATTTTCTTAAGAACTTAAGGACTTCACAAATGGAATAAGTAGTACCACAAAATCACATTTGCAAAACATGTGCATATGGAATCTCTCTAGGTTGGAGATCTGGACATACATTCCAGGATGGTCTGTCTTCAGATAATGCAACTAAGGAGTTTACTGCCACTACATCACAAAGGTAATGTTCACAATGGGTGGTTCACCTATTAAAGGCTAAACTGGATTATGCAGTTCTTTTCTCTGTGGGGCTACCTAGATATGAATTTAAGCGACTGCATGCCTGATGTGGAACAAGGAGCTCTATCAGAGGAGTGGCGAGAGTGCCATGCGCCCCGAAGCCAAGTAAGGAAAGGACTGCCATAACTTCTGGTTTGGTTATAAATAAACAGCTATAACTAGGGAGCAGTGGACACCTTAAATGCTTCTTTCTTAGTGCCACTGTGCCTGCTGCACCACGGTTAGCTACGCCACTGAGCTCTGTGGTCCAGTCAACCAACAGCCCAATTTCTTACAAATATCACTTTGTTACTTAAGGTGTGAGTTAAGTACTTGCTCCTGAGATCGGTGTGTAACCTGATGTTCACAAGTTTCGAAACCAAGCAGCACCGACTCAGCCTTTCATTCTCATGAGGTAGATGCAGTGAATATAATGAAGTATAAAAATGCAAACACTTTATTGGTGCAAGCGTACTATGACTCTCCCGAGCTGGGTACATTTAAAGTCAGAGGTTTCGGAGTAGGATGAAGCTTTCACCCATCGCATTTCTCTGCTGGTAATGAAACTATTATACAATAGAATAGGCCTGTCTAAGATCTTATAAAAACTGCCAATGAAAATGCTGTTAAGAGCCTTTTTTTGCCAAACCTTGTCTTAATACTAAGCTCTGTACCCCTAGCTCTTTGAAAGAACTGTGTATCCCTCATTTGTTAAGAACTGTCTATGCAAGCTGTGCGTCGAGATGCAAGCCTCCTTTATCATTCAAACTGGAGCTACAATGGAATAAGATCTGTTAATGAGTCCTTCGATCAGTGTGTGTAGTGGGGGATTGTGCGACTGTACAACGCAGGTAAGACATCGTATGCCTTTGCCACCCACTTTTTAGCACACATTGGTTTTAGATTTAAAAACAATGTATTTTTGGGGGGAGACCACACAACTTACCTTAAATGCGTGGTATTGGCACGCATTGTAAATGCATATTCGCGGTAAAAATATGCATGATAAAAAATGTGTGGTAAAGGTACAACGAGGTTAAATGCTTGTTGTCAAGGCTGTTTCCCCATAGTGTGGGTGCCTATGCGTTTAATAAAACTGCAGTGTCTGACAATTAAAACAAGCACTGGCGTTGCCAATAGGTCTCGCAGTAGGAAAGTTGGAGCTATTACAATTGCAAATAGCAATGCCTTTTATTTTTGTTTTCATTTTAAAAACATAAAGGGCTTTGTCATTTACAAAACCAATAGCTCCAACTTTCCTAATGCGAGACCTATTGTGCACTGCACCGCGCGGGGTCGGGGCGGATGAGGTGGGGTCCGCGCGGATGAGGTGGGGTCCGCGCGGATGAGGTGGGGTCCGCGCGGATGAGGTGGGGTCCGCGCGGATGAGGTGGGGTCCGCGCGGATGAGGTGGGGTCCGCGCGGATGAGGTGGGGTCCGCGCGGATGAGGTGGGGTCCGCGCGGATGAGGTGGGGTCCGCGCGGATGAGGTGGGGTCCGCGCGGTTGAGGTGGGGTCCGCGCGGATGAGGTGGGGTCCGCGCGGTTGAGGTGGGGTCCGCGCGGATGAGGTGGGGTCCGCGCGGTTGAGTGGGGGTCGCGCGGTTGAGTGGGGGTCGCGCGGTTGAGTGGGGGTCGCGCGGTTGAGTGGGGGTCGCGCGGTTGAGTGGGGGTCGCGCGGTTGAGTGGGGGTCGCGCGGTTGAGTGGGGGTCGCGCGGTTGAGTGGGGGTCGCGCGGTTGAGTGGGGGTCGCGCGGTTGAGTGGGGGTCGCGCGGTTGAGTGGGGTATTGCGCGGTTGAGTGGGGTATTGCGCGGTTGAGTGGGGTATTGCGCGGTTGAGTGGGGTATTGCGCGGTTGAGTGGGGTATTGCGCGGTTGAGTGGGGTATTGCGCGGTTGAGTGGGGTATTGCGCGGTTGAGTGGGGTATTGCGCGGTTGAGTGGGGTATTGCGCGGTTGAGTGGGGTATTGCGCGGTTGAGTGGGGTATTGCGCGGTTGAGTGGGGTATTGCGTGGTTGAGTGGGGTATTGCGTGGTTGAGTGGGGTATTGCGTGGTTGAGTGGGGTGTTGCGTGGTTGAGTGGGGTGTTGCGTGGTTGAGTGGGGTGTTGCGTGGTTGAGTGGGGTGTTGAGTGTGGTGTTGCGTGGGTGATAGCGGGCTTGCGTGGGTGTGAGTGGCGTTGCGTGTCTGAAAGTGGTGCTGTGTGGGTGAAAGTGGCACAGAGCCTTTGATGTGGCCTGGCGCAGGAGAAATGCTGCTGCTGGGAACAGATGGCCTGGCCGTGAAGCAGGGGGCGGGGCAGCGCTGGGGAAGCCTGTGGGAGGGTGATTGATGCCTTTGATGTGGGGAGGGAGGAGAGCCTTTTGCGAGCCTTGTGCAGGAGAAATGCTGCTTAGGCTATTGCTATTGTAGGCGATGCGATGTGGGTAAGTATAGAGTGCAGGCATGGTGAAAGGAGATGCGTGGAGGATGGGGGCGGGCCTGGGAAACAGAGTACGGACGGCCTTAACAGAGATCTCCTTCCCAAAATGTCTAATTGACAACGCATTTCGTTTCACGCAGTATGCTGCTCTGTGAGCAAGGACACGCTGTACTCTGCAAATGTGGGAAAGTGGGCAATTTTATTTATGAAGCTTGCAGAAACGACATCACCATAAATTATACCATAAAATATATATTTCTCGTGGCAAAATTGCAAAAACGTTCTACTTTTTCAAAAAGTCTAACACAATTAATTAAAATATTCGAAATCGTAAAAATAAATGTGACTCAAATAACAGATGAATGAATCAGCCTGCAGATTTCAAAGGACATTATTGTAGGCGATGCGATGTGGGTAAGTATAGAGTGCAGGCATGGTGAAAGGAGATGCGTGGAGGATGGGGGCGGGCTTGGGAAACAGAGTACGGCCGGCCATGAATAATTAATTAGGGGAGGAGAAGCCCTTTGATGTGCTGGGCTGGCCCTGAATGCGCGTGCTTGTTCACGTGAACTTCATGAAAACCGCGGGGCTGAAAGCCCTTAGTTTGACGATTATTTTCGCCACTTGAATTCTCGTTCCCTCAATGCGCTTGCGCGCATTGTAGGTCACGAGACCTAAAAACAATACCAATATTTTCTTTGGCGATTTACTCCCAGTTTTTCCAAAAGGGTTACACTATAGTCCTAAAGCCATTTTAGTACACACAGTTTTAAGAACGGCATTTTTTATTATCTAAATGTGCGAGTTTACAAGTAAATTAAGGAAACGTACAACTTCCACTTACAATTTTCAATCCACGAGCAGAAGTCGGCCTTTTGTGAAGCCTTAGTTAAAACCACAACTACAATCTGCAGTTTGTGCGTAATTCATGGATAAATGATACACATGTACTTCATTTTGAATGAGTAAAAGTATCTATAATGTCTACTTCAGAAAATAATTATTTCCAAGACGTCAGCCAAAACAGAGGAGGGGCTCGAAGTACAAGCTGCCTTTGTCCAAAGAAAACCACAAATTGGGCTTTATAGTGATCACCATTGTTAACAAGAAGCATAAATACTGAATTATTCATTTGCACCAGTAAATAAGATCGAAACAAACTGAACTTCAAAAGTGATAATATATGAAAAATTACTCCGTTTTTTAGCAATTGTAAAAATGTGTTCTTTGTTGCAAAACAAAAGTGTAACTGATCACGTATAACAAACATTATATATGTGGCTCTGGTCATTGTTTAAGAGTAGGCTTATCTGTGATGGAGCGGCTAATTTTAAAACGTAGCATAGGGTACACGCAAGAAACAGCACATACTTGATTAAATGAATAATCACTAGTCTCTAGAGCATGCCTCACTAATAAGCAAGAAATGTAAAAGTGGCTGTTTACTGAGGGGAAAGGGAATATGTTAAGTCTAACAACTATAGTTTGTTTTGGGAACATAATATAATGTATGTTACTGTGGCTGTGACTAAAGGTTTTACCAATTAATCTTCAACTAAGGTGAAGAAGACAGATTCCTGTATGTGAAAGAATGCTTGTATATTGTGCTTAAAGGTTAGTCTGTTGGCGCAGTACTGCTAAAACACATTAGTTGCCTAGAACATCCTTAAAATAGGAGACAATTCAATAAAATGCTATGGAAGACTTTTGCAGGGTGGGAGTGCTAGATATGACTCTATAAGTAGTCAAGCCTCTGCAAAGCGAAAGTGGACCCAATCACAACTTTTTGTCAGTGATCCTAATAGTCTGGTTGATGGACGGAGACCGACCATACCCTGGCGGTAAGTAGGTGCTAACCCTTGTTGGCATTTGAAGCTCATACACACATTTTACTTCACTCTGGATTCCATAGGGAGGCAGTGAATTGTCCTCCAAGCCCCCTGTCATGCTGCTGCTTTATGTCAAAGCAAAAGCAAAGTGATCAGCAAGCCACCAAGTCTGCAGCTGTGACTATTACAGGGAGTCACACATTTTGATCTGCCTAATTAATATTAATTGGGCAGGTTGTTCCGCGAGCTCCTGTAAACGGACAATTTGCAATGCAGCTTATTAGTACATAGGACACATTGTATATAGATTCGCAAACCAGTAGGACGGCAAATTGCACATTATGGTGTGTGAATCTTACTTTGTGCACCAGGCCCTTGGTCTCCCTGATTCTGAGCAACTTGAAGTTTTCTCTTTTATCAAATAAAAGGGCAGATACTATATGTGACAGACATGTAAGAAAACAGACACGGCTCGCGTAAAACAAGGCTGCTAACAGAATCAATGGACTTTAAACGTAAGGCTTTCAATGATGCTGATATGTCCCTTTTTAGGTCTCACGTGGCGTACTGTGCACATGCGCAGTCGAGCTTGCGAGATTTTAAGTTTTAGGGTGAGTTTCTCTAGCGAGGGTTAGGCCCGCCCCTCTTCTCCATTGGCTGGCCTCCTAAACGGTGGCCAGACATTGGAGAAGAGGTCGCCATGACGTATTTCTTTCTTTTTAAGCCCCGTCCTTTTCAGACTGGGGGGCGTGTTTATAATTTCTTTCTTTTTAAGCCCCGTCCTTTTCACACTTGGGGGCTGGTTTTTGAAGTTTTTTACTATTCACAGGGCCGCGGAAGGAGTGTAACAGCAGTCTGTGCGACGCCAATCTCTGCCGAGAGCCACTCGGTCAGTACGTGCGGAACGAGCGGCGTCACCTCCCTTGGGCCGAGTCCGTACCTCCCTCTCCCCCTATTGCTCAGGAGCGCCGCCGTCCCTTCCTGGGCTCAAGCTCCACCCTGTGCCGCCCCCGCAGGAGAGTGCCCCTTGTGTTCGCAGGAATCAGGCCGATCTGAGCGGCTCCCGGAGCGGCCTTCTCCTGCCTCTGTTACCAGCCTGCCGGGACTGCGGTAAGTGAGGCGGTGTGACTGTCCCCTTCAGAGTGACTGCCATGGGCTCCTTCCCATCGAGCTGGGCCGGGGGTAAGGCTTGGCTGCTGTCTGGCTTCACCACACCATCACAGTCTGACCCTCGCACCCACCTCACCCCTGGGCTCAGCCCCACCGTCCATAGATACGGGGAGAAGGCATGGCAGGCTCACCCCTTCTGCCACCTCACCTCTGGGCTCTGCACCGCCGCTAGATTGGGGAAACTGGCATGACAGGTTGACCCCTCCACCATCTTACATCTGGGCGCTGCTCCGACAATGGATGAGGTATGGCACTAACCAGTGAGAAGTGTGGCTCACTGGTTAGAGGAGGCCGACCTGGAAGCAGAGGTCAGCCCGGGACCAGGGTTCAATTCCCGGCTCGGCGGGGTCTTGAGTCCTAAAATGTCCATGAACTCGACAATTCTCGCTCCGGTGCCTACTCGATTCACGGGTTCACACTCTGCGACTCTGGGCAATAGCTTGCTTAATCTCCACAACGGCCCCTACGCGGCGGGATGCCTGGCTTTCACCTTGCGGATACCCTGCCGGGGTTATCTCACAGGGGAATACCAGGACGGGTTCCCTAAGCAAGCGCTTAGAAACCGCTCGGTGATTTGCGCTATATATATTCCTGTACATTTACATTTACATTTACTCTGACCCCTTCCCCACCTCACCACTAGACTCTGCACCACCCGCAGATTTGGGGATCAGGCATGGCAGTCTGACCCCTTTCCCCATCACACCTCCGGGCTCTACACTGTCCATGGATACGGGGACGAGGCATGGCAATCTGCCCCATCTCACCTCTGTACCGTCCACAGATTGGGGGATGAGGTATAGCAGTCTCAACCCCACAATTTATGGGGGTTGAGACATGACAGCCCCTGGGATCTGCAACCCCTGGGCTCTACAACCTCCCCGCTTCAGGGTTCTCCACCATTCACAGATTCGGTGGATTAAGCATTGTAGCCTAGCTCTACCTTACCTGTGGGCTCCTCACTGTCCACATATCGGGGATGAAGCATGGCAGCCTACACTCTACACTTTCCATATATCAAGGATGAAGCATGGCAGCCTACACTCTACACTGTCCATATATCTGGGATGAAGCATGGCAGCCTACACTCTACACTGTCCATATATCTGGGATGAAGCATGGCAGCCTACACTCTACACCGTCCATATATCTGGGATGAAGCATGGCAGCTTACACTCTACACTGTCCATATATCTGGGATGAAGCATGGCAGCCTACACTCTACACTGTCCATATATCTGGGATGAAGCATGGTAGCCTGCACTCTACACTGTCCATATATCTGGGATGAAGCATGGTAGCCTGCACTCTACACTGTCCATATATCAAGGATGAAGCATGGCAGCCTACACTCTACACTGTCCATATATCTGGGATGAAGCATGGCAGCCTACGCTCTACACTGTCCATATATCTGGGATGAAGCATGGCAGCCTAAACTCTACACCGTCCATATATCTGGGATGAAGCATGGCAGCTTACACTCTACACTGTCCATATATCTGGGATGAAGCATGGCAGCCTACACTCTACACTGTCCATATATCTGGGATGAAGCATGGTAGCCTGCACTCTACACTGTCCATATATCTGGGATGAAGCATGGTAGCCTGCACTCTACACTGTCCATATATCTGGGATGAAGCATGGTAGGCCGAGCTCTTTACTGACCGCAGCTCAGAAGATGAAGCCTGGCAGTCCAAACCCTGCACCTGCTGCACTCCTGGGCTTTAAATCGTCCACAGATAGGAGGGATGAGGTATGGTAGCCTGTACTCTTCACCCACCTCATTTCACGAGTGAGGCATGGCTCTCCATCTATCTCGCCTCTGGGCTCTGTACGCACCACAGTATGAGGGTTGAGACAAGGCAACCACTGGACACAGCAACAAGTGGACATGGCAACCACCTCAGCTCTGCACTAACCACATCTCTGGGGTGAGGCCTGGCACACTGGAATCCACGCCCACTGCAGCTCTGTGTTCTGCAACCACCTTATATTGTTTACTAGGGCTCTGCACCCATCTCACCTCTGTGCTGTCATTTTCCCCACCATCACTCTGTATACAATACAGCTTGAGGGATGAGGCCAGTATTATAATTTAAATCAAATGCATCGTTACCTCCTTTTCTATGATGTATGCTAGTTAGTTCTCATTCCTGAAAACATGAGACCTTTGTCATCAAGCGTGGGCATATTACATGGCTCCTCACTGGGCTTTATTTACACTTACCACAACCCTCCAATGGGCATTGGCAATGCGCTAAGCCACAGTAACTCTGGGATAAAGCATGACGAGGGCACCAGATCTCTGCAACCACAGATCTTGGTGATGGGAAATTACCGATTTTGGGCTCTACCCTAACCACAGCTTCCATGTCGTTTTTAGGTCTCGCGTGGCGTACTGCGCACATGTCCCAAGTGGAGTCCATAGGAGAGTTCCATCAGAACAGTGAAACATAGGAGCAGGGGTTCTAGGACCTGAGAAACAAAATGCGTCGGAGGTTCACCTTTGCCACTCATAACGAAAAGGAATGCATCGAAACCAAATCAGGAGGCTTGAAAGGGCGGACTTCAGTCTCAAGTGTGGCCCGTGAAGGTACCGTTTTCAATTCTGTGCGCAGCCAACATTTGGGCATAGACACGTCATTTGGTTCTGAATCCATCCCCCACCCCCCAGCCCCCTACCCCACTCTTCCTTTGAGGATGAACTTGTATAGCGTCAGTATTTAAACAGAAACCAGGTCATTTTCTTAAAATGGAAACCAGCATCTCAGCATTTTCTTTGAACTAAAAAAGCATGGCTGACAAAGGAGAAGGGTACATAGTGCAAAGTTATAATGGGCTAGAACACATGCCAGATGAACTGAAAGAAAGAAAGAAACACATTCCAGGGCCCCAGGAAGAGCTTTAGTTTTTGTCGTGTTTTCCAAGTAAAAAAGAGCACTTGTAATTAGGAGTTAATTCATGTAAACAAAACTTTGTGATGCCATAAATCACATTGTTATGTTTAACACCCTCTCCCTCTGCCAAACAGCACCACTGCAGGTCCTTTCCGAAAGAGGGTGGAGGTGATAAATGAAATGTAAAAAAAGAGATTTCTTACTAGATCATAGACATCAAACAGCCGAACGCGCACAAAGACACAAGCATGCGGCGTGTTTATATATCACTAACTCATTAAAAAAAAAACAGTTAATAGCAATACAGCTCAGCTGTAACATATGTAATGCAGGCACTTTAAAATAACAAATACTTTGAGTGTGCTGTGTGTGGCTCTGTGTGTGGGTGGCTGTGTTTGGGTGGCTGTGTGTGTGTGGCTGCGTGTGTGTGGCTGCGTGTGTGTGGCTGCGTGTGTGTGGCTGTGTGTGTGTGGCTGTGTGTGTGTGTGTGTGTGTGTGGCTGTGTGTGGCTGTGTGTGTGTGTGGCTGTGTGTGGCTGTGTGTGTGTGGCTGTGTGTGTGTGTGTGGCTGTGTGTGTGTGTGTGTGTGTGGCTGTGTGTGTATGTGTGTGGCTGTGTGTGTGTGGCTGTGTGTGTGGCTGTATGTGTGACTGTGTGTGTGGCTGTGTGTGTGTGTGGCTGTGTGTGTGGCTGTGTGTGTGGCTGTGTGTGGCTGTATGTGTGTGTGTATGTGTGTGTGTGGCTGTGTGTGTGGCTGTGTGTGTGTTGCTGTGTGTGTTGCTGTGTGTGTTGCTGTGTGGGTGTGTGGCTGTGTGTGTGTGTGTGGCTCTGTGTGTGTGTGTGGCTCTGTGTGTGTGTGTGGCTCTGTGTGTGTGTGTGGCTCTGTGTGTGTGTGTGGCTCTGTGTGTGTGTGTGTGTGTGTGTGTGTGTGTGTGTGTGTGGGTGCAAATGCAATATGTCTCGCATTTGCGAGAGATTAAGCTATTGACATTGTAAATGACAATGCCATTTATTTATCTGTTTTCAAAACCAACACATAAATAACACTTTTGTCATTACAATGCCAATAGCTCTAACATTTGCAAAGGCAAGACCGTTGCATTGTAAATGCTTGTTGATTAGGGCTACCAGCAAATATTAATGTTCCTGTGATGTCACTAGTTTGGCACCAGACAGATTGCTAGAACAGGACTTTGTTTTGCCATTTTTATTCTGTAGCCCTAGCTACTGTTGGAGGCGCACATACATTATTTCACATGGACTACCAAAACAATCAAGAACCTATGGTCCAAGACTGCATGTTAGAGGTTCACACCTTAAATTAAATGAATTCAAAGCTCACACTAGGACCAGTGTAAACACAATACTGCATTCAAGAGTATTGGCAAGTGCTCCCACCCAACAGGTAAGATAGCAGACAAAAGGTTATACAGAAAAACACACTATAAAGATGGAAGATTACTCAAAATACAGTCAAGTATCACTTAAGCAGAGTCTTCAGGTGCTCAGTGACCACTGATGGGTCCAGCAGGTGTTCAATAGAGATATGTGTGACTCTTACCCTCGAGTCGTCGTAGGTCAATATAAAAATAACTCATTCCATTACATCTCCGGACTACCTTCAATTTTCATAAGATGCAATTAAAGCCACTGTGATGTTGTAATACCCCCACATACACTTTAGAAATCTAAGTACACATTAGACTGGTCAAACACGTAACAGATCATAACACTTGACTGTTATTACTGTTTCCAGATTACTAAAACTTGAAGAATTAGCCAACATCCAATTCGCACGAGACAAACTTATTAAAAAGAAACCCTTCCAAAATGTTTAGCATTCAGCCTCGGTCAACAAAAAAGTGTATTTTACTGTCACTTACCCTGGACCGTATCTTGGCTTCATGTCTTCCTTTACTAGCGCCTCACTGCTAGTCTCATCAGTGCCCGGTAACTGTTTTTCCTTGCCATCACCGGTCTGGCTTTTTTTCACAGTTTTTTTCGGTTGACTTGAGACCCCCACGCCACCCTCTGTTTCATTTTCTACTCCTATGTTTGATCCTGAGTTGTGAGCCAGGCACTTGGATGAGTTGGAACACGTATGTCCTCTGCCAGAATCTCGCTCTGTCAACAAAGAACTACAGTGCTCCTTGTTTAAGATCTCCGGGACAGAGATTGCGCAGTCTAGTTTATCTACGTGGTCCTTTTCCTTCGATTTCACCAAACTATAGGAAGCATTTATCACCGTCTCTGGAGAGTGTCTACTTCTTATGCCTGCTATACTCTCCTCCCTGCTGTCCTCACAGGTACCACAACACACACAGGAGTTAATTAGGCAATTGGTGGCTGCTAAAGCAAGTTTATGGGATTCGTCTTCAGACGGAGGCTCGGGTGACGCTGAAATACAATCACCAGCTGCGTCTGGCGTAGTTGGTGGAGATCCTGAAGAAGAAAGAGATTTGGGATTAAATATTACAGTGGCAGAGATTTTCATCCCACCAGTCCTGTGAGCAATAATTTCTGCAGTCTCTGCATCCTCGCCATTAGCATCCCAGCCATTGAGGTATACCTGTGAATCGGGGCCTTCTAAACAACTACAAGTATTGGGAGCAGAGTAATTAGTCATCAGTATTTTACCATCTTCAATATTGTTATTATTGCTTATGTCACTTTCTGTATCCTTTAGAGAGATTAATTCGTCGGGCTGACCATTGTGAATAATTAACGTCTCCTTACATGGGAGCCTCTGTGTCAAATTATGGCATGAGTTGTTGACCCATGCCAAGGTGTTCTCAGCTGATGCTATCACACTAAGAGCATCTCCGGTTCCGTCAAGATCATCCATAAAAAATACTCTCTCCTCTTCATCTGTTAGGTTTTCTCGACATCTCCGGCTTGGTGAAGCCTCTACGCTAGAATTATGCCTCACACCCGGCCTGCGGGCCGGAGACTGACAGACACTTGGTGGAGAAAGCAGAGAGGACATCTCATCCCCCACCCGGTGGACCATCATGTTGAGCTGTTCTAGCTCTTCTTCATCGTACTGCATGGAGCATGCCAACTCCACCTCTGTGTTTTCAGCTTTTGCTGAGAGTTCTTCTTCACTTGACAAGGCAGCTACTAATACAGGCGTGAGGACAGCGGGCACTTCAGGATCCGTTGTGACCGGAAATTCCATATCTTGCGATATGCAGAGGTTGCGCTCAAGAGTGTGCAGCTCCTCTTCAGTCAAGGTTTGCAGAAGATCTCTGAAAAGCAGATAGAGAAAGTCAGGGAAAAGACACACATTTGTTAGACTTAGGTAAAATAATGCATGCCTAAGGGCAGGGCTTGCCATTACTTCATTTTTACTATTATGACTTTATGACAGTCTGAAGTTTAACACACAAATAAATAACTGAATTTCCAATCAGAAGTTGTGATACAGTGAGGATTTAAAATAGCCAAATGTTTTGAGTGTTGAACGAAAAAATATACTTTTACATTCGTTTTCTTTTTAAGCCAGGTATAAAAAAAATCCTCTTATCTGTTTACCAATATATCAAATATGGAGTTCCTTTAACTGAACGCCACACTGAATGCCTTATCACATACGCACACATGGACTCCTTTCATACTCCCTCACTTAAACTTCAGCATCACTACAGTTGAACCAGTTTGAAGATGAACCTAAAAAGATTCAACTTTAAAACACTGTTATGTAAACTGGATTGTTATATATATATATATATATATATATATATATATATATATATATATATATAAATAAATCATACGAATAAAGTAGAATAACCAACAATAAAATACAATCATTGCGTGCACATTATAAATAAAAACAGAACCCTAACCAGTAATGCAAGCATATAAGGTGGGAGGGTTAAATTACAAAGTGTTGTCACTGCCAACCTGGACCTGGCTTATCTCAACGTAATCCTATTGACCTACAACATTTAATCAATATTATGCATGCCAGGTTAAAGTGGCTAAAAGGTGGCATGATGGTACAATCAGCCAGGCACTCATCACCTACGCCTACTGGATATAAACAAAATACTACCAATGGAAGACTGAGACAGTGCATACTTCAGCCCATAATTAGCCTCCTCCCAAACTCCCACCTGTATTTCCAAGGACACTGGTTACTTATTACTACTGACCACTCTGTTTTGAACATTTGGCATTCCCCAAGTAAAGATGGTATCCATGTTCTTTCCAGCCTCATCAACCATTTCAGGTTACGTCTCACGGGAATGAGACAAAACCCGGAACTAACAATTCCATCACAAGCGACCAAGGCCCACTGTCCTATTATTAACTTAAAGTACGTCAGCGATTACATATCTGCCTTTCTGCATTTTTTCTTTTGTGTAGTTGAGCTGAGCTCGTCATGAGCATCAAAGGTGTTAAAGTGAAAGAACCTTGTGCAAATTAGTCAATATTACTTTGTTCTTATATATTCTCCAATTATCGTTTCCCAATGAAACTTCTTTATGAAAGTGCAAGTGCCTTATGATACTTGTTCCATTACTTTGATTTTGCTTTTGCAAATTTCACACCCTGGCAAATGAGGGGTATAGAGGAACCACTAAGCCATGTGATTACCGTTTGCCTGCAGGATCGAATTTTTAGATCTCTTTCGGCATTTTTTCCTTTCTTCCAAGAACATCGGGAAAACGCAGAAGTATGTACCAAGGTTTCTTCCTTAAATTTACACAGTCGGCATTCTTGGTTTGGCAACTGGTCCTTCCAGGTTGGGATTAGATAGTTTGTTTCCTATTTTCCAAATCTGAACTGCATAAACTGGTGTTTTGTTGACAGTGAGAAGTGTGCTGTGAGATACTCCTGGGGCAGCAGTTTTTTTTATATGAATTAACCACTGTCCAGGCATGTCGTCTTAGCATAAAGGGGTTTTTGTCTGTTAAATATGAAAGTTGATTAATTATACCCTTTATTAATTGGTAAAATCCTGTTTCCCAATGCTTGCACTCCAGTCTTCTTGTACTCCCAATTCCTCAATAGCCTTGTTAAGGTTTTGTCCCCAGGAATCTATTTTATTATTCCGTTTTTGCTCCTCTATTTCTTGTCAGCACAGATTATTGATGGAGTTTTATGAAAGCGCTTTACTTTGATATTTTTGGTTCAACAAACCAAACCCTAAGCGCACTTGAGCTAGGGATGCTGATTTCGGAATATTAAATGCAAAAAGAACACTTGATGAACAGAATGCAGAACAATGTCATACATTCACCCCAGTACAGAGATCCGGGCCTAAATCCATAGTTATTTTGCTCACCATGCCATTATAGTTTATACCCAGCCATATGCAAATCAGTCTTAACCCTGCGCCCAATGGGAACAGTCCAGCTCAAACGGCAATGCAAGGTCCTCCCTGGACTGGAATCAAGCATCCTAGGCTTTCAGCCCTCATCAGCCAGGATAGCTGGACTCCAGTGGCATGGAGAGAACGGGATCCACATCTGGGCATACCAGTCCCACTCGGTTTGACAAATGCAAAATTAACAATTGATGGACAGAATGCAGAACAATCTCATACATACACCCCAGTACAGAGATCTGGGTCTAAATCCATTGTTTTCGTGCTCACCATGCCATTCCAGTTTGGACCCAGCCAAGCGCACTTGGTCTGTGGATGCTGATTTCGGAATATTAAACACAGATTTATTTAAGATGTCTTCTTCACGGCCTTTCTGCGTTTCCATGCCATATGTCACTGTTGTCATTAACTGGGCATTCATCACTGTTAGCAGGTTACCTAATGAAGGACAGCTCAATTTCTTTCTTAAAATTTTGGAGACATAGTTCAGAGATTGACCTTTCGCTTGCATTGCTTCTATATGTTGTTTACCATTCATTTGTTACTCCAAGTTAAATCCAAAATATTTATCTGTTTTGACTTCAACATTTTTCCCTTCTAGGAACCAAAAGTGCTTCTTGTTAGTGGAGTCTATCAGCCTTACTACTCTAGTTTTTTTCAAGTTTAACTCTAACCCTTGATTATGCATATAACTTTTTAGGGCCTTCATGCTGCTTTGCGATGCTATTGGCGTTTGGCTTAATAAGACTACATCGTCTGTATACTGAAGATATTCTATTTCCTCATGAGCCAAAATTGGTGGATAAGAGTTGATGTTCCGGAGTACTTCTGCAAGATCTATCAGATATATGTTAAACAAACATGGAGCTAAAACACACCCCTGTTTCAGTCAATTTTTTGCATCAATTTTGTTAGTTACAGACGTACCATTTCCAATTTTGACCTGGGCCCAAGTTCCCGTGTAAAGCTCTGTGATTGCCTTTAATAGGATATTTGGTATGCTCCATAAGGCCATTTTTTACCCTAAGTGCCCCCGCGGCACTCTATCAAAGGCAGACTTAAGGTCTACAAAACAAAGCTAAGTTTTCCTTTTTTGTGGCCTTTTCAGCTAATAGTGCGGGCGCAGTTAGGTTTGTTAATGTCCCCATGCCAGCCCTAAACCCTGTTTGCATGTGTTTAGACTGTATAAAGGGCTACATAACGTATACATGCTGCCTTAAACCGCTGTGGGGTAAACAAGCAAGACACATGACTTATGAATGGGTCAGCAAGCAGTCAATGATGACTGGCCTTAGGCTGGAGTCATGAGGGATCATTCCCAGAGAAGGCCTTAGCATACAATGGAGGCTTGTCCTGTTCTTCCTTTTGTCTAACTGTGGACTTAAGGACTCCACATCTATGCCTCCTTCTCCACATCTGCTTCAACATTCTCACTGACTGGGTGCCTCATTTGATGGTTCGGAGAACACATCTGCTTCAGAGACGGGACAGCAGGTGTCATAGGTCGGGAACACCCTCAGTCCTACTACATCATTGCCTCACCCACGCATAGTAATCGGAGTGCATCTAAGAAGTTAACCCTTTGCTTCAGAGGTTTGGTATGTCACCTCCGTAGCCTAAACCCACTGCCTGCTGGGTCTTTACTTGTCCTTCCCACAAGCTATCTGGGATACCTGTTGCATTTCATAATCTAAATTAAGACAATGTCAAAAATTGAGACAGTGTTTTGGGTTCTCTTAAAGCAGCCTTCTGTGGGTTTCACCTCTATGACTCAGATTGCACCCCCCCCCCCAGGCCATTCATTAACTACTTTCTGGCTGTGTGTTGGGTGTTTTTTCCTGGGTCAAAATGACAGGTCCTTAGTCACATCACAATTGATCTGCTTATATGCCGCCACCTACTTCTTTTCCTTGCTAATACTGGAGGTACTGTGGTGGGATGTCATCCTCCGTCGTCCCCTGCTCTTTGGCATTCATAAATGGGTGACCCATCTACAATTGTGAATAGGGTAAAATATGGGGCTTTTAGATGGCTCCTCTTCTTTTTCTCATACCTGATTTGAAGTGACCTCCAGTTTATTTTCCACCAGATGCACAATTATAGCAGGTCCAGAAAGGCACCTACGCCCCTCCTTTTCTGCTGACATTCCTGCGAACGTTAGTTGGTAGTTCTAGTGCAAGGAAGTCCTAGGGCTTAAGTCTGCTTTCTAAAGGTTTCTCATTTACCTATTCATTCATATGGTGCCTACCTACCTCACTAGGTGACTGGGGACGAAGGTATCTGCAAAAAAATCGAAATTGGATTCTTGGCAACCACATTGATTAGCTCAATACCTAGGAGGTCGCCATTAATCCACTGAAAAAGAGAGGAGAATCACAATCTAAAAGTAGTATGAAAGTGAACAGATTAACATACTCATGTGTTCCGCTACAGATGTGTTTGCAAACCCTATTAATCACAAAGAAATAAGGCTGAACACAGGTCACTAAAGTCGACGATATCAACCTTATGGGATGTTTCCTGGAGGCAGACAATGTCAAAACACCTAATGTACTCCAACCATACCTCATTAGACAGTTTCGCACATATACCTGCGATGTTCCAGGAAATCATTTTAAATGGAGAAGTAGTATGACCCTGGCTTGCCGAGCCAACCTCAGTCCGATAAATGACAGTCATGGTGGACAGGGTTGCTATGCCAGACCCCTGCACTCCCAACATTTTTGGGGGAATGAAATAGGAAGCTGAGAACGGCTTTCACGGTTGTCTATGCTGTTACTAAAGCGGATAGTGTTTTGCTAAGTAGGAGCATGTGAATTTACAAGCTGCCTATTTTCAATGCCATCTGTGTGCGAGTCTCTCCCTAGGTTGACACATTGTAAACTTGTTCTTCCCGATTCGGCTGAACTACTGCTCGCTCAGGTAGTCAGTCGATCTCGGTCAAGCCCGAGAGAGCGCTAAAGCGGTTGGGGTGAATAAATGAAGAGGACTGAGGGAGGAGGTGTCTATTCCGACCTAGCCATGAGGGGTGTAGCCTCTTACTGGTCAACTGGTAGGAGGGTTAGAAAAAACCCAGTGGACAATCCTTTATCATTTCGCTAGGTGAGGCTCTAAGGTGGTTAAAAGCAAGATGCATGCAACAAGCATTGTTAAAACTAAGTACTACACAATGCCCTTCCACACATTTGGTTGTAGAACACAACCAACTCACCCACCTTGCCATGATAATGTGTTCAAGCCAATTGATCTGCGATGGAATTTTCCTAGAGCACCAACGTGCTGATTTATTTATAAGGCTCTGACAACTTTCTTGTTGGCCGGGGGTGGGGGTGGGTGAGGAACCCCGGTCAAAATCGGTGTGTACAGGGTGAAATCAGGGGATAAGTTTAAGATGTTATTTTTCCCCCGCCTCGTTAGGAGACGATACCCTAGACCTACTATGTTTGTGTTTTCTAATGACTGTCTCCCCCAACTAAGAGGGCCAGGTCTTAACTGCTCTGCCATCCCGTGCCCCCTCCGATTTTCCCCATTAAGGACCGGCCCAGGTTCCCATGCTGTTGTGACCGTTAACTTGTTATTGACATGAGTAAGGGGAACTCTTGCAAGGTAACCTGATTATTTGTGGTAGATGATCCACAAACGGGGGCCAATCCACCCAGAGAGACACTAGCGGGGGGGGCATTGTCTACCCTTTTATCTTTGTGACTAGATATGGTGGCCATATCATTTTGTTCTTTAGTTGCCATTAATTTCCCTGGATCCTGTAATAGTCGAGCAAGATGCTCTGAAATGCAAACTAAGCAAGATGAAATAGGTACCAAAGCCTCTTTTACTACTTTGCGGACTTTCTCGGTCAATGTGTCCATTTCGGCCCGTGCAGTAGCTTTTCCTCCACCATTGCGAGTTCTACAGGCAGTCCCTAGAGAATGGGATTAGCGACAGGAAACCAATTGGTGGCAGTGCGCTCAATAAATACTTTTTAACATAACATAACAATGGGTCTGTTTAGTGCTCTTAACTCTTGGTGACTGGCCCTTCAGTCTATGGTCCACCCCTGCCAATTCAATGTGCTTCCTCTTCTCTCCTGCTAAGCTCTAAGACCCAGTTTTTTCCGTAATAGGTAGGGAGGCAAGCTCATCTCCCTCGTGGATGGCACATAAGTCACCCTGACTCAGAATGGCGAAAGTGGAGCTTGTGGCCTCTGATCAGAATCTATTTCAGCCACAACTGTGTGGGAGTCTCGGGTGCCAGGGGCAGGTGGATCAAGGAGTGGGGCTAATGAATGTCTTCTCTCAGCTAGTTCAATTTCCTTATTAATTGCCCCTACCGCTTTTTGGAGGAAGCCATTTGAAGTAGCATCAGTTGTTTTTGCGTCAGGGTTGAGCTTCCATTTCCCCATAGTGAAGAGGGCCTTTTATATAAACAGTTAGGGGAGGTTAAAGCTTTTACTTTCACAGCACTTCACAAGGTTGGAATATGACGCCTCTATCCCAGTGTGAAGGTGAGAAAAGAGAAAAACCAAGAGGGTGGGCCCAGCCTCACTCGGGCTCCGACTGGCGTGGACGTCCCGCTGCGCTGCTAGGCTGCCTTTATGCCCCTCCTGGCGCAGGTAACAAACACGTTGGCGCCTCCTGGCGCTATGCTTGATCGGGAATGAGAGTCACCAGGGAGAAAGTGCAGGTGCTTAGGAGGACAAAGGCTCCTGCGCTGCCTTTATGCGCATCCTCGCGCATGTAACAGACGCGTTGGCGCCTCCTGGCACTATGCTTGATGGGGGATGAAAGGGGATTAAGTCCCCAGGGAGAAAGTGCAGGTGCTTTGGACGACAAGGGCTCCTGTATTGCCTGTATGTGCCTCTTTGCGCTATGCTTGATGGGGATGAAGCCCCCAGGGAGAAAGTGCAGGTGCTTTGGGCGACAAGTAACTGGTGTTCTTCCTTGCCTCACAGGCTGCCTTGGTCAATGGCCTGCCCGAATGTAAGGCGTCATGGTTAGAGTAGTGGTAAGGGTGCACTTGGACAAATACTGAAAAATTACTGTCAGCAACGATGCCCAAGGAAGTCCTCTGTTACAATAAAAATAAAAAATAAAACTGCACGACTGCCCTCCAAAAAACAAAACACAACACCATGAACACAACTAGCACAGTCCACTGTCGCTCGCTTGAATGGGGTTACAACCATTAGATACCAGAGGTAGAAAAAAACCACTCCATACACCAATGAATGTAAGGCAAGACTGTTGTGTGATGTATCAGGTGGAGGACATCTGCTTTGACGAGGCAGTTTACTAATGTACTTTTGACACAATAAAAATATCAGTGTGACTAAATAAAAGCAAGACTGTGAAAGCTGGTTTGGTTAACACAATGGTGGTACAGGAAGCAGCCTTATTTCTTCTGTGCCAAGCTACAGGGTAGAAGAACACACTGGCACATGACATTAAAAAGCTGATGACGTCAGTGGTGACATCTGTAAATGTCCTTATACTCATACCTGCTGGTCATAACATGCGAGTATTGCCACTATGTAGATACGTGGTAGGGTCATGGACTAGTAGATACAGTGATACCAGAACCAGAGAAGGTTCTTGCAAATCTACATAAGGTCCCAGGGAAAATAAAGACAAGCAAGTATTCCTCACTTCATGATGGTCAATTCTAAAGACGTAGAGTGTTTAAGAATCCATGAATGAATAACCGCTGCAGCTCAATGAAGAAGCAGAACGCTTCACGTGGACCATAAAGAAGAAGAATAGCAGTTGAGCAGCAAGGACATGAGGCTGGCTGTTTTCATTTTCCCCAAGTACCAAGCAACTTTCACGCCTCAGCTGGATGTGCCCTGCAACACTGATGATCTCACAAATATCACCACTGGATTATTTTTATTAGGGTGCCACAAAATCCTGATTAAACCTACCCAAAATCTGGCATAGAAATAGCAATGATGTGGGAGTTTGAGTGAAGCCTGGACCTCAAGTATTCAGAGGATCTGACACCTGCGCTGGAAATTTTAGATGCCATTTGTGACTCATCAATTCTTTCTTTACCACAAATATTAGGACCATGCTGACGGGCTCGTAAGACAAACAAATTACCAGCTGCAAATTTTTTCCTGGCCAAGACATGGTCAGTGACTGCAGCAGAGCACGTTGCATAGCATGATGCTCCAAGACTTGTTTGAATCAGAACTACCAAATCAAAATATAGTCTTGAAAGAGTATGACAATCAGCCCAGATGGCGGCAACAGCCCAGCCTGCATAACAGAAGCAGGGGCAGCATTCCTCACCTTGTTACACATGGACTGAGCATCAGCGTGGAGCTCCTCACAACCAGAATAAAATACATGTTTAAAGCTATCCAGTGATACCGTCCCTTGTTTTTTCCGACCGCGCACTCAGATTCATATTTGGAACTGGACTTAACACACACCAGTATAACTTGTGTCAAACCACAAAGAACAGTAATATATATTGACCTGTTGCCTGCCTCATTTATCACAACCACTGCTGCTCCCCATCGCTGACCATGCCACACTTACAGATGCCGGACTTCCCCCCCCCCCCCCCCCCCATACCACCAATAGTCATAACATCTAACATTTTGAAAGGACCGAGTCTCACACCTAATAAAATCTATGACACTGTCCTGAAAACTATAGTATTGGTGGGATATAGTGCAAAAATCAAGGGTATCATGGCCTACAACCAACATGGCTTAAATGTCTAAAAGCAGAGTCAACTAGTTTACCAATGTGTAGATGCAATCCGACTACCATAGGAAGGGTAGAACGGCATGACTGGCTCATCCATAGGCGCAATAACAGAAAGGTTGTGATAGGTCATATTCCCCTTCAACTATAGTTAGATGCAAAGTGACCACTCATTTATTTTGAAAGGAAGGAGACGTGTAGTGCATTGAAGCAACACCCAGGGCACCTAGAGGTATGAAGAGTGTCTTTGTGGTCAAGCTCCATCCTCTAGCACATGGAAGTCATATGCCATCTGGATCAAACATCAGAAGAAACTTAGTTTGAGTAGCTATTTGCATTCAGTAAGGACGTGGACTGGTGCCAGGAATGCGAGGCAGATGAAATGACTGCAACGCAATGGATTGTGTTACATACACAGAACATAAAATACGGTGAATATATTGTTAACATTATTACGTCTAAACTATTCCTCGTATCTCCTCTAATACAATCACGTCAAAAGAGATGCCAGCTAAACAAATCACATTTACAGAGGACAAAAAAACATTCTTCAGCTTTCTAAGAAGAGTTAAAGGTTAATGCCTCAAAACCAGAAGACATTAAGGTAATTAATCTCGATCTATATTTTGTATTGAATTATAAGCGGTTAATTTTCGTTCCTTGAAACACTAGACAGTTTTATGAGATCAAATCCAATAAAATTGTATTTCTGAGAAAATGAGAAGGGTTTTCCAATTGCTATGACGTTCCAGATATTTTTAGTTCTATTACACAATATCCTAATAAGTCGGCACCCACACCAATACTATAACCTTTCGTAATTAGAAGTATTACGTTTTTTAGTCCTCAATCCTGACTTTTACTGACTTTCTTCAGTGACACAGCAGAGCAACAGTAGTTTAAAATATCTATTTCTGTAAGAGTTGCACACATGAAATGCAGCTTTTGCAGTTACTGGGACATGGGAGACGGTGAGACCAGGGCAGAAACAGTGATATGGATTAGGGAAGAAAGAGGCACTTGAACGGACAGAAGAAACTCCATGGCTGGTTCAGGGTGGAAGAACACCGGCGCCCCGGCATTGGAAGACACTCGAAGCAAGAATGGCACGCGTGTACAATCCAAAGGAGAACAAAAAAACGTCTGTTAATCCAAAGATTTATCTATCCACAACCTAAAGTTCAAACTCATTTTTAAAAGTCAACACTCTTCTCATTTCTGGAAAACCACGTGAGCACCTATGCTCCAACTAAAACATACAAGTACAAGCCAAACCCTTTGCAACATTCACAGTCCACAGACCTTGACAACAACAAAAACTCTATCCCCGACAGGAAAGAAAATGGAAACAGAAAGAGAAACAAGCAGACCACTCATCACCTCAGCGAAAGCTGTGTACTATACCAACACAACTAATTAAGCTGACATGAGAAGGAAAAATGCTTCAAGACAATCCAGCACTGCGCCATATCACTGCCTGATTCTCCTATCCCACAATCCACAGATAAGTGCAATTTAATCAATTTTAATGAAAAATAAAGAAGATTTAACAGCACTTTACCACCAAGCTTGCTTCTTCTCTAAAAGCTAGTCCTCCATGTAGCATCCCACAATAGTCATATTTCGAGTCAATACCCAGCAGACATCCTCAACTCTATAAAGACCTCTCCTATAAAGAGGCAGTTTTACCCTTGTTGTTTATTAAAACACGTTCCAGAGAAGTTTGTTCATCCTTACTGACCATCATAAATACCTCCCTCACTTAAGCCATCTTCCCAAAGGCTCTCAAGAAAGGCCAGATCCTCCCACTCCTGAAGAAATCAATAATAGACCCTCATGACCTCACCACCTACTGGATCTCCACTTACCTTCCTTTCACTGCTTGGATCAAAAGGGCATTCTACAGGAAACTCCTAGATAAAATCAACAGCGATAATTTCCTACAAAGTACTAACCTGACTCGGAACCATGATGCAGCAGGAAGATAGATATCTTACAAATAGTAGGCAGCACAATTCTCACTGCAGAGGAAGAAGACTCTTGGCTAGTTGACCATTCCACTCTTTGCCCAGACACTTAAGTCATAAATGGCATTCCCTGGCAACCGTCTTCACGGATTCTCTTCCTACGTCTCTAGCAAACACCAGTTAGTTTACATTGCCCCCTCTAGCACCAGGAAGATACTCATCACCTGCAGAGAGACTTTGTCTCCATTCATCAAACGGAGATGATGTAGCTTTACGGCTAGAGCAGTCGACCTCGAAGCTGGGGAACCGTTTTGAGTCTCAGCAACAACGCTCAACAGTTTGTGATTCTGGGCAAATCACTTAATCTTCCCCTGCCTAACAAAAATGAATGTGCCCATCTGTACGTAACTGGTGCTAATGTAAAATGCTCTGATACCGGATGTCTTGGGTCAAGTTTGCGCTATATAAAACTCTAGGTTCACCGATAGGATCAAACTTTACCACTGTTGCTCTCAGCTCAACTTTTTTTCTTTCATTGTTTTAAAATTCATTTTATAAACAGGTTCATATTCTGGACACTGTGTCCTTAATTGCAACGCTTCCTTACACTACTCAGAGCTCTTTTTGTCCTTCTTGGTTCCACTTACATCGAAATTAATTCTTAGTATCAACTGATGCGCCTTCAACTAAAATCTATAATTTTTTGGGGGGTTCTTCTTTTTTCACATTGAATTGTTCTCTTCACATTTTTCTGGTGAATTTCCTTCTAGCTTGATCTCTTCTTAAGTTGCTTGATTATGACATGTTCTAACATGATCGAATGTTCGACAGGGGTTATCACATTTATTCATGTATTGTCCTTAATATCTACAGCCTTGAGTAAGTCTTGGTACGGACTTTGTACTGACGAAACACGTGTTGGCTGGTTGTTTCTTTTTTCGGCGTTTGTGAATAAAAAGAAAATCATACGCAAAAAGACTTCGGCTTGATCATCTTGTCCCAAGAAGATTATTTTTTATGGATTACACATATATTATGACTGTATTGTTGTAGGAATTTTTATGGCCAGTAAGTCATTTCTGACATTGCTATCAGGATAGTGCTGAATTGACCCTTTTAGAATTTCTGTTTAGGCAGATCATTTTGATTTGCTTTAGTCACCCTAGGTAGTGAGTGACCTGGTTTCCCTAGCACTCCAACTGTACTTTCTGTAATTATGATAATCTTGTGCCCTAACTAACAGGTTTCTTGATACTTGTATGTATTTGAATGTGAGGTTTCTCGCTCTTAGGGAACACCACTACCATTTGCTTTTGTCAGGAAATAATAAATAACCAGCCAGACCCCACAGCGGTCCTCTAAACAAGATGGGAGGCTGAACTAGGAGATTTAGACGAAGCGGACTGGCAAGAAGCACTTGCATCTTGCAAAGAGGTAGCAATCCCCTCTAGACTAAAACTAGTACAACTGAAGGTTCTACACCGCACCTACCATACACGAACACTAATGCACAAACTAGGCAAGACAGATACAACACTTTGCCTGCGACAGTGCGGCGCGCCGAGCACTTTTTAGGACAAATTCAGCCAATGCGCAGAAATTACAACATACTGGGAGGAGTTCATGCACACAGTTTCACAAGTAACAGGGGTGACGATTCAACCGGAACCAAAAAGATGTCTGCTTAATATTTGGGAGCCCACAGATCTTAATCATTCGGCTCAGGATTGGGTGGCATTGGGTATGGCAATAGCGAAAAGAAATATAGCGTAGCTCTGGGGCTCCAGATCAACCCCTACCCTTATATGATGGTGCCAGGACATGGACAGTGTAATGATACAGAAAAATCTGTATGTTTACACAGGAGATGCCGTAAAAAGTGGACCCGGGTGTGGGGAAAGTGGAATACATTTCGGGGCAATATCTGTGAACCCCCACAAGAGAAATCGCTATCAGAAGAAAGTGTCTAGTTACCAAGATAGGAACATTTCGTAATACAGTTGATATGGACAAAGATAAGGGTGCAAAAGAAAACGCTAAAAATGCAATGTCGGACCTAACAGTATACTGTTGTTAAACTATTGTCTGAAATTATAATGTATGCAAAAGGGACTATAATGCATCAATTCAATGTTTTATAACAAAAAATGTTAATAAAAAGTTACAACAAAAAAAAAGAATGGGGAGAAGCAAAACATATATACAAGTTTATGGAACTAAGGGCCTTACTTGTAGTTTTATTTTGGTGACTATGGACTTTGTCACACATGCAGTATCTCAAGTGTCATTGACTATAAAGCAGTTGTAATACAGTGGCGAGGACATCTGCCATGTCTGGGAGAAAATACTCTGAATATGATACTATTTTTTTATGAGAAAAGGGAATAAAGCAGATATGGTATTGGTTGGTGTGAAGACTAGAGGAGAAACAAAATAAAATGGCTACATAAAATCAATAATTATCTGATCCTCTTGATGCTGCTTACTGTGACCAAATTATAGACATTGGTTGAGGCAGAGACTTTGTAAAAGGAAGTTCCACATGATGAACATCAACTCTAACTCCTTGCAATCAATGGACAGATAAAAACTCACTTCTTCTCTTGTTTACTCATTTAGTCCAGTTAATATTATTTGTGTTGATTTTAGAGTGCTCCACTGCACTAGTTGCTCCATGTGCTTAATAAAAATACTAAAAATACATAAATCTGGCCAACTGAGAATTTTAATATGGCTCTTTTCTTCACTTGCAGTTCTGCATTCACAGCTATTGTTGTTTTCAAGACTTGTTCAACTCAATGATTTTATTACATATAAGTTCAAAACTGTGCAGAATTTCTTTGCTCCTTTTGGCGCACTCAATTTTGGCAGGAGACATCATGATACATACCGTAAGAGTGATTGATAAACAAATTCAGTGGGATCCAAACCTTACATAGGGAAGTCCAAACAGAGTTTAGAATCAATATAAAAAATCATCAATTTCTTCCGGGCTGTTGACCAAAGGATAACAGGGAACTACCTCAAACTGAATGCCTCCAAAACCGAAATGCTCACCTGTGGCGACCTGAAAACCTATGATGTCTGGCCTGATGATGTAGGACCACCGCCAAAACAATCCAGGGAGGTAAGAAACATTGGAATTACCATGGACACCAAACTGTCAATTAATTCAGAAGTGGACAATGCAGCCAAATCATGCTTTCTCACAATGAAAATACTGCGATTCATGAGGCGCTAGAGGGAACACGACCATAATGGCCTCGCATTAGTGTTGCTCCGCCAGACCGGGCGGGAAAATAAACTTCATACCTCTGCTGACGCGAAGAATCAGCCCTAAAAGTGCCTTGACAGAGAGCAGATAACGCCAGGCATACTGCAGTGAAGCCGGACGAAGGCGAGTCTGCTCCGGAGCGGAGTCTGACACCTGCCAAGTTGCGAGCGAACGGCAGTGGTGAGTGGCTGGAGAGACGAGCCGGCTGCGTGCACTGGGAGAGGAAGGTGCTGCTTGGGCCTGCAACGACATAACGGGAGGTGGAGGCGACGGCCTAACCGAGAGCGCTACTGCACGCAGGTACACGCAACACCAAATGGCAGTATAAAGGCACTCAGCGATCTGGGTAGCAAGGCCGAGCTGCACGCCGACATAGTTTCAAATGTGTGGAGTGCAGCGGCTGCAGACGGGGGTGGGCAAGACCCCCCACAAAGATATTGGGTCCGGGGAGAGCCGCGGATCTAACGAGGCGATAAGGACTGGGAAGAGAGGCCTGCTTCCCCCGCAACAGCCCCTTAGAATAACTGCGCTAAGAGTCTGAGGCAATGGGAGCCCACCATACCAGAAGCCATTCCAAGCCTGCAGAAGGGGTGGAGCCGCCATTTTAAAAACGGAGCTGCGCATACACGGGGGCATGGCGGCACTGCATGATTGAACTGGGGCCTGTATGAGAGACTGCCCACAAGAAACCGAATAGCCAGTCCCCGCTGCAGGCCCCCATTGAGACTGTGGTACGGATAGGGAGAGAATTCGTCAAAGGAGCAGTACTCCCCTGCCAACGCAGTCATCTACGCAGGAGGGAACACTAAAGCATGAATGGTGGCCCACTCGCAGAGAGTTAGCAAAGTGAATTGCACATACTGAGAAGAGAGGCTGCAAATGTGCGCGCAGCCCCCCGATTACAGTTATACTGGGCTGCCTGCAACGACCCAGGCCAGCGGCCCGAGATCTGGGCAGTGACGAGAGAGCCCGAGGTATGCGCGGAAGTTGGCGGAAGCAGTGGACTGCACAGAGGCAGTGAGTTGGGGACACAGAAAGCTGATACTTGGGCCCTAGGTGACATATAAAGACAGAAGATAGAGCGTGCGGCCTGCACCTCAGACAGCAAGGTGGGCCACCAAGGCGGGGCAGCCAGAGGAAGTAGGCACCTCCAACTGAAAGACAGCAGCGGCCATTTTCCTTCTTCGCAGCCATAGACACGTGGTGGGCAGTCATCATGGGGCGTACCGATGCTAAACAGACCAAATTAACATTTGACACTCGCAGACCTCCCAATTCCAAGTCATTGGAGCGCACGGACACGGAATCGCCAGAGCAGCAGGAAGAAGACTGGAAAACGCTACTGATAGGGATGAAACAGAGCCTCACGTCCATAGACGCGAAAATGGACACAATGAATGCCAGAATGGCATCAGTGGTCAATAAATTGAGTCAGCATGACCAACGACTCACAGAAGCGGAGTCTAGGGTATCGGAGCTGGAAGATGGGGCGACGGCGAGCAGAGAACAGATGCTCCAGATGGACAAACTGCTTAAACTGATCGCAGATAAAATTTAGGATTTGGAGGCGCGCTCCATGTGGAACAACTTGCAAGTGCTGGGCCTGGCTGAATCCACCAATACTGGCAAAATGGAGGACTTCATGGAGAAACTGATTGTTGACTTGTTTGGCAAAGAGGCCTTCTCCGCAAACATGATCATAGAGAGGGCGCACAGATCGCTTGCGGCGTGACCTCCGTCGGGAGCAACACCACGGCCTATTATAGTTTGCTTCCTGAACTATCGAGACAGGGACGCGGTGTTGCGCATGGCTTGGGAGAAACAGCCAGTGAGATACGAAAACACCACACTGGCATTTTTTCCGGATTTTACACAGGCGGTGCAGGAGGCTCGACGTAAATTCGCTGCAGTCAAGAAAAAGCTGGTGGCGCAAAACATACCGTATGCCATGATGTATCCCGCGAAACTACGGGTTACACATGATGGAAGACAACACTTCTTCAGTAATCCCCAGCAAGCAGAAGATTACCTCAAGAAAATGCGCCGGGCAGCATCCCAAGAGGCAGAGGCGGGCAGGAGGTCCAGATCCCCCTCGCCCATGGCAAATGCAGACTGAGAACCCTGACTGTTACCGAAGTACCCAAGATAACCTGGCACTTAGTGTGCCTGAGAACGTCTTCATTTGGTGATGTACATTTATGATTTTTGCATTGTTATTTGTATCGTCCGGTCACTCACCTCCATCCCGCTGAAATCGGCTGCTTTACCGAGCGGAGCGATGGGTGGATGAAATAGGGGAGGTGAGAAGGCAGGTGTGGGCCCCTAGGGCACCCCGTAGCAGGGCGTACCCCATAGACTTAATCCTACGGGATTTGGAAGTAGTGGGGGGTTAATAGTTTGTTTTGGGGGTGGGAAGGCATGCCCGGCAAGTTTAGGGAGCCGGAGTGGGTGGGGGGGATGGGGGACGGGTGGGGGGGGTATTATTTTGGGAAGTGGAGTGCACTGAAGGGGAGTTAATTGTGTACAATAATGGAATGTACAGAGGAAATGGCTGATGCCACGAAGAAAGACAGTGAGATAACAGTTATAACTTGGAATGTAAGGGGGTTGAACAATCCAAGGAAACGGAGACAAGTGCTCGGATATCTAGATAGGCACCATGTCAAGGTGGCCCTCCTACAGGAAACACCTAGACCCGACAAGGATGCACCGGTTTGCGACGAAATGGGCGTCCTACTAGTGCCTCTCGTCCTACTCAAGCTACTCCATAGGCATATTAGTTCAGCGGGAGTGCAGTTTGTGCTGGGAGGGTCAGAGACAGACAGGGAA